>NC_080679.1:30779278-31404278 GCF_030445035.2 Dasypus novemcinctus
AGTCCAAGCTACCATGATTTCTTTTCAGACTGTTTAAATCCTTTGCTCTTCCAATAAAAGAAAACAAAAATGTCCTTCAAAGCTCTATGTGATCTGGTTCCTGCTTATTTCTCTATCCTCCCTCAGACCATGTTGCTCTTACTCTCCCTTTTCAGTCTATATTTGCCTGCTTTCTGGTCCTATACTTATTGAAGTCAACCTGGTTCGTGGGAATATATGCTGTTCTTCTGCCTGGGAAGATACTTGTCCTTTCATTGGACAACTCCTATGAATCCTTCAGATGTAAACTCAAAGATCACCTCTTCAAGAAGTCTTTCTTGACCTGCTTCATTATGTTAAAATCCCTACCACAGACTCTCAATACCTGGATAGCTCTCCTTCATTACATTTTATATAAATGCAATTTTGCATTGTGGGACTGTTTAAAAATATATGTATTCCTTGAGAGACTGTTAACTCCATGAGGGTGGGTAATGTGTCTGCTTTGCTCACCAATTTAGCGCCATAATTTTGAAGGTTACTGGGATATAGTACATTATGACATTATCAATAAATCCTTGTTACATAAATGAATATGCTTTTTAATTACATTTCTCATTAATGATTTCAACTAACATAGAATCTTTAAAAAATATTATTTCTATAAGAGAGTAGAAGAATCATGAGAGCCTAGACATAATACGATATCTAATCTAAGTATATCTTTAAAAACTTTTCCACTGTATTAATCATAGTGAGTTGAACAAATGAAGTAGTCTGGTTTCACATTTTAAATGAAATTAATTTTGTTTTAATAAGTGAATCAATATGCAATTTATATGTAGAATCGATTCTGGAATGGTCATCAAAGAAAAGAGATATTATCCCTTAATTTTCTAGTTATGGCAAATATTGAACTTAGTCCTGGCTCTGTTTATATACTCTGATCTAATTTTAATTAAAAACCTTGCACATTTCTTCCCACACTGTTATGTTTAGTGTAAATTTTAAAAAAAGAAAAATATCACCTATAATATCTCTTTTCTTAATCACGTATCTGCACACACTCCACATAACATACAAGTCAGTCACATTTTAGCGACAGAACTGATGAATTAACTAATTCTTAATGAAAAGCCAGTGTTGACAGTGTAACTTTAAGTTTTTTCAAACCTACTTGTACTCTGGTAAATTTCAATTTGACAGACAATGCTGACAACTTTTTCAGCTGCCAATCTAATATTGTCAGTCTGAAATCAGGATAAATTCTTTTGAAATCCACAAAACTGAAGAAATAAGGTATGGTTAGAACAACACAGAAACATTTCTTAGATTTGCAGTTAGAATATTCTGACATTTCTATGAGCTAAATGTTAGTCTTTATATACTTAGAAGATAAGTGAAATATTTAAGTCTTTTTGCTCAGATTTTTAAAAAACTTCAAAATGACAACAACTTTGCCAAAATGGATCAGAGTACAGTGCCCTAATTTTACAAAATATTACATTGCTAGATATCTACCTGATAATGCATACATGCATACAGGATCAGAAATATGGCATAAGAAAAATAGAAGACTTTACAGTTTTGCTACTGAAAAGTAACATATGACTTGCATATGTATGGCCTTTACCCTTGAATTTTAAAAAAGGATGATAAAAGAGTAAAATGCACTTCAGTGTGAAAAATAACTCATGTACTCAAAAAATTACATAGTTAAAAAAGAGACATATACGTCTGTCAATGTATACTTAGTGTGAGTTAATAGGAATTACTTATATAACTTGAATTTGCATTTTATATCAGATCTCCTGATTAGGTAATTTCCTCTCTAGGAAAAACTTCGTTTTATTTCTGTAGGATTAACCTACATGTTTGTGAAATAAAAAATTGCATTTCTACTATTAAAAAAGTATTGCATACCCTTCTTATCAACAAAGTATTTCTTTGTAATGCCACTGAAAAGAGCATCAACATAAGTTCATTGTTGGAAGTCACCATTAAGTTTGTCAATTTAAGATGTTATATCATAATAAAGTCAGTTTGTTTTTGTACTCTATGAATCCATTAGATAAAACAACAATCATTCTTAATCTCTTGGAAGCAGTTGAATCAAATACAAAGAACTCACTATTAATGCTTTCAAAGCATACAGTAATCAACACTGGCATTACCATTATCAAAAGTACAAATGGCTGAACAAGTGTTGTGGTAAAAAGAACAATAGCACTTAACTCCTATCTTCCAAGAGTTTATAATTTGGTTTGGGAAATATAATGAATACTACTAAAAAGATTATATGTGTGTGTTTCTTTTATAATTTTGATCTCCCAACATGTAATTCTAGTCTTCCATGTAGATGTTAAATTCCCTAGAACTAGTTCCTTTATGTCAAGAAATAGGGCAGATATATAAAAAGATATCAATTCCAGGCATTACCTTGAGGATATAAGGTTGAGGATTCCCATCAGTGTTTCATTAGAACTAGTTGGGGTGAGTTTAGGAGGGACTTACAGGTAAAAAAAATCTGGAGGCCCAGGGCCAAACACAAGCAGAAGCGGGGAAACACTCAGATCAGGGTAATGCCTGTACAAGTCAAATAAACAAAGGAATATTAAGTAAGAAAACCTGACATATTTAGTTTGTCAAAATTAAGGAAGGGGAGGAGATGGACAAGAGAAAGGAGGAAAAGGCAGGCTAATTCAATAATTTGACTCCAGATAAGCTCGAAATTATGGTTCTATTTCCCAAAAGAAAATATTGCAGAGGGGAACTGACTTGCTGCTCTAAGGTAATTTGCTATATCTATTCAGAGGGCCTGGCTTTCCATATACTTCCTTGCTAGGGAAACCCATGCCCTCAGTGTCTGCTGTTTCTTTAGCCATATTTTGTAGGATGGTTCCACATCTATATTAGCCATGTCTGACTCAGAGGCAATTCATTCACATCCTAGGCAGAAACTCTGACATGGCCTAGCACTACTACCTCTGCCAGATGGAAAAGTCTAAGACTATCAGATCATTTCTTTGGAATTTGAACTGGGGAACATGGATGGAAATTGCAGGCACTAGAGATAGAAAATAAATCAGCTTCAGGGCTCAGTCAGGGACTAATATGAAAAGCATCCAGGTGGCAGACTTGGCCCAGTGGTTAGGGCATCTGTCTACCACATGGGAGGTCCAAAGTTCAAACCCATGGCCTCCTTGATCCGTGTGGAGCTGGCCCACACGCAGTGCTGATGCGCACAAGGAGTGTCCTGCCACTCAGGGGTATCCCCTGCGTAGGGGAGCCCCCCACACAAGGAGTACACACCATAAGGAGAGCTGCCCAGCACAAAAGAAAGTGCAGCCTGCCCAGGAATGGTGCCACACACACAGAGAAATGACATAACAAGATGATGCAGCAAAAAGAAACACAGATTCCCATGCCGCTGACAACAACAGAAGTGGACAAAGAAGACGCAGCAAATAGATGCAGAGAACAGACAACTGGGGTGGAGGGGAAGGGGAGATAAATAAATAAATAAATAATCTTTAAAAAATAAAGATATATATATATATATATATATATATATATATATATATATAGAGAGAGAGAGAGAGAGAGAGAGAGAGAGAGAGAGAGAGAGAGAAAAGCATTCAAGACTATTAAGCAAGATGCAGAATCACATAGTTGAGCATATCTTCTATATAAAGGGAAAAGAGAGACCATCTTTTGGGAACACAGAACACAGATTTAGTTCCCGAGGTCTTCCCATAATTCCAGGCCTTGGATTTCCATAAGACTACTTGTTTAGCCATTGTCGTAGTTTGAGACTGTATGTACCTCAGAAAATCATGTTCTTAAAGCTGGTCCATTCATGTGAGCCTGAATCTACTACAGGTGGGAACTTCTTTTGATTAGGTTACTTCAGTTAAGGGCCTTTTGTTTAGGTTACTTCAGTAAGGCATGGCCCAGGGTGGATCTTAATCCTCTCATTAAAGTCCTCTATAATCAAGATGAATACAGAGAGAAACCCACAGAAACAGAGAGAAAGCTATGAAGCAGGAAGCTGAAGGCAAGGAAACCCAGAGGAAGAGGGAGCGCCCAATAGACACTGCCTTGCCATGTGAAAGAGGAGTCCAGGATCTCCAGCAGCTGGTCTTCAGGGAGAAAGCATACCTGATGATAACTTGATTTGCACACTTTTCTAGGCATTGAAACTGTAAGCTTGTACACTAATAAATCCCCATTGAAGCCAACCCATTTCTGGTATATTACATTTAGGGAACCTAGCAAACTAAAACAGTCATTATATAAAACATCATTTTTTTTTAAACTTCAGAAGCAGATATTTGTTTTTCATAACCAAGAAACAACATGAGTCATTTCATGTATATCAGAAGACCTTATTTGCTTTCTGTGAAGACTTTTCCATCCAGCCTCTCCTCCATGGCAGCTTACTCTTAGTATCTCCTTAAACTTAAAAAAATAAATAAATCAACTAATACCCTCATCATATCCACTTAAAATTTTGAGTCATATCATATAGCCATGAAACTAATGGACACAGTCTTCTTATTCAAGGCAGCTTTATGAATATTTTCATCACAGATGAATTTCCAAAAAAAATAGATCATTGGAACAACAACAAATTGTAAAATACATTTAGGACAAAAAGAAAGTGAAGGTGAAAAAAGAAAGAATTTTCTACACAGATCTTAAAAATGTATTTATGGTATCAATACTGTCTGGTAAGTACTTAAAATTTAAACACTTAATTTTAAAATAAAAATTAAGGCAAATTTACAAATTTTTTTTGAGTTACCAGGGCCAGGGACTGCATAAGTAGGAAGCCAGCATTCAACCACTGAGCCACATCGGCTCCCATGAGTGTTTTTTGTTTGTTTGTTTGTTTGCTTGTTTGTTTTTAGTAGGTACAGAGGAACCAAACCTGAGACCTCCCATGTGGGAAGCAGGCACTCAACCGCTTGAGCCACATCTGCTCCCTACAATTGTTTTTATGATCAGGACCAGCAGCACAGTTTTAAATACAATTGCACTATTTATTTGGCTGGCTACACATTCTGAAATTTCAGACTTTTGCAGGAAGTGGCAAGTCGATAAAAGAATAGAAATTTTCAGTAATTACCTGGTTCTTGGAAATAGCAATCCTTATTCTGAGAGAAAGAAAAAAAAAGTAAATAATGTTTCTACTCTGTTGCCATAAAAACAAATTTAGACAATAGTGCATAATGTTAAACATAATCTTATAAAAGGTGGCAGACTTGGCCCAGTGGTTAGGGCATCCGTCTACCACACAGTAGGTCTGTGGTTCAAACCCCAGGCTTCCTTGACCTGTGTGGAGCTGGCCCATGCGCAGCACTGATGCGCTCATGGGGTGCCGTGGCACACAGGGGTGTCCCCTGCAAAGGGGGTGCGCCCCGTAAGGAGAGCTGCCCAGTGTGAAAGAAAGTGCAGCCTGCCTAAGAATGGTGCCACCCACATGGACAGCTGACACAACAAGATGATGCAACAAAAAGAAACACAGATTCCCATGCCGCTGACAACAACAGAAGCGGACAAAGAAGAAGATGCAGCAAACAGACACAGAGAACAGACAACTGGGGGTGGGGGGGGGGGGGAGAGAAATAAACAAATAAATCTTTAAAATAAAATAAAAAATAAACTTATAAAAGTTTTTCATGTCATAAAATTTAAAACTAAGCTTAAATTGATATTTAGATGTATGTTAGAAGTTGAGTCACCCCCAGGACTTCATTTTTAAGAGACAATTTGCATCCAGGGAAAGCTTCTTTTCCTAATGAGAATGTTTGGGGCGTGCCTGTGAGCAGGGAACAGAGATCCAAAAAAGTAGCAGCAGACAGAAAAGTGCCGTTTCCTCAGCACAGCTTCTGCCTAACTTGTTCCAAATCCTGTTAGGAGGTGGTTGTGGGTAAAGGAATTAGGGCACAAGTAAAACCTTGATGGGAGCTGGGGGAAAATGACAAGACAGAGTTGAAGGGTAGAGTTTCTCCACTATTTCTATATTACAAACATCATTACTCTGGCAAGGTAAACCGAAAGGAAATAACCCATTCAGAATCCTTCTATTTTGTAGCTTTGGGAGCCTAGAAGACAGCCTAGAAGAATGCAAAATGCAGCATTCTGCTAGGCGGCTCTGGGCACTGCCCTCAAGTAGGCTTTTATGCAGCAGGAGGTTGAAAGAGAACCACATGAGAAAATAGATAATGGATTAATGTGAGACATTTTAGGGCTTGCGGAAATAACGAAGGGTGAATTTCAAAGATGAAACAAGGGAAGTCTGACATTCTGAAAGTATATAAGTAGAGGCTATTTGCAGCAGGAATTGTGAAGTTGAGCCATTTTAAGTATCACGTCTTACTTGCTTCCAGTTCAAATCACAAAGAAACAAAGTATGTTACCTTAAAGAACCAGATGAAATTACAAACTATAAAATATAAATATAACTATAAAGTTAAAACAGCATATCATTTTGGCTGGTACAGATAGAATTATTATTATAATTATTATTTTCTGAGTAAATCTCCCTATTCAGCTGAAATACATGTGATAAATTAGTTTTAAAAAATACTTAACACCTCCTGAGGGAAGACAAAAGGCATTTCTCAATTAATGAATAACTTTTGAAGCCTTAAAAATATATTTTGAATATATAATTTCAAATATATATATCTATTTATGAATGACACTTATTGCTATATATTAAAACTGTTGACATTTAATATAGAATGTACAGTAACATAAGAAACAACAACTCCAAATGAAATGAGTATTTTCTTTAAAGTTAAAGGTATTTTTCAACTCCTTTTTTTCTTCTTATTTTGTTCTATAATAAATCAGTTTTATTATAATATTAATTCGGACATATTGCAAACTTTCAGACTTTAACAAAATGTATTAAGTATCTACGTACTCCCTGGTAAGAACTGCTATTGACAATGTGTTGCATCATTTTAGGGACGTGCTCTGTATTTACATAAAATAAATGTGTATACATATCTGTGTATGTACATAGGTTTGTATGTATGTCTTAGTTTTCCAGGCTGCTATGCCACATACCATACAATGGATTTTGTCTTAAAAAACAGGAATTTATTGGCTCACAGTTTTAGAGGCCAGAAGTTCTGATCAAGGCATTAACCAGACCATGCTTTCTCTCTGGGTTGGTAGTGTTCTGCCTAGTTGGCAGTCCTCAGGTTCCTTGGCTTTCCCATCACATGGCTTTGTCCTCTCCTTTCTCTTCTAGGTTTCATTGAATTCTAGCTTCTGGCTCCTCCCCATGGCTTTCTCTATGTCTGACTTTCTTCTAATTATATAAAGGACTCTAGTAATTCTGGATTAAGTCTTTCCACTTCCCCTTCAGTTGGGCTACACCTTAATTAAAATAGCACCTTTAAGATATTCTATTTACAATGGGTTCTCACCCATAGGAATGTGTATCAAAACCAAGGACAAGTCTAAATTGGAGTACATAATTCAATTCACCACAACATATGATGTCAGACTGTGCACGCTTTTTGCAGTGGGCTTTCCACACACACTGAACACTAATGCAGGACATATGTCAATATGGGAACATTTTTATTTTTCAAAACTGTTCACTACTCTACTCTATGGAAATAACTAATTTATTTTTCCAGTTTCTTATTAATGGTCATTTTTATTTCATTCACTGTACTATTTCATTTAGACCCAATACCTACATATTGAAATGAACCTGAAATTTAATATTAGTAGTACAAGCCACTCTACCTTTAGTAACATTTGAATGGTTATATTAGGTTTATTAGTCTAAAGAGTAACATTTTTGTAAAACATTTTTTATAAAAAAATTTCTAGAAATACCACTTTCTATTTTTAAAATATGCTAACTTAATGATTACTAATTAGCATAGTAATTTGTATGTTACTATGTCAACCTTTCGGTTGACTAATACAGTATTAGTCAACCAAAAGGGGTACTGGTGCAAAATACCACAAATCTGTTGGCTTTTATAAAGGGTATTTGTTTGGGATAGAAGGTTACAGTTACCAGGCCATAAAGCATAAGTTACTTCCCTCACCAAAGTCTGTTGCCAAGTGTTGGAGCAAGATGTCTGCTGATGTCTGCAAGGGTTCAGCCTTCACCTGCCTCTTAAGGCTCCATGGTCCCAGCTCTTCCAACATTAGGTGTAGGCTGAGATAAGTCTCATCTCTGCTGGGGCTTGTTTCTCTCTGGGCTCAGCTGTTCTGCCCTCTTTACAAGGACAGCTGTGAACTATCAGACAAATAGCTCCTTTCTCTTCCAGAGTCACTGCCATGTCTATGGAGCTGTCTCTATTCCTCTGGTTCTTCTCCTGCATATTTACATCCTGTGGCTCCAACTTTCTCTTCTGATATGTCATTTTCTCTGTGAATCTCCGCCCCCTTGGGGACAGGGACTCATCCTCATATTGATGTGGCCCAAACAAAGCCTTAATCATAACTTAAACAAGTAAAAGTGAAACCTCTGAGTCCAATCCAATCTAATATACCCAAAAGACAAGACCAGTTTGCAAACATAATCCAATATCTATTTTTGGAATTCATAAACAAGACCAAACTTCTAAACAGACAGAGCTCATTAAACACTGTTAACATTCAGATAATTTTATTAGTATTATGGTATTTGAGTCCTTGAAGGATGGAGAAGGTTTGAATCTAGAGGATAAGAGATAAAATATTTCAATGAACAAACATCTATATGAAAATTATCAGTAAAGGCAAAAAGTAGAAAACCCTGAAACTCAAAAAAGAGGTGAATAGGGAACAAGATAGAGATGTGTTTATTGATGAGAACTAGTTATTAGGCAAGAGCACTATTAGGAAAAGGAGCAGATAAGTCTTTAATTTCTGAATGCACTAAGGTGAGGCCATAGTGAAACATTTATATGAATATTTTTAGGTAACTAAAGATATGATCAGAAAAAAATAATATAGGGTAAGAAGATTTATAAATGCATGCCATGAGAATAGACTTAATAGGATAGAAAAGTGAAGAAGTGAAAATACAGAGCTCTGGGAAAATAACATTAGGCAATCAGATGATGACAGAAGGGAATCTAACAAAGGAAACAAAAAGACTCATCAGTAATACAAAAAAAATAAGTGTAATGCCAGTGATTCCAAGACATAAAGTCCTAACCCAAGAAGAATTCATTATCAAATGGTAATATTAAAGGAAACAAGTTAAGAGAAACATTTGTTGCATTGGGAACAGATAAATCTAAATTCTGGTAAGGACTAAATAAGGAAAAGATGGGAATTCTAAACCACGGTGTCACATGAGAGTACTGGGCTCCTGAAAGAAAAAGGAAAACTAAAAAGGGAAATGAAAAGCAGATAAAGTGATTCAGTGGATTCAGAAATTAAATTTGGAACATTTCACACTTTTCTAATAAGCCATCCCTTTCTATAGTCTCTAATATCCCCTCCACAACACTAGGGGTATTTTGTATATTAGTTTCCTAAAAGGGAAAGATCTTCATTTGATAAAATCCTATGTGCTGCAGATATTTAATAACTATTTTTTACCTGATGATACTATTTGACTAGCAATGAACCTAATCAATACTGGATTCTACTCTTGATTCAGTACTCACTGCTGTATGATCATCCACAGGCCTCAATTTCCTTATCTGTGACATTAATAGGTAGGAGAGATACCATCACACTCTCCTCCAGCTAACAGCCCATCTAAATTAATGTGTCCTACTTACAACTCTATGTAGATCTAGCATCCCTGAAGCACCCAGGTCATAACTTACTGTAGCAGTTGATATAATTGATGAATTCCAAAAAGAAGTATTGGATTATATTTGTAATCTGGACCTAGGCATGACTGAGTTATGAACAGGGCATTGAGTCCCTACCCTTTGGTGAGTGGGGACTCACAGATAAAAGGCATGGCAAAGAACAGAGTTGAGGATTTTTGGATGTTGGAGGTTTGATGTTGGAGTTTGAGGCTGAAGACTTAAACTGGAGCCCTGGGAAGTCAGCACACAGAGGAAAGAAAAGTCAGCCCATGTCAAAAGGAACCTTGAACCCAGAGAAAAGCAAGCCCCAGGAACATAGGAACCCAGGAAGCCTGAACCCTCGCAGAAGTCGTCAGCAACCATCTTACTCCAAACAGACTTTGGTGAGGGAAGTAACTTATGC
The DNA here is from genome assembly GCF_030445035.2 of Dasypus novemcinctus. Taxonomy (NCBI): domain Eukaryota; kingdom Metazoa; phylum Chordata; class Mammalia; order Cingulata; family Dasypodidae; genus Dasypus; species Dasypus novemcinctus. The sequence continues at coordinate 30,789,458 of NC_080679.1, forward strand.
GTTATGGCCTGGTAACTGTAAACTCCTACCCAAATAAATACCCTTTATAAAAACCAACTAATTTCTGGCTGACTACTACACTGACTATATATCAAAGTTGAGTAAGTTCTGGAAAAGAACTTTGGGCACAGGAACCAGTAGATACAATAGTGATAAGTTACTTATTTAAAGCAGTAACTAAAGATGAAAGGTACATAAAGAAAGAAGTCTCATAGAATAGATGAGATGGCAGATAGCAGAAGCACCAGAGGAGAAAGATATGGTGTCTTACTTACTGTTCTAATCTCTACTCAGTCATGTGTTTTCAAAATGTATGCCATAGTCAAGTTCCAACTGTTCTATTTTTAACTTAATGGTTTTTTCAAAATGACTTTTTTTTCTTTTACTTATACATTGTCTTTTGCTTTTTTTAAACAATATCAGTCAAAGCATTGTTTTACTGTGATAATCATATGCTTCTAGTATGTGAAAATACACAAGTATCAAAATGAAGACTATTCAAAGTACCCTTAAAATCACTTCATGTTATTTGGGGAAGGCCTCTTTCAGTTTGAAAATACTGTAGGAATTGATCATGGCTGATAATAGCGAATCATTTTCATCATTGTATTCACAATTAAAGACACTTTGTAGTAACTGAGTAATAGTGAGACAGGTTAGTATAGAGAAAGGGAAAACTTGGGTCACAGCTGAAGACCCAGCAGACAACATGGCCGACAGACCACATGGCTTTGAGACCCCGCCTGGAAACCTCCTGAGAGATCCTGTGAGACCCTGGAATGAGAATCTCATTTGGAATGAGAATTCCATTTGGGGGTGAAAGGAAAGTCCCAGATACTCTCAGAAGGCCTCACTATTGACCCCTGAGAAACTGACAGGTGGGGCAACCATTCAGAACAGCAAACAGATGGGGCCACACCCCAACATTATGAAGGAGGCCTACTACCCTGCAGTAGGCCCACAGTTCATGCCTCAGATGCTATAGTTTTCTTATTTCTTAATAAACTTTATACTCCCTTGCCTACTCTATGGAATGTTCTTAAATTCTTTTATGCAACATGAACCAAAAACCTAGAAGTCCAGAATCCAGAGCCATCTGATGACAATAGATCCACATTTTTTAAGAAGTCCTTTTTTTAAAATTTATTGAAGTATATCACTCATACATAAACATATAAAAACAGTAAGTGTATAGTAATAGTTGTGGACTTATAAAACAAACATACATCATACAGAATTCGCATATCTCACCTCATGCTACCACCAATAATTGCATTGTTGTGAAACATTTTTAAATAATGATTAAAGAGCATTGTCAAAATATTACTACTAACCAAAGTATCTTACATTTGGTGTATTTGTCCCCCAACCCAGCCTATTATTATTATTATTATTATTATTATTATTATATACTACTACTACTACTTCATCATTTATACATGAACATACATAAACAATAAGTATATAGTAAAAGTTGTGAACTTACAAAGCAAACATGCATAACATCATATAGGGGCCCCATACATCAACCCACCACCAACAACTTATATTGTTGTGAGACATTTGTTAAAAATTATGAAAGAATATTGTCATAATCTTACCACTAACTATAATCCTTATCTTACATTTGCTTTATTTTTCTCCCAACCCACCCTATTATTATTTTTCCCTCCCCCTCTTACGACTTTTTGAGTGCTGCTGCTGTCTGTATTATTTCACTGTACTTTCTTCTGTGTCTGTATTTATTTATTTAATTTCCCCTCCCCCTTTGCAGCTTGCTTGCTGTCTATTCTCAGTGTCCATTTGTTGCAGGCTCTTCTGTGTTCTTGCTTGTCTCCCTTCTTTTTGTTGCATCACTTTGCTGAGTTGGCTCTCTGCAGTGTCTGTGGGCCAGGCGGTGGCCCACGGTGTCTGTGGGCTGGATGGCACTCCACAACGTGCGGGTGAGCCTGCCTTCACAAGGAGGCCCTGGGACATGAACCGAGGGCCTGCCACATCCACCCTATTATTATTTTTTAAAATATATATTTATGATAGAAGTTGTAAACTTACAAAACAACCACAGATGTGCAGAATTCCAATACAACACCCCTCTATCAACACACCACAATGTGGAAGAACATTTGTTTCAGATTATGGGATAATATCATCAGACCATTACCAGGTCCATAGCATACATTTGGCACAATTTTCCATATTCCCCCATTATCAACACAATACATCTTTGGCATAGATTCATGAATATTACATTATTACTATTAACCACAGTCTGTAAGTCACTCCAGTTGCATTTTTCCCATGCTTCTCCACATTCAAATCACCCTGCAATAGTGATGTATATCAGTTCTAACTCACAAAGGACACTCTTGCATCTATGCCATCAAACACAATTCTCATCCACCTCTGGGTTTACTGTTTTAGTCAGTCCCTAGATTATTCTCTAGTGCTCTTTCAATTGGCATTTACATTCCTAGACTACCCTTTTCAGACACATTCCATTTATAAACCAGCTGTTACTCACTATAATGTATTACCATCAACTCCATACATTTCACACTTTGACAATAAATTTAATGAAAACTTCTACATACATTAAACATCAGTAGTCCATCACAGTCCTCCTCTTATCTCCTTTAAGAATGCACCACCTACCATCAGGTCTTGAAGATATTTTCCTACATTTTCTTCCAGAAGCTTTATGGTTCTTCCTTTTATATTTATGTTTTTGATCCATTTTCAGTTAATTTTTGTATAAGGTATGAAGTTGGGGTCCTTTTTCTTTCTTTTGGCTATGGATATTCAGTTCTCTCAGCATCATTTGTGGAATGGACTGTTCTACCCAAGTTGGGTGGATTTGACAGATTAGTTAAAAATCACTTGACCATACATGTAAGGCTCTGTTTATGAACTATCAATTCGGTTCCATTGGTCTATATGTCTATCTTGATGCCAGTACAATGTAATTTGAGTAGATGATATCTTAATGATATTTAGTCTTCCAATCTGTGAGCATGGAATGTTCTTCCAAATATTTAGGTCTTTTTTATTTCTTTTAACAATGAGTTTTAGTTTTCTGAATATAAGAGATTTACATTGTTAGTATATTCCAAAATATTTGCATTTTATCTGTCATATTTTATTTTCACCATTCTTTTGACACTTTTAATTATTTTTATTGATATATTCTTCATTTCTATACTCTCTTCTAAGCCTCTTGCTCCTGTCTTTTCTTTTCAGATTATAGCACACCCTTTAGTATTTCCTGCAAAGTTGGTCTCTTGGTTTCAAACTTTCTCGGTTTCTATTTATCTGTGAATACTCTAAACTCACCCTCATTTTTGAAAGATAATTTTGCTGGATATTAGATTCTTGGCTGGAAGTTTTTTCTCTTGCAGTATCTTAAATAAATAACACCACTGTGTTCTTGCCTCCATGGTTTCTGATGAGAAATTGGCATTTAATCTTATTGAGTATCCCTTACTGTTATGCATTGCTTTTCTCTTGCTGCTCTCAAAATTCTCTTTGTCTTTGACTTTTGACATTCAAATTAGTATGCGTATTGGAATTGGCCTATTCAGATTTATTTGGATGGGAGTTTGTTGTACTTCTTGGACATGGATATCCATGCCCTTCAATATGGATGGGAAATTTTCTACCATTATTTCTTCAAATATTCCTTCTGCCCCTTTTCCCTTCCCTTCTCCTTCTGGGACACTCATGACACATATGTCTGCATAGGTGGACTTGTTCAATTTTTTCCATTCCTTTCTTCATCTTTTTCTTTGTATGTTTACTTTCAGAGATCATTTCTTCAAGTCCACAAATGCTTTCTTCTGCCTCCTCAAATCTGCTATTACATGATTCCAATGTATTTTTAAATTTCATTTATTACATCTTTCATTCACATAAGATGTTATTTTTCTATGTATGCTTTCAAATTCTTTGTGCTTATCCAATATCTTCTTAATATCCTTAATCTCTTTAGCCATCTCATTGAATTTATTGAGATTTGTTTGACATCAAAGATTAGTTGACAACTCCTTATGTCATCTGGAGGCTTGTTTCTTCATCTGGGACTTATCTTTCTGTTTCTTGGTGTGGATTGTAATTTTTTGTTGGGGTCTTGGAATCTGGCTTACTAAATATAATTATTCTGGATGCAGTTTCTCCATTTAATTTAGGGCTTTCTTATCATTTCTTTCTTGTTGGTCATGTAGTAGAAGCCAAGGATTTAGTTGTTGATGCAAGCTTGTGCTGCCAGTGGAGGACGGGCACTGGCCTCTTTGGTATAGAGCGTTCTACTCATGAATTTTCTCTGCAGATGAAGAGTTTTCTCCATCCATTCTTTCAAGGACGTTGCAGGATGTTCTTCTGTTCTCCTGGAGCCCTCTAACAGATGCTTTAGATAGTTCTGGGTGATTACTAACTGCCCTGTAGCAGAAGTTGACTCTAGGAGTGCCTTACTCTGCCACTATCTTGCTGGTTTCCTCGGCAGAGTCACATTTATAGGGCAGGCTTTTGGAATAAATGAAGAGACGACAGTCATCTTTCTTTGGTTTGTCATGTGAGAATTATCAATATATTTGTCTTGAGATTCAAATTCTGCTTCAATTTTCTAACTGCTGTTATTTTGCTTGTTGATATCCATGGAATTTGAAAAATTCTAAAATTAATCTCAAAGTTCTACAAATTGCAAACACATTTAAAAACAAGAAATTGCATAGACAAGAGAGAAGTTTCATATTTCCATGAATGTGAAAGTAAGAATAGTGGCCCTATGTGTCAATCTGAAGTAGCCAGAAAATTAGCTTTGGAGTATTAATTTATGTCCTACCGATACGTGAAAAAGTCATAAAGCATTCAAAATAGTTAAACTCAAGGAGAAATTTGATTTTGAAAGGGCTAAAAATCAGTTGAAAATTTTTTTCATTTTGAGAAAAAGTTAAGTGATTAAAAAAACACAAAATAACTTTCTCTCCAAATTATAAATTATATGAGCAATACAACAATTTACAAAAAAAATATTTCTTTTGTGATATGAAGCTAATTATTAGAATGAATTTTTTAAAGTAGTTAAAAAATGAATAAATATTCTGTGCAACAAATGATTACCTGTTCAACAATCATTTAAGATGATTTTTAAGAATTAGAGCATGCTTGCCAAATGAAAAGGAGAAATAAAAAGGCCCCACTTTCAGTTTGCTAAATCTGTTCACTGAAGAAGCAGAAAAAATTCAGGTGGTGTTGAGTAAAGGTTGATTTCTCCAGTTTCACCCAAGAACATAGAGACTCTAAGAAGCACAGTTTATTTTGTAAAAGATGAGAATAAAAGAATGGAAAAAAGGGTTAAAAAGCGGAGCAATGGTGTGAGCATGGGGTTGACACTGCTAATGAGCTTGAGTTAAGAAATCCAGTTTTTTCCTTTAATTTCCACAAAACACCACTCATTAAATTCAAGGGCTTTTCCCTCCCAATCTGAGAACCACCAGGACAAGATGAGAATTCTTATTGCCCTAAATTAATATTAAGGGATACAAAGATTTTGGAGTTATTCTCTTCATCTTTTTTAACAAAAAAAAAACTTTCAGCAAAACATCCATTTGGTGCTGTGATGGTCTGAAGCTGCATGTACCCCAGAAAAGTATATTCTTAAAGTTAATCCATACCTGATGGTATGGGTCCATTCTAAGTAGGATCTTTTAGGGAGTAGGTTCTTAAATTGAGATGTGGCCCATGTCATTCAGGGTGGCTCTTAATCCTTTTATCAGAGTCCTTTATAAGAGAATGAATGTCAGACAAAGAGAGAGAAAACTACTGAAGTTGAAAGCAATGAAACCCAGGAGAGAAGGGGAAAAAAAGCAAACACAACCATGTGTCTTGCCATGTGACAGAGGAGTCCAGGATTGCTGGCAACTGGTCCTTGTGAAGAAAGAATCACCTGATGATAACTTGATATGGACATTTTTCTCAGTCTTGAAACTATAGGCTTGTAAATTAATAAATTGCCATTGCTAAAAAATGACTCATTTCATGATATATGGGTTTTGACAGCCTAGCAAACTAGAACAGATTTTGGTACAAGAAGAGTGAGGTGCTACTATTACAAAAACAAAAAAATGTTCAAAAACCTTTGTATTTGGCTGATGAATAGAGGTGGGAAGAATTGTGCAGTACTTGATAAAAAAGGCCCCGATTGCTTTGATGAGATTGTTGGTAGAACTATGGATGCTACAGGTACTTCTGTTGATGACTTAGGGGGAAATAATGAATGTTTCACTGCAAACTGGAAGACAAGTGACTCTTATTTCAAAGTGGCAGAGAATTTGGCACAATTATGTACTGATGTCAGATAGAATGCAGATTTTAAAAGTGTCAAGCTTGGATATTTAGCTGAGATTTCCAAACTAAATGTAGAAAGTGAGGCCTGGCTTCTTTTTGCAGCTTATGGTAAAGTGTTAGAGGAAAGGATTAAGATGAGAACAGAACTTCTGGGAATGGTTTGGGAAATTCTGAGATTCCAGGAAAACAAGTCATCATAGAATAATGCTCCATGTAAGGAATTAACAGAACATGGAACCAGTCAGCCATTTTAATGCAAGCTGGAATCGGGAATGCAATCTAGAAAGAATTTGTGGAAAGTCATACTAATAGTTTGGACCCCTGTGTACTATATGTGAAACCAAGTTTTTCTGTGATATCTGTATGAATAGAACTACAGCCAGCTTGGAGTAAAGGGGGTAGAAAAGGGACAGATTAAAGGAAAAATGGCTTCAAAGGTAGAACTATGCAAGCTAAGGTCTAGACTGAAGACATCTCAGGCCAGAAGAATGGCCCCACCAATGTATGTGGAAAAGTTGAGTTATGTCCCAAAACCTGGAATGGCCTCACCAATATATGTGGAAAAGGTGAGTTATGTCCCAAAACCTGGAGAGGGAAGGCCTTCCACCCCACTGTTCAGTAAGAGTATTATCACCCCAGGTTTCTCAGATGCCTAGGGGATTGCACAGAGGCTGGCCATCACACTGATGCTTTCGGAGGGTGGAGCCAAGAGCCTGGCTGTCACCCCAATGCTTGAAGACGTTAGAGACTTCACCTTCATGTTTTGGGAGAGCATGATCATTGTGCAAGCCCTTGGAAAGGATGGGACTTCTGCTCAATCAAACCCCAAGGAAAAGACATCATTCTGTAGATGACTGTCAGATCTTGAAATCTAATGGAGTATATAGATTTTCTGACTAGTTTAGGAGCCATGACCCTGTTTGCCTTCCATTTCTCCCTATATCAATGGGAATGTTTATTCTATGATTGTCCCTCTCCCTTTGTATATTGGAAGCAACTTGTTCTCTGAATTTCACAGGTCCATATTTAGAGGGGAATTGTGCCCCAGGTCAGACCACACCTACAAAAATTTTTTATGAGATTCTGGACTTACTATTGCTACTGAAATGACTTAAGACGTTTGGGATATTGTGATGGAATGAATGTATTTGCACATGGAAAAAAACATGTCTTTTTGTGATCCATAGTATGAAGTATGATTGTTTGGGACTGTATGTATCTCGGAAGAGTATGTTCTCAAAGTATATTCTTCCTGTGGTACAGACCCATTGTAAGTAGGATCTTTTAGTGAGCAGGATCTTAATATGTGGCCCACCTCATTTAGGCCAGGTCTTAATCCTCTTACTGGAATCCTTTATAGGAGAATGAAATTCAGACCAAGAGAAAACGCTATGGAAACAAGAAGCTGAAAGCAATGAAACCAGTACAAGACAGGAGAGACCAGGAGATTTGCGACCATGTGACTTGCCATGTGGCAGAGGAGTCCAGGATCACCGGCAGCCAGTCTTTGGAAAGAAAGCATTGTTTAAAAATGCCTTGATGCGTGCATTTTTCTCAGCTTCAAAACTGTATGTTTATAAGTTAATAAATTCCCATTGTTAAAAGCTGATCCATTTCATGCTATCTGCATTTTGACAGCTCAGCAAACTAAAAAAATGTTAAAATTATAGAGCATTGAACTTAACTATTAGTTTCGCTACTCATAGATATTTGTGAAAATTCATTTTAAAAAGTAAAGCAATGATTTTCATAGGTTTCTCATAGCTAAACTAAGATAAATGATATTTTTCCTTAGAGACTGACTTAAAGGGAATACCACAATCAAAACAACTGTATTCTAACAAGAGCAGAAATAAGAATGTGAAATTTTTACTCCTCTATCCCAAGGCTCAAAGTTTAATAGCCCTGTAACTTTGATAATATGCCACTAATATGAATCACAGTTTTCTAAAGAAAACAAGATGAGAATTAAAGCAAATGCAATATTCACATCATATTCTGAGTTTACAATGCCATTGGGAAAGATCCACAACTCCAACTTAAAATCCTGATAACAAATCCCCATCTAGAAACAATCAAACTGATTTTTAACAGTTTTGCTCCACTAGTACCTGTAAACAAGTAAACATGCAACTCATAAGTATTTTAAATTGGTAAGCAAGAGGCAGCATTTGCATTTTAATATAATAACAAATTTATGGGTGATCTTCCAAAGAGACTTTTTTACTGACTATTACATTTCTCACAAAATGTGCATTAATAATGCAGCGTGCTACTGAAAGAGCTATGCTAAATATTAATTACATGAGAGTGGTATGAAAACATACCACTCTAAAGATTTAATAGAATTCATTCTGTAAATAAAATTGTGTTGCCAAGCTTTAATTAAGACATTACACACTAATTTTCCTTGGATGCCCACAGTCATAATTATTGCATGCATGGGTGAGTCCCTGAATTATTTTAATAGAATTTAGTGTGTGCCCTTGTGTCTCTAAGGCTAACTAGGCATGAATTAGAGGGAAAAAAACTGTCCATATCAGAACTAAAATATAAGAAAAAATATCTAAAGATAAGTACCAAGTTTTATTTCAAAGTGGGATTTTAAATTAAATATGTATAATTATAACTATACAAAATCAATTATGTAATCTACCCTATGTCCCTCATTTGGAAAAAATGAAACAAAGAATTTTTTTAAAATAGGAAAGACATTGTTCAGTGACCACATTTCTTCCCAGTTCTAAATTTCGTATGAGATATGGTTTACCAATAATCTTTTAGCTATTGCTTTATTCGCATCCCAAGATTTTTTTTCTTTCTTTACCCTCCCCTGAACTAGATGTTCAAGAATAAGGAGACTACAACAAGGAGAAAGCAATTAACCTTTTCTCAATTACCTTCCTCAGTCATCATCCTCAACTTAATGGGCAAGGAATCTTAAAATATACTAATGCATTTCTGCACTTTTTACAGAAGTGCATTAGGCAACCAGTCTATGATGCTCCATCTGTGAGGTATCCATTGTATTCAGCTTTCTATTCTGCTACAGTTTCCACTCTCTTAGGCCACGGATATATCTCTTCTCTAGTGGACTCTTGCACTTTCCTTTTAGCTGGCCTTTATTCCCCAGTCATAGAACCATGTGGCCAAGGCTCAATATGACATTTGAAGTCTCTTCTACCTTTTTCACCAACCACATCAAAACCCATTGTTATATTTATAAATAAAGAATACTATAATTTCCTCTAAATGAATATCGGTGGACCTTGTTTCTCCACCTCTGAACTTAACAGGTTTTGTAGTTCAAAGTGAATCAGGACAAAGCTCTAAAAAACTATCAACTGGACAATGATAGGGTCAAATAAATGTAAAAATGATGGTTAGTCCCTGATTAGAAGATTAGTGTTAAGCAAGAACTCAAGTGTCCTTATATATATGATCCTTGCTTTTCTAGATTTTATCAAATTATTTAAGCAGGTAGGCAGGGTAACAATTGATATCACTTGAGTTTTGGGTGGTTTTTTTAAATAGTATCAGAATTTTTGCTCCTGGTTAAGATGATGGAACTGAACTGCATGCATGCAAACTATGTGAATTGGCAACAGATAGGCAACCAAATGATAAACACAGAAGGGACCAAGCCCAGAAGCAAATTTATTATATCAGGTTGTATGTTACTAAAATAGACTTGAGAGAATGAAGTCACACCCCTTCATAATAAATATCTTTATTAAGCTATAGATGCCTCCAGAGTAATAATTGGTACATCTGATAAAAAAAAAGTTGGAAAAGTAAGAAGAACTTAATATAGTGAGATAGTCAAAGGCCTACTATCCTAGTGATTTCATTGAAGGGCCCCTTGTAATTAAATACCAGCCATATTCAAGTAATTGCCCCACTTACTCATTTATACATTATTTTTCTGTGTAATTACAGTATACATTTGTATGTTTTATTCATTTTTCAACTTCACTAAAGTAGAACCATATCTTTTTTTAATGATTGTACATCTAGCACTTAATACAACACTTAAGAATACTTGATGAATGAATGGATGAATGAATACTAACACCTCTAACTCTGAGATAGCACTGTACATATTGCTTATCAATAAATAAGGCTTCCTGGGGAATATCCATAGGACTAAATCACTTTGTAGAGTCTGAGGAATACCCTCAGTCCAAGCCCATAGTGATCACACTACTGGTTTCCTATTTCTCCCCACACAAAATTAACACTCTGTCCCAATAGATGATTGTTAGAAACCAGAAATTGGGATAGTTTGCTAGCCCTGTGGTAGATGATAAAAAGAAGTTGAAAGATACTTGTCCATCCATTGACTAATGGATACTTTCTTAAAATTAGACCCCACAAATAGGAAAAGTCAGAACAGTAATACTTATTTCTCAGAACCAGCTTTATGGCACGCAACAAGTATAGTCGCAAAGGGCACTACACGCAGAACCCTGCACTTGGGGTTTAATGCTCTATGGTTACCATCTTGAAATTCTTAATTTTGTCTTTGGATATTTTAAGTGAAGTCCAATGGGACAATGACACATACACCAGAGGTTGGAGCATTGGCTCACACATGGTCCTGCATCCCACCACCTCTCCTGGATAGATTCTTAGTCACTCACTCCAACATTTCCTAGAGCTCTGAGTCCTTTGTCCCTGCTCCTCACCACCACCTTCCTCTACTCCTCATCAAGATTTCTTTTTTCCTTAATGAAAATCTTTAATGTATAATTATGTTGAGTTTCTAAGTGATTTTATTTTTATAAATACAATTATATTCCTCAGTTTGAGTAAATCCTTCAGAAGTTTTTATTATTTAAAAAACACAACTGAAGCAATTAGCCAAAGAATCTGGACCATTAAATTCATCTATTCTACTGTTCTTCCAACTACATTCATTTGGTCATGAAAAAATAAAATATTGACATATGGTCCAGATGGATATAATTATGTTAGTAAGTTCTGATCTTATTTCAGTATCAAACATTTTATTTTTAAAATATGATGACTATTTTTCTTTTATTGTAATATATTTAAATTAACAGTGTGGGAATTAATGTCAATTTTAAGGCAGTTACATGGATAAAGTAAACTAGTGGTATTTTGAACATGGTAGGTACTGTTTTTAGAGCCTGGAAATAAGGGTCTTAGTATGATTCCTGACTCAGACTATCTTGGTCTATGACATGATTTCCTTACCAAGTAAACTTTCCATGCAACTCTGTTTTTCTTTTATTCTCTATGTAAAGAATTTCTTACCTCCCCATCACTTGGTTCCCCATGACTATCTGTGAATTAAAACAATATGTGTAACTTCCCAGATATCCCATTGTAAGGTTTAGAAGAAGCATAAAAATCAAAACAAAACAAAACAAACAAAAAAGCCAGAAAAAGAGAGAGAAAGCAAAGAGGTCAGTAAAAGGTGAAGAAATAATTAAAATTTAGTAAGTCATGGTCATTATGTACAATTTTTTCACTAATTTATTCTCCTTCCTTATATTATACTTTTAAGACTTTACTTACTAAATTAAAATTAATCCAACTTTATATATGGCAGCAAGGTATACTGGAAAAAGCAATAAAATGGGAAAGAAAGAAGCATGAATTCTAGCTCTCCCACTGTTTTGTGTATTTGGACAAAACATTTAACTGCTCTGATTCTATTTATTAATCTGTAGAATAAAGAAACAGTACCAGCTTATGTCTAAAATCCCCTCCAGCTGAAAAGTAAGTTGGTTTTAAAAGTTACCAAACAAATTAACTTTTCTTGATATTTCCTTTTTGAGTGGCAGAATCCCAGAGGGTACAGGCAGGTAACAATGAGTGTGGAAATGTCTGTCTCTGCAATAAGAAGTTGCTGAATACAATTGGGAACCTTCATTTATTAGCTGAGTGATTTATTTTATAACATTTCCTTGAACCTCAGTTTCGTATTTCAAATACTGAGAATCACAGTATCAATCACAAATTTATCATGAGAATTAAATGGAATAACTTCATAAAGCACTTACCCCAGGTGTCTACTGCAAAATAAAATTTTAGTAAATATTGCTCTCATACTTTCCTTTATCCCTTAACTCAGATTGCCTTTAATATAAAAATAAATAGCAAATAAAAAAATCAAATAAGTGCCCTAATGGGACTGTGAGACAGGTATTCAGCTTTTTTTTCAAATTATGCTTTAAATTGTTGAGCAAGAAAACAAAACAGCCTTATTTAAAAAAAAAAGTTTTTTTTTTTCTATCAAAGAAAGGAAGAAAATAGAGACTTTTAAAAAGCAGTAATTCAACTCACTTCCAGTGAAGAGGGAACAGTAATACTTTAAGAAGGTGCATTGTGGAATCACACTACTTAGATTAGACCCCAGTTTTACTCTCAGCATAACTATTCCTGTTTCTACACCTGTATAAAATGTGATTGTCTCCCCTTATGCACATATGAGTAAACACATAAAGCAGTATAAAATGCATGGTGGACTGAAAGCAATCATCAAATATTCAACATTATTACAATTACTATTACTGATAGAACAGGCAAAGATGCTTTGTATATAATTAATTATACTTATGGAAAGAATTTATTACAGACTAATTTTATGAAGAATGGGCGAAAGACAGCATTGCACTAATTCCAGGTTTAGCATCATCAATACCGAGCAAAAGTGGATTCTTTTCTCCCAATGTGTCTTTAAAGTCAATTCCTATTGTGACTAGTAATGGAAGAAATTGTAGCACTGATGTGGAGAAAGTGGCCACAGTAGCTGCTGACGGTAAGGAGAGGGAAGAAGAGATATGATGTGGGGCATTTTCAGGACTTGGAGTTGTCCTGGGTGGTACTGCAGGGACAGATGCTGGACATTTTATGTCCTGCCATGGCCCACTGGGTGGACTGGGGGAGAGTGTAAACTACAATGTAAACCATTATCTATGTGATGCAGCAGTGCTCCAAAATGGATTCACCAAATGCAATGAATGTCCCACGATGATGAAAGAGGCTATTAATGTGGGAGGAGTGGGGGAGGGGGCTGTGGGGTATATGGGGACCTCATATTTTTTTAATGTAACATTTAAAAAAGAGAGATAGATAAATAAATAAATAAATAAAAACCAATAGTAAATAAAGCCAATTCTTGAGACATGAAGCGGGGGGGGAGGGGGGGGGGGAGATTTCCAAGGGAATGGGGTAGCAAATCAAGGTTAGTTGCAAGGATTTAGAATAGGGGTATGCAGAACAAGGGTCAGTAACAAGGTGTCTCCTAAGAATATTAAACAGAGGTGGATTTGAGTGGTTACCATCCCAACAGCAAGTATACACAAGGGTGAGTCAATCTATAAACAAATAACAGATCAATTTAGAATCATCATCACAAAGCTAAACATAAAAAGAGTGAGGTTAAGTTTAGAGCAGGGGTTCTTAACATTTTTTGTTCCAGGGCAGCCTTTGCCAGTCAGGTAAAGCCACAGACCCCTTCTCAGAATGTAACTGCAGATAGTTCTACGTCATTTACCATAATTTTTAAGTATGGATAAGTGTAAGTGATTTTTCAAGCTATGCAACAATTGTAATGTGATATGAAATGAATACTACTGTAATTTGTTGCGTATATTCATAAGTCAAAGAAATGATAGATAAAGATAATAAGTTGACTTTTTCAATTCAAGCTCACGGACCCCCTAAAATCTTTCCACAGACCCCTCAATGGACACCTGGTTAAGAATTCCTGGTCTAGAGTAACCATAAAGAGGGGGAGACTATTGTAGCTAGCTTCAGGAACTTCAGATATTAACCTTTTGCTATTTTGTAATATAAAGGCATCTATATAATTTTTCAATAATTATAATTATTTGTTAATTCTTAACCTTCGGATACATTATTGATAAAGAGAAGTTCACTGATTTGTGGATGTAGCAACAAGTACCCTTGAGATCCGAGATAAACAACTTAGTCTACTTTTTTTCTTTTTCCTCTCCCCCTCCCTCCACTCCCCCCTTCCCCCCACCCTCCCCATTGCCTGCTCTCTGTGTCCATTCACTGTGTGTTCTTCTGTGACCACTTCTATCATTATCAGCGGCACCAAGAATCTGTGTCTTTTTTTGTTGTGTCATCTTGTAGTATCAGCTCTCCATGTGTGCGGCACCATTCTTGGGCAGGCTGTACTTTCTTTCGCGCTGGGCAGCTCTCCTTACGGGGTGCACTCCTTGTGCGTGGGGCTCCCCTATGTGGGGGACACCCCTGCATGGCAGGGCACTCCTTGTGCGCATCAGCACTGCGGGTGGGCCAGCTCCACATGGGTCAAGGAGGCCCTGGGTTTGAACCGTGGACCTCCCATGTGGTAGGCAGACGCCATATCCACTGGGCCAAGTCTGCTTCCCTTAGTCTACTTCTTGCAAAATTTGTCTTATGGAATATGTAGAAAAGAAATATGAACATTCTTTACAAGTTAATAGAAATTAAAAACATACAAACTTTCTTGTGGAAAAGAAAGGTCTAAAATCAGCATTTCTTTTGGACCCTTATTCTAATGGCATAATGATGGATATGCCCCCAAATCTCTATATACATGTATTCATTATAAAATACTTCACAAAAGCAAAGATAGTAGAAAGGACTTATAATAATGCCTGAAGCAGGATAGAATAGAAACAAAGGACAAGGGGCAAAAATCCCAGTAAGTTACATAAACACCACCTGGAAGGAGATCCTGAGGCACAACTTGAAGCCTGCTAACTCAAACAAACAAGTTAACACAAACAAGTTATCTGAAGGCAGCTAGCAGTTCCCACCCAGCAGCTGTGTTATCAGAATGTAACGTGCAAGATTCTCCCAGGGCAGAAAGAAAGAAAAACAGAAAGAGGCCCACGAAAAACAGAAAGAGGCCCACTATCTCCACTCGCATACTTTTGTGAACACCTCACACTAGATCAGGGCTCAGAGACAGCAACCAGAAGTCAATTACCTCCAGACAGCAACCCCTAGGCACCAAACCACCCAATGAATTTTCCCCGCTTTGCTCTAAATGCTCCAGTCACCATAAACCCTAACTCCTAATGATAGTCAATAAAATCAGAAACCGCTAGAGAGGGGGCACATCTCTACCTTGAACACACTGGCAGTCATTTGTGAGTGTGTATATTCTTTATATTAAACTCTTTTTTAACTTTCTTATAACTGTGGTGCATCTCTAATTCTTCTTTACAACATAACCAAGGACCTGGAAATCAGCCCCAGCAACACATCATGCAGTGAAATAATATGCAGCCATAATTTAACTTCCACTTAGAAAGGCAATGAAGAATAAGTTCCTCAAATTCCATTTAAATGACAGTGTTGCAGCAAAGCCAGGAGTTCTGAAATGCAGAAGAAACCCAAGACAGCATTCAGAGAGGCAGAGGAACAGATTTATTATGCACAGGCTCAGAGGAGAGTGAATCTCTAAATTCTGAGCCCCGTTTTTCAGTTTTCATAGGTTTATATAGGATTTTATTTGGGATCAGCATGACTTTTGTTCATTGACTAACACGTTGCTAGGTGAAATTTTGCAAGCAGGGTCACAGAAGCAGAATGCAGGTGCAAGGTTGTGCTTTTGTGGGCTGATTTACAGAAGTGGGGTGCAGGAGTGGTTTGTAGGTTACAGAAGTAGGGGGCAAGAGTTGTTCATTTGATATTCTCCTGCAAGGCCATATTCTCAGGCTGATTTACAGAAGCAGGGGCAGGAGTGCCTTGTTAGATATTTTTTCTGCAAGGTTATGCTTTTTATTTTTCAACAACAGTAGAAAGATTTTTTTTTTTAATGAATTAATCCGTGTCAGCACTATGAATAGAAAGGGGTACTAACCAACAAGGAACCATAAATTTTTACAAAATTTAGGAAGCTGAAATGTGGAAAGAGAAAGATTGAAATATTAAAGGAGAAGAAATAATATTCAAAATATGTAAAGATGCTTCAAATCAGACTCCACAAATCAAATGACAGGGCAACTGAGCTGAGATTAGTTAATAGGAAAATAGAGTAGAATAAATCTCACAATTTCAACAAGACAAAAATATAAAGTCTGAGAGAAACTTAAACATGGAGGACTGACTCAGAAGGGTAAAAAATATATAAAAATGACTTCCAGAAAGAAGAGAAAAAATGTTATAGGTAAGCAATCAGAAAAATAATAAAAGAAAAATTTCCTGTACCTAAGGAATGCATCTATCTTGAGACTGAGAAAGCCCAAGAATCCTTGAACATAAAAATAAAAAGTCCACATGAATAAGGAGAAAACAAATCTAATTTTTCAGAGGTAACAAAAACAGGTCACCTTCAAAGGAAGGAAGTCCAGTTTACCTAGGACAACTCATCATTTCTTATTACTCTAGCTGGAAATTTAGATAGCCATTTGCTTGGTTTTCTAAGAACAGTTCCTATTTACTTTTGTTCTCCAGACATAATTATTAAAAAGTCCTCTTTTACTCTCAACAGTGCCCTGGTTTAAATGACACATATGTTCACCCTGTGTGTAGTTTGCCCAATAATGGCCAACCGAAGATACCTATGTCCTAATCCTTAGAACAAGTGAATATGTTATTTTACTGCTCAAAAGGGACTTTGCTGATGAGACTAAATGAAGGATCTTAAAATAGAGAGATTATCCTGGATTATCTAAAAAGGTCCATCCACTGTAATCACAAGGTTCCTATAAGAGAGAGGAAGTAGGGTCCAGGACAGAGACGGCTACATGGCAATGGAAATAGAGGTAGAAAAGGCAACATGATGTGGGGTCATGAGTCAAGGAATGAGAATAGCCTCTAGAAGCTGGAAAAGGCAAGGAAACAGGATTTCCTGTAGAATCTCCGGCAGAACTGAAGCCTATTAAAACCCTGATTTAAATCAACAAGGTTGATTTGTGGATTCCTGACTTCTAGAACAGTAAGAAAATTTGCATCGTTGTAAGCCACTAAGTTTGTGATAATTTGTTTCAGTGGCAATAGGAAACTAATATATGATGCATTCCATGTATTATGCCATTAAATGTTATGCCATTAAAGTCTGTAAGCACCAGTTCTCATGGTTTGAATGATAGCCTTTCAAATGTATAAATCATTATTCTCTTTACCAACACTGTAGTTTTAGATATTTAGTCTGCTTTAAGGTTTTACTTAAGAAACCAAAATAGTGTACAATGTATTTTTATTAACAAATCTTTATCTGAATATTTTAATGAAATGAAATTATTAGGTCAAACAGGATGGATGTTTTAAGACCCTTGGTACAAACATTATTAAATTGCTTTCCATAAAAGTTGCAGCAGTTACAACTAACACAGACATGTTTGGGAGCAACCATTTCACTAGGTCTAAAATAATAAAAAAGGCTTGATATTACTTACCTTAAAAATATTTGCTAATTTTACACATGAAATGCATAGGTTTAACTTGCTTTATTTGTTTTCTTTTTTAAAAATAACATTGTTCGAATGCTTTGAAAAGCATAGATTGTGGAATGCTGTCATATTAACAAAAATGTATCTATTCTTGCACATCTAAATGTGACGCTAAGATGCAACTTGATAAAAGTTATAGGAACTGTAGTTATGGTATACAGGAGGAATTAAAAATTCACTACAGAATTTCTTTTAAAATAAATATCTACCTTGAATGACAAATGGTACAGCTCAATTGTCCTCATTAGAAAGTGATATTAGGGAAATGGATGTGGCTCAACCAATTGGGCTCCTGTCTACCAAATAGGAGGTCCAGGGTTCACAGCCCAGGGCCTCCTGGTGAGGGCCACCTGGCCTACACGGTGAGCTAGCCCACGCAGAGTGCCAGCCCACACGGGAATGCAGCCCTGCACAGGAGTGCCGCCTGCGTGGGAGAGCTGCCCAGCGCAGGAAAGCCGCCCCATGCAGGAGTGCTTGCTGATGCAGAGAGCTGGCGCAGCAAGATGACACAACTAGAGACACAGAGGAGAGAAAATAAGAAGACATAGCAGAACGGGAAGCTGAGGTGGTGCAAGAGACTAAGTGCCTCTTTCCCACTCCAGAAGGTCCCAAGATCGGATCCCGGAGCCACCTAATGAAAATACAAGTAGGCACAGAAGAACACACAGTGAATGGACACAGAGAGAAGACAACGGTGGGAGTGGGGAAAGGGGAAGAAATAAGTTTTTAAAAAAAAGAAAGTGATATTAAGGGTATTTTCTTGTGATAACATGTTACTTATCAGAGAGAAATTAACCTGAAAATAATCAGATTTCAGAATAATTATCAATATGCCTAAATAACCATGATTATGTTTTTTTTGATGTCCTAAATGCTTAATATTCAAGAAATTTGTTTTATTTGTTCTTGGACCCACCTTATTACAGGTTGTAAAAGTCTTGGAATTGTTAATTCTATTCTTTTATTCTTCATTTCTAAGCCTTCCTGAATATTTTATAATCTATAAAATTTATTTTATATTAATCACTTACTAATTTATACTTAAAGTTTCTTCACTGTTATTAAATAATTTATTTATGCTTTGCTTGCAAAACTAAACTACAAGTTCCTTAAAAACAGAGATAAATGTTATTACTTAATGCCATGAAAAGAACTTATTACTAATTAGCTAATTTGTCCTAAGTATCCTCGTCTAATTCCAAAGGATGCCTCCCTATTTAGTATTTGGTATGTGTGTAAATATGTTTTCAATTATTATATTACTTTAGGTATTGCAAAGATTTTACTTATATGGTCAACTAACATTCACTGATATTCTGTTGCTTTTGAGATAACAGTCAAAATTCTGAATATGATGTACTTGAAACTTGGTGTGGCTTCTGGCAACCACTCCAGCTCTGTCTCTCACCTCTTTCCCCCTTGGTCTTTGACTCTTTCCATACTGGCTTTATTTCAGTTCCTAGAATATATTCTGTGCTTGCTCTCCACAGGGGATCTTTCATAAATTAATCCTTTTGTTTGGGGAGGGCTTAAGCAACCCTCTCCCATCTCCTACAAATTGTAACTGCTATTTATATTTCAAATCCAAGTTCCATATTTAATTATTGAATGATTGATGTCTATCTCCCCACCCACCCCTCACTAAGTTTGTAAGATTGATGAGTGGTGGATCATTTGATTTGTTTACCATTAAACTTTAGCACCTAGCCCAGTGTCTGTCCTAGACAATGTTGTCAATAAGGTATATTGTCATTGTTATTGCTGGTTTTATTTTGTTTTGATCTGTCTTATATTGAATTAATGAATGATCATGATGACAAATACATATATATACAAATCCCAGAAAAACAGCCCAGAGTAATACTTAAAAACCATTATGCTGGGGGACAAATAGCATCATCTTTGAGTATTTAGGATAGTACATAGCCTTATGTGAAAACCAAGTTCTCCTGGAATATTACAATTTTGGTTTATGCAGGAATTATCAACTATATTCTATTTACTGACTTCGATCATAAATAACACATCTATTTACAAAGCAGAATATTTTAAAGATTTTAATTAATTACCATTGTCCTTCAGGGAAAAAAATTGCATTATCATTTATAAATTTGTGAAAATTACATTTAAGCAAAAGACTTATAAAATTGAGTAACAATATTTTTGTACTAAAGTGGTATTAAGTCTTCAGAATGTTTTTTTTTTTTTTGGTCAAAAGAAACAATCAGGATGTACTATTTTCACACATTAGGGCATTAAATATTGACTTATCTATTTAAGTTTGGAAATAAATTGAGTCATGCTAGAGAAATCCACTATGTTCATTTCTAAATTATATTCATGCAAGAGAAAGAAAACATTTGGATACAATCTGATTACCAATTTAAATGTGGGCCTTAATTAAAACATACATTGTAATACACACAATACATATCTTTACAGTTTTTCTCCAATCTAAAAATTTCTATTTAGTGAGAAAGTAATCTATTATATCATTGAGCACCTACAGAAATCTTTATTAACAGTTGTAAAGCCTTTGTTTAAGTCTATTGTGGCATATTCAGCAAAAATATTCCAAATTTTATTTTTATAATTAAGTAACCTATATGCATGCCAAACATATTTAAAATAGAAGGTAAACATACATATATATATATACATACATATGTACATACACAAATATAAAAATAAATAGAAAGGGACAGTTAGTTTAGCTTATTTTTGCTTATTCATAGTTATATACAATCAACATCACTTGATAAAATAAGCATAGTAATTAGACAATAGATAAAATGCTAACTGTAACATATTACTAGTGGAACAGAAAAAAATTCCATCTTTCTCATTTTGAAATCGCCTTGCTTATTGTATTTAAATACATTTAAAAAGAAAGCTCAGCAGGTTGCTTAGTGAATCAAAAATCAATTTCTAAGATTCCTGATTAGTCCACTCTGATCTTTTATACTCAGCTCCATTTTTAGTTGTATCATCCAGAGAGAATCTAAAAATAAAGATAATAATTTTGGCCTCTGGGATGTTTCAAAAGAGGGTTCTCTATTTTTTAAAAAATCACTTTTGATAATGTACTATTCTAACTTTATAACTGCAGATTTTTTTAGCACCATATCTGTTTTAACTATCATTATTTTTTACCTCAGTATTTCTCATCTAAATTCTTCTCAGTGAATGAACTCTATCTGAGTCAGCTAGGGTTCTATTTTTTTTTTCTTTAAAGTTATGAGATACCCTTAAGATTACTGGATCCCTGCCTTAGTACTAAGAGTCAGATCTGGGAGATAGGCTCTAAGAATGTAGTACTACAAAAACCCAGTATCGCTTAAATATTGAGGCATTCTACTCAACCCTTTTAAACTAGGATTAAGAATTAACAAATAATTATGATTACTAAATCATTACAGAGGTGCCTTTCTACTTCCAGTAAATTATAGAAAAGCTAAAGGTCAATGTCTGAAATCATTTAAAGGTGATGGATTTAGCCTAGACCTGTGTTATGATGGTCATTTTAAATAGGTCTCACCCCTGTTCAGTGCTACCCATAACTAAGCCTCTCCCTTCCTTACTGTTGTGATGGTAATTCTAGATTGAACTTATCTTTGTTTATGGTTATTTCAGAACTAGGCTCACCCTTGTGTATACTTGCCATTGTGGTGGTAATCATTCCACCTTCCGTTTAATATCCATATGGAAAACCTTGTGACAGATCTCTACTCAGTTCTTTCCTATCCCAGAACCTTGATATCTGATAATGATTATAACTTTGTAATTCACCCTGGTTCAGTAGCCACCCTACCATGTTCAACCTCTTAATGTTTATTAATGAAGGAACCTGTTTCCAGCTCTGCTCCAATTATTCATTAGTACCCTGATGGTATAAAATATTAGAATTTCTGCCATTTGGGTACGCAGATTTGAGATTGTACATCTCCAGTCTCCCCTAGCAAATAAATTCTCTTTTCTTTCCTAGCTTAGTTCAGTGTGTCTCTCTATTCTGCCGTGCCGAGCAAATGTACCCAGTTAAGGACTACCCAGGCCCCTCTTCAAGAATACACATTTTCTAAAGGATTTTGCAGTGTTTTCAAACTCTTTAAAACTTGAGAACAACTGCCTTTACAAACAATATAACAAAGCTGTAGTAAAAGGAATTTATAAAAGCAATAAATATTTAGACATGAGTTACATTGAAGAATGAATAAAAATAATTACAGCAAAAGTTTTAAACAGTATTTAAAACATGAACTAATCACACAATGGAGTGGCTCTTAGTGTTGTTTTCATATAAGCTACCCCATTTCCCCACTCTTCAGGACAGTTCTAGAGGAAGAATATCATAATGGCTAAGCACACAGGCTCTGCAGCAAGCTGCTTGTATTTGATTCAGTTCTGCCACTCATCCAGTACTTAACTTTTCACTACCTCAATTGCCTGACCTGTAAAACAGGATATTGTAATGAACATAGCACAAATGAATATATGTAAAATGCTAAGAACAGTGTTTGCCCCACAATGCCTCACTCAATAAATGCTGCCTCTTTATGGTACAGGGATAAGCAAGTTACATGTTCCTGCTGGTTGTGGCTTGTAGCCAGATTATTTCATCACACACATGAAAGTGTGATGAGGGATATATAGGAATACATCAAAGAGGGAGCCTGATCACATATGTGGGTGCTGAGGGAAGGGAGCTGCTTCCTAAGGAAGAAACAAAGTGATACCCAAAGCAGGGGATTGCCCAGAAGGGTATTCTGGGAAAAGGGTGAATTTAAGCAAGTAGAGAAGAGGGTGTGGACCAATGAAAAGAGGGTAAGATGGCTCAGAATGAGACTGGAGAAGAAAGGGGCTTGTAAGAATTTAGTTCAAGAGATGGAGAAAGGGAAAAGAATGTTCACCTATTGAATTGGGGACTTTTTATTCAGTTAGAAAACCCCACTTCATGACCAGAGTTGCCTGAGTAACCCTAGCTGCAAAGAAGCCTTCAAAATCAATAGGTTTAGTTTTCTACCCAGTAAAATAGTGAAAGACAAAGGACAAGGGGATTGTGAATGCATTTCGATTAGCTGATCCACAGGGTATACACATTCTTCTTTTTGATAAACAATCGCAAGGGAAATTCCAGGTGAAAAGACTCATTCTTAATTTTAATCAATAAAGAATATTAAGACCTCTACTAACAATTCTTCCTCTGTTTCTTTCTCCTAAGATATTTATAGAGAAGCTAGTTTAAGTATTGACTATACCTTTTCTCTCTTTATGGATTTTAGATTATTATAATAAGCCATTAAAAAAGGGAGTTTGGTTTTAAGAGGAGATATAGGATCACAAATTTTCTAACACCATTGTCTACTTTTCTATAAAATTTTTTCAAGGAAGAGATTTCAAGACCTTGGAATGAGTAAATCTGCAATAATGTGCTCCTGAAAGGACTTTAGAAGTTGCAAAAAGCAAAGCAGTTTTGCATAAAGATATATGGAAACAGCAAATTTTGTACTTCAAATTATCCTCTGAATCACCTATATATGGGCTCTTTGTATAGATAGGTGTGGCAAGGACTAGTGAAAACAAGAGGCTATGAAAGAAAAGTTTTTGTACCTAGAGGTTCTAGAACAGAGAGAAGCATTACGGTGTCATAGAGGAAAACATGTCAAGAGTGTAGGCTCAGCAAAGTGGGATGGGGGAAAAATTAGAGTGGATCTGGCATTACGCCTTTATAATGTGACATGAGGGAAGCTGTAGTGGTTTTCAAACAAGTGTGGGGACTGGGGAGTTTGTATTTGACTTTTGTGGAGGCATTAGCCTAGGCTGAATGCAGGGAAGACAAAAAGAAGTTGTTTATCTTATATAAGCAGGTGTCAGGGGTAGTCAATGAGGGAACTAATTATAGGATCTTAGATGCTGAGGCATGGCATCCCAAAAGTTCCTTATACTACTAATAACCTCAGAGATGCTGAGGCAATGGGAAAGCATGAAAGTCCCTATTTTGCCCCCTTGCCTTTTTCTATATTAGGTCTGTTGCAGTCTGATTTTCTGTTTTTGTTTTTTTTTAAATTGTATTTTTTTAAATTATCATATATAGTCAAATATATAATATTTCTGTAAAGTAACAGCATACTTTATGTTCAATATGCACTTATTATGTCCCAAACACTGTGCTAAGATTTTAAATACATTACCTCATTGAAACCCTTGGCAGCCTTATAAAGAGGGTACTGTTATCATCCCCATTTTACTGACAAGTGACCTGAGGCGGAGAGAAAATAAGTAACTTGATCTGTAGTGGCAGTCGAGAAGATTCAGTGATTGCAGTATTAAGGACCAGGACACAAGACTCTTCTGAGAAGTATTTTGTTACAACCGGCTGGGCCCAGAAGACTCCAACCAAAGATCGAGCCCTGAGCAGGATTTCCGGATCCCTTTTATGCAGAGGATTTGGGAGCGGGGGTCAAGTGGTGCTTTTGACCTGAAAAGAACTTTCTTTGTTAGATCAAATTTCAGCCAAGGGGTTTTCTGGACACCAGGTAAACTTGAATAAATATACCACCCACATCCTTTCTGAATGTAAGCTTGAATACACATACAATCTACATCCTTCCTGAAAACACAGAGCCTATAGATTCTATATCACTTAACTGGCTTTTAGAAGCCTAGGCAAGTTTGAATACAGAATTAGATAAATTGAATACACTCACATACACGTACAGGCCATATTATTCCCCCTTTTGATGCATGCTTAAGTTTGTTAAGCTTTGGCATCACTACTGTCAGTCTTTCAGGACTGACTGGTATGTATATAGAGCCATGAGATGGGCGGCTGTTTGTGTTTTTAGCATACTACTTATTAGGGCATGTTTCCTGTTTATGATGAAAGGGAGGAGGCGAGGAAGTATGGTGCATCCTCCTACGAGGAAGGCAGTTATTCCCACTAGAAGTTTAAAATTTCCTGCTATTGACTGCCAATTTCTGAAGTGATTATTTTAATTCCAACAGTTCCAGGTTTGCAATGGAACACAAGCAATTTTTACCATTTTGCTTGTAACATCATCAATAACCTTTCCACTGCTGTCTAGTTCAAGGTAGCAATTAGAGAGATTGAACTTTCCACAAATTCCCCCTTCAGCTGCCAGGAGATAGTCTAGGGCAAGTCAGTTTTGATAGACAGTGTTTCTGAATTTGATTTGCTGTTGGGCTAGTAAGGTTAGAGCATAAGCAGTTTCATTAGTTATTATTTCTACCACAGCTTGTAAGCAGATGGTTCAGTTTAGCATATAGATAGGGGTTTGGTAACCCCACATGCCATCTTCTGCCCAAGTTGCTGGCCCATAGTACTAGACTATATATGCTCAGGGGCCATTCATTACCTGCCCAGGTAGTGATAGTCCTTCTTTCTCTTATGTTTTGATATATTGGTTGGCTCAGCTTTTTCCCTTCTGCTAAGGGAGTGAGGAAGGAGGGTTTTATTGTACCAAGCATACAAGTGCCACACCAATTTTGGGGGAATTCTCAGAATGCAACTTTCCCACAAGTCTAGTACAGACCTTTTGGGGCAGTAAAGGGGCCTTTTGCAGTGAAGTTCTAAACTGCAATTAATTTGGGGAAAGTATAATTTATGAGAATAAGGTCAAATTCCTTCCATGTTCCCCAGGGTTCCATTGTGTTGGTGGTATGATTTTGGAACTTCCTCCTGTACATGTTAGGTTTCCAACAGATATGGAGGAGTTTAGGCATACCCTTGAAGCACAGTATCTCCCGATGACAGAAGTTTGCAAGGGTCAAATCTCATCCTGGGGGACTAGTGGGAGGCCAGTCTCATTATGAGATTGACTGTAGTTGTATTCTTTAGTCTCCCAGGGTCATTGGTCTCCCATATTAGTACCTCCACATACAGAGCATGAGGAGACATTTAAGGCTGCTCCTACGACTTCA
Source organism: Dasypus novemcinctus (assembly GCF_030445035.2). Classification (NCBI taxonomy): domain Eukaryota; kingdom Metazoa; phylum Chordata; class Mammalia; order Cingulata; family Dasypodidae; genus Dasypus; species Dasypus novemcinctus. The sequence continues at coordinate 30,815,182 of NC_080679.1, forward strand.
GCTAGTTCTATAAAGAAGTTTTTTGCTACCTGTGGAATGGAAAAGGGTTTTTCCATCTCTTCGTAGAAGGAGTGGAGCAGAGTAGGCTTTACTTGTGAGTGGGTGTTCCTGATACCCAACCTAGATGTAGACTCCTGGGTCTATTCCTTTACCATCAATGCAGAGGCCCATTTGGATTCCCTAGGTCTGCCAGGATTCAGGGTTTAGGGTGGTGAGGTTTAAGGGGTTACACTGACTGAGTGGACAGTTGGTTGGGGGCATTCCTTTGGTGAGGATGGCTGTTTGTCCAGTTGTGGCATGACCCAGGTGGCCCAGGGGACACAGGACCAGTAGGGCAGTAGTATGCACCTTGGTATTTGTACCAGTAGCCCCCACCTGGACAGCAGTTTTCATTTCTGAAGGGCACAAATATTTATTGTAATAAATATATTCCTGCTCCCAGCCAAGCCCTCCACAGTTGACATCCCATGGCATCCCAGAGTCTATGACCTGACATGCATCAAATAGGAGGGACACTTGTTGGTTCCGGCTAGTGACAGGGATGGAGTTAAGTAGTCCCCTGTCTTATTTCCCACTGATGGGAGCCTACTGGTGGCTTCGGGTCATTTGGCCAGGTTATTTGGCCAGATACATTACAGACACTGAAACTGGCAGGTGGTTGTATGGCCCTTGCAGCTATAATGGCTATGATATATTAACATAGTATTGACATGGGCCCCTGTTCGCACCTGTTGGATACATGGTCTACACTCTGTGGTGACCACCAGAGACCAAGGGAGGGTCAAGGCTAGAATTAGGGAAAATAACCAAAGGGACATTGTAACTATGATTAATCCAGATTTCTTCTCTTCGGCTGTGCATAGACCAATCAGCTTCTGGGGTGTGACTGGAGCAGAGCTCAGCATTTTGTTCTTTCACAAGATGAGTTGGTTGAGTTGTGGGTATCTAGAATACAGGTCCAGGACTCTGGGGCAGCTTGTTTGACCCGGCTATGGTGTATCCACGGGGTGATTTCAGCTACTTTAACTGCAGTGCGGATGGATAAAATGACAAGATAGGATCCTTGCCATCGAGGGGTTAGTGGGGCTGATTTCCAGTCTTTGACCCAGATTGCATCTCCTAGTTGGTATAGGTGTATGAAGCTGCTTAAGCTAATGGGGGCCCTTTCTTGGACCCAGTGATGCAAGTTTTGTAGGGTTTTTCCTCAGCTGATCATTTGCTGGGCTTTTGATAAGTTTCCTCTTTCTCTGAGGTCCCCTTATCTATTTTGGTTTAAGGGGGGCCTCCCAAAGAGGATTTCGGAAGTTGTAAGGCCTGACTTTTGGCTTGGGATGGCTCAAACTTGGAGGAGGACACTTGGGAGTACTTGCACCCATGTTAGCCCAGTTTCTTGGCAAATCTTGGCAATACAAGTCCTTCTTGTGTGGTTCATTCACTCTACTTTCCCTAAGCTTGAGAATGGTAAGTGGTGTGCAGTTTCCATTGGATTCACAATGCTTTGGCAATCTTTTGAGTGATCTTTGAAATGAAGACAGGTCCGTTGTCAGAGCCAGTTGAGAGGGGTACCCCATATCAAGGGATGATTTCCATGAGCAGAACTTTGGCCACTTCTTCAACATTTTTGGTTTGAGTGGGGAAGGCTTCCACCCAGCCGGAAAAGGTGCACACGAGGACTAGGAGGTATTTGTAGCCTCCGGAGTGTAGCATTTCAGGGAAATGAACTACTAGAGTTTTGAGAAACATGTTGCCAATTCGCTGGCCTCCTGGGGCTCCCATGGGTCCTTGGCAAGGTTTATTTTTTGCACATCACACACTGTTGGCATACAGCATGGGTGATAGTGGCTAGACTTGGGATGTAAAAGAATCTTTTTAACACTTCTTTAAGATGGATTTTTCCCAAGTGTGTGTTTTCATGGTAGTCCTGTACTATGGTTGTGGCTAATATTTGAGGCACGACTATTCTGTGATTGGGCAAGGTCCACCCCCCATATGCTCCTTTTGTCCCCATCTCAGAGAGTATCCATTCTCTCTTGGCTTGAGTATATTATGGCTCTCGGTGATTCAGAGGCTGGGGGATGAGCACAGGCCATGTGCACTGGAGTTTCTGATAATTAAGAGGTTGGGGAATGAGGGCAGTGACCAGGTTCTCAGATAGGGATCCCTCCAGTACAGTTCTTTTCACTTTAGGATTGGCCCTCTGATTTTCTTGAGCAACGGGGCTGTGGCCTTTCTGGTGCCCCTTGCAGTGCATTACAGCCACTTTGGTGGGCTCCCAAATTGCTTCTAGTAGCTTTAGAATCTGTGTGCTATATTTAATGTTCTTACCTCCTGAGTTAATGAGTCCCTTTTATTTGTATAAGGCTCCATGTGCATGAAGGTTAAGGAAGGCATATTTAGAGTCTGTGTAGATGTTAACTTTGGCTCCAGTCACAAGTTGTAGGGCTCAAGTGGGGGCAGTGAGTTTGGCTTTTTGCACTGAGGTGTTATCTGGGAGACACTGGGCTTCTATTTGGTTTCAGAGGTTACTACAGCGTATCCCACTTGCTGGTGGTAGCCCTGAATGAAGCTACTCCCATCAGTGAAGAACTCCTTGTCAGGATTTGGTAGTGGCTGGTCTTGGAGGTCTAGCCTACTGGAATACACTTCTTACATAGTCTTGAGGCAGTCATGGTTTGGAGCTCTCAGCTTAACAGGTAGGAGAGTAGCAGGATTCAGAGTTATTACAAGTTCCAGTTTGACAAATGGATTTTCACATAATAAAGTTTGATATTTAACCAAGTGGCTGTTAGTAAGCCAGTGTGTTCCTTTGGCCTCTAAGATTATGACTACCATGTGCAGAACCCAAACAATAATAGGTTGCTCAAGAGTTAATTTCATGACCTGTAGTGTTAACATTGCTGCAGCAGCTACAGCTTGTAGGCACAAGGGCCATCCTTGGGCTACAGTGTTCAGTTGTTTGGATAGGTGGGGTAGACTTTGGGGTGTTAAATGCAGAAGAAGGCATCTTTGAGATCAAGGCATGGAAAGTAGACTGCTGATGATGGTATCAAGCTGAGGAGAGTATAAGGGTTGGGAACCATCAGATGTAGGGTCACTACCACTGAATTGACTGCCAGCAAGTCCTGGACCAAGCAGTAATTCCCATCAGCCTTTTTAACTGGGAAGAGTAGGGTATTCTATGGGAACTGGCATGACTTCAATATGCCTTCCTTGAGGAATCTTTAACTATGTAACTGGATTCTTTCTTGTGCTTCATGTGGAACGGGATATTGTTTTATGCTTATGGGGCTGGCTGTGGGCCAAGAATTGTGGGAATGGTGTGTACCATCCCCACTGAGTTGCCTTCTGCCCACACTTTGGGTACATCTTCAAAGGGCAACTGTGTGGCCAAATATTGGCCAGCTTCAGTGAGGCAGAACAGTCTCCATGGAGGCTTTGTTTGTCTGAGTGTTAGTGTGGATTGGCCTGTGGCATTAAAGGTAATATGAGCTTGTAGTTTAGACAGAGGTTCTGGCCCAGGAGGGGGATTGGGCATTCTGGAAGATACAGGAACTCGTGAGTGACTTCTTTGCCCCCAGTATTACAGATTCTGGCTTGGAGGAAGGGCGGCTGGGTGCTTTTACCAGTTGCCCCTATGATAGTGGCTTGTCTTTTTGATAATGGCCCAACTGGCCTGGTTATCATGGAGTGTTGAATCCCAGTGTCAACCACCATATGTATGGTATGGCCCCAAATTTGGACTCTGACCATAGGCTCCATGGGGCCAAGAGAATAGGAGCCCGGTCTGCCCTAATAATCCTCATCAGAGCCCCCTATTCCAAGTCCAATGAGCTGATTTGCATGTTTTCCTTCCGAATTTCTGCGAACCTTCTTGGAAGTGATGGGGTCAAGTGGGCTGTTGGGGCACTCCTTCTTCCAGTGCCCTTCTTCTTTGCAGTATGCACACTGATTTTGCCCGAGAGGAGGGCAGCCCCTCCTTAGGGCAGGGGTGTCCCATATCCCAGTTCACATTCCTTGATATGGGCTGCTTTTTTCAACTATTGCTGCTGTGAGAAATTCTGCTTTCTTTTTTATTTTCTGGTTTTCCTCTCTTGGTCTCTACATCACAGTTGACATAAACCTTGGTGGCTACCTCCATGAGCTGGGAATGTTCATACCAGTGAACCTGTCTAACTTCTGTAGCTTTCTTTGGATGTCAGCCGGTGTTTGGGCAACAAATGCTGCACTGACCATTGTGTGGCTTTCAGGAGTGTCAGAGTTGAAGGATGTGTATACATGAAATGCTTCACGCAGTCACTTATAAAACTGAGCAGCGCTTTCATTGAGAGTCTGTAAGACTTGAGTGGTTTTAGCCATGTTTACTGCCTCTCAACCTCCAGCTTTGAACCCTTCAACTAAGGCCCTGTGGAAGGTTTCTAGTCAGTTGAGCCCATTCACATCATTGGGATCCCATTGGGGGTCCTTATCTAGGAACTGTGTGTGGGCACTGTCCAGAGTTCCCACAGGTGGGTGCTCTTTGAGCTTGGTTAGGGCTCCTTGCGTGACTAGCATTCTCTCCTCAAAGTTGAGTAAGGTTATGAGTTGTTTACAGTCAGCCCAGGTGGTTTTGTGGGTTTGTATGATGGACTGGAAGAAGTCTGCCATGGCCTGAGGCTTCTCTGAATATGATAGGGTGTGACTTTTCCAGTTAAAGAGGTCAGTGGTAGTGAAGGGATGGTAAACAAATGCTTGGTTTCCTCCTTGGACCTGGCCATTGGCATCCTAATAAATTGGATCTTGGGCTTCACGGAGAGGTAGCTGTAGGGTGGCCCTTCTCCCTGGTCCCCCTCTTTCTGGGGCTCCCCATGGTCTGAGTTGTCAGACCAAGGAGCTTTCAGGAGCTCCTTCCTGAGACTGTTGGCACTTGTGACTGGGAGTACAGCACTATGTGGGCTGAGATTGGCGGAGACAGAGGCTGCGGGGGGTGAAGGGGCTGCGCTGCTTGGGGAAGGTGGTGGCAGGAGTGATGAGGCTGCGCTGTTTGGGGAAGGTATCTTATCCCCACTCCTCGGTACTGGCATGGTAGGAGCAACCACATAAGGTGGTAGGAGGTCATCTTCATCTGGCTCCTTCAGAATGGGTGGGTTGGGACTAGATTTGAGCTCACTCTCTGGACCCTTCGCACGGTGCTTGTTTGACCCAGTCCCCTGGACAGCACCTCTGGGCTTTTGTATTGAGAAAATCCTGGCTTCTTTAGTCAAACATTTCCTTAACCAGGGTGGACTTTCACTCACAGTGTCCTGCCAGACATCAATATATAGGAACTGGTCAGAATGCCCTGGTTTTCTGGTTACCATGTCATAGACTTTATGGATGATCCAAGGGTCAAAGGTGACCTCCTGGGGGCAGCCCACTCTGAAAGTTGGCCATTCTAATTCACCAAGCATTCTAAGCTTCCTTTCCTGGCTGGAACTTTATGTGGTATACATGTCCATGGAATGCTCAGGAAAAGTTTTTCAGCATACAAGGTAACTGGGTCCTACTTTGTGTGTTCTCCATGTTTCCACCCTGAGTCCACATTGTGCAACACTCAGCCTTTCGCTTTGTCTGTCTCTGGCCACTTCCCTCATGGGGACTCAACAGCACTTCTTAGCTTTAGTGGGTCAGGATAAACCCCCAACTCAGAAGAGGGTCCCTTTGCAGGGAGGTCCCCAGGCTGCCCTTGACCAGATAAGGTTGCCACCAAACTGTGGATCAGGACACTGCACTTGCCCCACAGAAGTGTGTCTCTGCATGTCACTCAGTCTCCACAATCACACACGCACAACCACCCTCCTTCCCTTCCTTTCTTGGACCTAGAGATGATGGCTTCCTCCCTTCTTTTTGGGAGTACTAGGATCTTATTGGGAAGTGATCAGACTCCCCCTTCTGACTCCCAGTGTCAGGCTTTCTCTATACTATGCCCACCAGGGGTCTTACCTATCTGGCATGCAAAGCTCCTCTGCTTCATTCTCAGGGCCTCCTTCAAACCCTTCAGTGCCTCCATTTTTTGGGGGGAGAGCTCTGGTGGAGTCCACAACCTCTTTCTTGACTAAAGGGGTCCAAGAGTGCCCTGGGCCAGGGTTTGCCTGGGCCCTCCTGGCTTCCTTGAAGGCATCTGAGAGGAGCAACCAAATGTTGCCATCTCTGACCTTTGCAGCGATCCCAGACAAGCCCCTAAATACATAGTGGCAGTTGAGAAGATTTGGTGTTCACGGTATTGAAGACCATGATGTGAGACTCTTTTGAGAAGGAGCTTTATTATGACCAGCCAGGCCCTTCTGAGATCAGGTTTCAGTCTAGGGTCTTTTTGGACATGAGACAAGCTTGAATAAACATAACACCCACATTCTTTCTGAATGTAAGCTCAAATACACATATAGTCTACATCCTTCCAGAATACATAGAGCCTATAGTCTATATCACTTAATTGGGTTTTAGAAGCCTACGCAAGTTTGAATACAGAATTAGATAAGTTGAGTACATGCTCATACATGTACAGGCTATAGTAGATGAAGCCTATCACTGATAAGTGGCTCAACTGATATTGGAGCCTTTGAAGTATGACTCAGTATTCTAAGGATTTGCAAGGTATTTTCTTAAAACATATTTGTGCATGTTGATAAATCCAACCAGTTACACAATTTACTCTATAATGCATGTGCACTTATTTTATACAATCAAGTAATTTACAACATGAATAAAACATTATATAGAAATAAAAACCATAAATCTAACAAACTCTGTTAGCCTTGTTAAAAATGAAAAGAAACTACATAGGTCACCATGATACTTTAAAGGAGTGAAAAGAAAGAATTATATTATATATATCAAGTACTTGGGAATTTCAGTGAAAATGAAGGAGTTGGAGAATATTTATATTCTAGTGATATCAAGACCTAAAGAAATAAAATCCAGTCAGGCATGGAAAAGTTCTTATTTAAGTTAAATTTTAAATAGTGTCTGCCACTTATTTTGTTTGGTATGAAATAGTCATTTCTAGTATTGTCAGAGATTCTCCTGTCTAATATGAACCTTTAAAATAAAAATTCTTGAAATCAAACTGTTGCTTTTGAAGCAAGTGAAATATTGAGATTATTTAATGTATAGAATATTTTTACTGTTGGAAATAGACATTTCTCACTAAGTTGAATGAAGTATAATTAAGCAGTTCCTATATAAATCCTGTGTGTTCTTTTGTTAGTGAGTAAAGTCACCACTCTGAAGATCTGGTCTCATTTCTTACTGGGCAAACATTGAAAAAAAAAAAGCCAAAGGCATATATGAACATACAGAATGGATTCTTTGATAATTGTAGAAGCAAAATGCTTTGCCAATCCATCAAGTGATTCTAGTTATAATAGAAATGACATATACCAGAACAATCAATAACTGCACATAATAATAGGCTGTGCTTCTTAAATGAGTACATTTTCTGACAAATATTCACCTCAGCCTAAAGTATCATATTAGGACCAAGAAGAGAGTTTACAATCTCCAAGATATTTTATTTTGAATGAAAACTTGTACCTACTAAAACTAGAGAGTTAAATTGTCAAAAATATTTATTACACCAAAGCTTAATTCCAACAACTACCAGAAATGGTTTGCAGAAATACCAGGAAATTCTATAGGAGCCCTCAAATACTTGTGTATTTTTTTTTAAGTAGGAAGGTAACTTCAACTAAAGCAAGTTCATTTATGAAATTGGAACTTGGCTCAGAGGCAATCATGTCCTGTTCACTTTCCTTATATTTGATTATGGATTAGGTACATTAAATTTTCTTCATTAAACCATATTTTTATGAAGCAACTGATAGGATTTCATCAACCAAGGAGATTTGGAAAGCCATTGATTCAAATACAGATTTTGAGGTAAAACTCATCCTGACCAGCACCTTGATCAAAGAAACAAAATATTACCACCATTCCAGAAACCTCTCTTTCAATAATTATCCCTGCAATGGGAACTCCTATCCTAACTTCCAACACCATAGATTATTATAACCTGTTTTTGTTTGCTTTGTTTTGTTTTGATTTTGTTTTCAAAAAGTTAGAGGTTTGAATTATTCCTTGAAGTAGATCTCTTCTTTAAATGGGAGAACCACCCAAAATTTGTTTACTTATAAACATGTAAAGCATGTTCCCTTTCAATGTTGCTAGGTAAAAATGTGGACTAATTTGAAGTCATATATTTTCAACATGTGAAGCTAAAGTTTTGCTTTGTTTCTAAGGTCCCTAGGTTTCAGGATACATTATTTATTTTTCTTCCTTTTTATATCCAGCCAAAAACAGTTTAAGCTAAATATTATATTTTTTAAACATTTTTTATTTCTCTACACTTCCTTGCCCCGCCTCCCCCCAATTGTCTGCTTTCTATGTCCGTTTGCTGTGTGTTCTTCTGTGTATTCTTGTATTCTTGTCAGAGGCACCGGGAATCCATGTCTCTTTGTTGTGTCATCTTGCTGTGTCTGCTCTCTGTGTGTGCAGCACCACTCCTGGGCAGGCTGCACTTTTCTCATGCTGGGTGACTTTCCTTACAGATCACACTCTTTGCACGTGGGGTCCCCAATGCGGGGGACACCGCTGTGTGACACGGACCACTCCTGGGCAGGCTGCACTTTTCTTATGCGGGGTGACTTACCTTACAGATCACACTCTTTACACGTGGGGTTCCCAATGCGGGGGACACCACTGTGTGGCATGGCACTCCTTGCACACATTAGCACTGCGCATGGACCAGCTCATCACACAGGTCAGGAGGCCCTGGATTTGAACCCTGGACCTCCCATGTGGTAGGTGGATGCTCTATCTGTTGAGTCAAATCCACTTCCCTAAATATTATTTTTCACTATCATCATTATTGTACTTAATGAGTTTTTCTGTGTACCAACCAACCACTTGATTTATATGCATTATATTATAATGCTTGAGCAAAATATCCCCTTAAAATATTAAAATTATTAGCATTAGTATGTATAAATAAAAGAAATAAGATAAAACAACTAGGCAATGGTAGAATTGGATTATGAATCCAGGTTGAAATCTGCTATGAATTTTATATAGTCAAAGGTGGCATCAGGGTTATATATATATAATTATGTTGACAGTTTATACATGTGTATATAAAAATATCTATATATAAATATAGATATATATGTATATAAACATGATATATATAGACTATATAATAGAATTATACATTTATTATATTAACATTTATTATATGATATATAACATTACATTTATCATACATTCCTATTTTAAATGTGTTATTATGGTCCATTCTCTAAAACAGTTTCAAGTCACAAAAGGACAAAACACAGCCAAAGACATGTGTACAGAAAGAGAAGTGATAACCCTATTTATATACACACATTAGCTGGTGTGTATGAATTAGCTCCAGACAGGGAATAATTACCTCTCTTTACAAGTTTAGATAGATTTCCCAAGTTCACATGCACAGGGAATTTTCACATGGCCAATCTAGTTGAACAGAAATCAGAAATCATAAAATAACTAGGTCTGGTACTTTGTGAACGTTAATACTGGCAGGCAATAGATAGTGATTCTATAAGAGCTTGCATAAAATCAGAATTCTTATCTCAATGTTTGCAGAGATTCCTTAAGGAGCCATTTGAGTCTGGAGCATTCTTTGTGAGAAATTGATAAAATATAGGTCCAATTTCTTTAATCATTAATAGGACAGTTTAGATTCCCTATTTCTTCTTGTGTCAGTTTTGGAAAACTGTATTCTTCAGGGAATTTTTACATTTTACCTAAATTTAAAGATTTGTTGGCATAATGTTGTTCATAAAATTTCCTCATCATATTTAAAATGCCTGTAGGATATTTCATGGAATCTTTTTTTTCAATCTTTGAGATATGTCTTTTCTATCTAGGTATTTAAAATTTTTCTCTATGCTTTGTTTTTTTTCAGCAATTCACATTGGTATGTCTAGGTGGAGTTTTTTTGTGTTTACCCTGCTTGGGTTTCTGTCACTCTTCCTAGCTGCTGAAATAAATACCATGCAGTAGATTGGCTTAACAACAGGAATTTTGGCTCATAGTTTTAAAGCTAGGAGAAGTCCAAAACTCAGTAAAGTGATACTTTCTCCCTGAAAACTTGGCATTCTGGGGCTGGCTGCTTGTGATCCTTGAGTCCAAGGCCTTTCTGTCACATGGCAATGCATATGGTAATATTTTTTACTTACTTTTCTGGGCTCTGTTGACTTCCAATTTCTTTCCCTGTGGCTATTTAACAGCATTAAGTATTCATTCTATTAGGTAATAGGATTAAGACCTATCCTGATTCAGTTGGCCTTGCCCTAACCAAAAGTAATATCTTCAAAAAGTCCTATTTACAATGGGTTTATACTCACAGTAATGAAGTAAACTTAAGAACATGTTTTTCTGGCATATATAACTCCAAGGCACCACATTTATCTTATCAAAGCTTTGCCTTAATGCTTTTGTCATATTTGGACTACTTTGGGTCAGTATATCTTCAAATCTTACTTCTGTCCCATTCTCTATCTCTTCTTCTCTTGTGATGCCAGTGGAAAATATGTTAGACCTTGCACTATGTCCCATAGGTTTCTTAATACTCTTTTTTTACAGGGTGGTAGTTTCCATCCTTTTTTATCCTTGTGTTTTAACCGGGAATTTGTCTACTAACCTATGTTCCAATTCAGTGATCTTTAATTTTGCTTTATTAATTTGCTATTAAACACATCTAATTAATTTAATTTTTACTGTGTTTTTTATGTATAGGATTTCCATTTGATTATGCTTTCAGATTCTAGTTCTGAGGTGAAATTATGCAGCTTTTCACCTTTTAAACATATTACTCATAACTCTTTTAAAGTCTCATAACTTTATTACTTGTACCACCTGGATCTATTTCTAATGTCTGATTATTCTTTTGGTTTGGCATCATTTGGTCTTAATCCCTAGCATGAAGTAATGTTTTATAGCATGATGGATATTTAATTTTCTTCCAGTAGGCAAATATAGTATCAATGAACCAACTTTCTAATTTAAACTATGAACCTGTTAGCAATCTACTTGGGCACATATAAATTTCTATATTATAATATATGACAATTCTTAGTTTTCTCAAATTCTGGCTCAAATTATCATCAAGGAACTCTATTAAAATGAGTATTGTAAAAATATATGACTTCATTAAATTAGACTTCTGCATGTTTTTTGTAGTTAAATATCTTTCAATTATTATATAAAAATGAAATGTAACTATATTTGAATTTTATGTTTTATGCAGAGAATATATAAAGGACATGGATATAAAGCATAAAGCATGTGATTTATATGACAGGAATTAATCAAAAGTGGTGATTTTTTAATAGTTCTAAAGAAAGAAAACATAATTCAATGGTACCCAATTTGAATGGATGAAACTATTTTGGAATAAAAAGTTACTCAGTTTTCAAGGTGGATAAGTCATCTTAGGATTTGCCACTACACATTGTTTTCTTCTTAAATGTTAAGTCTTGATCAATAAATAGAAATTCACAAAATAAAAACTCTTTGCTTAAAAAGTTAAAAGCAGAGAAAAGGCATTGACCTGTGTAAATTAAACAGAGTAATTTAAATTTTACAAAAAATTAATTCAGTTGAATTACATCTTCTAAGGTAGTTATTATCTGTGTATAGGGATTGGAGGTGGGAAAAGGAATGCAAATGTGAGCTCAAGAGATTTAAGCAACATGGAAAAATAAAGTCAAAGAATTTAATATTCCAAAGAGTCAGTGACCAGCATTTGCCCTTAATCATAGTAAATACCAATACTGGTATTCAAACCTTACACTGTGACTATAGAAGAAAGCAAATTATTCACCTTTTTTCTTATTGGGATAAGGAAGAATTTTCCTGTCGATACCTCCCCCAAAATTCAACCAAAGGAAGATGTCCTCCAAGATTTGCCTAGAACAATTAGCTTATAAATGGAGGTAAGCAAAGAGCTTGAATGGTGGTTGTAACACTTATCCTTACTCCATAGCAGTATAAAAGACCTTCACCCAGTAATGGTTCTGAAACAATGGCCTAAAGATCATAGATTTTAATGTAAAATGAAATACTATAAAACTTTTTTGAAGAAAACGTGAGAGATAATCTTCAGTGCTTAAGGTTAGGTTAATAGTCCCTAGACATAGCACAAAAATCATGATCCATAAAAGAAAATAAATAATTGTACTGCATCAAAATTTAAAACTTTTGCTCTGCCAATATCCTTGTTCAGAGGATAAAAAGACAACCTATAGACTAGGAGTGTATACTTACAAATCTCAAGTCTGACAAAGGAATTATATCTAGAATATATAAAGAATTGTAAAAACTCAACATCATAAAAGATCCCATTAGAATTTAGAAAAAAGGTGGGGAGATCCAAGATGGTGGAGTAGGGAATGGCAGGCTACACTCCTCCTCCAGAAACTGTGGGAAGGTAGGCAGGCCTGCCTGGCATAAGGGAAGCCATGGGACTGCAGGGGCAGACAGAGACAGCAGGTTGAGGGGGCAGCTCGGGTGGCTCTGGGGGAAAGGAGAGCCACCAGGTGATCAAGTGTGTGTGTCACTGCACAGCCATTTCCAGGGGAAAGGAGAGGCAGAGAGGTGATTGGGAAGGTAGATGAGTGCCCAGCCAGCTCAGAGAGAGAGAAAAGGTGCCGGGTGATCTGATATATGTGCCAGTACCCAGCAGCTCCCAGGAGAACTGAAACTGTGGGACAAGCTGGTTCATGAGGGGGAACTTAGAGGAATTATTTTCTCTTTCTCTTCATCTGGATACATGCAAAGGGGTGGGTCATGTGGTGATTGATTAGCTGGCACAGGCAGTCACAGATGATTGTTGGTGGCCTGTTTTTATTCTTTTTTTGTATTTTCTTCTTTTTATCTCATTCTTTTCTTTCTTTTATTTTCTTCCCTCTTCCTTTATTTTCTTTCTGCTTTCTCCTGTTTTGCCTTCATTTCTTTTTTCTCTTCTCTTTTTTCTGGTCACTTATTTTGCTTTTATTTTTTCTATTTATTTTTTTCACCTTTTAATTTTTATTACTTTTTATTTTGACTTTTCATTACTTTTTCCTCCTATTTTTCTCTTTTTTTGGTCTTTTCCCATCTTTCTTTTTTCTTCTTTTTCTCTTCTTTCTTTCCTCTTTTGTGGATCCAGTATTTTTTTTCAGTTCAACACAGACAACTATAAATATATAGTTAGAATAGTTAGTTAGAATAAACTATAAGTACTTAGTTAGAATAAATAAATATATTTATTCTATAAATATAAATATATTTATTTATTTTATAAATAATAAATATTTTATTTTTTAAATAAAAAATAAGAAAACTCTTAATACAAAGTCTAAAAAAACACCTTAGACTACAAAGAGAAACTGTCCAACTGAATAATCCCATCAAGATAAACAGATGTGCAGATATGAGCAGAATTTACAAGACATACTAAGAAGCAGGAAGTCATACCCCAATTTAATGAACAAACTAAAAAGTAGGAGGACACGCAGAATGTGGAACAACTAAGCAAGGATGCCCAAACATCCTTAATCAATTCAATGAGATGAGGGAAGAGATAAAAGATATTAAGAAGACACTGGGGGAACATATAGAAGAAATTGCCAACATACATAAAAAGATAACATAGTAATGAAAGGTACAATGGAAGAAATTTAAAAGTACATGAGAAGCATGTTATAACAGATTTCAACAGGAAGAGGAAAGAATTAGTGAAATTGAAGATAGAATATCTGAATGCATACAGATAGTAGAAATGACAGACAAAAAATGGAAAAAATTCTGCAGAGACTCAGGGAATGAAATAACAACATGAAACACACAAACATACATATTGTGGGTGTTCCAAAGAGAGAAAAAAAAGGAAAAAGGGACAGATGGAGTGTTTGAAGAAATAATGGCCAAAAGTTTCCCAATCCTTATGAATGACATGGATATACATGTCCAAGAGGCACAGCATACTTCAAACAGAATAAATCCTAGCAGATTTACTATGAGACATGTATTTATCAGATTGCCAAATATTCAAGACAAAGTGAGAATTCTGAATGCAGTAAGAGAAAAGAGATCCTACATATAAGGGAAACTTGATCAGATTAAGTGCTAATTTCTTATCTAAAACCATGGAGGTGAGAAGGGAAAGGTATTTCATAGTTAAGGTGCTGAAAGAAAAAAAAAAAAAACAAAAAACTACCAGCTAAGAACTCTGTATCTGGCAAAATTGTCATTCAAAAATGAGGGAAAATTCAAAATATTCACAGATAAACAGAAATTGAGAGAATTTGTCAACAAGAGTCCTGTCCTTCAAGAAATATTAAAAGGGACTTCTGCCAGTTGAAAGGAAAAAAACAGGAGAGAGAGGCCAGGAGGAAAGTGTAGAAAGGAAGATTATTAGTAAGAGTAACTAAAAGGATAAAAAGAAAAATAATGGTATATATAAGCCTAAAAATGGCTAAAGCACTGCCTTTGTGGTAATAACATGTTAATGGATTAAACTCTCCAAACAAAAAGCAGAGATTGGCAGGCTGGATAAGGAAATATGACTCATCTATATACAGAGAAACTCACTTTAGAAAAAGAGACACAAATAGGTTACAAGTCAAATATTGGAAAACAATTTTATACACAAACAGTAATTTTAAAAAGTGCAGGAGCAGCTAAACAATATCAGAGAAAACAGACTTTAAATGCAAAACTGCTGTAAAGGACAAAGAAGGACCTATATATTAATAAAATGGGCAATCTACCAAGAAGAAGGAATAATTGTAAATATTTATGTTCCTAACCATGGGGCCCCAAATTTCATGAGGCAAATACTGGTAAAACTAAGCGGGAAATAGACACCTCTGCAATCATAGTGGGGTACTTCAATACACCACTATCACTATTAGAAAGAACATCTCAACAGAGGGTCAATAAAGATACAGAGATCTTGAATAACATATTAGAGGAACTAGACCTAATGGACAAATAGAGAACATTGCACCACAAAACAGCAGAATGTACATTCTTTCTGAGTACTCCTGGATTTTTTCCAGGACAGACATGCTAGGTCATAGAACAAATCTCAATAAATTTAGGAAGATTGAAATTATGCAAAGCAGTTTTGCTGACCACAATGGAATGAAGATGGAAATTAATAAGGGCTGAGAACCAGAATAGGCACAAATATATGGAAGTTAAACAACACACTCTTAAACAATCAAAGGGTTAAAGAGGAAACTGCAAGAGAAATCAGTAACTACCTTGAAGCAAAATGAAAATGAGAGCGCAACATATCAAATCTTATAGGATACAGTGAAAGCAGTGCTGAGAGGGAAATTTGTAACCCTAAATGTCAACATTAAAAAAGAAGAAAGTTAAAATCAAAGACCTAATGGCACAACTGGAGGAATGAGTAAAAGAACAAGAAAGTAATCCCAAAGCAACATAAGGAAAGACATAACAAAGATTAGAGCAGAATTAAATGAAATTAAGAATTAAAAACAACATCAGAAAGAATTAACAAAACCAAAACTGGATTTTTTGAGATTAATAAAATTGAAATACCCTTAGCTAGACTAAAAAGAAAAAATATGCAAATAAAATCAGAAATGAGAGCAGGGATATCACCACTGACCCCAAAGAAATAAAAACTATTATACAAAGATCTTAACTTCAGGTAGTAAGATTGAAGTAGTCATCAAAAATTTACCAACCAGGAGCAGATAGCTACACAGGTAACTCCTACCAATTACTCTGGAAAGAACTGATACTAATCTTGTCCAAACTGTTGCAAAAAATTGAAGAAGAGTCATGACAGTTGGAGATTATTTGTGAATTCCAAAAAAGAGAAGGATTATGTTTGTTAACAAATCTATTCCTCTGGGTGTGATACCCTTTGATTATATTAAATTCAGTGAAGGGCTTCTGATTAAAATCAGAGGGGCCTCTGATTTTACTTGATAAAATCAATGTAGGGCTTCTGATTGGGCTATATCAGTAAGGTGTAACACAGGTTGAGTCTCTACCCCCTTGGTGGGCCAATATAAACGGACACTCCCTCAAGAAGACACTGGAAGAGAGAGAGCTCTGTAATTTTTGATACTGGGGCCCCAGAGAGAGATAAATCATTTACCTGACAGTTTGCAGCTGACTTGTCAAGGCTCCTATAGGAAGCCCTGAGAGACAAGCCCTCCACAGCCTACAGCTGAGATAAGGAAGGAGTTGGGCCCATGGAGCCTTAAGAGGAAGAGGAAACCAAGGAAGGAGAGACCAGGCAGAGATCAGCAACCATCTTGCTTCAACACGTGGCAACTGACTTAGGTGAGAAAGCAACCTTGAGTTGGACTCTTTAAGATCTTATAACTGTAAACTTTTACCCCAAATAAATACCCTTGATAAAAGCCAAAGGATCTCTGGTCAGCATCACTTTGGCAGACATACAGAATTTGGTACCAGGAGAGTGGGGGGTATAGTTTTTTGAAATTACTAAAAATGCTGGAACGGTTTTATAAATGGGTAAGGCATATTTTTTGGAGGAATACTGAGATGTTTGATGGAAAAAGCCAAGATGGTTAGGCAGAGACTGTTGGTAGCAATATGGGGCCTAAAGTTATTTCTGATAAGGCCTTAGAAGAAAATGATGAAACTATTATTGGAAACTGGAGGAAAGGTGATCCATATTTTAAAGTTGCAGAGAACTTAAAGGGACAACTCCTGACGTTATAGCAAAGGCAAAATTTGAAAATGGTGAGGTTGGGCATTTAGCTGAAGAGCATTCCAAAGTAAAATTGGAGAATACAGCCTAGCTTCTCCTTGCAGATTATAGGAAAATATGGGAGGAAAGAGATAAACTGATAACTGAATTGTTGGGCACAAAGAAAGCAGAAACTGATTCTGGAAATTCCCAGCCTTGGGAAATCAAGCCCCCAGAAGACAGTGCCCCATTTGAGGAATTAACTAAACTTGGAACTTGTAAGTCAGGATTGAAAATGCAGTTATCCAGAAAAGACTTATGGAGAATCTTCATGTCTGATGGCTTGGATCCCTGCTTCCTGCATACTAAATCAACAAGCTTTTTATGATATCTGCATGAACAAAGCCAATGTCAGCCTGGACTAAAAGGGACATGGAGGGGAGAGATGGAAGAGGAAATGGCTTTAAGAGGAAAACCATGGAAGCTGAGATCTTGAATTAAGACATTCCCTTGGACCAAGAAAGGGGCCCCACCCATATGTACAGAGAGGGTAAGTTTGCCCTGGCATTTGGAGATGGTTAATGTTCCAGCCCACTGTTTAGTGAGAGTTTTGCAGCCCCAGGCTACAGAGAGGGTAGAGCACATTCCTCATGAGTTGGGGAGAGTGAGGTCACCACTGCCGGTTCCCCATAGAGTAGGGAACTGTGCCACCTCACTGTTCTGAGAATGTTGGGCCTATATTCCAGAGATTAGGGAGAATGTTGTCACTACCTCACTGTACTAGAGGGATTGAGACTGTATCCTAGAGATTGGGGAAAGTGTGATCATTACCCCAATGTTCTTGGAGGGGGAGGTCTGGAGCTTGGTCACCACCCAGATGCTTGATGAGGGTGGAACCAATGAAATGGTCATTGGGCAAACCTGTGGAAAGGGTGGGTCCCCATGAGGCCCCAAAAAGAAGAAGCCATCATCCTAATAATGACTCCCAGGCTTTGAAATCTAATGGACTATGCTCAGGCTTTTAGAACTGTTAGGGACCTGTGATGCATGTTTCCCTCCCCAATTCTCTTTGTGGTAATGTAAATGTTTATTCTATGTCTTTGCCTATTTGTATATTGGAAGCAGATAACTCATTTTGTAAGTTTCATAGGTCTACAACCAGAGGGGACTTTGACCCACGAGAAAGTGTTATTTCTATAAATGATTGTGATGTGATTTTGTACTTAGCTGCATTCTATGATGCCAAAATCACTCTAATACCAACACTGCATTAAGACACTACAAGAAAAGAAAGTTACAGACTAATCTCTCTAATGAACTTAGATGGACATATTCTCAACAAAATACTTGCTAATTGAATCCAACAACATATCAAATTATGCACTATGATCAAGGGGGTTTTATTCCAGGTATGTAAGGATGGTTCAACATAAGAAAAGCAATGTAATACATAATAATAAACATTGAAGGAAAAAAATCACACGATCATCTCTATTGATGCAGAAAAAGCTTCAACAAAATATAACATCTGTTCTGACAAAGACATATCTAAAGAAGGGTATAGAAACATTTTTAACCTGATAAAAGGCATATATGCAAAACCCACAGCTAACATCATACTCAACAGTGAAAGGCAGAAGGCTTCCCCTCCAAGATTTGGAACAAGACACAGTCATGACTCTTATTTAATATTTTCTTAGAAGTTCTTGTTTGAACACTTAGACAAAGGGGAAAAAAGGCATCCAAATTGGAAAGGAAGAAGTAAAATTTCCATAATTTGCAGAGGACATGATCCTATAAGTAGAAAGTCTGGAAAAGTTACAACAAAGCTACTAGAGCTGAAAAATGAGTTCAGTAAAGTGCCAGGATATAAGATCAACACACAAAACTCAGTAGCATTTCTGTACACTAATAGTGAACAATCTGAAGATGAAATCAAGAAAAAATGTCATTTACAATAGCAGCTAAAAGAATCAAATATCTAGGAATAACCTTAACTAAGAGGATGTAAAGGAGTTGTACACAGAAAACTACAAAACATTGCTAAAAGAAATTGAAGAAGACCTAAATAAGTAGAAGAATATTCCATGTTCATGGATTAGAAGAGTAAATATCATTATCACATCCATTATACAAATTGATTTATAGATTTAGCACAATCCCAATGAACATTCCAACAGCATTTTTTACAGAAATTGAAAAGCTAATTATTAAATTTATTTGGAAAGGTAAGGAATCCTGAATAGCCAAAAACATCTTAAGAAAGAAAAACAAAATTAGAGGAATCATGCTACCTGATTTTAAAGCATAGTATGTTGAGTTTAGTGCCATGTCAGTTGGCCCTACTTTGGAGTTTGTGTTTCTATGTGATGGAGCTGGACTCAGATGTGATCTTTGTTTACAAGTCTCTTCTGTTACTTTTACCGGATCTGTAGTTGGCACTGGGGTTTAGTGTATACCCAGGAGACCTGAATCTCTGGACTGACCATGTGACAGCCAGGCCCTGAACCTCAACAGACTTGCAACTCCTACACTCAGGTTTATTGGACTTCCCCCACTCAGCTAACATGGAGGTGAAGGTCAACCACCACACCAGGGAGCCAAGAGTGCCTACAACTGAAAGCAGGGGAATTGTATCCAGCATCCATATGGAATTAAGACCCCTCTTGATATAGATGTAAAGTGGACACAACCGTTCTAGGGTCCACAGCATGGAGGAATAGAGTATGGATTAGAGTGAACTTACTGATATTCTATTCATGAACTATTGTGATTAGTAATCAAAGAAAATGTGGCATTGGTGTGGAGAAAGTGGCCATGGTGGCTGCTGGGGGTAGGGAGTGGGAGGAAGAGATGTGATGTGGGGGCATTTTCGGTACTTGGGGTTGTCATGGGTGGTGCTGCAGGGACAGTTACCAGACATTGTATGTCCTCCCATGGCCCACTGGGTAGACTGTGGGAGAGTGTGGGTTATGGTGTGGACCATTGACCATGAGGTGCAGTGGCGCTCAGAGATGTATTCACCAAGTGCAGTGAATATCTCATGAGGATGGAAGAGGGTGTTGTTATGGGGGGAGGAGTGGGGTGAGGGGGGTGGGGAATATATGGGGACCTCATATTTTTTTAATGGAACATTAAAAAATAAATAAAGAAAAAAAAATAAGGCATAGTACAAAGCTACAGCAGTAAAAACTGCATGGTATTAACCAATGGAACAGAACTAAGAATTCTGATATTGACCCACATGTACACAGCCAACTAATATTGAACAAGACCATAAACCCCACTCTAGTGGGACAGATTATTCTCTTCAACAACTGGTGCTGGGAGAACTATCCATTTCCAAAAGAATGAAAGAGGATAACCATCTTACACCCACTACAAAAATTAACTCAAGATGGATCAAAGACCTAAATATAAGAGCCAAGATCATAAAGTTCTCAGAAGATAATGTAGGGAAGCATTTATGAAATCTTGTAGTAGGAAATGTTTTCATAAACTTTACATCGAAAGCACAAACACTGAAAGAAAAAAAATAGATAAATGGGACCTACTTAAAATTCAAAACTTTTGCACTTAAAAGAGTTTGTCAAGAAAGTGAAAAGGTAGCCTATGCAATGGGAGAAAATATTTGGGACCCACTTATCCAATAGGGTCTAATATTCCAGAATATATACAGAAATCTTACATCTCATTAATATAAAGACAAACAACCCATTTGAAATATGGACAAGAGACTTAACAGACACTTTCACAAAGAGGAAATACAAATGGCTAAAAAACACAAAAGAAGATGCTCAATACCACTAGCTATTAGGGAAATGCAAATCAGATTACAATGAGATATCATTTTACACCTACTAGACTGGCTGCTATTAAAAATTAAAAAAAAACAGCAAACTACAAGTGTTGAAGAGGATGTGGAGAAATAGGAACACTAATTCACTGCTGGTGGGAATGTAGAATGATGCAGCTACTATAGAGGACAGTTCCGCAGTTCCTCAGAAAGCTAAGAATAGAATTGCCATATGATCCAGCAATCCCACTACTAGGAATATGCCCAGAATAAATGAAAGCAAGGACACTAACAGATACATACACACCAATGTTCAGAAAGTCATTATTCACAATTGCCAAAAGTTGGAAGCAACCCAAGTGTCCATGAACTGATGAATGGATCAACAAAATGTATATATATACGATGGAATATTAATCAGCTTGCAAGAAGGAATGAGGTATTGACATATGGGACAACATGAATGAACCTTTAAGACCTTATGTTGAGTAAATAAAGCCAGTCACTGAAGGACAAATACTGTATGATCTCACTGATATGAACTAAGAATACTAAACAGATTTACAGAAGTAGAGTCTGGAAGATAGATTACCAGGAGAAAGAAAGGGAACAGAGATTGGTGAGCCGAAGCTCAATGTGGTAAACCACACTGGAGTGTGAATGTGAATACAGCTGGCAGGGGGAGGTGGTTGGGGCCATGCCTGGAGCTGGAGGCCAGCTGGAGGATGGAACAGGTGAATGCGTGGCTCAGTGAACTCTGGGAAGTCAAGGATTGTGGTTAGGAATATAAAGGTGGAAGTATTCTTTCAGGATCTATGGCAGGGAGTGCCACTGGTACAGTGTCAGTGGTGAGAGGATGTGTGGAGAAGGGTGCACCTGGGGCATGCCTCTATGGGCTATGGATTTGTTTGTGCTGTCATAGGGTGTTTTCTCAGTGAATAGAAACTCCCACAGTCACCAAATATTAAAATATTTGGAGCATATAGGCAGTGACTAATAAAAGAAAACAGGCCAATGTTCCAAGCCTTTGATAGATATGCTTGTACTTATGAACCTTATTCCTGTAAAATTGAAACTTAGTCTAATAATAATGCCTGTGAGTTACCTCCTGAAAACCTCTTTATTACTCAACTGTGGCATCTCTCTAAGTCAAACCCAGCAAATAAACTCACTGCCTTCCCCCCTGTGTGGTATATGACTCCTGGGGATGTGCCTCCCTGGCAGTGAGGGATTAATATCAAGTGCCAACCAGGGATGTACTTGGAAAAAGACCTTGAGCAAAAAGGGAAACACTAAATACAAAAGAATTTTTATGGCTTGCCGGCAGGGGGAGAGGAGCCGCTGGAGGCCTCTGCGACTTCTCTCGGTGGCTCCGAGGTGTGGAGGGCGCGCCAGATTCCGGGAAGAAACTCATGGAGACAGGCTGGTGGCACAAGTCTGGTTTATTCCGGAAGGGTACACACTTTTATAGGGCTTAGGGTGGCATGTAGGGTTCTGATTGGCTTAAGCTAAAGGCGACTTGTGGTTGGTTGCCGTAAGCAGTTACTAGGGACGGGGGCAGATATCAGGTTAGCTCTGCTATCTATAGGGATGGGGATTGGTTGGGGGCTGCATGGAGAGATTTGATAGGTGCAGGCAGGTACGGCTTTCTGATAGGTGGTTGTAAGCAGTTGCTAGGCAGAGGGCAGGTGGAGAGGTTTGGAATGGGGGACGGGAAAGGGGAAGTGAGAGCCGACCAGATGTTAGGCTAGGCGGGAGATAGTGGGAGGCGACCGTTATTGATGTATCTTGCCCGGGTAGGCTGAGGGCGCTTCGCCCGTACCAGGCTGAGGGCGTGGTTGCCCATTCCAGCCACCCTGCTTGCCCGGGTAGGCTGAGGGCGCTTCGCCCATACCAGGCTGAGGGCGTGATCGCCCGTTCCAGCCACCCTGAACTGCGGCTTCAGGCTGTGCACACGCCTGTTGCCGGGTCGGCTTAGTAACGTTGGTTCGCACTCCCACAATGGCTGTATTAGTTAGCCAAAAGGGTGCTGATACAAGATATCAGAAATTGGTTGGTTTTTATAAAGGGTATTTATTTGGGGTAGGAGCTTACAGATACCAGGCCATAAGGCATAAGTTACTTCCCTCACCAAAGTCTATTTTCACATGTTGGAGCAAGATGGCACCAATGTCTGTAAGGGTTCAGGCTTCCTGGGTTCCTCCTTTCCTGGGGCTTGATTCTTCTTCCTCTGTGTGCTTACTTCCTGGGGCTCCAGCTTAAGGCTTCCGCATCAAACTCCAACATAAAAAAAAAAACCAAAAAACCCCAACTCTGTCCTTTACCATGTCTTTTATATGTGAGTCCCCACCCACCACTGGCACAATACAATATAATCTAATATGGCCAGAGGAAAAGACCAGTTTACAAACATAATCCAATATTTCTTTTTGGAATTCATCAATAATATCAAACTGCTACAATGGCTAAGAGATTTCAGTGTGAGTCAAGAGGTCATTTTGGAGGTTACACTAATGCAGGTTTCAGGGAGATCTCACTAACTGCCAGAGTAAACAAAACCTCAAACAAAAATGCTCCCAAGGGCTCTAGAGATGTCCAGACACTATAGACAAGGCACACAACACCATGAAATCAGCACCCCCTCGGCTGGCCTTATTTTGGAATATATAATAATCTATTTCCCCAAAATAACATAGATAAATTTATAATTTCCCTACTCATGATTCTTCTATCCCTTTTATTTGAATCTATAATTAGCACTATACCCATTAAATATATGTCTCAGAGACTTATATCTTTGGTCTGTTCATATGCTGGTTGAGCTCTGTATCTCAGTAGAATTGCAGCCAATACCCACTATACTGTTCTCCTGACTTGCCCAGAACGACTAACAAAATGATAGTGATGGACAAGGCTCATCCCCCAAAATATAGAGCATCTACAACTGCAAGCAAAACAGTTCTATCTATCTGCCCCATAATATTTAAGCCCCCGCTCAATCTGATGCAGAGCATATATCATCCCAACTTCCTCAAGATCAAAGAAAGAACAAACATAAGCAGGGAGTGCAACCACAGACCAAAGTAGACCTATTGCTACTGTAGTTATTAGCGTGTGGTAACAGAAGAACACGTGAGATGGATAAAAAGTGTTTACCAGAGGTTCTGAGGGGAGGGGAGGGAAGAATAGGTAGAATACAGGGCACTGGAATTGTTCTCTATGATACTGCAATGATGGATACAGGCCATTATTCATTTGTCAAAACCTATAAAACCATACAATGCAAAGTGTATATCCTAATGTAAACTATAGACCTGGGTTAGGAGCAATGCTTCAATAATGGTTCATCAGTTGTAACAAATGTACTATAGTACTGTAAGATGTAATTAATAGGGGAAAATGTGGGAGGGGAAAGGGGTGGGTTAAATGAGAATCCCCTATACTTTCGATGTAACTTTTCTGTAATCTAAAACTTCTCTAAAAATAAAGTTTATTATTATCATAAAGGAAATTAGACATATGACATGAACAGAAAATTCACTAAAGAGGATACATGGATGGCAAGTAAGTACATGAAAAGATGTCCAATATCATCAGCCATTAGGAAGATGCAAATTAAAACCACAATGAGATAACACTAACTATTAAAGCAGCTAAGATATGTACAATACCAAATCTTAGCAAGGATGCAAAGAATAGGGTCTCTCATACATTGCTGGTGGGAATGCAAAATGATACAGTCACTCTGGAATATATTTTGGCACTTTCTTTAAAACTGAACATATGAGTAACCTTACTACATATCATAGTTTGTTCAAATGATTATACAGTTTGGCAACATATTTTAGGAAAGCTTGGTCCATAGAGTCAGAATGAATATTTTGTGAAAATTATTGATGAATATACATGGAACAGATGAGGACAAATGAAACAAATAAACCAAAAAACCTAATCCCTCCTCCAGTATTTCCCATATGGAGAAATATAGAACTTACTACAT
This sequence comes from Dasypus novemcinctus, assembly GCF_030445035.2. Taxonomy (NCBI): domain Eukaryota; kingdom Metazoa; phylum Chordata; class Mammalia; order Cingulata; family Dasypodidae; genus Dasypus; species Dasypus novemcinctus. The sequence goes on from NC_080679.1 coordinate 30,839,716, forward strand.
GCCAAACAGTATTTCAAACACATTATAAATATTATCTAATTTAATCCTGAACCAGCTCTGTTTTACACAAGGATCAAAACTGAGACAAATAGAAGTTAAATAACATAACTTGGTTTACAGCTAATAAGTGGTGATGCTGACAGTTGATCTTAAGCTATATACAGAGACTGTGTTTTTAACTACTACAAAATATGATGGCTAATGAAATAGGGAAGGTTAAAGTCAGCTGCCTCGGAATGTCAAAGTTTGAAAGCATATTATCTGCACATAAGATCAATCAGAAAGGAAACTTGGTATTACATTACTACCAATAGGCATTTAGAAATCTCTCCAACCTATAAAAAATTATATTTCATACATTCTTCATAATTTCTATATATTTGAACTTATAGAAACTGATCCTGATTAGATTAATTTTCAAAGCCAAATTAAAATATATATATATATTTATATACATATAGTACCCAAACAACATAAAAATAACCTAAACATACATTGTGGTAGCTTTTTAATGGTTGGACTTGCCTTGGCTAAAGTACATTTCCTAGAATTCCCTTCTCTCTTTGTTTCAGCCCTGTTAGAGTGGGCCATAAGACACATTTCTGCATGTGATTAGGACAGAAGAGAAATAGATATATTGTTTTTTATGTTCTGAAAGAGTGGAGGTCAGAGTCAACATGCTGTCTCCTGTGACTGCCCCACCTTCCTTCAACACTCAAACTCCTTGGGCAGTTTTGTATTTACCTCCAATACAGAAGAACCAATTTCTCTTGCAGGATACTCATATGATCAAGATTGGGGAAGTGAGAACTGACACATAATACAATATATTCACCTAGGTTCCATCTCATGCTTGTGGGTTTCAACTTGCCTTTGGTCTTCATCACTTTGCATCATTCTTTCTCTCCATTCTTACTGCCTGCCCTACAGACTTCAAGTCCCAGCATAGGATGCAAAGTCAATAGCCTACAGAAACTTTTTAACCAACTCCCATACTTGCATATGGCCAAATCCTAGTAACAAATCATGTGTATGTGTGTCTGTGAGAATGTAAACTTCCTATTGATTCTGCCTATTAAATTCTTAGTTCAAGTCCATATATGGGCCTTGATCCTGAAAACTCCTAAGACTACCCTCCAAGAAATCTTTATCTTCTGTAACCACAGAGGTAAGCTATCTGAAAACCAAATCCAAAGTCAAATCACAATGGATGAATTACAATGGAAATTGAATTCCCAGACTAACAGGATCATTTTTGTTAAAGTTAGGGCATTAGTTGGAAAAGAATAGGACCCTAAAAAATAGGATTGGGTCATATGTGCAAACTCCAGTGAAGATGGGGACATTGAATCCCTAAATTTGGTCATCTTTTTCAATAGAAGCATCCTTTCAACACTTGCCCAAGGAAACTAATCTCCCCTTGCTTGAAAAACCTGTAATGGCCTCCACTGAGGTAACTGTCTTGTAAGGGATACCTAGGAAAATGAAGTCGAAGAAGGTGGATATAAATATATGCCCAGATCACATGACCTATTGCAGGAATGAAGATTATAATAGTTGAGTTTATCTTTCTTACTTTGATATGAATGAATATGTGTATGTATATAAACCAATATTTTTTCTTCCTACCTCCCATTACCCTATTATACAGCATAGTGCACTAAAGGTAATTAACAATATAAATCTCACTATTTCAATTTGTAGGATAACAAAAGGGTAGTTTGAATAAGCTAAAAGAAGAATGAAAATCATCCAAAGACAATAAAAGGATTTTGTATGTTGTTTGGGGGGGAAAGAACAGGATATATTTGATTTTAGTCATGTTTTTATGTTAGAGGGAAGCATGACTTATGCTCTTCTATTTACCTGTAAATTAAGTATGGTTTCAAAAGATGTGTGGGGGAGGTAGGTTCAAAAAAGGGGTGAACTGTGGTGGCTTTGTACTGTGCCCATCAACCTTGTTAGGTTGTACTACATTTCCCAGAATTCTCTCTCTCTAAATTTCCAATTAGGATGGACCACAAGAGATATTTTTTCAGATGAGATTTTGAGGGCAGAAGTAAAGTATCAGTTGTGCTGATTTTTACAGTTGGAATGTCAAGGCAGGGCTGTAATTTATACATACTGTCACCAATCTGCCTCACATCTCTTTAGTGCAGGTAGCTGCATTGGGAATCAGCTTCTTTGCCTTTGGACCAGGTTTCTGTTTAGCTCTGAGATAAAGGGTGCCAGCTTCTTCTGAAGAACATCCACATCAGCAAATCTGGGGACAATGAAACTGACACATGTTCAGCCTGTCCTTCTGAGTTCCAGCGCTGTTTATGGTATTCATCTTTTCTTTGTTTGCCTTCATTTTGCATTCATCTTACCTTTCTGCTTGCCTACCCTGAAAATTACAAGCTCCAGCATCTGATGGAGAACAACTTATAGAGACTTTTTAATCAGCCCTCCCAGTTGCATATGGTCATACCCTGTTATAAATCCCTTTATAAGCACACACATGAACATATACACATATACCATTTTGGGGGGTTATGCTTCTCTGGTTGAACCCTGACTTATATATGCATATATGTATATATACATGATTTTTCCATTATATTTCAGGGACTATTTATTGGTTTCTTAATATTTATCAAAAAAAATTTTCAAAGAAGAATATTTTTTAAATTAACTTTTTCTAGACATGAAATAAACTAAAAACTGCTTTTCTCCCCCTTGAGAGTAGAATACAATTAAATTCAGGAACTCTCTCTTCCTTTTCTTTCTTTTTATAGAAGGATGGATGTGGAATGATACTGCTTAAGATCATGGCAGTTTCTGAGCCCTTTTATAAAGAATGCACTCTGATGTTATATCTTGAAAAACTTGATGAATCTCTTTTCATAGTCCTGAGTAATTCTACAATGAGCTTCTTAACACAATGAGCTCTACAAAATCAAATCTACTTTTACTCTAGCTTATTTTGCTGTTCCTATATTTCAGATCTTTCTGCCACCCTGCTTGAATTTTTTATTAATATAAAGGGCACTTTTTACTATGATGAGTTAAGAAAATTTTATCCATACCTATTGCAACAATCGAGGCAAAATGAATATAACAGTCATCACCCATCTACCCACTATTTGTATCACCTTCCAATACAAGTCTATCCTCTTAGCACTAACTCTCCTCCCATCACAACATCACATTAGGATAATCATAATCATCTGTTTTTTCAAGCTCTCTCCCTTCAAATCAGTCAAGCAAGATGCAACCAGTTGTCATGAAATTCATTATTCAAAATATCAGCTTTCTGCTTAAAATATTTTTACTGACACCTTAGTTTTCTCTGATTTCAGTCAGTATTTTATTCGATATGAAAAGAAAACCTATTCTACAATTAAGAAATTAGCAACTAACTACTAAAAAAATAGTTGAAGACAAAGAATTTACATTTACATCCAACAATATATACATGCATCAGTTGTCCAATATTGTTCATTAAGGTTGTTTTTTAAATCCAAAAATATTTTTATTTTGGTCTCCTTCCCCTCCTACATGGTTATAATGGGTGCTGCCAATCATATCCTATTATTTTGACCACAGGATTAGACAACTAACTTAAACTGGTTCAACCAGAAAACCAATCCCCTCCAGAAACAACATGTGAACTGAGTGAAACGAATCAGAGTATTTCCCTGGGCTTTTAAATTTTGATTTGAGGGAATAGGATATAATGTTCTTTTCAGTTTACAGGCTATAGATGAATGGGTCTGGAGGACCTTTAGCCAAGTCTCCCATTGCTGGAGCACCATGCCTGAGACTGAGGCAGATGAAGAAAGAAGCAGAAAGAGACAGCTGATATGGATGTATATGTGAGAATACCAGAGCTGATGTGTGACAAACTTTTTTCCCTTTATGTTACATTGTTTCAATCTAAGAATTACAATGAGTTTATATAAAAGTTAGTGATTTCACTACATTAGTGAAGCTGCAGGTGGTCTATAGCTTAATCAAGGTGTTAATTGGCTGGCACTAAGTGTGGTTTGAGGTTAGCATGACAGATGGAACTCAATGAATATGGAGTTTTGTTATACAAACTATATTTACACTTAAGCTTTCTCATCTGCACTATAGTTCTTTTTTCAAATAGACATAGGTGATAAAACACCTGCTAGTTAACACCCTTTGTAGCCATTCACAAAGTTAGAATGTTCTCAAACCTGCTCTGCCAGCTGTAAATGTTCAAACTTTGCTTGTTATTCCTAGAGGTTCTTCTATCCTTCATTTTGCAATGTCAGAATTGAAAAACATTCCAGACTTGCAAATGAAGAAGAATAAAAAAAATTAATGAATGAGTGAATGAATGTATAGATGATTGATAGATGTGTATAGATAAATAAAATAGAGAATCCCAATAGTTCTGAGCTGTTAATCCTATGGGAAAACTGTAGCTAAACTAAAAGAATTTTTCCGAGAGTAAAGATCCTTGGGCAAATAGCTATTTTTAAGCCTCTTTGCGGCGGCTTGCTTGGTCGGTAGAGGTGGGGTCTGGCTGCGGACGAGGGGTCGGTCCAGCTCTGGACGAGGGGTCGGTCCCGCTTGGGACGAGGGGTCAGTCCCACCTGGGACGAGGGATCGGTCCGGCAGCAGACGAGGGATCGGTCTCACAAGGGGTTGCGCGGTTCGGCTGACGGGGTCGCCCGGCGAAGCCGGCGACGAAGGGGTCGCCCGGAGAAGCAGGCGACGAAGGAGTCGCCCGGAGAAGCAGGCGACGAACTGGGGACAAGGGAGGCCAGGCCCTTGTCGGGGGCTCTCAGGACTGGAGGGCGCACGGCAGAAGAACTACCGCGGAGACAAGGTAAACACGCAAGTCCACTTTACTGAGGGAGAGGCAACAGTTTTATAGGGGCTGGGGAAGGCTGATTGGTCGAAGCCACGCCCTGTTCTGATTGGTTGCTGGTGAAAGGTCAGTGGGCGGTACTGGACGGGGGAGGGGTGGTGGTTAGAGATTGGCTGTCGCTGTTGCTGGGGGAAGGGGCAGGGTTTAGGGATTGGTGGCTGCTGTTGCTGGGGTGGAGGGCAGACTTGAGTTTCCCGCCCACGCCTGGCTGTTGCTGCTGTCGGGGGAAGGGAAAAGGGCGGGCTGGATTTTTCCGCCCACACCTGGCTGTTGCTGCTGTCGGGGGAGGGGAAAAGGGCAGACTGGAATTTTCTGCCCTGCGCCTGCGCAGGGAGAAAGAAGGCATCGTGTGGCGCCATCCGGGAGGAGGGGTGGCCGCGGAAGCATGGCTGCCGAGAAGGGGAGACCCGAGGGCACTCTGCGCCCATGCCGAGCTTCCTTCAGGGGTGGCGGTGAGTCCGACCAGCCACCCTATTATGGGGGCAGCGGCTTGGCCTGCCGCGGCTGCTCCCCCGCCAGGCCAGCAAACCACACTTCAGCCTGAGGGGTGACCGCATTTCCCCCTTCTTTTCAAATAAGCACCAGGATGGCAGCAGCAACAAGTAGCTGAGGCCCAAGAGGCAGTAAGCAATGAGGGAAGCGGGGCTGAAGAGGGAGGTGAGTATGATGGGGATACAAATGTACAATTTGGGGGGCGGTATCTTGCTGTTGCAAGCAAGGGTGGCCAATGTCCAATTCCCGTTGATCTCGGTGGCTATAAGGTCTATCTGTTGTTAAAAGTCCAGGATGATAGCGCATTACAGGTGGTTGATCTCTTCTTGGTGGCGAAGAGCGGCAGAGGCAGACTGTGTGATGGTCTGGAGGATCACAGTGGTGAGGACAAGTTGCGTCAGGGCACCAGCGACGGTGGTGGCAGCAGCGTCGGGAGTGGTGGAGACGTAGGCGAGGACAAGAAGGCCAAGGTCTCCACGGGTGCGAGAGAGGCCGATGTTAATGGGGCGGGCCGACATGGGCGGCCCAATCTGCAACGCAGTAGGGGTTCAAGCGAAAAAAGGAGGGGGGCGGGGGACGAGAAAGGACGCTTTGGATGGCTGAGAAGAGGAGTGAGGTCGAGACAGGAGGAAGCTCCGCAGAAGTATGGGGAGCTGTTAAAAGCAGAAACGTTATTAGATGCTAGAAAGCAGGCCGCAGGCCGGGGAAAGCAGGTTGCGGGCCGTTTCGCGGGGCTGGAGCTGCTTGAGAGCGATGGCGGCATGGGGGGCCGTGGTTACAATCTTCTGGGGTGGTAGTGGCTAGACAGATGGCAGAAAATATTATCAAGAAAGCAAAGGTTATGAGAAAGAAATAGAGTATTAAAGGCTGTGGGGGAAGTGAGAAGATCATTTAGAGGATAGGGTTGAGAATGGTATGTTTAAGACAGAAGCTTTGTGGTTTGTAGGAGACTGCTTTATAAACGAAGGAGAATGAGGGCAGTAAATATAATAACGATAGATAGGAAGATGACAGTGAGGAGGAGTCTTTGTTTAAGGTTCCAATCGTCCGGCGCAACAGTGGCTAGGCCGATAGCGAGGGGTGTTGCTAAATAGACAATAGCTGCAAAGACAAAATCATCTTCTGTTTCCTCAAAAATAACTTTTCTTTAAATACTTAGTAGCATGCAATATTAGAAACCGTTTCCTAAAAGCAAGTTGGTAGGGGAGCTTGGTTGCTGTTAATCTTTCCTGTTATAAAATTACCTTTTATTATTATTATCATCAATTCAGTTTTATATATATATATTTAAGAATGACCTTTTGGAATTAGCCATTTAATACCTTAATGTAAACTATTGAAGATAAATTTTATCCTTACAGAACACATTCCCTTACGTAAAGTTATCACAATACCTTTTACACTTGCCGCATGCAAATTAAATTTCAAGAGTTTATGAAAAATTAGCCATCTTACTTTAGGACAAAATACGTCTTTTTGCAAAACTTATTACATTTCCGTTAGCATTTTTACAAACTTTTAACCTTTTTAATATTCATATAAGTTTTACATTCTTTATATTATCCTGTGAAGAAAAATAAGTTATTCATTTTAATCTAGGCAAGAACAACTTTTTATGAAGACGTACAGTTAATTTTGTTAATTAAGACTTACAATTTTTTTTAACTGTAGATATCTTATTAACATTTAAACTTATGTATTAATATAATAAACTTAAGTATTAATATAAGCGCTTATTTAATTTTTGGCCATTTGAATAGAGCTCTTTTAAAGATTTCTAGTAATTTATATTTACCATCCGGAGGTATCACAATATACGTTGACATTGAACGAACAGACAGACAAACACAGAACAATTACAACACATTAACAGAAATATATAATTTATTTACAGTTGACTCATAATTCTTACTTTCTTGGTATAGCTGCTTTTAAATCTTTTTTTATATAGCATATCATAGATTATACCCTTCAAGATTTTTTCTGGACTTTATGTTGCCTGTAATAAGCCAGGAGGGAATCTTTTACCTTCCTGCTCCACAGCAAAAGTGACCCTATCTATAAGGCGAGTATAGGTGTCCAGGTCCCAAAGCTGACACGTGGTAAGCCACAGATTAAAGGGGAGAAGAAGGTCCCAATATACTTGAAGCTGTTTGAAAGAGATCTTACACCGGTGAGTGTCTAGGAGACCGGCGAGAGCCCGAACTTGTGGGGCTTGCTTAGCAGATAGGATGTTACCCATTGCTAATGGCCTTTTGGAGCCGATAAGAAAAGGGGCCCTTACCTTGAGAGCGCGGCGATGGGAGCCGAGGTGCGCGGTGAGACGAGGGGTCGGAGCCGGTGGGGCTCCGACGGTGGTCGCGGGCCAAGAGAAGGCCCCGACGAGGGGAGGGCGGGACGACGAGCAGTGGAGCAAGGCAAAGGGGAGCAAGCGTGAAGGGGAGGAGGCAGAGGTGAAGGCAGGGGTGGAGGTGCTCAGGCACGTGCTCCTGAGAGTTTTATTGGCGCCTCTTAATCATAGCGGGTCGGTATAAGCCCCCGACATGGAAGGAGAAAGCCATCCAGCGATTCTCCCAGACCGCCGTGGATCGTATGAGGTCGCCAAGGTTCAGGAGCAGCAATGCAGAGCGAAAAGATAGGAGTGAGAAGAGAGGAGAGCGTAGGGCTATGGTAGGGTTACTTCAGACGTGCAAGCGCGTGCTCCCGAGAAATCCAAGGCTCCTCTTAATCATAGCGGGTCGGTATAAGCCCCCGACATGGAAGGAGAAAGCCATCCAGCGATTCTCCCAGACCGCCGTGGATCATATGAGGTAGCCAAGGCTCAGGTAGCAGCAATGTTGCACGAGAGAAGTCCCAAGGTGAGAAGAGAGGAGGGGGTAGGGCTGTGGTAGGATTACTTCAGACGTGCAAGCGCACGCTCCCGAGAAATCCAAGGCTCCTCTTAATCATAGCGGGTCGGTATAAGCCCCCGACATGGAAGGAGAAAGCCATCCAGCGATTCTCCCAGACCGCCGTGGATCGTATGAGGTAGCCAAGGCTCAGGTAGCAGCAATGTTGCACGAGAGAAGTCCCACGGTGAGAAGAGAGGAGGGGGTAGGGCTGTGGTAGGATTACTTCAGACGTGCAAGTGCGCGCTCCCGAGAAATCCAAGGCTCCTCTTAATCATAGCGGGTCGGTATAAGCCCCCGACATGGAAGGAGAAAGCCATCCAGCGATTCTCCCAGACCGCCGTGGATCATATGAGGTAGCCAAGGCTCAGGTAGCAGCAATGTTGCACGAGAGAAGTCCCAAGGTGAGAAGAGAGGAGGGGGTAGGGCTGCCAGGTTATGGAGTGAGGCTGTGGTGAGGCTTGCCCCACGTTGTGCTGTGGTGGGGTTGCTTTGCCCCACGTTGGGCGCCAACTGCGGCGGCTTGCTTGGTCGGTAGAGGTGGGGTCTGGCTGCGGACGAGGGGTCGGTCCAGCTCTGGACGAGGGGTCGGTCCCGCTTGGGACGAGGGGTCAGTCCCACCTGGGACGAGGGATCGGTCCGGCAGCAGACGAGGGATCGGTCTCACAAGGGGTTGCGCGGTTCGGCTGACGGGGTCGCCCGGCGAAGCCGGCGACGAAGGGGTCGCCCGGAGAAGCAGGCGACGAAGGAGTCGCCCGGAGAAGCAGGCGACGAACTGGGGACAAGGGAGGCCAGGCCCTTGTCGGGGGCTCTCAGGACTGGAGGGCGCACGGCAGAAGAACTACCGCGGAGACAAGGTAAACACGCAAGTCCACTTTACTGAGGGAGAGGCAACAGTTTTATAGGGGCTGGGGAAGGCTGATTGGTCGAAGCCACGCCCTGTTCTGATTGGTTGCTGGTGAAAGGTCAGTGGGCGGTACTGGACGGGGGAGGGGTGGTGGTTAGAGATTGGCTGTCGCTGTTGCTGGGGGAAGGGGCAGGGTTTAGGGATTGGTGGCTGCTGTTGCTGGGGTGGAGGGCAGACTTGAGTTTCCCGCCCACGCCTGGCTGTTGCTGCTGTCGGGGGAAGGGAAAAGGGCGGGCTGGATTTTTCCGCCCACACCTGGCTGTTGCTGCTGTCGGGGGAGGGGAAAAGGGCAGACTGGAATTTTCTGCCCTGCGCCTGCGCAGGGAGAAAGAAGGCATCGTGTGGCGCCATCCGGGAGGAGGGGTGGCCGCGGAAGCATGGCTGCCGAGAAGGGGAGACCCGAGGGCACTCTGCGCCCATGCCGAGCTTCCTTCAGGGGTGGCGGTGAGTCCGACCAGCCACCCTATTATGGGGGCAGCGGCTTGGCCTGCCGCGGCTGCTCCCCCGCCAGGCCAGCAAACCACACTTCAGCCTGAGGGGTGACCGCACCTCTTGGCTCCCCTTCACTCCAAAGTCTAACACTTCCACCTCCTGTGACCAGAAGGGAGGAATGAACTAGAGGAGGTAACTGAGTCTTCAGGTTTCCTATGGTCCTGATAAAGGTACTCAGTGTATGACTTGTCCCCCTCAGAGCAAACAGTACCTGAGGCCTATTGATGGAGAGACCCATGATGTAGATCAGGCTGATACAGATACTGTCAAGAGTATGGACTATAGAGAGCTTCAGAATTGGGGAATGGTACCATATGCCTCATTAGCGTCTCTGGCCTAACATCAGTCCTTAAGGCCTGAGGAGAAGCTGCAAGGAGACTGGTGAGCAGAGAGACTTTCCTTCTGAGATGTCAACAAGAAAGTTCCATTCTGCTTGTTGCTAAATAAAAACCCCAAAGGAGCAGAGAAATGCACCATCCACTACTGTAGGGATCACCACCATAGAAGATACCCTAGCAGATGGACCTGAGTCCTGAACAATTGGACAAAGGGACATACCCCTAACGAGGGCACAAAACAGAGGAGAAAGAAGGCTCAGAATGACCCCTAGGGAAATAATGCTTCTGTAGTAAGTGACAATTTTTTTTTGTCCAAACCCATGGTGTACAAAATTTGATCAATCATAAGCCATGGTTCATGACATTCTCAATATTGTTCCTGAATGACCATCTGTTTTCATTTGTTCATCCCTTTTGTGTGTTTATTTTTTTCTGGAAGAATGATTTAATTCTATTTTTAAATTAATTAATTTATTTTAATTGGATTTTTTTTGAAGATACATAGATCACAAAAAATGTTACATTAAAAAAAAAAAGAGTTTCCCATATACCCCACTCCACCCCCACCCCCACTCCTCCCACACCAACAACCTCTTTCATCATTGTGGCACATTCATTGCATTTGGTGACTACATTTTGGACTTTTTGAAGAAGTGATTTTATAAGTAACTAAGGAGTCTTCAAATAAGAGTCAGGAGGTCATCCGAGGGTTCATGCTTACACACTCCTCAGGAGGACCCCCTAAACAACCAAAGTGGATACAACCCCAGATACTGGTTCTCCTGAGGGCTAAGGAGACCCACAGAGATATGATCATGGTAGATAGCTCTGGAGCTCAGTACCATGTCAGTGGGCCCTACTTTGGAATTTGTGTCCCTGAGTGTGATGGAGTTGGACTCAGATGTGACCTTTCTACACATGCCTCTTCTGTCACTTTTAATGAACCTTTGGTTGGTGCTAGCATTGGTGTATATTCAGAAGACTTAAATCTATGGCATGTCCATATGTCAGCTGGGCCCTGAGCCTCAGCAGAGTTGCAACTCCTACTCTCTGGTTCGTTGGACTTACACAGGTCAGCTAACAGGGAGGTGAAGATGGTCAATCACCACACCAGGGAACTGAGAGTGCCTACAACTGCAAGCAGGAGAATTGCATCCATCATCCACATGAAATCTAAGTCCCCTCTAGATATAGAGGTGAAGTGGACATCACCATCCCAGGGCCCACAGAGTGGAGGAATAAAATATGGATTAGAGTAGACTTATGATATTCTACCATAAAACTTTTGTGACTCCTAATAGAAGAAATTGTATCATTGATGGGGAGAAAGTGGCCACAGTAAGTTGCTAAGGGCAGGAAGAGAGAAGAAAAGATGTGATGAGGGGGCATTTTTGGGACTTTGGGGTTGTCATAAATGATATTGCAGTGTCAGATGCTGGACATTATATATTCTGCAATAACCCACTGAACGTACTGGGGGAAAGTGTGAACTAAAGAGTAAACTATTATCCACATGGTAGAGCAGTGCTCCAAAATGTGTTCACCAAGTGCAATGAGTGTGTCACAATGATGGGGGAGGTTGTTGGTGTGGGAGGAGTGGAGTGGTGGGATGGGGGGAATACAGGAACCTCTTATGTTTTTTATAATGTAACCTTTTTTGTGATGTATCTATCTTCAAAAAAATACATTTTACAAAAATAATGAGGGTGGAGGAGTGGGGTGTAGGTTATACGGGAACCTCATGTTTTTTTTAATGTAATGTTCTATGTGATCTATTAACTTTAATTTAAAAAAATAAAAATAAATAAAAGGATACGCTACTGTGAACTCACCATATACTGCAAACATTAGGATCTCACCATTCACATCTGTTTATGTGATCCTCCCTCATTCCATCTACTTTCGTCTCTCTCCAAGGGAAAATCATTTTGAATCTTGCATTCATCAATCCCTTTCTTTCCATTTCTTACAGTTTTGCCTCAACTGTGCTTCTTTCCAAAAACACATTTTCATTTTAATTGTATTCAGTTTAAATAGAGAATTTCCTTCTCTACTTCAGCCAGTCAGCTTCTCCTGGAGAATTCATGGAAAATCTTCATCAAAGTCCCCAGCTTGCAGCCCGACCTATGGGACTTGGACTTGTATATTTCCACAGTCAAGTGAGACAGTTCTATAAGTCTCATATATACAGAAAGCCCCTGTCAGTTCTGTTTCCCTAGAGAACCCTGACTAATACAAGGAGAAAGAATATTCTGCTTAGTGAAAAGCTCCTAGAAACTGAAAGAGAAGGCCCCAGGAGCCAGAAGCTGAAATCAACAGAACACAGAAGTAGAGAGGAGACCACTGAAGCCAGAAGCTGAAAACAACAAAACCCAGAGAAGAGGGGAGAGAGAAGAGCTGATGCTGCCATATGCCTGATTGGTCACAGCTACAGCTCCTGGAGAAAGCATCCCCGGATGACGCCTTGATTTGGACACTTTCATGACCTCAGAACTATAAGCTTATAAGTTAATAAATCCCCATTATAAAAGCTAACCCATTTCTGGTATATTGCCTTGGCAGCATATAAGAAACTAAAGCACCATGGAAAAAGAAAGAAACATCTTTTTATTCTAATATTATTTTAACCTAGAAAATCCAAAATATTTCCATAAAGTACATGACTTAATAAAATAATTTATAAAGCTGTAGCATACAAAATGCATGTACCAACCCCTTTCCCCCCAAAAAACATTGCTCTTCCTCATTTTAAACTATACCAAATTAATATGGGGACTCTGTATTTTCTATATGATTTTTCTATAAACCTGTAACTTCTCTATTTTAAAAATTATATACCTTTCTATATATCTATTTTTTCCCAAGAATTGTTCTTAAGGGAAATGGGTTGATCTGCCTAATTTCAAAATAAGGCAATGCTGGAGTTGCTATAATTGAACCAATTTTGTTTCTTTTAGACAAAATATGAGAATAAAAACCACATAGATCTTTGAATGCCAATATACACTCTGTATTTTCTAAGGAAGTACAGCTAGCCTGTTTTAGTTTATTTAACAGTTCAAACCAACAAATATTTACAAATTGAAATTTAGACATCTTGCTGTAGAATCACTGCTATGTTGATCTATGTGCTTTGACAAGTATATGATTGAATAGTATACTAGATAGGTATTGTTATTGCTGCCAATTTTTTCCTCTTTTTTCCTCAAAGTTCTATACACAGAAACACAAATTCCACATTGATCTCTGCATTCCCACTCCTTTTCTCTGTACTTTCTCTTAAGTTATAGCTAGTCTAAATCAGCAAACTACTAGGTATCAGGTATGGTGTGTAAGTAGTGGGATAAAATAACATGGAAACTTGTAACATGATACTAGTACAAGACTAATTATGAAGGGATCGAAAGTCATGTAAGATCACACATGGAGAGAGAGAGCAAGATGGCGGCCTAGTGAACTTCCCGGTCACTAGCTCCTGCAGGGAATCGGCTGGGCGGCGTTGGAGACTCTTCGGGACCGGGCTGTTTCGGGATTTTTGCTGGTCCGGAGGTGTCTGGACATCGATTTGGAGGGAAGGTAACAGAGAGGACCCGTCTGTGAAATATATACGGACATTCCAGCTACGTGTGGAGGATTCCCTCCTTGGGTAGGCGGAGCCGAGGCATCCGACCCGCGGCGGCGGGGAGAGCCGGGCTGAGCGCCGAGCACCGCGGCGGGGGGGTAGGGGCAGAGCCGAGCCGGCCGAGCCGACTGCCGAGTGGCAGTGGGGGGGAGGAGGGGGAGGGCAGAGCCGAGCCGGGCCAAGCCCGGCAGCGGGGTTTCTGTTCTTTGTGTGTGTGTTTTTTTTTTAATCCTCTCTTTCTTGTGTCTGATCTTCTTCTTATTCTATTTTATCTTAACAATACAATAGGTCCTGCAGGAAACACCTCACATTTGATGGGTTTCCTCATCCTCCACTGCCTCATTTCTCTGTGAATAGATTTAGCCTACCTACACTATCCCCTTTCCCCTACAACTTGATATCCTCCACCATCTGCTATCTCTCCTATATTCCACCTCCCTTTCTTTGACCCACAAAGTGTCTAACTCTTAAATCCTAATACCTTTGTTTAGTTTTCCATCGGGTATCCGTCCTTGAAACTATTACCTCTCTTTTCTCTTTCCCTCTCTTACGAAAACAATAGCTTCTTAGTACGTACCATATTCCTCCCATATTCAGTTGTCTACCTCATTATAGGTACTTTCCTACTACTATAACGCTACACAATTTACACGATCTAACCTCCATCCTCCCAGAACTCATATTGTTGCTTTGTTAACATATATCACCAATACTACTTTACACTTTTTCCTTCCTTACACAATTGCCTTTCCCCAGCACTAATACTTTCCTTTAAAGTGAACTTAACCAGCAATAAGAAATCAGAATTGGAAGAACAAAGGGACAAAGAGAAGATATATCACTTACGCAAACACAACAGCTAATTAATCTCCAAGACTAGACAAAGAAGCTAAGGAACTGATTAAACCCGTCAAGAAGACATGATGACAAGACAGCAACAAAAATATACAAACCAAACCAGTAATCAGGAAAACATGGCTGAATCCAATCAACAAACTAAAAATCAGGAAGGGGAGCAGATCTTCGCACAAGCAATGAAAGATCTCAGAACATTTATCACCGACAAATTTGATGAAGTAATGAAAGAGGTTAACAACATGAAGACAACACTTGGAGGGGAAATAGCAGACATGCGCAAAAAAATAACAGATATGATGGAAATGAACACCACAATTCAAGAAATCAAAAATACACTTGCAGCAAATATCAGCAGACTAGAAGAGGCAGAGCAGAGCATTAGTGATGTGGAAGACAGTACATTGGAAATCAAACAGATAGTAGAAGTGGTCAATAAAAAGGTAGAAAAAATCCAGATAGGACTTAGGGACCTGAATGATAATGCAAAGCACTCAAACATACGTATTATAGGCATTCCAGAAGGAGAAGAGAAGGGAAAGGGGTCAGAAGGAGTGTTGCAGGAAATAATGAATGAAAACTTGCCAAATCTACTGAAAGAGACAGATGTACATATACAAGATGCACAGCACACTCCACTGGTCATAAACCCCAACAGGCCCACCCCAAGACATATACTTGTCAAATTATCCAATGCTCAAGACAAAGAGAAAATTCTAAAAGCAGCAAGAGAAATGAAAACCATCACATACAAGGGAAGCTCCATAAGATTAAGTGCTGATTTCTCATCTGAAACGATGGAGGCCAGAAGGCAGTGGTATGATATAGTCAAGGTACTAAAGGAAAAAAATTTCCAACCAAGAATACTCTATCCAGCTAAACTAGCATTCAAAAATGATGGAGAGTTCAAAATATTCACAGATAAACAAAAACTGAAAGAGTATATCAACAAGAAACCTCCCCTTCAAGAAATTCTTAAGGGAGTTCTGCAGGAAGAAAGGAAAAAACAGGACAGTCAGAGATGGAGGAGAGTGTACGAGCAACAAAAAAGACAAAAATAGAAGGGGAAAATAAAATATTACAAACGAAATATAACAAACACAAATCCAACCAAAATATGGCTACCACAAATAATTCTCTGAACGTAATAACACTGAATGTCAACGGACTAAACTCACCTATCAAAAGATTCAGACTGGGACACTGGATAAGGAAATATGACCCATCTATATGCTGTCTACAAGAGACACATCTTGGATCCAGCAACTCATGGAGGTTGAAAGTGAATGGCTGGAAAACAATCATACAAGCAAATAACAACCAAAAAAAGGCAGGAGTAGCTATATTAATATCAGACAAAATAGACTTTAAATGTGAAACAATTGTGAGAGACAAAGAAGGATACTACATTTTAGTGAAAGGGACAATCTGTCAAGAAGATCGAACGATCATAAATATTTATGCTCCTAACAAGGGTGCCTCTAAATACGTGAGACAAATGCTGGAAAAACTAAGTGAAAAAATAGATGCATCTACAATTATAGTGGGGGATTTTAATACACCACTATCAATTCTGGACAGAACATCTCAAAAGAGAATCACTAAAGAAACAAAACATTTGAACAATATACTACAAGAGCTGGATCTAATAGACATAAATAGATCATTACACCCCAACAGAGCAGGATATACATTTTTCTCAAGCGCACATGGAACATTCTCCAAGATAGACCATATGCTATGCCACAAAGAAAGGCTTAATGAATTCAGAAAGATCGAAATCATATAAAACAATATCTCTGATCACAGTGGAGTGAAGCTGGAAATTTGCAAGGGATGGAGGTCCAGACTTCACACCACCATTTGGAAATTAAACAGCACACTCTTAGAAAAACAGTGGGTCAAATAGGAAATCTCAAAAGAAATCAATGACTACCTTGAATCAAATGATAATAACACAACATACCAAAATTTATGGGATGCAGCAAAAGCAGTACTGAGAGGGAAATTTATAGCCATAAATTCACATATCAAAAAAGAAGAAAGAGCAAAAATTGAAGAACTAACTGCACTTTTGACGGAATTACAAAAACAACAACAAAGTAACCCAACAGGAAGAAAAAGGAAGGAAATAACAAAGATAAGAGCAGAACTTATTTTCTTTTAGAAAATAAGAAAGCACTTGAAAAAATGAACAAGAACAAGAGCTGGTTTTTTTGAGAAGATCAACAAAATTGACAAACTTTTAGCGAGACTAACAAAGGAAAAAAGAGAAAAGATGCAAATACACAAAATAAGAAATGAGAAAGGTGATATCACCACTGATCCCACAGAAATAAAGACTATCATAAGAGGATACTTTGAAAAACTATATTCCAACAAAAATGACAATTTAGAGGAAATGGACAAATTCCTAGAAACACATAAGTAGCCCATACTGACGAAAGAAGAAATTGAGGATCTTAACAAACCAATCATAAGCAAAGAGATAGAATCAGTCATTAAAAATCTCCCAACTAAGAAGAGCCCATGGCCAGATGGCTTCACAGGTGAATTCTACAAAACATTCTGGAAAGAGCTAACACCAATCCTGTTGAAACTATTCCAAAAAATCGAAACAGAAGGAACATTGCCGAACTCCTTCTATGAGGCCAACATTATCCTAGTACCAAAGCCAAACAAAGACACCACAAGAAAGGAAAATTACAGACCAATTTCTCTAATGAACCTAGACGCAAAAATACTTAACAAAATACTTGCTAATCGTATTCAACAACACATTAAACGAATTATACACCATGGCCAAGTGGGATTTATTCCAGGTATGCAAGGATGGTTCAACATAAGAAAATCAATTAATGTGATACACCATATAAACAGATTGAAGGAAAAAAATCACATGATTATATCTATAGATGCAGAAAAGGCATTTGACAAAATACAGCACCCCTTCTTGATAAAAACACTCCAAAAGATCAGAATACAAGGAAACTTTTTGAACATGATAAAGAGTATATATGAAAAAACTACAGCCAACATTGTTTACAATGGCGAAATCCTGAAATCCTTTCCTCTAAACTCAGGAACAAAACAAGGATGCCCATTGTCTCTGCTCCTATTTAACACTGTCTTGGAAGTACTTGTACGAGCACTGAGGCAAGAACCAGATATAAAAGGCATTCAAATTGGAAGAGAAGAAGTCAAAATTTCATTATTTGCAGATGACATGATCCTATACATAGAAAACCCTGAGAGATCTACAACAAAGCTTCTAGAACTCATAAATGAGTTCAGCAAAGTCGCAGGTTATAAGATCAATGCGCAAAAATCAGTAGCATTTCTGTACACCAATAATGAGCAAGATCAGGAGGAAATCAAGAAACAAATACCATTCACAATAGTAAATAAAAAAATCAAATACCTATGAATAAATTTAACTAAAGAGGTAAAAAACTTATACACTGAGAACTATACAAGACTGTTCAAGGAAATCAAAGAAGACCTAAATAAGTGGAAGAATATTCCTTGTTCATGGATAGGAAGACTGAATATTATTAAGATGTCTATCCTACCAAAACTGATCTACACATTCAATGCAATCCCAATAAAAATCAACACAGGCTTCTTTAAGGAACTAGAAAAACTAACTATGAAATTTATTTGGAAATGAAAGAGGCCCCGAATAGCCAAAGACATATTGAAAAAGAAAAACGAAATAGGAGGAATCACACTTCCTGACTTCAAAACATACTACAAAGCTACAGTAGTGAAAACAGCATGGTATTGGCATAAGGAGAGACAAACAGACCAATGGAATCGAATTGAAAGCTCCAATAGAGAACCTCATGTATATAGCCATATAATATTCGATAAAGCCACCAAACCCTCTCAACTGGGAGAGAATGGCCTATTCAACAAATGGTGCCTGGAGAACTGGATAGCCATATGTAGAAGAATGAAAGAGGATTACCATCTCACACCTTATACAAAGATCAACTCAAGATGGATCAAAGACCTAAATATAAGAGCCAAGACCATAAAGATCTTGGAAAGCAGTGTAGGGAAACATCTATAAGACCTCGTAATAGGAAATGGCTTCATGAATTTCACACCAAAAGCACGAGCACCAAAAGAACAAATAGATAAATGGGACTTCCTCAAAATTAAAGCCTTCTGCACCTCAAAGGAGTTTGTCAAGAAAGTAAAAAGGGAACCCACACAATGGGAGAAAATATTTGGCAACCATATACCTGATAAGAGGCTTATAACTTGCATATATAAAGAACTCATAAATCTTGAAAACAGAAAGATAAACAACCCATTTAAAAAATGGGAAAAAGATTTAAACAGACAATTCTCCAAAGAAGAAATACAAATGGCTAAAAAGCACATGAAAAAATGCTCCAAATCTCTAGCTATCAGGGAAATGCAAATCAAAACTACAATGAGATACCATCTCACTCCCATAAGATTGGCAGCTATGAAAAAAACAGAAGAATACAAATGCTGGAGAGGATGTGAAGAAAGGGGAACACTCATCCACTGCTGGTGGGAATGCAGAAGGATCCAACCATTCTGGAGGACAGTTTGGAGGTTTCTCAAAAAACTAACCAAAGATTTGCCATATGACCCAGCAATACCACTGCTGGGTATATACCCATCAGAACTGAAAACAAGGACACAAACAGATATATGTATACCAATGTTCATAGCAGCATTGTTTACTATCGCCAAAAGTTGGAATCAATCCAAATGTCCATCAACAGATGAGTGGATCAATAAATGTGGTATATACACACAATGGAATACTACTCGGCTGTCAGAACAAATACACTACAATCACACGTGATAACATGGATGAACCTTGAGAATCTTATGTTGAGTGAAGCAACCCAGGCATTGAAGGACAAATACTACATGACCTCAATGATATGAAATAAGCAAACTGCCTCAGAGAGCTAGACACCGGAAAAGAGGCTTACAGGAAATCGGGGGGTGGAGGAAGGATGTGAGTTAACATCTGGAGGGGTGGAATCTGTGATGAGCTGGCGGTAAGTATGAGCACAAAGAAGGGACAAAATGGGGGCAAGGGGTTACCTTCGGGTGGGGCTTTGTGGGTTTGAGGGGGGCTGGGGATGGGCAGAGGGGTAATATTGTCCAAAAATCGGGGGAGGGGCAACATACGAACATGGGAGAGTGTCAGGTGTTAATTGAGAACAAAATGTTGAGAAAATCATATCAAAATATAAGTAGGAGGGTTACCTGTTTAGGATGCTCAGGGGGTATGGGCTGTTGCGGGATGGACTCTGGGCGAGTAGCTGAAGGCTCATTTTGCCAAGGTGGGTTGTACCATTGGGAAGAGACCCAAGAAGTGAGAGTTGGGGTGGACCCACATCCTGGGGAGAACTAATGCCATCAAATAGAGAGAACTGTATCTCTAGTGAGAAAGGATGGCTCCCAGGGCATTAGGGCAGTTGAGAAAGTCAGGCCCTGAATACTGCTGCAAGTATCTCTGGACATGGCTTCTCGGGAAAGGGAGATTGGCTGGCGTTGTGGGCCCCAAAGGGAGGGGAAAATGGATGTGGAATGGATGGAAACAAGGTAAATATGGGGGCAAGAGAGGAGTTTTGTGAGAATACACGAAGATGAATATAAAACATGTAATATTACTCCAAAAACATATAGGGGATGACAGACTAATAATGTAAACCATAAGGCAAAACATAGGATAACTAAAAAATTTAGAAAACTGTACAACCTCAAGTATGGACCACATAGTAAGCACAGATGTCACCTTGGTTGAAAACTATTGTCTCAGAATCTGTACATCAGTTTCAGGAAATATGATATGAACAAGTTAAGAGATTATCGCTGTGGAAGGGAAAAGGTTTTATGGTGAATCTGGGGAAATACTCTATATTGTATATATGAATTTCGGTGATCTAAGACTCTTGTGAAGCTGACATTATGCTGGGATTGACTTTACAGAAAGTTTTGGATCACAGAGTGGTTCAACAATGGCAGTGGAGGAATACTGATATGGGATGTTATTGACAGGATATATATGGTTGACAGGGAGTTATACAGGGCATATGTCCAGGGTATATAGTAATGTCTAGATATACTCATAGTGGAAACAATTAAAAACAATAGCTGGGGGGGGGGGTACTGGGCCCCTGGCCGAGGGGTCACTGTCGTGGACCCTGGGGGAGCAGCGGCAGTTCCCCAGGTGCAACGGCAAGAACCAGGAAGGAAGGAGGGCCCAACAGTGGGCTCCTGATACTTATGGCTATGCTTTTGAGCCTATACACCTCCAATAAGAATAAGGCCTAGAGTAGCACTGTGCCTGGGAGTTTCCTCCTGACAGCCTTCATGTTACTCAAATGTGGCCACTCTCACAGCCAAACTCAGCATGTAAATTCAGTGCAGTCCCCCCAGCGTGGGACATGACACCCGGAGTTGAGCCTCCCTGGCACCGAGGGATCACTACCACATATCAGCTGAAGATGCAACTAGAAAAGGACCTTGAATTAAAGGTTCAACACGGATCAGCAGAATATCCCTGTCTACATATAATAACATGACTTCAAAATGCTGTTTGACCTAATGTAAGGGGGAAATGGAAAGGAGAAATGAGAATATAAGGCTATGAGTCTCTAAAAAAGAGTCTGGAGGTTGTCAGAAGGAATGCCCTTATGCACAAATGAGCAGAGTCTGAGAGACAGATAAAGTAGATACAATCCCAGGTATTGGTTCTTTTGAAGAATAAAGAGACCCACGGGGGTTCTATGATCATGGCAGATGGGGTTCACTGCCATGGCAGATGGCCCTTCTCTGGAGCTGGTGTTTCTGCGTGATGGAATTGGTCTCAGAGGGGATCTCTTTTCACAAGACTTGCATGCTACTTTAATGGAATTGTAGTTGGTGCTGGGGTTTTAGATATATTTAGGGGATTTGAATCTCTGGACTGATAATATGACACGCAGGCCCAGAGCCTCAACAGACTTCAGCTACTACACTTTGATTTACTGGACTTACCCCACTCAGCTAACATCGAGTTGAAGAAGGTCAACCACCACACCATGGAGCCTAGAGTGTCTACAAATGAAAGCAGGAGGAGTGCATCCAGTATCCATGTGGAATCTAAGCCCCCACTTGACATAGATGTGCAATGGACACAACCAATCCAATGTCCACAGAGAAAATGTGGAAAGGGTGTGGGAAGGGTAGACATAGTGGCTGCTGGGTTTGGGGAATGGGAGGAGGAGATGAGATGTGGAGGCGTTTTCGGGACAAGGAGATGTCCTGGGTGGTGCTTCATGGACAATTACGGGACATTGTAGAGCCCCCCAGGGCCCACTGGATGGACTATGATGTGTGGGCTATGATGTGGACCATTAACTAGGGGTGCAGTGATACTCAGAGATGTACTTACCAGGTGCAATGGATGTGTCACGATGAGGGGAGTGGGGGGTGGGGGCGGTGGAGTTGAATGGGGCCTCATATTTTTTTAATGTAATTTTTAAAAATAAATAATTTAAATTTAAAAAAAAAAAAGATCACACATGGAGGAAAGTTGTCTTCACATGGCTGGGGAGAAGTCTACAATGTAGTAACAAGGACATTAAATTAAAATCATCCTATATGACTTAGTGTCCTCCACGCCAGTTACTAAGGATGTGATCTCTGAAATAAATACTGATTCTTCTTCTAAACCACAGGTTGGTTGCTCATTTCTTCTCGACTACTAGGGCTTTCTTCCTTCACTGCTTGGAGAAATGATATCCTTAAAGTCTCTGTTCAACTAGAATCATCTGCAATGAAATCTTTCTTTTTGACTTCCCAAATGCCCTACACAAAATTAATCATTTCCTCTTTCCTACTCTCAAAGCAGTTTGTGTCTGCAAGTGTTTTATCAATTTTCAAGATGTATTATTTTAGTTGTTTGTCTTTCTACTTTACCACACTATAGACTTCTGGAGGATAAGCATCTAGTTGCTTTATTTCTAGAGGTTAACATAAAAATAACTACAAACCCGACTTATAGAAGAATGGGAAAAGAATGAATAAATTTGATAAATAAATGAAAGCGTGAGAGTTTCACAGTATCACTGACACAATTCTTGCCTCCGTTCCTTCAATCATCAATGTCCAAAGTATTATTTATCTTTCCCTCCAATGCAGACATATTGCCATGGAACATCTAAAGCTTTTTTAAAAATTGTAGTACTTTATGTACAAAATCTCATTTAAAAAGAAAGGGCATAGACCTTAGCACTACTTCATTCATATTCTCGTGCCATGCATAGCTTATAAAACCAATAAGCAAAACTGTACTTTAGCACCAGTTTGAAATTCTCTCTCTTGGTACTATTACAGCCAAGTTTTCACCAGTTTTTGAATGTCCTATTATGGTTCAAATATGAGCTCTGGTTTTCTCAGCAACTGGGTTCCCAGGGTTTTCTTATAAAGTCAGGAAAATCCTGAGACTTTCCCAGGTGCACATATGCCCAGTTTTATAAATAGCACCATGCCCTAAATGGGATTCCTGAGTCCTCTCAGGAGTCTAGTAAAGCACAAAGCAAAATTGACTCATTTATGACACTTCTGAGGACCTAAAAATATAGCTGGTCCTTTGCCATTTTTATGCACTGAAGAGATTTGGTCTTTTTATTATCTTTATATTTAACTCCATGAAGAGCCTTCTTGCACATCTAATTAGTCATTCTTCAAAGCACTGTATATTTTTAACCAAAGAAGAGGCATGTGCCAGATTTAGAAAATTGGACATGGAAATGTAAGTACCTAATGCTTGATCATAGGACATTACAAAGAGAACTCATTTGTTTTGTATATCATCATGACTCATTTCAGTACAACTTGTGTTACTTGTAATATTCAACTTGGTTGCTTTGGGAAGTTTACATCCCATAACTTGTCTTTATTTATTGGATTTAACTTTTTATGTGACATTATCTTTTTCCAAATGGCCTGGGTGATGTTGACTTTTTTTAATATCCATTTTTCAATAAATGCTACCTGTAAAGGTATTAAGTTATGTACTTTATCTCACTAAGAAGGCTTGTCCTAACCAAGGTACTTATTTTATTTACTCAATTGAAACAGTATCTACTGAAAATGTGTTTATATCAAAAACTACGGTAGGTGCTGGAAAAAAAGACTTACTATGAAGGATCACATCTCTTTCCTCTCCTGAATACAATTTGCACTTACTCTTCCCCATGGAATGGTACAGCAGTGCTGGGACAGTTTACTCTCAGATCTATTATTCCTTTTTCCTCCCCTGCTCTGCTCAATGTTTCAGGGGACTGATATGAAAGCCACATTTCCCCCACACTTCTCTATCAGCCAATGGGAAGTGCTGAAACTAGAGGGTAACAGAAGGTAGCAGCCAGGATCTCCCTAAAAGCTGCCATGTTTCCTGCATGGCTCTGGCCCTGAATCCCACTGCACAGGTCCAGTTTCCTCCCTCCAGGAATCCTGAGCCCTGGCTGGGAGCATGCCTTCTCATTTTGACCCTCTAGCCTAAGAACGGTAGCTAGTTTGTCACTGTTTTCTTATTTCCCTCATTATCCCCTGCTTGGATTCTCAACTTTTCCCTCACTCATAAAACCATTGCCCTGCATTTAATCCCCTGTGTTTTAACTACTTAGAGTTATTTCCATTTTTGTAGTTAGACTCTAACTGATACTGAGGGTATAAGTGAAATTCTCATTTATACCACTTTCAAAATAATAATGCTAAATTTTGTGAGTCTGTTTCTTACAACATTCCCCTCTAAGCTAAAACAAAATATGAAAACACAATTGAATAAAAGTAATTTTACAAGTTGGAAAAAGATGAGGGCCAGATACCCATCTTGATGATGGCCTGGTTAGAAACTGAAAATAAAACCAAGAATATCTATGAGAATGGCTATAGTTACAAATAACTCAGAGACCTCCCTAAAACTATTATTCTCCTACCACCAAGTTTTAGGTAAGTAGCGAGCAGCAGAGTCTATGTTTCTAATGAGTACCTAGATAAACAAGTAAGAGCAATACCATACTCAAGATTCTGGTGAGTCGAAAGTAAGATTGACAATAAATAGACTATTCAGGAACTTGCCTTCAAAGAGCTTACATTCTAGCAGGGCAATTAAAAATATAACAAGTTATAAGCAAACAAATAAATGAATTAAAATGTCATTCAGGTACAAATGATAAAAGGAAATAATATACAGGAATAGGATAGAGAGTTGGGGGATTGGTGTACTGATAGCCAGGGACGGCTATTTAAGGAGGTGCCTTGGAGTGAGACCTGAAGATTGGGATGGAACTTACTTCATGAAAATCCAAGGAGAAGGCCATAGGCAAAGCAATGTCAAGTGCTAAGGATCAATGTGGTCTAAATTTGACCTGCTTGGTGAAATAGAAAGAAATTTGTTTCTGAATCAGAGCTTTTTGTACTTGCTTGTTTCACAAGATAGCAATAAATACATTTCAAAAAAATCTCCGTGTAATGTAACTTTGAGTGCTTTAAATGTATTACTTCATTTTATCCTCAGAACAACTTTATGAAGGAAGTATTATTATTATCCCCATTTATAGCTAAAAAAGCTGAGACAGAGTTTAGGTATCTTGTTCAAGATTACACAGCTGGTAAATATAGAGTAGGGTTGTTTAAACCCAAGTTATCTGGCTCAGGAAAATATCTTCTTATCAACAATATTAAGGTATACTGGTCAAAGTTATAGGGACTTGAGTCAGATAAACCTGGGTTCAAATCCCAGCTCTGTAATTTACCAGTCAGTTTTCTAAGAGAAATTAATGTGCAAGAGGAAGACATAATTATTTTAATCATTGTAATTAACTACTCCCCTCCTACTTTTCCTTTCAAGGTCCCAGAGTTATAAACTGAACAGAGAAGTTATATTCCACATAATTTTTGAAGATGCTTTTTAAAATTCTCCTTGCTTCTGGAGTCACATGGGAGATTAATGTGTCTCCTAAATGGGCTATATTGTTATTTTACTTTTTCAAAGATGATGATAAATTGCTTGAATTAGCCTTCAACCATTGACATTCCCCCTTTAAAGGAAAAAATTACCATAATATAATTTGTTCAAGCACAAGCATTTGTAATTTAGTACAGTGATTATCAAAACCCAGAAAGCAGATAGTGTTCCTTTAGTTTAACTTCTACAAGGCTTTCTAAATATTTTTTTTTAAATCAAAAAGTGAGAAAAAAGCATTTTCCTTAAATTGGTGTAAATATGTTATAACAGTCATAAGACTACTAATTAGTCCCCATTTTATTAATAAAGAACCTTATTTTCTCATTTTATTATTTTGTGAGATTGTTAAATAAGGATCATGATGGAGTAGGGCACTATAATCTTCTAATAGATAAGCTGATAAACATATAAATTTCACCTTTAAGACTATATTATTTCTTACAGGGTATTTGACTATTAAGAAACAGGTTAAGATAGAAATAGGGGGTAGTATAACTGAATTTGGCAAAAACTGATTTATTGATTGATTTATGATTTTTTTATAAGGTAGTTTTTTAATATCAACCAATATGACTTGCATGCATTACTAAAGCATTTTAAATTGCCTAACCTACTCCTGGTTAAATACTTATTACAGTAACAATCTGCCTCCTCATCCATTTAAATTATTATTTATCAAAGTAGATCAAATAAATGCATATCATCCAAAAAAAAAAGGAGACTAATTTAATTACTAGGTAGAAAGCTACCATTTCTTTAGATTTAGAAAATAGAACAAAAAACCATGATAGAAATGGGCACATCATATAAAAATGGAATACTAATGAGAAAACCCATTTCAGATAGGCCAAAGATATATGGTCCATGAATATTTTCCAGACTTCTCAAATGCCTAACTTGTCTATTTTTATTTTATCTATTGCAAGGAAAACATAGAATTCATGATTCAGACCAAACCATGTAATTTCAGTGACAGCAGAGTGAAAAAGAAAAAGTTGTATACACAAGATAAACCAGTAATTGTTCATTATCAAAAAGCAAAGTGGTGGTTTTAAGTATTAAATACTGCAGCAACAAAACTGCTTTTACATGAACCAGTCAATTTGTACAAAGAAAACAAATTCAGCATTTAATTTCACGTGGCATCTTCCATGACAGCCTTGCATTCATCAATCATCAAGTTGAAACTTTCAATACTAAATATAAACACCTAGCAAATGTAAGGTATGGGAATGATTTGCTTTTTCAAAAAAGTAAAGAATAAAGGAGAAACATTTACAGATGTCATGTACAACAAATTGAAGGCTTCACTATTTTTTCCTATTCTACACATGCTCAACTGATTAACATACACCTTTATATAAATGATCAAAATGTATTCATGAGCAGTTAAAGAATTATGGAGTTGCATAAATTTTCTTAAATGCTATTTGAGACTCATACTAAAAAGAAAAGAAATACAGTGAAGTTGAAGGCAATGTCAGAGAGGAGAGAATGGATGTTAGAAAGAGAGGAGGGGCCTGGTCAAATATGGGCCTTGCAAGTTATTTTAACAAATTTAGTTTTTATATTGAGTGATATGGAAAGATATTACAGGATTTTGAGCAGAGAAATGGCATGATCTGAAGTATATTTTAAAAGGATCACTCTGACTACTGTGTTGGAAATACACTTAAATGGGGTTTCAGATAGCAGAGGAAATTCAGAACTTACTGTTATCATCATATTCCAAGACTAAGATGACCAGGTTAGTGGCAAGATGGTAGTAAGAAGTGATTAGAGTCTTAATATATTTTGAAGATAGAAACTAGATGTGATCATAGATTAGATGTGACAGTAGGAGAAGAAAAAGGGAGCAAATGATGATTCCAAAGTTTTTGGCCTAAGAACTAAAGAATGGAGTTGCCCTTAATTTATCAGAAGTCTGCAGGTAGAAGTTTAGTGGGAAGGGAGAAGAAGAGAGGGAATGAAAGTCTTGATGATATTCAAATTTTTAGATCCTGGTATCCCTAAGGCTACCTTCAATGTTCTTTTCATAATTTTGCTACACTTGACAATAAATCCCACAAGTTTTGCTAAAGCTAGTTTGAGTTGGTTTCTATTTCATGCAAAAAATCTTAATTAATAATGTGATAATTGAATAAAGGTGACCCATAATGCTCTTTCTGAGGGCTTTGGCTCTGAACACAATTTGGGAGAGAATTGCAATTTCTGACATTTAAGGTTTAGCATTAAAAAATACGGAACTATCTTCAATTGCTCAGGCACATTGTCAAAACAGATGTGTTTGAGATAGACCAGCTGTCATATTTGAAGGCACGTCCTCATAACTAGTATGAGATGCTGGACCTCTGCAACTTGGAAGTAGAGCTCTACAGGCCATAGCCTTTCCTTCAGTGGTTCTCAGGTTCCATTGAGAAGTGAATAGAAAGAGGTGAGGATCATACAAAAATGCAGAATCCTGGATCTCACCCAGCTCTACTGAATCAGAATGCTGGGGTTTAGAGACTTTGCAAATGTAATTTTAGTAAACTCATCAGATGATTTTAAATCAGAATATCCATTTGTGGACCACATTTTGAAAACTAATGCATCCAATCTGCCACAGTTCTCTCAAAGAACTCTTCCAAGAAGATAATTTTGTTCTTATCAGTCCCCTGTTCAAATACCCCTAAATGATCCACTTTTGCTGAAGGATACAATTCCAATACTTAAATTCTGCAGAGTTCTCTACAACCTGTCCTATACTACTTTTCTAAATATCTCTCTTTTCTATGCACAATTAATCCTCTCTGGTCATACCCCTGTTCTCTTTGTGTCTTGGACCATCTCTATTTACCCTTCCTATCTTCCTCTGTTAACCCTTTCTTGAAAGCCTCCTCCATTGGTATTCTGCCCCATGAAACTAAACAATATTAAATTCCTGTTTCCATGAATCTTTTCAGACCAGTCAAACCAACAGTAAACTCTTCTGATTACACCTTATTTCTAAAAATAGATTGACATTTACACATATTTTGCTGTATTTATGAAATGTATTGTTTGTATTATTATTTGTTCACAAATGCATCCTTGTTCTCCAAATAGATTGTAAATTTTAAGGTCTAGGATCCTTTATGTTTCCCTTTAACTTGAAGATCATGGTATAAAAATAAAGCTTTTATGCAATTATTAGATTGCTAGTTAATAAAAAAGCACTTACGTCTTATAAATCAAATACAGGGGCACGCAAATACATGAGACACAGAAACTTGTATTGTAAGTGAATAAAATTAAATACTTGATTATTTTATGACTTATAATTAGTCAGAAATGACTCAGTCTTATTTTGCCTGATAATGATAATTATTTTCATTTTAATATGAAATATTTATTCACAATGGTAGGAAATTACTATAGGAAATGTCATGGTACTCAATTGTCATTATAAGAGTCTAATCCCATAAACTGAAACAAACATTTCCTATATTAATTGTTTCACTCTTTAGAACATTAATACTCATGGAAGATAAAAGAAAATGTATTTCATTTTACTCTCTGACAAAAGAAGTAATTACACTGAAAGTGCAATAATGATAATTTCATGAGTTCATCTTATTTAAATTAATTTTAAGTATTGATTACTTGTCAATAACTAGAAGTCTAAAAATAAATTATCCTACTTAAAATATGTTCAATGATCTCTATCTCATATTCAATCACTCACAGAATTCTGACACTTGTAGCATAAATTAAAAAACAAACAAACAGATAAAAAACCAAACTGGCAAAATTCTCCACTGGAAAATCATAATAACCACATGGTCAGAATTTGTGGACTCTCAAATGAAAGTCAATCTAAAAAACACACTGCTAATTTATCAACAGATTGATTTCTTAAAATAAATAATGAAATGCAAGCTTTTTCATAGAACAAATTCTAACTTTTTATAAAATTAATTCCAATAACATTAACCAAATAGTCTTAAGAACTTTCATAGCCAAATAGTTTTTATAGTTTCCATTATAAAATTAAGGTTATATAATAAAACTAGTTTGTAATAACAAATGAAAACGTACCTTGCTATAAATCAAGAGCAAGTGACATTTTTCAATTGTACAAACATGGTATGAATAGGCTTACAGGGACTCTTTTAAAGGAAGAATCATGCATTTTAATGTAAAAACTTTGGTGTGTCTGAATTTCTTAGGCACTAGTGACAGGTTCTAATGATCCTATTTCAAGCAAAAACAAAATAAATAAATGAAGTAAAATAAATATGTCTTAGGACCCATAACAAAGTATCACAAATGGATGGCTTTAAAAAACAGGAACTTAGTACCTCTCAGTTCTGGGTGCTAGAATTCCAAAATCAAGGATTCAGCAGAATCCTTGTAAGGCTCAGGCAGGGGTTTATTGGCAAACCATGACTTTCTTTAGCTTTGTGGCATAACTTAATCTCTACCTCAGTCACATATCCATCTTCTCTCTTTCTGTCTTTGTGCAATTCCCTCTCCTTATAAGGACAACAATCATAATGGATTAGATCCCACCCTAATCCAGTTGGCATCTTAATAACATCTTCAAAATCAGATCACATTCACAAGAAATGAGGTTAGACGGTGAACATATCATTTTGCGGGACACAATTCAATCCATTAAATGTATACAATTATATTTGACAATAAAAATTTAAATATATTTTAATCAACACATTTTATAATGCTTCAGTTGTGACACCCCTCATATTTCCTAGTCACTGAATAAAATGTAAATACTTCTGACCTGTGGTGACATTAAATTGCATTTGCTTTTTACAGGGCCAATAATTTTTTCTACTTATTGCTTAAAGGTAAGTTTAAGATATTTTTAAATAGTTACATTCAGAAACATTGCTTATTCTAAAATAAGATGTGTAACTTTGTTAAAGTGAGCCAACTATCTAGCCCGGTATTAGAACAAGTTACTACAATTATAACTGTATTTAAATTACTAATTTATATAAAGCACAAGCTCCTACATAAGTAAAGGCAGGGAAATCTAGAGAGAAAATTAAGGAACAAAAATAAGACCCATGAAAGAGACAAGTAACTTATGGGGCATAACATTCTATCAAACCAATCCACCCTTGATGGATTCACCCTTTATAAGCATTCTGTAGAGACAAAGAAAGCAGGAAGCCACATGAGGAAGAGAAGAGCATAGCATAGTCATCAAACTCAATGAACAGTGGTGTATTTTAGACAAGGGATGAATGGTGGAATGTGGTTAAAGACAGCATAGAAAGAAAGGGCCTTCTATGTCTCTGCTAAAGAGTAAGGCATTATGAGAACCATGTTTTCAAGCAACAAATATTTGAATAAGTAACAGTGTTAGGCATACTAGTGTGAAGAATGCAGTTACATTTCTGCTGTGAAGGATTTTACAATCTTTCTGGGTGGGTGGGTGAGGTTGTAAGATACATATTAAACAAGTAAACCAATGCATAAATAAATGATCTCAGATCAGGAGTGCTATGAAGGAAGCACATTATAGTGAACTAGAGAGTGAGGGAAGGGTAGAAGGCAGTGGCAGGTTGGGAGCTTTATGGAGATTTGATGCTTGGAAAAGTTTCTTTGAGAAAATGTTATTTGATTTGAAATATGGGTGATGAGGGGCTGAAAATGTGATAATCTGGAGGAAAAATTGTTCTAGATAGAGGGAATGTTAAAGGCAAATAACATGAAAAGTCAAAGAGCACAAGAACTATTGGAATATATGGAAATAGTAAATAGTAAATAGCAAAACTAGTAAAGGATCTAGCCCTTTACCCATGCCATGAACACTATTTATGTTTAGACAAGGCAAAAAAAAAAAAAAAAGTTGTCAAGAGAGTTATTTCCCCTTTCTTTCCAGTTGGTTACTAATTATAATACCTTTGCTTTATATCTAATTACTCAAAGATGTCTATAAAGTTATATAAATAATCAAACTTGAAGCAGTTGTCCTACTCAAGTGATTTATAGACATCTCTGATACCTCTTCATAATAAAACATTATTTAATTAATCAAACTAGAGGGCTACAGCTAAAACTTAACAGGTCCTCTTGGGGTGAGGGTAGGTACACCCACGGGAAAATTTTACAGACATGCCACACCAACGAAGGACTGGGTAGGCTTAGTCTGAGGTCTTTAAAGCCCTAGCACTTATTGTTACTTGCTGGCATTAACTCTAGGCTAGGAGTTGCTTGGGGATAGTAGTACTATGCTTCAATCAACAACATTACTAAATTCTTAAGTACTGTAGAGCGGACCATTGTGTTTGAACTGCTCAATATTAATTTTCCTTCCTAATAGCACTGAATTTCTTTAATGGAGTTGTATTTTTCCCCATTGGATCCAGCCACTCCCACAGAAACCCAGCTGTCCATTGGACAAAGGGTCAGTATATGACCCGTGCTCCCCTTAGAAAGCAAAGGCAATACATGGTTGGCATCCATCTGGTCTGAGCAACAGTGTCCTGAACAGATTGTTCCTGCTGTGGTTCTTACTCTGAGACCCCAAGGATTAGCTTGGCTTTTTCTGTTCCCAATACTGTTTCTTCTAATTCCATTAACTTTTGAGAGCTCCCTGTTTATTTAAATTATACAGAGTTTTTGTTATGGCCTGACTGAAGCATTGACTTAGAGTGAACTAGGAGAGCTTTTTAAAAATGGTGGTTTTGTGACCCTGCTGTGACATTCTGATTCACTACTTTGAGCTGGAGCCCAGGAATGTGCATGTTTATTTAGTTCCCTCTGGATTCTGAAATGGATCACATTTTGAGGAAAAGTAAGGTAGAAAATCTAGTTTCCTCTTGCTGCCATCCCTCTTTTCTGATTTACCACTCACTATGTTGAAGGCTACATCTTTTCAGGGTGCTGAAGGGCAGCTATCTTAGCTGCATTTATTTCTGTGTTTGTTTTCCCACCTCTGTGTTAAGAAAGTTAATGGGATGTTTCCATTTAAAAGGCCTCCTGAAGAGCAACAGACTCCATAGGGAAAGAAAAGTAAATAAGAAATAGTTAACTGTGCCAACACATTAATTTATACTATAATCTTCTTAATTATGCAATAAAATTAGACAGAACAATTTGCTGGAGGTTATTTCTTTTCATTCACAGAGAAGCAGGAAGTGGATTTACATATTCTCACTGTCTTGAAAAGAGCAAGGAATATGGTACAGAGGATGCGGGTTTGAATCCTCACTTTACCACTTATTCACTGTATGGCTTTGACTATAATCCAGGTTTAGCTAAGGTTTCCCCACAGGCCAAATGGACTAACTGCATAGGGTTATTGCAAGAACTGCATGAAATAACATTCTTTTTGTGAGCTGCATAACAATATTATCTGCCATTATCTATAGCTATATTCTGGTTCTGTGCTCTAATATATAATTGCAGCTATATTTGAAAGTTAAATAGCAATAATAAATAATTTTGTTTGAGTTATTACGTTAGTCATTTGTTATTAATTAGAGTATCATGTCCACAATTACATAATGAAGTTTGTTATAAAAGACAGCACCAATGAGCAAAATCTCATATTTTTGAAAGTTAAATAGCAATAATAAATAATTTTGTTAGTTATTAGGTTAGTCATTTGTTATTCATTAGAATATCATGTCCACAATTACATAATGAAGTTTGTTATAAAAGACAGCACAAATGAGCAAAATCTCAAGGATCCAAATACACTACTCACTACTCATAACAATATTGATACCACATTGGTGGGTTTTTATCAACTGCAAATCATGAGGATTGCAACTGTGTCTATTGTCTGTCTCAATTCACTAGAATAACAGTGCCCATAACAGGTGTTCAATAAACATTTGCAAATTAAGAGTCTGACTGTCAACCTGACATTGGATAAATCACTTAACCACTCAGAGCCTCTCAGTTTCTACATCAGTAAAATGTAATACCAATCTTGAATGATTAAGAAGAATGAATGTAAATGTATAGTAGACTGTTTTGTGGTGAGAAGTTATAAGGAAACATTAATTCCCTTCCCTATCTTCTATCCCATTACTAGAGAACTCACTGTCCATAATTCCTGTATTGGTATTTTTAAAAATTATTTAGGTCATAACTAATCCTTGCTATAAGCATAAAGTATACATTGACAGTGCAATATCAACCAACTCTCATAAACTAATGCCCCATTATGCCTTATAATGAGAGTTTCAGAGATGAACTCAAAGAAGACTAATCATGTTCAAGATGTAAGGATCAAATTTATGTAATGACCAATCTAGAACTATTCCCAACCTTTGTGATCATACTGACCAAGAGACTGAACACCTTAACTCCAAGAAATTGCCATCCAGCCCCTTTCCAAGGAAAATAACAGGAGCTGTCATGCTGAGGGAAGCATCTGCAACAGGCCAGGTATCAAGGATTGAACCAAGAAGAAATTTAAGTACATTGCATCCATTCTTTCTGCCACAGAGGAACTGAAGCCTATTGATAACCCTCAATGTACAGACTTCTCATGCTAATGTTGGAAGGTATAGGGTAAGATGGGAAAAGGAAGGGCTATATCACATGTCATCTTAGGACCTCTGCTTTCCTCTAATGGAATTTGTTTTCAGAAAACCAGACATTAGGAGAGCTTATTTTAATCAACTCCTTGCAGGGCATTAAAAATTCTAGTAAATGCTGAGAACTTTCACTCTATATTAGCAAAACAGGTCCAGCCTCATAATTCCAGAACACCCACCCCCTCATACACACACTCCAGCCAATAAAGCTTGAATGATTAAGTTGTATGAGAAATACTATTTACCACACCCTCCATTCTAGATATTCTCTGAACAAAACATCATGATGGGATTTTGAAGTGAGTTACTATCATTCCCAACGCAAGAGAAACTCTTGCTCTCTGACCCCATTATGTGACAAAGGGATTGAAAGGTGGGATTTATCATAACATCAGAATTTCTATTTGGAAACTTTGAGCTGAGTACTTCTACAATTAGGTATACTAAGCAATCCTCTCTCACCCACTTCCAAACAGAAAGAACTATTCATGCACTCATAAATTACAACTAAGCATCTATTATGTGTCAAACACTGGAGATACAGTAGTGAGAATAAAATGACAGAAATTCCTACCTTCATGGTAAATGCATTCTATAGGAGAACAGAGAAAATAACACTTTATATTAATACCTGCTAAGGAGAAAGTAAAGGTAGAGAATGTGGGTAGGAAATATCAGGGGGCAGTTGCAAAAATTAGATAGTGGAGGCCTCAATGAGAAGACATAAAATGAATAATAACTAAAATAGGTGAGGGGGAAGGCCATATACACATTTGAGGGAAAATTATTCTAGGCATGGGATCAGCAGGAGCAAAGGTCCTGAGGAAGCAAATGTCTAGTTTATACAAAGCAAAGCAAGGAGGCCAATATGGCTGTGGTAGAGTATGCAAAGAGAAGCATATCAGGAGATGATTTCAAGTAGCAATAGGTAAGGCAACATATAAGGTCTTGTCGGTCATTAGAAATACTTTGGTTTTTTGTACCAAATTAAACAAACAGTCATTGGGTTTCGTAAACAGAAGGGTAAATTATTTTTATCCCCTGCCCACTCGATGGCTCCCTCAACTGTCTTCTTGTCTTCTTTAGGAGGCACTGGGACGTCCCATATGGGAGGTGAGTGCACAACCACTTGAGCTGGTTGCAGCTCCTGCTGGTTGCAGGGTCTGCTCTTTGCGGCAATGGCGGTTGCACTGTCTGCTGGTTGCTGCATCTGTGGCATCTGCTGATTGCAGTGCCTACTGGTTACGGTGGTTGTGGGCAATTGTGGAGTCTGCTCCTTGTGATGGTTGCAGTGTCAGCATCTGCTGGCTGCAGTGTCTGTTCATTGCAGTGGTTGCAGTATCTGTTGGTTGTGGTGTCTGTTCATCTTCTTTAGGAGGCACCAGGAACTGAACCCAGGCCCTCCTGTGTGGGAGACAGGTGCACAATTAATTGAGCCATATCCACTCCCCTAGATTATATTTTAATGGGTCCATTAAAATGGGTACCATATAGAGAAAGGATTTAGCTGGGGATGAGGGGAACATAGGCATAAGCAGGGAGACCGGCCTGGAGGCTACATAATCTAGGTATTATATTATGGTGGCTTGGACTATGATGGCTAAAAATAGAGATGATGAGAAGTAGTAAGATTCTGGATATATTCTGAAGGTAAAACTGACAGGTTTTCCTAACTACTGGGATATCGGTAGGGAGAAAGAAAGAATTCAAATATGATACCATGATTTTTGAACCAAACAACTACAAGTGTGGAGTTACCATTTACTGAGATAAGAAAGAAGCATTTTCAGAGGGTTATATCTGTACATGTTAAGTTTGAAATATCTATTAGCTATCCAGTGATGATGTGAAGTAGGTAGTTGGATTTAGAAATCTGGGGTTCACATTTGGGAATCAATAACTTAAAGATTGGAGGTATCTCCAGTTGAAAGAAAAAAGAATTCCTATGACTGACACTGGGGCACTTAAAATTTTAAACGTTTTTAACTTACATATAAAATATATTCATCTTGATAGTTCCCTTCTGCACAGTTTGTATTATATTTTTAAATAAATATTTGTTAAATGACAAAAAATTTAAAACAAATCTTCCATATCTAAACTAAGAAAAGAAGCAATATTTCAGATGGAAATAGTCATCATTGGCTTGGCTTCAAACCTTAAATCTGTTTCTGCTATAGGTATTTAATATGTACAAATCAGCCAAAGTTATAATACACATGCAAATATATGATATATATGATAAATATGAGGTCAGTAAAAATATATCACTTTATTTACATAAAGCACTGCAACTTTTAATACTACTATCATTATTATTATCATTAAGCTTTTGCTCCTTAACTTTCACAGATCCACCTATATAAATGTTGATTGTAGAAGACATTCTGAAAAGTGTTATTAAAAAGAGGATATTTTCTGTGAACCACAGTAGGAAAGCTTGCTATTAAATACAAAAGAAAAGAAAAAGTCCTAGTTTCAATTGTAAAATAGTAGGAATCTGAAACAAAACTTCTCTTTACATCTTTGAAATAGAACCTAGTATTTCCTCATGTACATACTTGCATATGTTATCATATCATTACATAGTATAATAATAGGATATGTATAAATGACAAAATATGTTTCCTAGTGAAAATTTTGATTTTTTTCATGGGAATTTCTATACTAGCTTATATAGCAAATCTTCTAAAAGACGGAGTGATATATATAGCTACCTGTAAAGAATAAAATATAGAAGACACAATTCAAAGTATTATTATCTAAACACTCCATTAAAACCAAATAAAGCCATAAAATGAATTCAGCTCCTCTACACTATATCTAATATAGATTTAAAGATATTTAAGCTTTTACATTTTCCAATATGGTAACCATAAGATTTGTTTTTCAAGTAGCACAGTAGTCTTACTTCAGATTCCTGAATATAAAAACATATAGTAAAAAGATATGCTATTAACATATGTGTTGGAGAAAATATGGCTCTTACTGGGACATGGAAACTGGCTGACCATAAGCAAAAAATTTATTTATTGAGAAGCTTTCCCAATGGAGAGTGTCTGAAGAACAGACTTCAGCCCCCCCACCAGGATGGTGGGGGTCTGAAGAGAGACTTCAGCCCACTCCTGGAAGGGGGAGACTTGAATTTGTACAGAACTTTCCTAGGCGGGGAAATGATAATTGGTGGGAGGGGGTTGAGGGTCTGAGTGAGGGGCAGGGACCAATAGGAAGCCCTAGAGGTAAAAATTTTCCCTGATAGTGACTAGAAGATAGTGGGTTAGGGAGTTCTGGTTTCTTGGAATGCTGCAGGAGCAGATGTTTCTTTTATCTGTGGGGATTAAAGGATATGTAAATAGTGAAGGTTTCCATCTCAGTCTCCCTCTGATATGCAGATAGAGGTAGTTAAGATCTCCATCTCCCTCTGATATGCAGATGGTGAAGATCTCTATCTCCCTTTACTCCTGTCTCTATGAGGTTTCTTTGTTTAATCTGTGGGAAAGTACCAAGCAATGTCCACAGACACAGGGGAAGGGGTTTGCCTTTTCCCAATGCATATCAGGGGAAACTGAGGTACAGCTCGTTAATTATTGCAAATCTCTAACAATATGCTTATTGTTCTTCATCCTAATCAAAGTTCTAAAATATTTTATTTCAACAAAATATATTTAATAGTAAATAATAGAGGAGTTAGTATGAGTCCCAATCTGGAATGTCAGTCCAACCTGATCTGGACTGACTAAGCCAAAATTGGGAACTGATTTCTCTTTTCCTTCGGTGATTATATTGGATGAATTGTGAACAGGCAGAGAAAAATTGTTTAGAGGAATGGAACAATGAAAATCCTATGAATAAAAAATCCAGAGAGGCGGTGGACTTGGCCCAGTGGTTAGGGCATCCGTCTACCACATGGGAGGTAGACGGTTCAAATCCCGGGCCTCCTTGACCTGTTTGGAGCTGGCCCATGCACAGTGCTGATGTATACAAGGAGTGCCCTGCCACGCAGGGGAGCCCCACGCACAAGGAGTGTGCCCCGTAAGGAGAGCCGCCCAGCACAAAAGAAAGTGCAGCCTGCCCAGGAATGGTGTCGCACACATGGAGAGCTGACACAACAAGATGACACAACAAAAAGAAACACAGATTCCCGTGCCGCTGACAATAACAGAAGCAGACAAAGAAAGACGACACAGAAAACAGAGAGAGAACAGACAATGGGGGGGGGGGGGAGTAAATAAATAAATCTTTAAAAAAAAATCCAGAGAGTTCCAGGAAAATGGCACCAAGGTAGGTAGGCAGAGTCTGACCCTCTCACAATAAAGGAGTGGAGAGAGAATAGAGACCTATCTGAAAGAGCTGTTTTGGATATATATAGAACTGGAAGGTGATCTGATTCATCTAGGAGGGTATTGGAAAGATAAAGAAGCCAAAGGAAAAACATGAGTTGCTACCAGCACAAAAAACCCTCCCTCAGGGCAAATAGCCTAGGTGGAGCCACTGGCTCCCTGCTCTCAGGAGTGTGAAGGAGCATTCCTGGGAGGAAGAGGGGTCTGGGAGGGTAGAGGGTGGTTTCGTTATGGTAAGTTTGGCCGGCTGAGCAGCCTTCGAATATCAAGAGGGACCCTAATCCAACAGGAAAAGGGAAGGGGGGGATCTCCTCACGCAGGCTATCGCTCCCAGCTGCCAGGCTGGGGTAAAGAGAAGAATTAGATTACGGAGGGGGTGGGACAGACAGGTGCCTAATCAGCAGGACTCTGACAAAGGGCTAGGATCTAACCTGCAGGTCTACTGAACTGTACAGAAACGGTGACTCATGTTTCCCTCCCAATTTCTCCTTATTGTAATGAAAATATTTTTTGTCCATTTGTGTATTGAAAGCAGATGAATTGTAAGTTTCAGAGGTTTATGGCAGATGGGCTTTGCCCCAAGACAAACCGTATTTCTTTAAATTGATTGTGATATGATTTAGAACTTGCATTGTAACTGATTTAAGTTTTTTTTTTTTAATATTGTAATGTCTTTTTGGAATTCAGCGGGTGGAGTGTAGCCATTTGATATTTGATGAATTCCAAAAAGAAATATTGGATTGTTTGTAAACTGATCTTTTCCTCTGGGCATATTAGATTATATTGGAGCCATAGGTTTACTTGATTAAGTAATTATGTAAACCTCTTATGCCAGTAGGGCCTTGAGTCCCCACCCACCAAAGGGTGAGGACTCAGATATAAAAGGCAAAGGACAGAGTTAAGGGTTTTTGATGTTGGAGTTTTGATGTTGGAGTTTGACACTGAAGCCTTAAGTTGGAGCCCTGGGAAGTAAGTTCACATAGGAAAAAGAAGCCAGCCCCAGGAAGAGAGGAACCCAGGAAGCCTAAACCCTTTCAGCTATCAGCAGCTATCTTGCTCCAACACTTGAAAGCAGACTTTGGTGAGGGAAGTATCTTATGCTTTATGGCCTGATATCTAAAAGCTCTGGCCCGCAATAAATACCCTTCATAAAAACCAACCAGTTTCTAGTATTTTGCATCAGCACACTTTTGGGGACACATAGCTTTCTGGAAGGTTAACTAACCTAAAGAGATAGTTTATCTCAGTAGAGGAATTCCTGCCTTGCAGACATGAGGTCCCTGGTTTGATTCCTGGCTCTCTTTGAAGAAGTGACTCACTGGGTTATAAGGCATCCAGATGATAATTTATCATAGGGAACATATAGCCATTCTTTTTGTATTAGCTTTTCTTGGATCTCTTATTTTAAAAAAAAGTTTCCTTTTTAAAAATTACTTATTTTACTTGCAAAAACCTGGTTCAAAACCTGCAGATGGCAGGCTGCAGGGTGACTAAAGGATAAACACTGGCAGCCTGAGAATATACTTAGGGACCTAAAAGGGAAGGCTGTTTTCCCTTGTTTTTTTGGTTTTATTTTTTGTTCTTTTTTTTCTTTCTTTCTACTTTTTAAAAACTAATTGCTGTTGTCTTGTTTCTTCTTTGTTGGGTTTCTCTTTTCCTTGTTTCCCTTTTTTTTCTTTTAGCAATTTCTTCTGCCTGTGCTAATTCTTTTCTTTCCTTCATGTTCCTATCTTCTGTTTTCTGTTTTTCTTTTATTCTACCTCATTTTGTCTGGTGTTCAATTTTTCTTGTTTTTATTTCTCTGTCTCTCTCCTTTTTCTGTTTTCTTTCTTTTTTACTTTTTTCTCTTTTCATCTCTATTCATCACTCTAGCCTTTTAATTCATTTTATATACTTTTCTCTAGTCTGTTTCTCATTTCATTTTTTCTATTCCACTTTATTATTCTTATTCCTCTGTATTTTGTATTCATGTTAATTATTCATCTTCCTAGGTCTTGAACAGTTTCTCTTCTACCTTTTACTACTATTATTACTATTATTATTTTTCTCTTCTTATCACTTTCCTTTTCTCTAGTCCTAATTTTTTCCCCCAAGGGAACACAGACAACAGTAAAGAAATAGAATAAGAGGAATGAAGTGTCAAAATGAAACCTTACCACACACACGAAAACAAAAAAATATAACTGAGAAGCTAATCAACTGAATAAACCCATCAAGATAAACAGAAGCCTAGAAAACAACAAAAAATTAAAAGGCACATTAAGAAACAAGAAGACATAGCCAGTCCAATGAACAAACTAAAAAATTGGAGGAGATGCAGAACATGGAACACTTAATCAGAGATGTCCAAACAAATATCATGAATCAACTTAATGAAATAAAGGAAGAGATTAAGGATATTAAGAAGATACTGGGAGGACATGCTATAGAAATTGCAAACATATGTAAAAAGGTAATGGACATGATGGTGATGGATGGCACAAATGCAAAGAAATCAAAAATACACTGGAAGCATATAACAGCAGATTTGAACAGTTAGAGGAAAGAATCAGTGATGTGGAAAACAATACAGTTGAAATCAGACAGATTATAGAACAGATAGATAAAAAATTAGAAAAAATTCAGCAGGGACTTAGGGATTTGAATGACAACACAAAGCACACAAATATATACATTATAGGCATCCCATAGGGGGAAGAGAAGGGATAGGGGGCAGAGGTGTGTTGGAGAAAATAATGGCTGAAAATTTCCCACCCGTATTGAGGAACATAGATGTACATGTTCAGGAACACCAAACAGCACTCCAAACAGCATAAATCCTAACAGGCCTATTCCAAGATATATAGTTGTCAAATTGTCCAGTGCTCAAGACGAAGGAAGAATACTGAAAGTAGCAAGAGAAAAGAGATCCATCACATACAAGGGAAGCTCAATAATATTAGTACTGCTTTCTCATCTGAAACCATGGAGGCAAGAAGAGAGTATATGACATAGTTAAGGTCCTAAAAGAAAAAAATTCCAGCCAAGAATTCTCTATCCAGCAAAAGTATCATTTAAAATGAGGGATGGTTCAAAATATTCACAGATAAACAGAAATTAAGAGAATATGTTAATAAGAAACCTGTCCCTCAAGAAATACTAAAGGGAGTTTTGCAGGTCAAAAGGAAAAAAGAGGAGAGAGAGAGAGAGTTGCAGGAGAGTGTAAGAACAACTAAAAAGATAAAAAGAGAAAGAAAAACAATATATGGCATAAATAAACCTAAAGTAAATATGGCTAAAGTAATTCCTTGACAGTAAAAACATTGAATGTTAATGGATTAAACTCCCCAGTAAAGTCAAAAATTAGCAGATTTGAAAAGGAAATATGACTTATCTATATGCTGAATACAAGAAACTCACCTTAGACCAAGGAATGTAAGGAGGCTGAAAGTGAATGTGGAAAAACAATTTTACATGCAAACAATAACCAAAAAAGGAGGAGAGTAGCTATACTAATATTAAAGAAAAGAGAATTTAAATGCAAAACTATTGTAAGAGACAAAGAAGGCCACTATATATTTTAAAAGGGATAATCTATCAAGAAGAAAGAAAAACCATAAACATTTATGCACCTAATGAGGGCATCTCAACACACATGAAGCAAAAACTGGAAAAACTAAGTGGAGAAATAGATGCCTCTACAATTATAGGGAGGACTTTAATACACCATTAACACCATTAGATAGAATATCTTGACAGAAAATCAATAAAGAAGCAAAGACCTTGCTTGACCAATACATTAAAGAATCTGGACCTAGTAGATACATACAGAATATTAAACCATAGTACAGCTGGATCATTCTTCAGGATAAACCACATGCTAGTCCATAGAACAATAATCAGTGAATTCAGAAAGACTGAAATTATACGAAGTTATTTTTCTGAACACAATGGAATGAAGCTGGAAATCAGTAAGGAGCAATGAACCAGATTAGGCACAAAGTTATGGAAATTAAACAACATACTCTTAGACAAACAGTGGGTCATGGAGGAAATAGCAAAAGCAATCATCATCTATCTTGAAATGAATGAAAATGACAATATAACATATCAAAATGTATGGGATGCAGCAAAAGCTATACTGAGAGGGAAATTCATAGCCATAAATGCCTATATGGTTTAGAAAAAAGAGCTAAAATCCAAGACCTAACTGCATATCTGGAGGAATTAGAAAACAAACAAAAAATTAACCCCAAAACAAGTAGAAAGAAGGAAATAACAAAGACTAGAGCAGTGCTAAATGAAATTGAAAATAAGAAAACCCTAGAAAAAAAGAAACAAAACCAAAAATTGGCTCTTTGAGAAGATTAACAAAATTGACAAACCCTTAGGTAGACAAACAAAGAAGAACAGGGGGAAGATGCAAATAGGTGAAATAAGAAATGATGAAGGGGTATCTCCATTCACCCCACGGAAATAAAGAATATCATAAGAAGATACTTTGAAAAGTTGTAGGCCAACAAGATGGACAACTTAGAGGAAATGGACAAATTCCTAGAAACACACAAGCAGCATACATTGACAAAAGAAGAAATTGATGAAGTCAACAGGTCAATCACAAGTGACGAGATAGAAGTAGTCATCAAAAGCCTCCCAATGAAGAAATGCCCAGGATTGGATGGCCTCACAGTTAATACTACCAAACATTCCAGAAAGAACTAACACCAATCCTGCTTAAACTCTTCCAAAAA
The DNA here is from genome assembly GCF_030445035.2 of Dasypus novemcinctus. Taxonomy (NCBI): domain Eukaryota; kingdom Metazoa; phylum Chordata; class Mammalia; order Cingulata; family Dasypodidae; genus Dasypus; species Dasypus novemcinctus. Next base: position 30,882,828 of record NC_080679.1, read on the forward strand.
AATAGAGATGGAGTGTATTAGTCAGTCAAAGTAGTGCTGATGCAACATGACAGAAATCGTTTGGTTTTTATAAAGGGAATTTATTTGGGGTAGAAGCTTACAGTTACCAGGCCATAAAATGTAAGTTACTTCCCTCACCAAAGTCTTTGGCCACATGCTGGAGCAAGACGGCTGCTGATGTCTGCCAGGGTTCAGGCCTCCTGGGTTCCTCTCCTCCTTAGTCTTCTTCTCTTTCCTCACAACCAAGTTCCTCTGTGTACTTACTTCCCAGGGTTCCAGTTCAAGACTCCAGCATCAAAACAAAATAAAAAGAAACACAAAAAACAAAAACAAAACTCCAATTCTGTCCTTTGCCATGTCTTTCATCGGTGAGTCCCCACCCACCAAGGGGCAGGGACACAACACCCATCTGACATGGCCCAATCAAAGCCCTAATCATAATTTAATCATATCCAGGTACAAATCAGTTTACAAGCATAACCCAATATCTATTTTTGTAATTCATGAACCTTATCAAACTCCTACATGGAGGGCAAATTGCCTAATTCATTCTATGATGCCAACATCATCCTAATACCAAAACCAAAAGAAGACACCACAAGAAAGGAAAGCAATAGACAAATCACTCTAATGAACATAGATGCTATTAATAAAATCCTCGACAAAATACTTGCTAATCATATTCAACAACACATCAAAGGAATTACACACCATGACCAAGTGGGTTTCATCCGTGTTATGTAAGATGGTTCAACATAAGAAAATCAGGCAATGTCATAGATCACATAAACAGATTGAAAGAAAAAAAATCACATCATCATCTATATAGATGCAGAAGAAGCATTTGACAAAACATAGCACTCTTTCCTGATAAAAATGCTTCAAAGGATAAGAATAGAAGGAAATTTCTTCAACATGATAAAGTATATATGGAAAACCCACAGCTAACATCATATTCAATGGTGAAATCCCAAAAGATTTCCCTCTAAGATCTGGAACAAGACAAGGATGCCCAGTTTCACCACTCTTATTTAACATTGTGGTAGAAGTACTTCCTCAAGCACTTAGGCAAGATATAGATATAAAATGCATTCACATTGGAAAGGAAGAAGTAAAAAGTTCACTATTTGCAGATGACATGATCCTATACATAGAAAGCCCTGAGAAATCTACAACAAAGTTTCTAGAGCATACAAATGAGTTCAGCAAAGTGGCAGGCTATAAAATCAATGTGCAAAAATCAGTAGCATTTTTGTAAACCAAAAATGAGCAAACTGAGGAGGATATCAAGAAAAAAATCCATTTACAATAGCAACTAAAAGAATAAAGTACCTAGGAATAAATTTAACTAAAGATGTAAACCACTTATACACAGAGAACTACACAACACTGTTAAAGGAAATCAAAGGAAACCTAAATAAATGGAAGAATATTCCCTGTTTACAGATAGGAAGAGTAAACATCATTAAAATGACTATCTAACCCAAACTGATTTACAGATTTAACACAATTCCAATAAAAACCACAATGGAATTTTTTTACTGAATTGGAAAAGCTCATTATGAAATTTATTTCAAACGGCAAGGGGCCTTGAAGACCAAAAGATATAGGAAAAAGAAAAATGAAATTGGAGGAATCACACTACCTGATTTTAAAACATACTACAAAGCTACAGTGGTCAAAACTGAATGGTATTGGGATTAACATACTGACCAATGGAACCAAATTGAGAGTTCTGATATAGATCCCCACATAAACAGTGAACTGATATTTGAAAAGGCCACCAAGCCCATTCAACTGGGAGAGAATGGCCACTTTAACAAATGGTGCTTGGAGAGCTGGATATCCATATCCAAAAGAATGACAGAGGAATATCACCTCACACCTTATATGAAAATTAATTCAAGATGGATCAAAGATCTAAATATAAAATCCAAGACCATAAAGATCTTGGAAGATAATATGGAGAAACACATACAGGATCTTGTATTAGGAAATGGTTTCATGAACTTTATACCCCAAGCACGAGCAATGAAAGAAAAAATAAACAGGACCTTCTCAAAATTAAAAACTTTTGCACACCAAAGGAGTTTGTTAAGAAAGTGAAAAGGCAGCTTATTCAATGTGTGACTACAAGTGTTGGAGAGAATCCTTATCCACTGCTGGTGGGAATGTAGACTAGGACAGCCATTGTGGAGGACAGTTTGGCAGTTCCTCAGGAAGCCATATCAAACTGCTACACGAAGGGAAAATTGAACTGCCATATAATCTAGCAATCCCACTGCTGGGTATATACCCAGAAGAATTGAAAGCAGGAATGTGAACAGATATATGCACAGCTATATTCACAGTGGCATTATTCACAATTGCCAAAAGTTGGAAACAACCCAAATGGCCATTAACAGATGAGTAGATAAACAAATTGTATATACATACAACGGAATATTATTTGGCTGTAAGAAAGAATGCAGTATTTACCCACAGGATAACATGGATGAATCTTGAAGACCTTATGTTCAGTGAAACAAGTCAGGCAATGAAGGACAAATATTACATGACCTCACTGATATGAATTAAGCAAACTGAGCAGACTCACAGAGCCTAGAGTTTGGAAGACAGGTTTACAAGACACAAAAAGGGAGAAGAAGGTTGTGAGTCAATTCCCAAATGGGTAAAATCTATGACAAGGTTGAAGGGTGTAGTTGTGCAGTGGATGGGCTTAACAGTGATGCAGTGATGGTCTGTGACAGGGATAGGGTGGATGGAACTGGGGAAGGGGTGGGGGAGGTAGCAGGTGAACTCTGAGGATTTGAGGATATGTGGTTGAAACTAAAACATTGGGAATGTTCTTTTGGCAAATATGGCAGGGGACGGTTACTGGTTTAAGGTGTTGGATGGGGGGGTCATGCAGGACAGGGTGCACCTGGGGCAAGTTTCTAGGGAGTGTGTAGCATTCATCTTGTCATGGTGTGTTGTATCAGTGGGTGGAGACTCACATAGTAAGTGGGAAGGTGTTGAATTCTCATCCTGGGGAGTCCTGCTATGATCTTGAATAGAGGGGTGGGAGTCTCTTGAAGGCATAGGCAGTACCTAAGAGGGGAGGACAGGTCAGTATGTCAAGCCCTCGATGTTGTTGCAAGTACCTTTTACCTATGAATCTTGACAATGAGTTAATCTTGGAGGTTAATGTGGGTTGCAAGGAGAAAGGGAGGGAGGAATAGAATAGATGGAACATGGGGAATTTGGAGGGCAATGGAATTGTTCTACATGATCTTGCAATGATGGATATTGACCATGTCAAAATTCATCAAAATCTATAAAAGTGTATGGTTCAAAATGTAAACCATATTGTAAACCAATGACCATGATTAGTAGCAATCTTTCAATATCTGTGCATAATTTGTAACAAATGTGCCATCCACATGTAAAGTGTTATTGATGGGGAAAGGAATAAAAGAGGAAGGATGTTGCACATATAGGAATCACCTATATTCTGTATATGACTTTTCTGTGACCTAAAGCCTCTTTGAAGACAAAATGAAAAGAATAAGACACTGGGGAAATAAACAGAAGAAAGTGTCACTGCACATACAAGATAACAAATCTTATAGTAATAAAAGACATAAAGTCAAATTTTTTTAATTTTATATATTTTTTATTTCAAACTTTTAAAAAATTTTTAATTTTATTCATCATTTTTTAAACTATCATTATTATATTTTCCTATTAAATGTATTTGATTATTTGGCTGGTTTCAATTTTGAAGAAATTTCGGATCACAGAAGGTTACAGCAGTGGTGGGGGAGATCATTAGTGCTGGGTGTCAAAGACATGGGACGCATGGGAGGAGGTTCACCTGGGGCATGCCTTTAAGGCATGTATTCACATGTGTTCAAGTGTTCACAGGGCATTGTCACAGAGGGTGGAGATTCACACAGTAACCAAAGGAATGTTGAATTCCCATGCTGGGGAGCTCTGTAATATTCACTAACAAGACAACAAGAATGCCCTGAGTACAGGGCCAGTGACCAGTAAAGGAGAATGAACCATTGATGGGCCCTTGATAGTGAACCTTTACTCTTGATATTGATACTTAGCCTAGTATTATAGAGTGTCTAAGAGTTAATTCCTGAGAACCTCCTTGTTGCTTAAATGTAGCCTCTCTCTAAGCCAAACTCAGAGTATAAATGCATTACCTTACCCCCAGCATGGGACATGACTTCCAGGGATAAGCCTCCCTGCCACTGAGGGATTACTACCAAGCACCAACTAGCAATGTAACTGGAAAAAGATCTTGACCAAAGCAGGGAAAGGGTAAAGTCAAATGAATTTGTATGGCTAAGAAACTTCAAAGTGTGTCAGAAGGTCATTCCAGAGGTTATTCTTATGTGTGTCTCAGTAGAAACTGCCAAAGTAAATATTCCCTCAAATAGCAGGGATCCTGAGGGCTCTGGAGACACCCAGACACTATAGGCAGGGTAGACAGCTCAGGAGTCTGGCACCCTGCCAGTGGGCCCTACTTTGGAATTTATGTTCCCCAGCAAGACAGAGTTGGACTCAGTGGTGGCTTCCCTACATGTGGCTCTTCTGTCCCTTCTACTTGAACCTATAGTTAGAACTAGAATTGATAGGTATATGTCCAAGGGACTTAAATCTTTGGACTGTCCAGGTACCAGTTGGACCCTGAATCTCAACAAATTTGCAACACCTACACTCCAGTTCATTGGACTCACCCAGGACAACTAACAAGAAGATGATGACTGACATGGCCATATCAAGACACAGAGAGAGCCTGCAACTGCAAGAAAGATAGACCCATCCATCTGCCCCATGGGATCTAAGCCCCATCTCAATTAGAGGCAGAGTGAGCCTCACCATCCCAGAATCCTCAGAATTGGGGAATGAACAATGGACTAGAGTAGACTTACTGTTATTCTACTATAGACTTATTGTGATCCTAGCAATGGAAGAACTGTTATCATTGATGTGGAGGCAGTGGCCACTGGAGGGAGAATGAAAAATAGGTATAGTTTGGGGGCATTTTTGGGACTTAGGAATTGTTCTGAATGACATTGCAATGACAAATACAGGCCATTGTATATCTTGTAATAACTTACACAAATATGCAGGGGAGAGTGTAAACTACAATGTAAACTAGTGGCAATGTTCCAAGATGTTTTCATCAATTGTGGCAATATACAACACTAATGAAGTTGTTGATGTGGGAAAGGTGGGAGGGCTGGGGAGCAGGGCGCATGGGAATCCCATATATTTTTTATGTAACATATAATCGAAGCTTCTTTTTAAAAAAGTATATTTAAAAAAATCCACATCCGTACATACCACTAGAACACCACCATGACCACCACAATCATCAAATATTAAAACAATGTTTAATTTGCTTCATCCAGGAAACCAGAGAGAAAATAAGGATTGATCTGTACTTTTAATGATGAGAATGATGTAAGTGGAAGACTAGACTGAGAAGGAAATGATGTGGAGAGTGGGCAGAACAGAGGCCTAATAATAGAAGTGAGAGGCATTATAAAATACATCTGATGGGAGTAGGGTTGGAAAGATGTTTAGTGAAATATGGAAATCAATAGATTGTCATTGATGAGTCTATGAGGGGGACTGGCTAGTTGCCATGGTACATAAGAAAACTAACTTAGTACCAGAACTTGTAAGAGTAAATTAAAAGTCTCCATAAAAGAAAGCAGAAAGGGAAATATTTAAAACATCCAGGGGAAAAAATCAAAAGCCTGGAAATTTAAGGTTTGTATCTGTGGTCTCAAGAATTCTTATTTCAAATAAATCTTCACTGAAACAAAAAGAGTATTATACTTCACACTACAAAAGAAACCATAGTTAAATTTAGTACCTTAGAAAATATTTAAAATGTATCGAGAGTCAGAAAGCACAAGATTAAACAATTCTGAAAGGTGGTTATTAGCCTTAATGAAAAGGAAATTACTTAAATAACTTCTTAAAATTTGAGGCAGTTGTACTTGACAAGTTACTAACTTTCTTTAGGAAAAAAAATACAAGTATTCTTGGCAAAAGCAAATGAAAGCCTCTTGGTCAGAATCCCTACTGTATTTTAGATAGATTATAAAACGCATGTGAATGTAGAACATGCAGTCAACATAGCAGATCCTGGTGGACAGAGGAATGGGCTTCAAATCAGTAGAACTCTGGAGTGTGCCAAAGCTCTGCCCTTATTGGATAAGTCAGTCTGAGTAACTCACTTGATCTTTTGTCAGGTATAAAACGACAATAGTATTAACTACTAGAGCTTTCTTTTATAAAAAGTAATAAATAAATTGAACAATGCATGAGAAAATTTTGAAATGTTCTTATACACACAGACACTGTGGTGAATGGACTTAATTTTCCAAATTTCACAGGTCTAGTTGCAGAGCATCTACCAGTATTAATCTAGAAATTTAACTCATATACCATTTATTACTTATGCACTGGTTCAAGGTATTTTTTTTTTTCTGTTTTTGTTCTATTTTGTTTTTAGAAAAGTTCAATAAACAAGATTTAACTCCAAACACATATTATTGTGCTCTCACTAGTAAACAGATATTTTACTAGAATATATATTTATAGTTACGTTTACATTATTAACAAATGATTGTGCTTTAAAAAAATAATGTAAAATATATTCATGGAAAAAATTAATTAGAAAATTCTCATGCCTGTTGTTCCCATTTAAATCAAAATGAAATTCTAACTGCTTTTTACCAGCTTGTCTCCTTCCTTAATCTAACTAAAATATACCTTCTTCCTAATAAGCCAGACATATGCATTATCAAATTCCGTAGCCGTTTTCTACTCTCCCAGTTGCGTCTGCTAACTTCTTCCCTAAGAATATTCTGCTCTTTTCTCTAAATGCCTGCCTTCTCTCTTCTTTATTTATTATGTGATGATTCTCATAATAATCTGTGGATTAATTTATTCAGCATTTTCTCTGTTCTCTAGAAGGTGAGATGGTAGGACTGTAGGGTAAATAAATGTATGTCTTTCATCAAGGGTCTGGATGACACCAGGATTAAAGGAGCATTCACTGCTAAGGATGGAGTGAGGGACAGAGAAGTATGCCAAAATCAGTAAGCTAACGAAGAAGCTTAAAGTCAGATGCAGAAAATGACATCCAGTGATGTAAGATGAGGATGGGGAGCCTCCTACTGGTAGGTCCAGGTGCAAATTAATGACCAAGATCAGGTAGTTATTCAATAAACGAATCTGGTAAGGAGACATATACGAGAATATTCATGGCTACATTCTTTTTAATTAGCAAAACACTGGAAATAACATCCAAGAAGCAAGTGAAAGGGTGCCCAAAATTATTTGTAATCAGAAAAATGCCAATTAAAATATAATGAAGGGTTAATAATTAACAAATAATTATGATACAAAACCACTATATAGATATCTTTATATTATAAAATAGAAAAAGGTTAATATCTGAAATTGCTGAAACTAGCTGGATTTAGCCTAGACCTCCTACTGTGATGGTCATTCTAAATGGGTCTCACCCCTGTTTACGATTATTCTAGACTTAGCTTCATCCTTGTTTATGCTTACTATTGTGAAGGTAATTCTAGAATGAACTTACTTTTGTTTATGATTATTTCAAAACTATGGTCACCTTTGTATATACTTGCCATTGTAATTGTAACCATTCTACCTTCCCCTGCTTGAGCAACAAAAACTCCTGCTCCCCTAGTTCTGGGAAGGCAGATTTCAGACAACCCTGTCTCCTGTCCTTCCACTGTCATTAATAAACATGCTTTCTCTTAGAACCATCTTTGTGTGGACTCCAATTCGTCTGCTCCAGGCAAGAACTGAGAAGCCCCCTGTGGGAAGATATATCAACATATTTCAACAAAATAGCTAGAATAAAGAGGACTAACAATATCAAATGTTGGCAAAGATGTGAAGCATCTAGAATGCTGATAGATTGCTGGTGTGAGCATAAATTGGATCACTCTTTTTGGAAAATTGTTTACTAATACTTGCTAAAGCTGAATTTAGGTTTCCCCTATTATCCAGCATTTGCTCATTAAAAGACATGTACATGAATGTTCACAGTACCTTTATTTATAATAACCCAAAACTAGAAAGAACATAAAAGCTTTCAACAAAATTATAGTATATTAATATAAAGGAATGCTACTTACACTAAAAAAATTAATTACCAATATGCACAAAATGGATTAATCTCAGAAATATTTTAAGTGAAAGAAACTGGGCACCAAAAACAGTCTCTTCAATTTCATTCTTGGAAAGTTCAAAACAGGCAAAATTAACCCATGATCAATGAATTCAGAATAGTAGTTATCCCCTGGGGGAATACCATCTGGGAAGAGACATGAAGAAAGCTTCTGAATGGTACAAATGTTCTATATTTTGACATATGTGGTTGTTTTATGAGTTTATACATGTATAAAAATGCATCAAGCTATACAGATAAGGTTTTTGTACTTCATCATATGTGAATTATACCTCACTAAAAAGAGAGCCCTTTTCTATTAACAATACATTCCAAAGCATTTACAAATGAAATAATATGTCTGACATTTGCTTTAAAATAATCCAGTTTTTAGGCATATTTGGGTGGACAAAGATGAAGTAAGACTGGCTACATTTCACTAAATCTTGATTGGTACATAAACTTCATTTTTCATTTTTTGATTTTGTATTCTGAAATCATCAATCATTCAACAAAAATGTATATATTTAAAAATGAATTAAAGATAAGAAAATGGAGACAAAAGTACAAAATTTCTTTGAGGAATTTTGCAACGAAGAGAAGTGGAGCAAAGTATGGTAGCTGGAAGAGAATGTGGGATCAAAGAAATACTTTTGGTCATATTATGAACTTAGTATTTTTTTCTTGAAGCCAATAGATAAGAACTGAAGAATGGAAATCAGGGAAGTCATATGATTAAAATTTTAGCAAGATTGATTGTGTAGACAGAGGATTGCTAGAGGGAAAGATGAAAGACAGGAAAAAATTAATTAACATATTCAGAAATTTTATAAGCAAAAAACACCTGTAGCAGCAAGTTGGTAACAAAATGGAATGATGTGAGAATATGGAATATATGGAATCTAGATGATAGAATCTGAAAGATTAGGTGAAAGCAAAAAAGTAGAGATAGTTACTCAATCATTCATTCTCTCAACATCTATAAGTGTCAGAATTATGATGGACTCCAAGGAGCAACAGTGAAAAAAACATATAATCCCTGCCTTAAGCCTGAGTTCAGTGAAGAGAAATCAATTATAATCAAATTCACAAAAAATGGAAGAGGAAATAAATTCTGTCAATGGTAAAATAAAATTCTATGAGTGGAAAATCCAATTTAAATAGAGTACACAGAAAAAGCATCTCTAAAAACATAATATGCAAGCCAAACACAAAAGAAACAGAAACAGTCCTTATGGAATAAGAGGTAGACAGCACAGAGAAAGAAAAGCTGTTAATATATAAAAAACTGAATTAAAACTAGTGAAACTGAATAAGCAAGAGGAAGAGTGAAAAGTAATGAGGCAAGAGTGGTAGGCCAGAGGATACAATGCTACAGAATCATTTTAAGAATTCATCTCACCTTATTCATTTAGCCTTTTAAATAGCTTTCTTGACATTTATGTCATTGTACATACAATTATTCCAAAAACAAAAACCAAACAATAAAGTGCTCAAAGTAGTGAAAGTCCAAGTATGGACAGCAAAGTTTACATCTCTTATAAGAAAATATTGGAGAACATCTTTATTGCCTTTGAGTAGGAAAATTCTTTGAATAAGAAATGAAAAGTATAACTTCTAAAGGAAATAATAAATATAAGTGCATTAAAAATAAAAGACTATTTTTCAAAATGTTGTATAATAAAAAAGATAAAAACAAGGATTTTACAGAAAGGATATACAAAAAGCAACAAATATGAGAAAATGTGCTTAATATCACTGTTAATCAGGAAAATGCAATATGAAATTGAAATATCAGTTCACAAGCATGATATTGGCAGCAATTAAAAATTCTGACTATTGCATATGCAGGTCAGCAAAAAACTCTCATGCATTATTGATGTGCACGTAAATCCCAAATCTTTTAACCTAATAGTTCCAATCATAGGTATAAATTCATGAGAAAAAAATCTTCTATGTGTTCACAAGGTGAGCTGTTCAAAAATACCCATGGATACATTATTTATAATTAACAAAAATTTAAAATAATACAAATTTCCATCAACAGAAGAACAAATAGTCCAACAGTGGAATAGTACATAAAAATTAAAAAGGGATTACTTTAATCAATCATTATCAACAGAGATATATAACTCAAAAATATAGCATTGAACAAAACAAGCACATTACAGAAATATACTTATTATATAATAAGATTTATACAAGAGTTTAAATATGAATTTCAAGGAGTAACATTTAGTAAAATACATGCAATCTCCGCTCATGAAGCTGGATGAGTATCAACTATAGAGGAGCCAGGGACTTTCTACCCCTCTTTCTGCTTCAAACTTAGTCTCAGGCTATAGCTGCATCTTACATCTATCCCTTAAGGCTCCAGACAGTCAGGTATTGCTGCTAATCTCTACTGCCTCCCCATCCCGTTTGGCTTTTCAATTTGTCCAACACTTTTGTAACTGGTTTGCTGTTTTAAACTCCCTCTCTATCAGGGAAGAGCTCTGTTTTCTTGACTGGACCATAATAGCCATAAAAACAATATCAGGAATGAATAGAAAGACATAATAGCAGCTAAAATATATATTACAAAAAATAATTAGGAATCATTATTAATAATTTCATGCTAATACATCTGAAACTTTGGATAGAAAGGAAAAATTCATAGAAAACTATAGTTTACTAAAACTGACTCAGGATAAATGGAAGAGAAAATGGAATTGGGGAGGGTAATGCAAAATGTTTTAATTTTATTTGCAATGTTTTATTGCTTAAGCTGAATAATGCATACATGAGCATTATATTTTTCCAGACAATTTTTATTATATATATCTGAAATACTCCATAATTCTTAAAAATAACTCTGGGAAATCTGGATTTACTAACAGTCTTCAAAGAAATGGACACAGTAGTTGAAAAACTATTCCATGAAGAAAACTGGCTTCTACCAAACATTCAAGAAACACACCATTTCAATCCTATATTAACTTTTCAAGATAAAAAAAATTACCAATAGTATTCGCTAAAACCATTACAAATTTATAATCTCTAAAAATATTGATAGTAAAAAGGAAATTACTTAACATGATAATGGTTACACATGAAAAACAGGAAAACAGCTCCTGACACAGGAAGTTATGTTGGTATTCAAACTATGGAGTTACTAGAGGCTGGCCTGAAGTTCAAAGTTAGGCCGTGATGGTCTCCTGTTGTACATAAAATAATTTAACAGATTATGAATATCAGATAAGGGCAAAGCAAAAACAAAACAACTTCATAACCAAGTCTGAAAACAGACCAAAACAGGAAAATTGTCCAAACCACAAAAATAAACACACATTCTAATTGCTACTTTTTACCAATTAGAACTTTAGCCAAACTCTATCAATTCTTCGTTCCTTCAAAATAAAAATTATGAAAATATCCAATCATACAATCACCCCTACTTCCTGACATCAAAGCTAAACCCTTTCTTAAATCACCAAATTTTAACCCCCTGAATCACCATACACAAACTCAAATCCTTTAATTATCCTTTTTTAACACCCTCTTACTCAGTTGCCACAGAGTTTCCTATGTTGTATGGTCTCTCTTGCTGAAACAAGCAATAAGCCCAACTTGTTCAACTCCAAATATGTTCCAGGAAGTTTTTGGCTGGAAGCTGCTGACATCTACCCAAACTCTACAGCAAATGTCATATGCCATATAAAATCTGTACGGACATTTCCAGTTATGTTAGGAATGAGACACTGATGTTCATATTAATGGCCATTGTTTAATATTATGCTGAGAAAGACTGCACAAGATGCAATATGAATTTTAAATAAAGAAAAAGGCACAAGTGTTGAAAGTGAGTCTTAGAGAAGGAAAAATTATTATAATATGCTGATGATATGATCATCTACAGCATGAACCCAAACTGATCAACACAATATTGCAAGCAATAGTGCAACCAGTAAGGATGTTTTGCACATGTAACTAATAAAAAGTTAACACATAAAATTAATTCAACCTTAAACAAAAATTTATAAAGGACAATAAGGTACGCTTAACTTTCAATAAAAACATATGGAATATCTAAGCACTAATATAATAGAGAAAACAAAATAACGTTAATTGTATCTAAAATATTATATATATATATATATATCAGTGAATTCCAATAAAATGCTAGCAAAATTGGGAGAGAAATTTCACAAAGGGCTCTAAAAAATTAACAAGGAAGAATTAATGTCTAATTTAGCTAAGGCAATTTTTAAAGAGAAGATCAAAGTTGGACAAAGCACCTAATGAAATCATAGTAGCAAAACTAGCAGAGTTTAGTGCTCCATCAAACAAAACAAAAAAGAAGAAAGGAAACAAAAGGAAAAGTAAACTGAGAAACAAATTTCTTTTTTGCAAAAGTCACTTTAGATAAAGTAAATAGACCATTGACAGGCTTGTAGAAAACCAACGAAGGATTAATATGGGGATATATAATGACTACCTTTGAATTAGCAAAACAAGGACAGGAAATAACAGTAAACTGGGCAAAAGATGTGAACACATAATTTACATAAGACAAAGGTCAAATGATTAATGCCTAAATAAGCATTTCATAAACCTCAATAATAAAAACTGAGAAATGCAAAGTAAAACAACCAAGCATTGTATTGTCTTTCATCTTCTGCTCCCGCCCTCTGCTATGAGAACAGCTTGCCTCAGAGGTTATTTTTCAGACTGGGTCCCAACATGAAAAGACAAGTGAGATCCAGCTGATCTTGGGAGAGGCCATCCGGCTTAACTGTACTCTCATGTACGTGAACGAGAAATAAATGTTTGCTGTTTTAAGTCCACGAGATTTTGGATTTATTGTTGAAGGAAAAAAAGGCAAACTTACCCCACAGCATATGCAAATATGAAGTCTAAGTGAATTAAAGATCTAAATGTATAACAAAGTAAAGCCATTAAGCTAAAAGAAGGAATTCTTCAGCATATACTCAAGTGAGGAAAATTAAAGTCAAAGATATTATTCAAGGAAAGATACTATATTAAGAAACAGATGACTGTTTAAGAGAAATAGGCAATATTTATAATCAACAATAGATAAACTATGCAGATAATTATTGCAAATTATTTTTTGCCCACTATGGGTAGAAAATGTATATCTAACAGTGGCTTAATATTCCACTATTGTTTTTTTAATATTCATTTTAGATTTAAGGTGCTCAGAATTGAGCAAAATTTTTCACTCAATAATATGTTATTGAGAACCATCCATGTTTCTTTGGACTTGTATAGTAATATCTCTGGGGTGAGAATTCAACAGATGGAGTTCCAGGAATATGCGTGGTTAATTTCACTAAGTTCTATCAAAAAGCTCTCCAGACAATTTTCACTTCCACTAACAGTACATCATCATTCTCATTTCCCACACTGTGACCAAAAATTAAGTTATAGCAAAAGTAGGTATAGATAGTTGATAATTGAAAGGTACTTAGCTTTGAAAGGATTTTTTTTAACTTAGCTATATTTTCATTTAGCCAGATAAGCCAGATTCAGTGCTTATTACCTTAGACTATAGTAGAACCCAATAAATCTTTGTTAAAAATTAAATGAGACTAGCCTCCTCAGAAGACACATGGAAATCTAAAGCCTTCCATAGCAGTACTGAGGTAAAATTAATTCTAACTTTGATGGTCTTGAATCACTTAAGAAAAGGGAAGAAAGAAAAGATGCAGAGAGCCCATGACTGAAAACTTGGAAAAAATCCTAAAGATTCTATAATCCTCCTCAGGGAGAAAGAATAAACTGGAATAGTGCAAATCTGAATTGCATTACGTGCGTGCGTGTGTGTGTGTGTGTGTGTGTGTGTTGGCGGGGGGGCGGGGTTGGACTCGTATAGGTGGGGAAGGAATGGATCAAGAAACCAAGAGATTAATTCAGTTTCCTCAATGTTTTACATAAAATCAAATTAAATTAAATTAGAAGAAAAGAAGGTAGTATGAGCATTCAGCCAACAATTTATTTCACTAAGCATGGGAATAGTTTGGAATTAAGAGTAATCTCTAGTTGATATTTACAAAAGCAGGCAAGAAGCAGCATAGAATTCTCATACAATCCTCCAGAAATATTTCCTGATTAACTGTTCCTCTTCCTCTTCACTTTGAAATCATTGGGTTATTTATATTTTTGGCTAATTAGAGTTAAGCTGAGTTTTAAAACTATATCTGTTTACCTACTCTTTAAGTTGTGAAAAGAATAATTTATTTGGGATGTTTCTTCTGAAGAACAAATCAACATCATAAGCATTTGATAATATAACAGAACGACACTGAAAAGACATAACCTTTCCTAATGCACATTTGACATAAAGCAAATACCTTCTAAAGGTCAACTTTCTGAATCAAATATTTAATATTCAAGGGTAATAAATAACTAGGTTGCCTAAAGAGTTCATTTTCCCATCCAAATTTATACAACATGACTCATACCAAAATTTAGTAATGTTTCATTTCTAGGACCCATTACCATCAAAACATGCCAGTCCTCCTTCCCTGCCCCTCCCCCCAAAAAATAAGTACAATTTTTATTTTATTAATTCATTTCAGATCTTGATTGACTTTGGGTCTAATTGTCACTGAACAAAAATCCCATTATAGTGCATATAAGAAGCAATTCATGAGAGAAACCAAGATCATCTTATAAAACTTCATTTAAGCCTTGCAATTCAACTGGGTTCAGTCTTCAATCATTTGGAATTCTTCCCAGTGATCATCAGTGTTAAGTATTCTGAATTTCACACTTCAGTGAAGCTGGCATTGGCAGCCTGTGTAACTAATACCATATTACTTGACACATTATTAATAAAGATTAATTTGCTTACCCCCAAAAGCATCTTAAAATGACTCAGTATATAGATAAAATGTTGTTATTAGTTCTGGTCTTCGAAAACTATGTGATGGAAATCATTTGGACAATATTTAATAATGATCTCTTTCTGTCTATTAAATAGTGGCATTTGTCAAGATTTCAGAGAAACCAGGCATGCAGAATTTAGTTATTATATTTAATTGGCCAAAACTGACAGTGAAGTAAATTAACTTTAGAAAAAAGAACAAAATAAAAATTTTAATTGAAATGCTAATTTTAGTAAATTTCTAAAATAAAAGATTATAGCAAATATGGCTTAGTATAACTTTAATAACTGTATAAAATAACTTTAATAACTGTATAAAATAAGTTCCTAAAAATTCTAATCTATAGAAATGTGGTTTACCAGATTAAGAATTTAAGGGTAATTAAGGATGGGAAGAAAGTAATAAAAATATGCACTAATTACATTTTACATGTATCATAGGTAGACCATAAGCTCCATAAGCAGAGGTCTGGTATATGACTAATACTGTATGCCCAATGAACTACCTTGAACAAAATATGCATCCAGTAAATATGAACTGAATTAACAGATGACTGAGCATTTGAGTAAGTGAATTCTTTCAAAATAAATAAAATTCTGGGCACCAAAAATCTTTAGTGGGTAATATTCTAGTGAATCATCATCTTCACTTCAAGGTAATATCACAGCTGAAGCCGATTCTCCAACCAGTTTTATTTCAGATTGTGAATGTTTAAAAATCCAGTCTTTCGTATTGTGAAATATAAGGTCTTTTGCATTTGTGTTTTATTTTCACAAATCTGAGCAAAGTGACTTTGTAACCTCCTGCTCTTTCAAAAAGAGGAAGGTAAACTGGCTGACCATTGCATAACTAACCAGAGAGTCTCTTTGCAAGATAACAAGCTAGGAGGGGGCTAAATAATCAGAATGTTGCTTGATGACCGTAGAATCAGATGGAGAGAAGTGTCTTTAATTTCAAAGATCTAAATACATTTATTTGGATAGCTGGATGTGGTATCTCCATAATTGGCATTGGCATATTCCTGTAATAGGGATGCATCTATCTGTGAATTCACTCCAAGTCTTTGGCTTTCATAAATCTCTCCTGACTTAGCTTCCAATACCAAACTACCCAATGCTACTATTGGATGCTTAATTTTAATTACTGTGATTTTCCCAGTGACAAAAATAAGAAAATAAGCACTTAAAAATTATCAAATGATTATATATTACGAGCAAGATTTCTTTAACTTTTCTTACATCACAATTCAAAGATCAACCTGATAGTTTATCAGATAAATAGAATAAGTTTGTAGTTCAATAAGCAACAGGTCAGACCCATTTCTCTATGGGGAATAATAATGCAATGATTAAAAGCAGAAGCAGATTATAGGCTATGGAGTAACTATATAGAGCTTTTATATGCTGATTTGAACCCCAGATAATTTGCATTATCATTTTCTCATAAAATTTGATTTATTTTAGAATTGTAGTTACTTCAGGACACTGAAAGGTTAACTTTTAATAAAATGGCATTTTAGGCTGCCAGTTACAGACTTGATCTCTTTGTCAAATTGTACTAACTTCAAAACATTTTTACTTTTGATTATGAAACTTCAAAATAAAACTTAGAAAATATCCTCCAAATCTGAGGACTCTCTCTGACCTAAATTTCAAATTGTTTTAGGCCTAACATCTAAGAATATTATTAAATTTTCAAATGAAAACAACTTGCTGGTAATATACAATCATTCTATGATTTGGCATTGGAAAGCAAAATGATCTCTTAAGGATATTGACACATGGTGAACATTAACTTTCAGTCAATTAATAAATTAATGAAGCACAAAAGCACATTGATGAAGTATACAATGGTGATCTGAGTATTAGTGGATAATGAATGCAATAATTTACAGAAAAATATATTTAATTTTAAGAAAAAATACCATCTAATTTGCATAGTAAGTGATTTCTGCCATTTACATGTAAGGATTACTTGATTAATATTTCCAAGATATAAAATAAAACATCAGAATGTTTAAATTCTAATATTTGTTGACCTAGTCAGAATTGATAGTAGGATTTAATTTATTTAATGACTAGGAATACCTATTTCTATTTCTTTTTTTTTTTTTTAAATTGACTTTGTAATAATATTACATTAAAAATATATATGTGAGGTCCCATTCAACCCCACCCCCCCACCCCCCTCTCCCCCCCCCAACAACACTCGTTCCCATCATCATGACACATCCATTGGATTTGGTAAGTACATCTTTGGGCACCTCTGCACCTCATAGACAATGGTTCACATCATGGCCCATACTCTCCTCCATTCCATCCAGTGGGCCCTGTGAGGATTTACAATGTCCGGTGATTACCTCTGAAGCACCATCCAAGGCAGCTCCATGTCCCAAAGACGCCTCCACCTCTCATCTCTTCCTGCCTTTCCCCATACCCATCGTCCACCATGTCCACTTTTCCCAATCCAATGCCACCTCTTCTATGTGGACATTGGATTGGTTGTGTCCATTGCACCTCTAAACGTATATGACTTTACAGATGGTACAAAAATCCAGATGTGGTATAATGAGAAAATTCTAAAACTAATAGCTATGTAACTATCTAAAAACTTAAAATTATTTAAATTTCGAGTTATCATATAAAACATTTCCAAGATATCCTAGGAAAAATAAGTGTCAAATTTTATATAGTTGAAAAGAAAAGCTGCATTTTCTTCTTAAACTATTGATAATAAAGAGTTAAATGTCTATCTGTCTTTGTCTAATCTTTTCTAGCTGGATAAATAAAAGTGTTATTAAACTTGACAAAAAACAAGAATATTAATGCAATGAACCACATGATGTTAGACTTCTCATCAGAGTATCCTAGTGAGTTTAATTAGTTACATGACAGTTATGTTGGAGATAAGAGGAAAAGTTCATGGGCATAAACATGAATTCTTCTGAGGTTTCTATTTTATTTTTGATGGGATATAGCCTATGATTTGAACACCTTAAAAGTTAAAACTTATCATGCTTCTAAATCATCATCTAAAATTTGGGTATGTCTTTTTCCTCAGTAAACTCATTTATTATGCTTACTTATCAGTATAGTTACATTCATAATTATCAAAAACTGACTATAGAAGGTCAAGGGAGCCTTCTAAAATAATTCTAAAGCCTTGACCAAATTTATGTAGATTAGATAGATTAGAATTCAGGGTTTCTTAACTTTCTTTGTTCCACGGACTCCTTTGCCAGCCAGGTGAAAACCACAGACCCATTACTAAGTCCATACTATACTGTGTATTATTTAATAAATCAATCACACCTCCACCAACACACCCCCACAAAAATAATGTTTTTTTGAATTTCAATTCAAGCTCATGGACCCCTTGTTAAGAATTCCTGGATTAGATAATAGATCAGATGAAAAATAGATAGATAGATAGATAGATAGATAGATAGATAGATAGATAGATAGATAGATAGATAGATAGATAGATAGATAGATATAGACAGACAGAGAAAGAAAGAAATAGGGAATTGATATAGTTAGATGTAGAGAGGATATGAATGGGAACATTGTAGTAGAATTCATAAGTCATACTTTCTTCATTCTATTAAATCATGCAACAATTTTATTTGAAAATATAGTTTAAAATAGTGTGTTACATATTCCAAAGGTAAGCTTTAAAAGAATGAAAAAATTTGGTTTTAGTCAGTTCAACAAATATCTGTTGATTTTATCCTACCAATCTGGCCCTGTATCAGGCCCTGGATATATATCTGTCAATTCCCTGCTTCAAAACTAGAGCAGCCAGAAAGGTAAATGACTAATTGCAGTACTTTTTATTGATGTTCATAGAAGGAATCACTTAGTGGAACCCAAAAGGAAATGGGAAAATATCCAAGAAACAAAGATACTTGAGATATAAGAGATGAGGAGGGATTTTCCAGGTACAGAAAGGGGAGGAAGGGTGATGATACAGGCAGAGGGGAAAGCATGAGAAAATGTACAAGTACATTAAACGGTGTGGTCAAGGGAAAGAAAGCCAAGTACTTTGCTTGCAATGAAACATAAAGTTTAGGAAGATCAATCTTATATTAGCCAACCTCCGGGGCACTCAAAGCCTTATATGCCATGTGAAGAACTTGGACTTAACTTTGTAGATGATGGGGAGACTTAAGAGATTTTAATTAGAGAAAGGATCTTTGAGAGAGATACAACTGGGTGAAGAGCAGAGAATAGACTGACAAAGAGACAAGTTTGAAAATGGGGAGATAGAAGACCCCTGAAAAAATCTGCCAGAGAAATGATGAGGGTGTAACCTACAGCAGTGCTGGCAGAAAGGGAAAGAATATGACATATCTGAAAAATGTAGATGGGATTAAAGTATAGGAATTGTTCCTTGATAAGAGGTGAGGGGCAATGGAGTAAAGGGGTAGGCGATCAGGTCTCTGGCTAAGGTAGAACCACTAACTAAGAGAATATAGAAGAAGAAACTGATCTATAAAAGAGGAGGAAATCATACTGAAGAATTCTAGAGAAAATATTACCAATTAAACTGGCAAACTGACTGAAGTTCACTAAGCCACTGGTCTTTCAAACTGTTTTAGATGCAGGAAGCTCTGTCCTCTGGGCTGGCGACCGCTGCCTTCACCCGCCGCCTCCAGAGGGAATGCCCTGCCACCACATCCAAGCCTCTGCAAGCAGCTTTCCTATCTGACCATACCCAGTTACCTGGGGGATGAGTAGGAAAGCCTGGGCAGAGCCAAGATGGATACCGTGGGAGTTCCCTTTCCCAGGGCGGCCACGTGACCAGAACACCCTTGAAATTTCTAATGTTTACCCATGTTTTACATTTTTGCTGAATCATTTTGCAAGTTTGTTTTAGGATACTTTGGTCTGTTTTAAAAACTGTGAAAATAAAGTTCTTGTGAAAAGTGCCTTTGTTTAGCAAGGAAATTACTGACGCAGAACCCCAGAGTCTGCTAACTTTGTACAATTAACCTCTAATCATTTAATGGCCTTTTAATAACTGGTTTAACTGGAAAACTATCAGACAGTAAAGTAAGAACCAAGGCTGCATTTAATAAATCTGGAAGAATAGGAGGAAGAAGCACAATTCAGCTTAGTAGCTTCAGGTTGAAAATCTAATCGGTCTGTCTCCCAAGTCCCAGCTGCCCTGGGAATCCCCAGTGGCAGAGGCTCTCTGATTTCCTGAGGTGGTTAAAGAAATATGGGTCTGCCGTCTCTAAAATGTATAAAGTAAATTCCATTAGTTGCTAATTGTAATCTAAGGTAAATTAGCCAGTCTGTGGTTGTGGTCAATTATAGAGTTTGTAAAAGCATCTTCCAAACTGAAGCATTTAAATGGCTCTAGTTCTAAGTCATTATTAACCAGAAACCTAGATTAATATTAATGGCAAAAAGTAATTTCATAGCAATGAAGTCTGTCTAAAATACCTTTATCCTATTCTAGATATATGCTTGATTAGTCGATTATAGTGTTATCTTTTCCATTAAATTATGTGCAGAAAAACATTAAACATGTTAAAAGTCCTGGTAAACTTCATTTTCTGTGTAGTTAATGAACATATCTGTAAAATAAAAAAATGGCCAACTTGCCTGAGAGCAGTGGAGGCAACAGCCCTTTGAATTAAGAAAACGACCAAACTAACTTGGGGGCAACCTCTCACAGTTTTCACCCCACACCAGGTAAAGGATGTGGCTGAGGCCAGGGGCCACCAGTGGCTGACAGGTAGCCAATTGCTTAAACACCAGGCTCAATTGCTAGAAACCCCTGAAGTGCAAATAAGGGTGTGTCAAACTCTTAGCCCAGCCACCTTACTACCGGTAGAGGGCCCAAGTCAGATCCTGAGGGACCCCTTCTCCACTCCTGCCTCAAAACTCTTAACCATAACTACTTGAGCAGGCCAGATTTAAAAGATGAGCCTCTTGTTAACCTAAACATTGAATGGTTCACAGATGGAAGCAGTTTTATTACGGAAGAAATTAAAAAGGCAGACTATGCAGTAGTTTCTCAATTTGAAAACATAAAAATCAAAGCTCTTCCCCTTGGAATATCAGTCAAAAAAGCAGATCTTATTACCCTTACCCGAAGTTTAAAGCTAGCAGCTGGGAAATGTGCTAATATCTACATGAACTCTAAGTATGCTTTCTTTGTCCTCCATGTTCAGTCTGCTGTGTGGCAAAAATGAGGCTTGCTTACTAACAGTGGGTCACCTATTAAGCATGGACAAGAAATCCTAAATTTACTAGAAGCTATACTGTTACCTCAAGAAATAGCAGTTATGCACTGTCCAGAACATCAGAAAGCAAACACTGCTATAGCAAAGGGAAATATTCAAGCTGATGCAGCTGCTAAAGCAGCAGCACAAACCCAGGTCTCCCTCCCCCTTATTTCAACACCTGTCAGTTAATAACTCAAACAATGGGAGGCTTAACCATCCTCCCCCTTTAAAGTCCCCTGTCCAGATGTGGGGAGCATACCCTGGGGAGGACTGGCAAATCCACATGCCATCCTACCAGGTCTAAGTGTTTTCCCACCAAAAGAGGGGGGAATGAAGCAGGCTAATAAGATAGGAAATTAATAGATGGACCTGGAACCTAACAGAGAGTCCACATGAACATCAGAAACCCCCAACTTGGCTGCTGGAGAAACCCCATCCCTGGGATTCTGCTACCTAAAACAAAAACTCCTTCCTGAGAAAAAGGAAAAGCCCAGATGTTCCCTAGAAACTTTATCATTGGATCCTCACTAAGGAATTGATGGGTGGGGTAATCAATCAAAACAGCAAACAGCTGGAACCCCTCCCCTGCCATTAGTAAATGGGTGGAATAATTAACAGTTTAAAAGCCAGGCACAAACCGGAGCACTGGGCTCTCACCCTGTTCTTTTGCCTAAGGACCTGTCATGCCCTCTGTGCACTGCTGTCGCAATTTTTTCCTCTGCCATGTGGCCACACAAGTAAACCTAGGAATTTATAATCTATAATTGGGAATTGTAGCTTGTAAATCAGCCCTCTTTATCCCTTTACATCCCTTTCTCTCTACCTGGGACCCCTGCTCTATTATTTTCTATTATTTTCTCCCACTTCTCTTCCCTCCTTACCTGAATAAATTACTAGCCTAACTCACCCGGCATGCTTTTGAAATTCATTTCTGTAGCATAACCAAGAACCTAAATAAAATTCGGTAACAAGATGACTTAAACACTGAAGCAAATCTTCAGTAAATATTCAAGTATAACTAATACAAACCTCATATTATTTGAACTGTGAAAATAAAACTGCCAAAAATTTTGCAAATAAAAACCAAACCATATAAAGCCAAGACATATAAAGAACTCATGAGTTTAGAAGTAAAACAGATGCTGCGATAGGAAGGAAAGGGAGAAGGAGAGGGGCATTTTCCAGATAATAAAAGCTGTGGCTATCATTAAATGAATTTGACCACGGTCAATATAGAATCTTAATATGCAGAATCTTGTCTAGTGCCTGCAAAGGACATGGACTTATAGGAAAAAAAGTGTTAAATCTGAATTGGGTAGTAGGAGTCCTGAGTGAAAACAGCAAGAAGCACGTATAACATGAAATAGAGTTCCAAAGGCATTATATCACAGTATTCCTAACTTCTAAGGCAGCTCCCAGGAAAAGACATTAGACAATCATTGAAAAAGAGATGGGTAAATTTAGTTATTTTCTACAAATAGAAAAAAATTGGTCTGAGATGGCTTTCCCTAATCAGATGAAAGCAAGTACACAGAAAACACAGAAAACATGGTGATGGGATAGGGGTCGTTTTTATTTAAGTGAAGGTTGGTGTGATATTTAAAATAATTAAAATATATTACAATGTATTATACTAGTCTCTTAGGATAGCTGCCTTCAAAAGGAAGATGAAAGGGGAGAAAAGGTCTCTTCAAGTGCCATCTGCTGTGAGAACAGAACATACAGCCTGACAAAGAGGTCACTGCATTTTAGAGATTCATT
Source organism: Dasypus novemcinctus (assembly GCF_030445035.2). Lineage (NCBI taxonomy): Eukaryota > Metazoa > Chordata > Mammalia > Cingulata > Dasypodidae > Dasypus > Dasypus novemcinctus. Next base: position 30,905,938 of record NC_080679.1, read on the forward strand.
CACATCAACAACCTCAAATTTCATTCTCTGTGTGGCACAGCAGGGCACTTCATTAAGCTCCATTCAAACCCTGAACTTCCTGCCTTCATGGAGAGCAGTTCTTGTCTTCAACTGAAGATCTTTCCTGTTAAGAGAGACTTCCCACAGGTCTCCATAGAATTTTAAAGCTAACAGGATCTAAGGAGTCATCTAGTCAATTACTCTCATTGTAAAGATTGCCAGAGGCTTCAAAGAATATTGAACAACAGGTGTAGGGTAAGGATTGTAGAAATATATACTTAATTTGTTAAATTTATTTGCATTTTTCAACCAACAGTTTAACTTACTGATTGATTATGTAGCTTTCATAAAGTTTTTAATTTTTAAGGACAGTATTTCAGAAAAATTCATATATAGAATTACATCAGTTATTTGATTTTTCCTAACAGAAAGATAATACTAGATTGACCTAATAACTAAAATATTAGACAGATACAATCAGAGACAACTGGGAAACATGTTCATTTTATATGAGTAAAACAGGTAGACCCACTTTTGTGATTATGTAGACATGTAAATGTGTGCATGTGAGTTTCTATAAATTTTATATGGTTACATGTCATAATCCAGAGTAAAATATATTTTTCTTTTCATACCTCTTAAAATTAGAAATCCTTTCTTTAACTATTTTCACATGTTAAAGCCCTAACCTTGTCATGGTGAAAGCTTTTTCATTACAATGCATTTTTTTAAATACAAATAAAACTTAAAACATAAATGAAAGATATAGAGCAATTGATTTTAAATGTGGTAATCTTTTGGGATAGCATAATAGATATGAGTGATTTTTAAGTTTTATAATGTTTAGAGAAAAGTCAGCCCTATATATAGCCCAGATAATGATAACCAGAATGTGAAATGAAGATATATAATAATATGTAAAAATGGTTGCCATTTAGGCATTATAGCTTTTGTAGGAAACCAGATTTTTCTAGCATGTTTTTTATAGCTAAAAGCTCTGACCTTTCATATGTTAATGTGCCTTTTTGATTATCAAGTTGGTAGTAGATTAGAAGAACATTAATAAATTTCAAAAGAACCAAAATTATGCAAAACTGAAAGAGTGGGAGGGAACACTATTTTTTCTGAAGTATAGATGATAAAATTTGTAAACTCAAAAGAGCACCCAGAATCCCCAACAATAAAGGGAAATTATTCTCAAGAAAAGATAAAGCTTGTGGTAGAATTCTTTGGGAAAGAAGTTGGAGAGTGGGCTCTAAACTACATAGGAAATGTTTAAGAAAACGTCTTTGCCACAGTCAGAGCCACAGTTATGGTTCCATCTGTTCCAATTCATGTTCTAGAAACTGGAGCAATTTACTAGGTGCAATATAGAGAGGAATTAAAGTCAACATTGATCATTAATTAAAATTTAGAAACCTTTGGACTGACTTGAAAAAATTACCAATTTCCATTTATCAATAAAGCATCTACAAATATTTAGCAAAGAAAATTGAAGACAAATTATTTCAAATAGGAGGGTATGATTATGCTTCTGGTTTTATAGAATAATAATGCAGAGATATTTGTTTATCCACATTTTTAAAATCTAAGTTTCCATTATGAAATTAAGGGAATCTATATTAGTCCAACAGAATTGAGGAGAATGTATTATGGGACTGTATAGGTGAGCATAATCAAGTAATGCATTCTATATTATTCTTTCTTTCTTGTTGAATCTAATAAATTTTTACTACACTTTTGTTTACTTTTCTACAAAACCTAATAAATCAAGTGTGCATTCACTATCAATAAGGCTTTCTCTTTCAAGCAATAGTTGATCAGATTATCATTTAAATTTGAACTCATTTTTCTAAACCAGCAATGTTCTAGCATGTAAAACCTTGACAGAAATACTGATTGTATTTTCTGATACTTTGCTATTCATTTGTGATTTCTCAAAAAGGATAGGACGTTTTACTGCAATGTCATTATGTTGCACTTTGGATTTTTTGCAAGAAAAATCAGAAATACATGAGGTGGCTAATATTTTAAAAATAATTTTAAAGCTTTCAAACAGTCGAAATGATTGCCGTATTAAATTACTATAGGTCACCAGGATGATTCCATCCTGTGTGATTGTTCTTTGGAACAGTGGTTGTTTTGTCATCTTCTGTCTGCCTTCTCTCCCACTTAAGTGCATGCTACCACCCCATGGAAAATTTGATAGAGCTAGACATGAGCCCCCTGAGACCCTAGAACTACCTTTTCAGTTGGGAACTAAAGGTTGACAAATATTATCACTTTAAGATGGACAATGATGAAAATGAGGACTAGTTATCTTTAAGAATGGTCAGTTCAGGGGCTGGTGCAAAGGATGAACTGCACATTGTTGACACATAGGCAATGGATTATGAAGGCTGTAACACTGGTAATTTAAAAACAGCCAACAGTTTCCCTTGGGAGCTTTAATATAACACCACCTGGTGTCTTATGGTTGAAGTATGGTTTGGGGCCTGTGCATATTAGTAGACAGCACTTAATAGTTGTGGAGGAAGATGCAGAGCTCAGAAAATGAACAGGAGAAGGGTGTGTAAGTACATCTGGAAAGCGATCTTCCCCTAGAAGTGGTAGCAATTTTCCACAGAAAAAAGTAAAACTTGCTGCTGATGAAGATGAACATAATGATGATTTTGATGAGAAGGAAATGGAAGAAAAACTTCTAGTGAAGAAATCTATATGAGATACTCCCACCAAAAATACACAGAAATCAAACCAGAATGGAAAAGACTCTAAACCATCAACACCAAGATCAAAAGCTCAAGAATCCTTAAAAAAAAAAAACAGGCAAAAAGTCCTAGAACACCAAAAGGACCTAGTTCTGTAGAAGACATTAAAGCAAAAATAGAAGCACATATAGAAAAGGATGGTTCTCTTCCCACAGTGGAAGCCAAATTCATCTATTACATAAAGAACTACTTCCTGATGACTGACCAGGAGTCTGTTCAAGATCTCTGGCAGTAATATTTTCCACCTTCATTTCTGTAACAGTTGATATCTGGCTGTTGCTTTTCTAATGCAGAGTAAGAACTTTCCCTACCATGTCTAACAAATATTGTCCAGGTTCCTTTGCCAAAAAGCCTGTTTAGTTTTAAAAAATGGAACACCACCCTTTGCTTGGTTTTAAGTAGGTATGGAATGGTATGATAGGACATAGTAGTAGCAGTAGTCAGACAAATGGAAATGGTGGGGGACAATAAATATATGAACATCAGGTGACTCCCAATTTTATATCTTTAAAACTCAATTTTCTCAGAGCTTCTGACACATAGAACCAATTTCCTCTAGTAATTCATATTTTTTCATGGACACTTTAAACTCACTCTCTGTGTCCCTACACATCCCTAGTCCCACTTACCACTCTTTTTTTGGTCCTTGTTTCAAGGAATACTACCATTCATTCAGTGACCCAAGTTGGATATCAAATCTTCTCCCTCCTCTTCACTCTAAACAATCTAGATTATACTTCCAAAATCTTATAAATTTGTTGTCTCATCCCCAAAGCAGTTGCCATAATACAAATCCTCTTCACTTCTTACCAGAATTTGTTATATCTTATCTCCCTGACTCATTATTAATCATTTCTTTTCTTTTTAAAGATTTACTTTATTTATTCCCCTCCCCCCCTCCCCCCATTGTTTGTGCTAGTTGTCTGCTCTCTGTCTGTTCATCTTCTCTTTAGGAGGCACTGGGAACCTGGGATCTTCCATGTGGGAGAGAGGTACTCAATCACTTGAGCCACCTCTGCTCCCTGCTTTTTTGTTTCTCATTGTGTTTCTTTTTTGTGTCTCCTTATTGTGTCATCTTGTTGTGTCAGCTTGCTGCATCAGCCCATTGTGCCAGTTCACTGTCTTCCTCTTCTTCTACAGGAGGCACCTGAAACTGAACCCAGGACTTCCCATGTGGTAGCAGGAGCTCAATGGCTTGAGCCACATCTGCTTCTATAAGCATTTCTAACCCTCCTCTTTTCTAAAAAGCATCACATCATGTCACTCCCTTGCAAAAAATCCATCATGACTGCAAATTAAACATAACAAGAAGCTTCACAAAATTCAAGCTCCTTTTTATGGAGCATAAAATTGATTTGGCCTCTTCCTACCTTTTCAGTCTCATCTCACATTTTTTTGCTCCAACAATTTTCAATTCCTTGCAGATCTTTTTTACATATGTTTTGTTATAACACATTCAATCTCTTCTAGTTCTTTCTCAGTATATATGATTGTCTAAGTCTTCCTGGGATACAGCACTTTTTTTCCCCTCACTATCATCATCCACTTTATTTCTACCACTAAACATACCCCAATTCCTGAGCTAAATTCTAAAATAATCAGTTTAGCAATCATCTTCTTCAGAATGCTTCCTCTAATTATCTCCACTCTTAGGCTGTCTTTGTTATTTGCAAATACATCATTTTTAGCATTTAATAGTTAGAATTTTAATTGTACTTAATTGTCAGTCTCTTCTCTTACTACAAGCTCCTGGAGGAGTAATCCCTAAAAATAAAAATAAAAAATCATTATATACACCATAATATGGTATGGGGGTGATTAGATTAAATGCTTTCATTTGCAAAAAAAAAAAAATGGGAAAGGGGGTAAATGTTTCAAAAGCTGCCTCTTTTAATCTCTTTTGGTACTATTTCTTTGTCACGGACAAGAAGCATAACTCAAACCAGATCTGACAGTTTTGTCACTTCAAAATTGATTTGTTAAGATTAAAATTCTGTAAATATAAATGCTTACAAATTAATTTATTGATTTGACAGAGACTATATTTTAAATCTTCAAGGAAACTTTGATATATTTTAGAATGAGTAAAATTAAAGGTAAAAAGAAGGCAACCACTTACTGTGAGTTGCATGAATGAAATTACTATATTTAGCAAGAAATATAAACTCATCTTTGTCTTCAAAGAAATTCTTTAGATTTCTAAAAAATCTTTCATCATTCACATACAAACTTCAGTCAAGTTTATTTTAAGGGTCCTTTAAAAGCTATTGTTAATAGTCAAGCCTTAAAAATATGAGCATCTCGTAACCATGTTTCCAATATGCCACAATACATGCTAGTTGGATTTATTACTATTAAAATATATTTCTTAGCTGCCAATAAATTATTAAAGACATCAGTAAACAATTCTGATGAATGAGTTGTTGAAATGGCAAGTTTCTTTTCCCAAGGATATATCATATAGATTTATGTCATCCTTTTCCCAATCAAGTGGCCTCTCTAGATCTGTTATTGCTTATTTCCTTTCTCTCTCCTCCCTTCCTTTCTCCCTACCTCCCTTCCTGTCTTCCTCTCTTCTTCTCTTCTTCTTCTCCTCCTCCCCATCTCTCCTCTTTCTAACTAGTTTCTGACACTTTCTTTTGGAGAGAAAATACTACTTTCAATAAATAATGAGCAAAAAATTCTGCATTTTCTAAGAACTTTTGACCTCACTCTTTGCTCCTATATTTAGAACAATTTCTGATGCATCTGAACTCCAAGCTTACTTTCCTAATAAACTCACCATTTATTGTAGTTGGGAGGTTCCAACATCAGCAGCCCACCTGTGTTTTCCAGATATTGGCATTGAATGCTGATCATATCAAAATTCCAATAAAGCAGAAGCTACTGGCAGAATAAAATAATTTAAATATATTTGGCCAATCATATAGGTTGGGGCTAGGCAGTCTGCTGGGAGACAGAAGGTATCAGAACTTGGCTACCACAAAATTTCCATCTTCAAGAGTCTTGTTAATATTTAAATTTCTAATATTAGACCAGTCCATAATTTTTCATGAAATTTCTCTAACCACCAGATACTGTTTGCTTTAATTGACCAAAAGGTGAATGGTAGATTCTATACTCTTCTTATTTATAGTATATTGCTGCCTTTTGAAACCCAAATTGATTTTTAACATCCTCAAGATTTTTTTTCCATTTGGATGTCAGTGTTTTTATCTTAACTCCCGTTTTTTTCTTCTTTATTAGAGAAGTTGTGGGTTCACACAACAATCATGCATTAAATATAAGATTCCCATATACCAGCCCATTAACAACCCTTTGCATTGGTGTGGAACATTCACTAAAATTGATAGCACATTTTTATAACTGTACTTTTAAAGTCCACGGTTTAATTTAGGGTTCTCTGTTTGTGTAGTATAGTTCCATAGATTTTTAAAAACTCTTTATTTTGTTACCATATATACAATCTAAAATTTTCCCTTTAAATCTAATTCAGATGTATATTTCAGTGCCATTAACTGAATTCCCAATGTTGTGATATTATCACCAGCATCCACTACACCAAAATGTTTCCAACATTTCAAAGAGGACCTCTGTACTTAAGCCTTAACTACCCATTTCCTATTCCCACACTGTCCCATGGTAACCTATATTTTAGATTCTGTCTCCATGAGTTTGCTTATTCTGTTTCAAATCACTGGGATAATACAATATTTGTCCTTTTGTGTCTGGCTTATTTTACTCAACATGACATTTTCAAGGTCCATCCATATTGTTGTATGTATCTGGACTTCATTGTTTTTTCTGGCTGAATCATTCAATTGTATGTGTATACCACATGTTATTTATCCATTCATCAGTTGGTGATACTTGAGTTGCTTCCATCTTTTGGCACTTGTGAATAATGCCACTATGACCATTAGCACAAATATCTGAGTTCCTGCTTTCAATTCTTTTGGGTATATCTCTAGTAGTGGGATGATAGTTCTACACTTAGCTTTCTGAGGAACCATAGTGGCTGTACCATTTTACATTGCCACCAGCAATGAATGACTATTTCTCCATATTCCCTCCAACACTTGGTATTTTCTATTTTTTTAATAGCAGCCATTCTAATGGTATCTCATTATGGTTTTGTTTTGCCTTTCCCTGGTGGCTAATGATGTTGAGCACTTTTTCATGTGCTTTCTGGCCATTTGAATATCTTCTTTGAAGAGATGTCTGTTCAAGTCATTGCCCATTTTTGAATTAATTGATTAGCCCTTTATCAGATACATGGTTTCCAAATATTTTTTCCCATTGTGTAGGGTGACTTTTTAACTCATGATAAAGTCCTTTAAGAAACAAATGTTTTTAATTTAGATGAGGTCCCATTTATCTATTTTCCCTTTTGTTGCTTATGCCTTGGGTGTAAAGTCTAAGAAACCATTGCCTAACATAAGGTCCTAAAGATGTTTCCTTATGTTTTCTTCTAGGAGTTTGATGGTTCTTTTACTTATATTTAGGTCTTTGATTCATTTTGAGTTGGTTGTACATGGTATGAGGAAGGAGTTTTTCTCTTCTTTTTTGCAAATGGAGATACAGATTTCACAGCACCATTTGTTGAAGAGACTATTCTTTACCAATTGAGTGATCTTACTCTCTTTTTCAAAAATCAGTTGGCTATAAATGTGAGGGTTGATTTCTGAGCTCCCAATTCTATTCCATTGGTCTATATGTTTGTCCTTGTGCAAGTAGCAAACTGTTTTGATTACTATGGATTTATAATAAGTTTTAAGATTGGGAAGTATGAGTCCTCACAATTCACTCTTCTTTTTCAAGATGGCTTTAGCTATTCAGAGCACACTACCCTTCCATATAAATTTGATGATTGGCTTTTTCATTTCTGTAAAGAAGGTTGTTGGAAATTTTATAGGTATTGCATTGAATCTATAAATTATATTGGGTTGTATTGACATCTTAACGATACTTAAGTTTCTAATACACAAATATAGAATATATTTCTATTTATTTACACTGTTTTTGGTTTCTTTTAGCAATGTTTTGTAGATTTTGGTGTACAAGTCCTTTATATCCTCGGTTAGATTTAGTCATAGATTTTTTATTCTTTTAGTTGCTATTGTGAGTGCAATTTTTTTCTTGAATTCCTCTTCCAAATAATTGTCGCTTGTGTATAGAGACACTACTGATTTTTGGGTGTTGATCTTATACCCTGACAGTTTGCTGCATTTATTCATTATCTCGACAAGCTTTGTCACAGATTTTTAAAATTTTCTGTATATAGGATCATATCTGCAAAAATGGAAAGTTTACTTCATCCTTTCCAATTAAGATGTCTTTTATTTCTTTTTCTTGCTTAATGCCTCTGGCAATGCTTTGTCCAAAGTTTCTTAGAAGGAAATTTTTCAGTTTTTCACCAGTAAGTAGGATGTTATCTGTGGGCTTTTCACATATGCTCTTTTTTACATTGAGGGAGTTTCCTTTTATTCCTACTGTTCTAAGTGTTTTTATCAGGAAAGGGTGCTGTATTTTGTGAATTACATTTCCTATATTGATTGAGATGATCATGTGTTTTTTTCCCACTTCATTCTATTATTGTGATGTATTACATTAATTGATTTTCTCATGTTGAACCAACTTTGCATACCAGGGATAAATTCCACGTGATCATGGTATATAATTCTTTTAATATGCTGTTGGATTCTGTTCACTAGTATTTGATTGAGGATTTTTTCATCTGTATTAATAAATATTGGTCTATTGGTCTCTGCTGGTTTTTTTTGTTTTTGTATTTTTGTTTATGTTTTTGCTTGTGGTATCTTTATCTGGCTTTGGAATGAGGGTGATGTTGGCATCATAGAATGAGTTAGGGAGCATTCCCTCTTTTAGATTATTTTGGAAGAGTTTGAGCAGAAATGGTGTCAAGTCTTCTTAGAATGTTTGGTAGAATTCCCCTGTGAGGCCATCTGGTTCTGGGCTTTTTTTGTTGTGGTGTTTTTAATTATTGATTCAATCTTTTTACTAGAAATAGTTTGAGATCTTCTAATTCTTCTCGAGTCAATGTAGATAGTTTGTGTGTATCAAAGAATTTGTCCATTCCATCTAGGTTATCTAACTTTTGGCTAACAATTGCTCATAGTATCCACTTAAAATTCTTTTTTATTTCATCAGGACCTATAGTAATATCTCTCTTTTTAATTTCTGGTTTTTGTTACTTTTATCCTTTCTTTTTTCTTTGTTAATCTGGCTAAAGTTTTGTTTATTTTATTGTTTGTTTCAAAGACACAACTTTTGGTTTTGTTAATTCTTAATATTGATTTTTGTTTTCTATTTCATTTATTTTTATTCTAATCTTTGTTATTTCCTTCCTTCTCACTTTGGATTTAGTTTGTCTTATCAAGTTTCTCCAGTTTTAAGGTTCAGTATCTGATTTGAAGTCATTCTTCTTTTTCAATGTAAGTATTTAGAACTTTAATTCCCCTCTCTACTGCCTTCATTACCATAAGTTTTTGTAGGCTGTATTTTTGTTTTCATTCACATCAAGATTTTCCTAATTTTACTTCTGATTTTCTCTTTATCCCACTGGCTATTTTAGAGTATGCTGTTTAATTTCCACATATTTGTGAATCTTCCCTTTCTCCCTTTGTTATTGACTTATAACTTCATTCTGTTGTGATTGGAGAAAACACACTGAATGATTTCAATATTTCTTAATTTATTGAAACTTGTTTTGTGACCAAAAAATGAGTATTCTGATTTTTTCAAGTGCAGTAGTCTATATATGGCTGTTAGTCTAGAGTCATTCAAGTCTTGTACTTCCTTATGGATCTTCTTACTAGACGTTCTATCCTTTATCAAGAGTGGTGTGTTAAAGTATCTTAATAATAATGTAAAACTGTCCATTTCTTCCTTCAAATCTGTTAGTATTTATTTCATATATTTTGCAGTTCTGCTGTTAATTGCATACATATTTAGTTGTACATCTTCCTGTAGAATTGTTCCATTTATCAGTATGTAATGACCACATCTGTCCCTCATAACTATTCTGAGCCTAATTTATATTTATCTGATATTTGTATAGACACCCCAGTTCTCTTTTGCTTACTATTTCCATGGTATGTTTTTTCCAACCTTTTGCTGCCAACCTACTTGTATCTTTGACTTGAAGGTGAGTCTACTACATAACCCATAGTTGGGTCATGTCTTTTTTATTTATTCTGTAAATCTCCTTTTGACTGGAGATTTAATCCACTTACACTTGAAGTTACTACTGATAATACCTGACTATCTTCTGCCTTTTCATTATTTAGCTTTTATAAGTCTTGTACTTTTTTGTCCCTCACTTCCATTAAAGCTTACATTTATATTTATTTGCTTTCTTGTATTGTGCCATATTGTGCCTTCTTATTTCTATCTGGACATATTTTTCTGTTTTGTTTTCTGGTTAACATGGGGTTAAAATTTCACATCCTAAATATAAATAACACTTATAGCTGGTTTGATACCAATTTAATTTCAGTAGTGTGCACATATACTTTATACTTTGCTCCCTTTGCTCCCATACCATTTTTAATCTTTGTACATTGTTTGTACAAAAACATATATTTGGATTTTAGCACCTGTAGGAAGTAAGAATTGGAATAGCATACCAAACAATACAACAATACTGGCATTTATAATTACTCAAATGGTTACATTTACCACAGATCTTTATTTCATGATGCTGCTTAGAATCACTGTTTAATGTTCTTTCATCTCAGTCTGAAGAACTACTTTTAGCATTGCTTATGGGGCAGGTCTAGTAGTGATAAACTCTCTCAGCTTTTGTTTATCTGGAAATGTCTTTATCTTTCCATCATTTTTTAAAGTGAGTCTAGCCAGGTGTGACAGTTTGAAGCTGGGTGGATCCCCAAAAATCATGTCCTTAGGGCTAATCCATTCTTGTGGGTGTGGGACCTTTTTGATTGTGTGGCTTCATTTGAAATCCCCTGGTTGGATTGTGCGACCCAGGCTGGGTCTTGGTCCTCTTACAGGCATCCTTTATAAACAGATGACTAAAAGCAGGGATACACAGGGGAAAAGCACAGAAATAAAGAAGTCCTGAGAGACTGAGAGGTCCCAGAGGCCAAAGACTGGAATCAGTGAAGGAGAGGGGCATGGAAAGAAGACCCCTAGAGCCTGAAAGAGAAGAGGCCTGGAGTAGAGGGGTAGATGAGCCATATGGCTGATTATCCACAGCTGTGCTCAGGGAGAATGCTTCACTTGAAGCCTTGACATGATGCCCTGCCATGTACCTGATCACCCACAGCTGAGATTGGAGAGAAGCATCTTTAGACATTGCTATGATGTGCCTGATTGCCTACATCTGAGCTTCAGAGAGACAGCATCTCTGATGAGGCCTTGATTTGGTCATTTCACAGCCTTGGAACTGTAAGCTTTTACTTTGAAAAGTTCCCATTATAAAAGCCACCCCATTTCTGGTATGTTGTTCTCAGCAGCTTTTACCAAACTAAAACATTGTTTATGAGATTCTTGAGTGGCAGCTATTTTCATTCCACATTTTAAGTATTTCAACCCACTGCCTTCTTTCTTCCATGATTTCTGATGAGAAATTTACACTTAATCTATTTTCTGATGAGAAATTGGCACTCAATCTAGTTTGGGACTTCTTTGTACATAACACATTGCTTTTCTCTTGCAGCTTTCAGAACTTTCTCCTTATTTTTGCATTTGATAATGCAATCAGTATATGATAGGTGTATTTTTCTTCATGTTTATTCTGTTTGGTTCTCTAAGCTTCTTGGATGTGCATGTTTATGTTTTTTCATTAAGTGTGAGAAGCTTTCTGTCATTTTTTCTTTGACTATTCCTACTGATCTTTCTCTCTTTCTTCTTCTGGTAGTCCCATAATGGGTATATTGGCACACTTGATGATGTATCATACCTGTCTTAGACTATTTTCACTTTCAGTATTTTTTAAATTTGTACTCACCCCAACTCATTTCAAGTATTTTGTCTCCAAGTTCACTGATTCTTTCTTCTGCCAAATCCATTCTACTCTTGAAACTATCCTGAGCATTGATTTCAGTTATTAAGGTCTTCAACTTCATTTTGTTTGGTTCCTTTTTAGAATTTCCATCTGTTTACATAGACTCTCATATTATTTATCATTGTTTTCCTGATATCCTCTTTCTCTGTACTTTCGTTCATCTCCTTGAAAATTTATAAGATCATTTTTTAACAGGCTTTGTTCAGTATGTCCACATTATTGTCTCCTTCATTGATGTTTCTATATTTTTATCCTCTTACTTTGGATGAGCCATCATTTCCTGTTCCTTTGTGATGTACTCTTCTGTTGCACATTGTATATTTTAACATTTTAAAATGTTGTCTCTGGGATTTACTCCCTGGGTTGTCTGTTTCTTAGCTTTATAACCAGCTGTTGATAAGATAGACACTTTATTGATCTTCAGCTCTCCTATCAGGAAGGTCTGCCCAAGGCAAATGCAGGGTACAAGGTCTTCCCTGTCTTTGTGGGTCTCTGTTTCGTCCTGTTTTTCATTTGTTAGTTGTTTTAGAATTCTCCTATTTACAGTAGTTTGGTTGTCCCTGTTTCCTAGGGGACAAACCTCCCTCTCCCAGGTATTAGAAATCAGCAGGTCTTTGTCCCAGACTGTCTACCTCTCTGGTTTTTTACACTCCTTTCATTGTTTCAAGTTGCTTTTGCCTGGAGGGCATATTCTAGAGGGGGAGCACCCTGCAGAAGACTTTCTCAAGACAGTCTTTCCCAACCTAAAAAGAGTCAGGGATTCATAAAGGGGGCACAGACCACCTTCCAAGGGTTCTGATGAGGGGGTCAGGGAGGGAACTAAAATCTTCTCATACAGTTCCCCAGTGCTAAGCTTCCCAGATCTGCCCAGCAAATGTGGTCCTTCAACTAACTCTCCTCCACAGCCCTTAGGAGGTGCTGTTTTTTTAAATCTCCACAGCCTCTGGTTCAGGCCAGGGCTGGCTGAAACAGCAGCTTCCCTCAGAGCCAGGACCCAGCAATCTGATTTGCTAATCAAAATCCAGGATTATTGATTAGCCATGCCCACTCTTTTTCTTGGTGAAGAGGATTTTTACCTCCCATTTTGTCACCAGCAGGTAGCCAGGGACTGGACTTCACAGCAGCCTGCCACAAGAGTGAAGGATGGGAGCCAGTAGCCATTTGGCATAGAGATCAATTTACAGTTATGTACCATAATTCATCAGACTTTCATTCCCCCCACCCCTCACCCCCTCCACTCCTCCCAGGATGCTGTACAGTGTTATTCAGTCCCCTGGAGTTTGTTATTTCTAACAGTTCCTGCCTATTTGATAGGAAATGTAAAAACTGAGTCCTAGAGCTTCCTACTCCAACATCTTCCTTGGAAGTTCCTCAAGATTTTTAATATCACAATTTGCTTAAGAAAGTAAAAAAAATCCAGATTTCCCAAAATATTTTCTCTTTTATTATATAATTGAATTCTTTAAAAATTAATCAAGAAATCATATTGAAAATCATATTTGGGGGAAAAAACTTGGTTGAGAAAATTTTTTTTTCCATCTTTGCAAAAGGCAATTCAATATTTAGTTACTGAAACATCAGACAAGATGTGTTTTCTAATTTAATTACCTGCAAAAGTGGAGATTTCATTATAACAGTAGAATAAGACTCCCCTCCACTTCACAGTTCACACTTATTCGGGAATGTCTTGGGGTGGGGGAGGAAAGCCATCTGAAAATGCCTTAATGTGAAAAAGGAACTTATGGCTCTTTTAAGTGTAAATTCCCTTAATAGGGGTAGCTTCAGGTGGGCTCGATTCATGCCTTACATATCACAGTATCTATGTCTGGGCTTCTTTCTTATGATATTAGCATGGCTTATATTAAAATGGCCTGTGCATGAATTCAAACTTACCTAATTCTATATCTAAGTTTGTCTAGTTTTTGGAAAGCCAATTAAGTGATATAGGCTCTATAGGCTTTGAGGAAGGATGCAGACTAAATGTGTATTTGAACTTACATCCAGATGGAATGGGAATGTGAGCAATATGTTGATTCAAGTTTACCTGGTATGTGGGTGATACGTTAATCCAAACATACCTAGTATCCAAACAAACCCCTAAAACTCTAAGAAACTAACAAAGAAAGTACTTTTTGCATAAAAGCGCCGCTTGACCCCAGCTCCTACATGATCTATATAAAAGGGACCTAGAAATCCTATTCAGGGCTCAGTCTTTGGACAGAAGTCCGCTGGGCCCAGCTGGCTGTTAATAAACCTTCCTTCTCAGAAAAGTCTTGTGTCCTGGCCCTTGATACCATGATCACCTGACTTCTCTCTGCTACAACAATATCATGCTGGCATTATGGCTTCAGCAGTTTTAAATTTTATATTGTAGCACCATAATAGTCTGTAGAAAACAGAAATGCTACTTTTAAGCCACTTTCCACCTGACCATACCCCAGATCTTCACAGGTCTAATTGTGTTGGAAATGAGATGTGCTGATTAGCTTATGTCAATCAAGATCAAATTGGACCCTGGAGCTAGGTCAATACTACTTAGCAGAAAAGAGTGATTTTCCAAAGAACATTTAGGGCCTTCAAACAGTAAGAAGGAAAATGCTTGCCAGGCAGCTGATAATAAATGTTCAACAGTGCCGATGAATTACACTGTTATAATAGTTATTAATATATATAACAAAGATTATTAGTACCTGAAAAGAACTATAGTTATTAAACTCTAAGCTTGTGCTTTCATTTGTTAAAAATAATAATAATAAGGAGGGGGGAGGATGGTGGTCATATCCTTATATTTTAAAGTAGAAAACTAAATAAGCAAACCTGCAGTGGAGGAGACCTTTTTAAATAAAACAGGAAGAAATCCATAAAGATAAAGAAAGGCTTACCTAATTACATAAAGTTTATATTGTTAATGGCCAAAAAAAAAAAAAAAAGGAAAGTGATAATCTCCAAAGATATATCTGCAAAACCTTTGAGATATAAATAAATGTATGACAAGAACTACTTATAAATCTATATGAAAAAAGACAAAATATTTTTAAAAGCAAGAATATGAATAGGGTTTTCACAGAAGAAATGTACACTACTGATATAGTGAAAAGATGAACCATCTCAGGAAAAGCAAGTTAAGACAACAATGAAATATTGTTTTCATTCTTCTGAGTGGAAAAAGTTATAAAGAGCAATAACATGTATACTGGCAAACATTTAAAAAATCGCATTCTTATCCATTGTTAGTGGGAGTGTGAATCACTACAAACTTTCTGAAAATAACCTAACATCTATTGCAATTAAACTTTAGATATCCTTTCCCAGGGAATTATGTAATGGAATACTTAATGGTATTCAAATAAATATCATCAGGTTTCTGATATTATATGCACAATTACCATCAATAAAACCATTGTGCTTTTTATTTTATTGTAGATGACCCCATCCCAATCTATGCCATCTTGATTAATATTAGATCACAGATGCAAAAATACTGATGAGGAAAATTAGGGGAGAAGAAGTAGTTACATCATTACTAATTACTTTTACTAACAAAACAGATAAGTTATTAAAGAGCTAAACATAAAATTTTAGATTTTTAAGTCAAATTACTTTAAGTGCATTAGGGAAATTGATTTTTTTTTAAAAGAACACTAAAGAGAAATTATTTATAAAGCAAAACACAGAAGAGAATTACTTTATCTAGATATCTATATGATGATTCTCATTTTTCAGTGGAGCTTATCTATACCTTATTTTGCCTTGCCAGCATATGAAGGAGCATGCATTTATTCATAAGTAAATGCCAGTTAATGAGAACTGTCAATTATTACGTGGGGTTTTCTTTTTAAATTTCTTTCACAAAGCCAAAATTAAATTATGGAATAGAAATAACTATTGTTATATGACAGAATAGAACCTTATATGACAATAAAATGATGCTACCAATTGCTGAGACCTGATAGGGATATATAGTATACTTACAAAACCCTGGGTGCCTGGATTTCCATCGAGGAAGATATAAAATGGCAGTCATCCAGCTTTGAAATCTGAGCCCTATACTCTGCTTATAAGCCTTTATATCAGTAAGAGTTTCATCTAGAACCAAAAAATTCCTTCTTACAAAACAAAAATAATGAAAAAATGAATTTGTACAATAAAGGAAACCAAAGTGTGCCCAGACAAAAATGATCTAGAGAAAGTCTTGTAGGAAAAAGAAGTACACTGGGAAAAAGTCAACTTAAGATACACAGTAAAAATACTTTGAAGATAGAACTCTAAAATTTTCACAACAGAACACTGATTTGATTGCTTGTTTGTTTTGAAATTTAGAACAATTCAGGTTTTTAAAATGTAGTTATACTAAGAAATACTTGAATTAGCTTTTAAATAAAACACACATTACCTAGGCAGCTGTTATAATTTTCCCTGAGCTACATTACTAGCACATACTAAAAGGAATAGGATAGAATTCTGTTCATTTATGTAATAAGAATGGATTTCAAAAAACAAACAAACAAAAACAAACAAAATAACAAAGCTGATATTTATTTCCTTAGTTATTTCCTCCAAAAATTTAAAATGTGTATGATAATATCAGCATATAAAAGAGTTTTCTTCCAACCCCATATTAATGAATTAAATCTCATAAAATCTTGATTTGAAGTGGCATTTTCATTAAAACAGTGTCTTAAATCATTAGTTTTATTTTAACTTCAATACCTTAATCTTTAATTTTTAAAATGTATAAGGAATGTAAGAAATAGAAAAAATAAAATGGCAGTTATACAAAAATTTAATCTGTATCTATAGATAGCTTAGCACCTTAACTTTTGTCATTTGATTTTTTTTTAAAGAATTATTTTATTTCTCTCCTCCCCCCCTCCCCATTTTTGTCTGCTCTCTGCATCCATTTGCTGTGTGTTCTTCTGAGTCCACTTACATTATCCAGTGGCACTGGGAAACTACATCACTTTTTTGTTGCATCATCTTGCTGCATCAGCTCCCCATGTGTGCAGAGCCACTCCTGGGCAGGTTGTGCTTTTTTTTTCAAGCAGGCAGCTCTCCTTGTGGGGTGCACACCTTGCGTGTGGGGCACCTCTATGCAGGGGCACCCCTGCATGGCACAGCACTCCTTGTGCATGGCAGTACTGCACATGGGCCAGCTCACCATATGCGCCAGGAGGCCCTGGGGATTGAACCCTAGACCCTCCATATGGTAGACGGACGCTCTATCAGTTGACCCATGGCTGCTTTCCTTGTCATCTGATAATAATCCATAAAGTATTTATCTCAAATTTTAAACAATTTCCCAAGTGCCTTTTACATATCATTGCTATCATGCCTAAAGTTTATATCATAAATTTTGAAATTACACAAGATCTTTAAAATTCTATTTCTTTTCAATAAAGAAAAAAATTACTTGTATATAACTATGATATTGCTAGGATATCTGTAGATTAAAATGGCAGATTACAAGAGTCATGTTTGGGGTACTTCTCTGTACACAGATTCTTCTGCATGTCATCCTTTGGCTTTTTGGATCATATGCCTTTCCTCTTCCTCCTACCACAGCTGATTGGAGCAGTTGTGGACACTGGATCAGGAGTTGGGTTTTGACAATCAGGATGACATAAGAGTTTTAATTATTGTGAAGCAGAAATCTAAAGTAGAGGAACCTACTCTTCCAAGAGGAGACTAGAACAAACATACAGAAGGAGGGAGGAATCAGACACCTGGTGGAGGGAGAGAGTGAGAGGGCATCATCTCCTCTGCCTCAAATGGCTTCTATGGCCTGTCTCTAAACACTCAGTTGTACTTCATTTCCACAACATATTTGTATTCTTTAAAAACTGAGCTGCTTTGAGTGGATTTCTGTTATTGGAACCAACAGGTACATAGTAAAAAGGATGATGAATAAATATGCTTGGTCAATATTTTCATGACTGCAATCAGAATAATAAAAGGGAAAAAACCAAAATAATAGTTATTATCAGAATTCTCTCAAGTGTCCGGACAGGATCCTTTTGCAAATCACCATGTAAATCATCTTTTGGAAGGTCCAGAGAAGACCTGGTAATAAGTAATTCAGCGACGGAAGAGAAACAAATATCTGTGAGATGAGGTCAAAAACAGAGAAAGAAAGCCCAGTAGAAAACAGAGAAATGGGACCTGGGAAAGAAGAAAGTCTCACCAAAGCAAGAGTAGCTGTCAAGTACAAAGGGGAATATAAATTCTGATGTAGGAAAGATAGAAATCTGCCAAACAAGGCCCAGTCTGGCTTGTAGAACTTAAGAGAAAATTGATTATGGTGACCTCTCTTGTACATTAAATTGCATCCCCTGGTTCACAAATGACCAAGAGGAAAATAAAGCTGACCTGTCACACTCTTACAATTCTTTCATAGATACCTGTGTAGTGACCCCAGAGTGGCTGGCTACCTCAAGTAAGAATGAGGTATTAATATTAGCCTAAATAATGTGGTTTAACATTATCTAGCAGCACAAAATAATCCTTATGTATAACAAAAGGTATACATCCCATTACATTCTTGTCATCTGAGAGCTCTTCCTTACCCAAACTTAATGTTCAGCTCTTTAAATAACCATACTTCCGGTACCACAGATTCCCTTATCACAATTACCCCAATGTAGAGTGTTTCTCGTCTCCTCAAAAGCTAGACTTTATCCTCTACTCCCTAATTTCCCATCACCAAGGAACATAAATAACCTTAATTTGGAGAAGAGTGTGGATTGATAAAGAACTTTGAGAGCAGCCAAGGAAAGTGATGTGGGCATACATTTGATTGTAAGTGATCCCAGCATAAAAGAAGAAAAATAGAAAAAAACATGATAGATTAGACTGTTTTTCTAAGGAGCTTTATGATGAAAAGATAGAATGATCATATACTATATATAGTTGGAGAAAATTATTAAACTCACTAAAACTGAAAAAGTTTTGCTTGATGAAAAAATAATTGAACATGTAAAAAGAAAACAAAAACAAATTTATTTATAGCTTTGTTACTCAGATTATGGTCCCAGAAGCAGTAGCACAGGCATAACGTGAAAACTCGTTAGAAATGCATGATCTCAGACTTCATCTCATTCCTACTAAATCTGAAGTAGAACTTTTAACCAGACCCATAGATGACAAGTATGCTCATTAAAGTTTGAAATACACTAGTTTAGATTACCCTAAACTTTACAGTTTCATGTATGTCCTAAATCTTTTCATATGATCACCGAAATTAACTATTTATTCCAAACCTTTGGAAAGGATTAGGAAATCATTAAACTCATTTGCATCAGCAAAATAAATTTCTATAAGAGTTTATAACAAAATTCAGAGAATTCAAGACTCAGAACAAGTGAAGAGAAGAAATCACAGACCACAGACATGGTATCTACAAAACATATATGAACAGGACATTCCAAAGCAATTAAAACAGCAAGGAACAGAGACAGCAATATTTCAAGAGAATTTTATACTAGTACAAAATTATGATGGAGCTTTTTACATCGGGAAATAACTACTGTTTACCATAGGCAATTATGTTTAGAATACAAGAAATAGAGATCAAAAACATGAAACAATCATCTACAAATTAATGTAGATTTTGGTGAAAGAGATTTACATTTTCTTTTTAAAAAGAATGTACTATTGGAGAATATAGCAATGTCAAAATTATCACAGAACAGGGACAACCAGCAAGATGGTGGTGGAGTAAGGAGCTCCTAGAGTCAGCTCCTGCTACGAGGCAGTTAGTAAACACCCAGAGCTAGCTGAGCTAGCTGAAGCAACTGTTTGAGGGCTTCAGGAGGCCAGAAGGGCATCCTGCAACATCCTTGAAGGAATGGAAGGAGGAGAATGCCCATTTGCAGAGAAGACTCATAAGTAGAGTGCTCTATGCCACGGAGGCCAGTGCCTATCCTCCACTGGAGGCACAAGCCATCTTGGAAGTTGTTCCACAGCTGGAATTGAAAGCTCCACTTCCCGAAAACAGGGGAGGAAGAGACAGTTGGGCACCAACTTCAGCTACTAATGAGTAAATTCAGTGGGCTAAAGTATAATCCTGAGAACAGCTGAAGTTTGAACCTGTCCAGGTCAGAAAGAGGCTAGGAGCCACCATCTTAACTCCGCACCTGACACAAGGGGAAGTGGAGCTGACTGAGAATCCCAGTGCTGGTGGGGACCGGCTTCTTTCCATTCAGGTCAGATTGCAGCTCTAGCCTAGACCCCAGTGCCACCTCCGACAGAGAGAAAGCTATGGGGACCTGCGCCAGCCTCTCCAGAAAATTGTCGACCAAGCTGCAGAGGCCGATGACTGTCCTACTCTGGCAGCACAAGCCACCCCAGGAGCTATTCTGTGATTGAAATTGGAAGCTACATTTCCCAAATATGGGAGGAGGAAAAGGTCTGCTGCTGATTTCAGCTACTGATTGGTAGACTCGGATGGCTAAGGAATAACCTGGGTGTGAATCTGTCCAAGTTGGAAGGGAGAGAGGTCAGTGGCTGCCATTTTGACTCCACCCCCAGCCTGACCAAATATCACAGTGATGGTAGGAACTGGTTTCTTTAACCCAGATCAGCCTACAGCCCTAGCCTAGGTTTTAGCCCCTCCTCTGGCAGGGAAGAGGCTGGCTAGCTCCGCACCACCCTATCCAGGTAACGTTGGGTACTTTGGCTACCAAACTGAATAACCTGAAGTCTACCAGGCCAACTGCAGTCATCTTGGACCTGCACTGCATAGATTGCTGCATACACCTGCAGCTCCATCCCTGCCCCAGGCAGCAAAGAAAGGGGTGTGAAGCTTCATCAGTCTCTCTGGGCAACCACAGTCTAGGCCTGCATGATTTGGGTTATTCCACACAACTATAACTCTGCCCCTACCTCTGGGAAAGGAGAAAGTTGGGAGAAGCCTCATCAGTCCCTGAAGCAATGAGGGCAGCTTGAGCCTCCACAGTTTATAGCGCCAATTACATTCTTGGCTCCTACAGCACAACCAGCAAGGGAGAAAGGGCAGGAAGCCCAAAACTAAAGAGAAAAACTGCACCCAAAATAAATACTCTAGTAAGCCAGATGCCAAGACACTAATAAAAAATTACAATCCACACCAAGAAACAGGAAGCTATGGTCCAGTTAATAGGAACAAGATAAGCCTCCAGATGACATATAGGAGTTGAGACAACTAATCATAGATGGTCAAACAAATCTCCTTAATAAATTCAATGAGATGGCTAAAGAGATTAAGGATATTAAGAAGACACTGAGTAAGCTCAAAGAAGAATTGGAAAGCATGCATAGAAAAACAGCAAATCTTATGGGAATGAAAGGTACAATAAATGGAATTTAAAAAAAAATTGGAATCATATAATAGCAGATTTGAGGAGGCAGAAGAAAGGATTGGTGAGTTTGAAGAAATGGCCTCTGAAAGTGAACATACAAAAGAACAGAGGAAGAAAAGAATGGAAAAAAACTGAACAAGGTCTCAGTCTGAAGGCTATGGAGGTCCACAAGGTATATAATCATGCCAGATGGATTTGGAACTCTGTGCCATGTCAGAGGGCCCTACTTTTGAATTGAGCTCCTGAGTGTGATGGAGCTGGACTCAGATGTGATTTTTTTACACATGCTTCTTCTGTCATGTTTACTGAACCTTTGGTTGGTGCTAGGGATGGTCATGCTGAGGAGACTTGAATCTCTGGACTTCCCATGTGCCAGCTGGGCCCTGAGCCTCAGCAGAGTGGCGACTCCTACTCTCTGGTTCATTGATCTTACCCAGGTCAGCTAACAGAGAGGTGAAGATGGTCAACCACCACACCAGGGAATCAGGAGTGCCTACAAATGCAAGCAGAGGATTTGCATCCATCATCCATGTGGAATCTAAGCCCCTTCTTGATCGAGAGGTGGCGGGGACATCGCCATCCCAGGGTCGACAGAATGGAGGAATAACATATGGATTAGAGTGGACTTACTGATATTCTACTATAAAAATACTGTGACAAGTAATAGAAGAAATTTTAGCATTGAGGTGAATGAAGTGGCCACAGTAGTTGTTGAGGGCAGGGAGAGGGTAGAAGAGATGTGGCATGGGAACATTTTTGGGATTTTGAGTTGCCTTAATGATATTGCAGGGTCAGATGCTGGACTTTATATATCCTGCCATAACCCACTGAACGTACTAGGGGAGAGTGAAAACCAAAGGCTAAACTATTATCTGTGCAGTGCAGCAGTGCCCCAAAATGTATTCACGGAGTGCAATGAGGGTGCCGCAATGATGAGGGAGGTTGTTGGAGTGGGAGGAGTGGGGTGGGGGGTGGGGATATACAGGAACCTTATAGTGTAACATTTTTTTGTGATGTATATATCTTCAAAAAAATGTAATTTACAAAAATGATGTGGTGAGGAGTGGGTTATATGGGAACCTCCTACGTTTTTTTGTTTTTTTTATATTTTTTAACTTTACATTCTAATCTAGGAACTGAATAGCACAGTAAACCAAGAAGTGGATGAGAATTGTGGTTGATGGTACAGATGCAAGAGTGGCCTTTGTGAGCTAGAGCGAATGTATATCACTACTGCAGGGTGTTGGGAATACGTGGGGAAA
Source organism: Dasypus novemcinctus (assembly GCF_030445035.2). Classification (NCBI taxonomy): domain Eukaryota; kingdom Metazoa; phylum Chordata; class Mammalia; order Cingulata; family Dasypodidae; genus Dasypus; species Dasypus novemcinctus. The sequence goes on from NC_080679.1 coordinate 30,928,352, forward strand.
ATAAACTGGAATGACCTATGGACTGTGTTTAGCAGTAATAATATTCTTGCATCTATGCCAAAGATGTACTGTGCCAATAATGGGGCAGTATGGAAAATATGAGTCAAATATATACTATGGACCTGGTAACAATCAGATGATATTATCTTATCTGTAACAAATGTTCCACCACAGTGTGGTATGTTGATGGGGGGTGTTGTTTAGGAATTCTGCACATGTGCATGACTGTTTTATAAGTTTACAACTTCTGTCATAAAAAATATATTTAAAAAATAATAATAGGATGGGTTGGGGGAAAAACACACCAAATGTAAAATAAGGACTATGATTAGTAGTAAGATTTTGATAATATTCTTTCATAATTTGTAACAAACATCTCACAATGCAAGGTGTTGGTGGAGGGTGATGTATGGGACCCCTGTATGATGTTATGCATGGATGCTTTGTAAGTTCACAACTTTTACAATACACTTAATTGTTTATGTATGTTTATACATAAATGAATAAAGATAATAATAGGGAGGGTTGGGGGAAAATACTTTGGTTAGTAGTAATATTTTGACCATGCTCTTTAATCATTAGTTAAAAAGGTTTAACAACAATGTATGGTGTTGTTGCTAGGGTGAGTTATGAGAGCCCTGTATGATGTTATATATGTTTGTTTTCTAAGTTTACAACTATTACCATATACATATTGTTTATGTATGTCTGTGTGTGGGTTATATATTTCAATAAGTTAATTTTTAAAATTATCACAGAACAATAGAAATCACTGTTATGGATGATTATAATTAATCAAGGATAAAAAATGAAATCCAAGTTGATTAGAATCAATGTTGATTAGAAAAGTGCATCCAACTTTGTCTCCAGAGTTTTTGGTCACTCAGTTCTAATTTTGTTTGCATCTGACTCTCTTAATCAGAAAATTTAAATGGCACTGGCAATGACTCAAGATAAGGCGAGTGGATGAAAATTTTATAATCAGCAATTAATTATATTAGGAATATTTGAAACTGCCAATTCTAAAAAGTGGTGCGATGAGAAAATCAAATGCTAAAAATAAAAGTTGTATAAAGAAAATTAAGCAGTAAATTCTGATATTGGGTCTCACAATCTCATAATATACAATAAATTACACTTTTTACCAAATCTAATAAACAAATATGAGAAGATACGCCAACTATTTTTTAATTTTACACTCTCAGGAAAAGCATTTTTTGTTAAGCCATGAATTTATCATTCTACACCCTCACCAGAAAGACCATTTAATTTGACTTTGAATCAAATTACAATGCAGATATTGCACAAAAATAGTTTAAAATTTTAATTGATTTTAGTCAACAGAGGGTATACCAGATGTTATAGTGAACTTAGTTCATTATTCCAATGTCAAAAATTACTATGAAGAATAACAATTTACTTATGATTATAGTAAAAGAATATCTATAAAATTTAGTATTTTCTTCTCTCAATACTTGTCTAGAATTTTAAAGTAATTAAAAAATCCCCTTCCTCAAATTATACTTTTTCTTAAACTATGGATTAAGGAATTAAAAAGTAGAAGGGTTGAGAGAAAAAAAAAAAAACCACGACCCTGAGCCAAAGGCATTTTTTTTTCTTCTGAATGTTTATACTTTTAAATTTGAAACCTTTTCAGAAGGAAAATGCTAATTACACAACTTTGCTAATACTTCTGATTCAGAGAGGCCTAGAATTACTCCCAATTTTAATTGAGGCAGCATTCCATATAACTTCATCATCCAATTGCATAATTCCTCCAACTACTTAGCTACATAGTTTATTGGTTTCTTCTTCCTCATCTCTTCCACTCCAGCAACCCACTCACTTTGCCATATTCTGAAATTAGTCATCACACAACCTTTGAACTATACAAATGGGAGAACCAGCTTTCTGATCACAATTTCCTATATCCAGTCACCATGACCTCTGGTCTTTAAAAGTCATTTCTATTACTGCAGGTTATAAATCCTCTCTAACTTTCACTCCCTTCCCAATTCAATGTGGATCCCCACAATCATTAATTCAATACGCCCTACACAGGACTGGCATTTTCCTCCCTACTCCCAGTTTCATCCTACCAAATGTCTATAAGGATGACATCTTATGTTCTCTCTTGTTTCTGGAATTCCAGTAGGCTAAAGGCACTACCTAAAGACCCCAAACTGATTTAAAACTGGACTTTTTTCCTTGTGAGACCTGAACTATTCTTGATTGACCATTCAGGGTTCCACTGAAAGTCAGGGAGTTTGTCAGAGTCCTGCCCCCTTGTAGGCTATAATTTCCAATTTTTAAAATTTAATTTTATTTACACACACTCCATAGCCACCAAACACCCATACCCCCCATAACTTCAAATCTATTATCTGTCTCTGTGGATTTGCCATTTCTAGACATCTCTTGCTTATTTCAGTGAGCATAATGTTTAATGTTTTCAAGGTTCTTCCATATTGCGGTATGTCTCAGAACTTCATTCTTTCTTATGACCAAATAATATTCCATTGTGTATATGTGCCACATTTTGTTTATCCATTCATTTGTTGATGGATACTTTTGGCTATAGTGAATAATACTTCTATAAATATGGTGCTCAAGTTTCTTTTTGAGATCCTCTTTTCACATTGAAGATTATTAAGTATTTTTATTGAGTAGCAGCCATATTGCTTTCCACAGTGGCTGCACCATTTATACTCTGACAATGCACTAGAGTGCCAATTTCTCTACATCCACTCCAACACCTTTTATTTTCCTTTAAAAAAAGAATACCCATCTTTATGGGCGTGATGTGGTACCTCATAATAGATTCGCATTTGTCTAACAGCTAATAATGTTAAGCACATTTTCATATGCTTATTGGTCATTTGTATCTCATCCTTGGAAAAAATACATAATCAAGTCCTTTGCCTAGTTTTAATTGGGCTGTCTTTTTGTTGTTGCACTGTAAAAGTTCTTATAATATTCTAGATATTAAGCACTTATGTCATAAAATATCCTTTGATGCCCAGGAAATTTTTATTTTGATTAAATCAAATTTATTTATATATTGCTTCTTTTGTTGCATGTGCTTTTGTCCATATTTAAGAATCCATTACCAAATGCCAGGTCATGAAGATTTACCCCTATGTTATCTTCTAAGAGTTTTATACTTTTAGTTCTTATATTTAGGTTCTTGATCCATTTTGAGATAATTTTGGTATATGGTATGTGGTAGGGGTCTGACTTCTTTCCTATTTTTTAAAATATTTATTTATTTACTTATTTCTCCCCTTTCCCACCCCCCATTGTTTTGGGCTCACAGCCTGCTTTCTGTGTCTGATTGTCTTCACTTTAGGCAGCATTGGGAACTGATCCTGGGACCTTCAGGAGTGGAAGAGAGGTGCTCAATCTCTTGTGCCACCTCAGCTCCCTAGTATGCTGTGTCTCTCCTCTGTGTCTCTTTTTGTTGTGTCATCTTGCTGCACCAGCTTTCTGTGTGGGCCACCACTCCATGTGGGTCAGCACTCCTTCATGGGCCTGCATGCCATGTGGGCCAGCACTCCACATGGGCCAGCTCTCTGTTTATGACAGCTTACCTTCACCAGAAGGTCCCAGGAATTGAACACCACATGTCCCATAGGATAGATGAAAGCCCAATCACTTGAGCCACATCTGCTTCCCTAACTTCATTGTTTTGCATGTAGATATCAGGTTTTTCCAATGCTCTTTATTGAAGTGACTATTCTTTCCCCACTGCATGTTCTTAACACTGTTATTGAAAATCAATCGGCCATAGATGTGTTCCATTTTGTTCCCTTGGTCTATAGACCTATTTTTATGCCAGTACCCCACTGTTTTTATTACCATAGTTTTATAGTACAAAATAAAAATGGAAAGTGTGAGTTCTCCAACTTTATTCTTTTTCTCAATTGTTTGGGCTATTTGGAGCCCCTTGCAGTTCCATATGAATTTGAAGATCAGCTTTTCTATGTCTGCAAAATGACTGCTGGAACTCATAGGGATTATATTGAATGTGTAGATAACTTCAGGTAATGATGATATCATTTTTTTTACATTAACCATTATTGAAATTTATTTAATAAAGAAAAATACATTTCCTTGCAAAAATAGCAATTGCAAGTGTATAAATAAAACCATAGACCTCAAAGTCATGATGCTAAATCTTTAATTTATAACAACTGAAATTAAATCAACTTGTTTACAAATAGTCCATGGCACTACAGTTAAAACAAGAAATATCAGAATGTCGCAGGATCTTAAATAAAAGGTTTGGGTTTCTTGACAATAATTTCATAAATATTCTAAAAAAAATTCAAAATTTCTAAATATAAAGTGTTTAAAATCAAGTGTAATTTTTTAAAATTTTGCAAAAATGTCAAGATGAAGCAAATTTTAAATGACATTTATTTTGTCATGCTGTATTATTTTATTTTGTTGAGGAATATTTTCCCAATGAAAGCAGATTTTAAATAATGATATCTTAACCGTATTAAAAATTTCAAGCCATGTATATGGGAAGGTTGCCACTTATTTAGGTCTTCTTTAATTCCTCTCAGCAGTTTTGTGTAGTTTTCAGGTACAAGTCTTATATTCTTGGTTAAAACCATAACTAGATTAAATGGAATTGTTTTCTCAATTTCCCTTTTGGATTATTCATTGCCAATATGTAGAAACACAATTGATTTTTGTACACTGATCTTGTACCCTATAAATTTGCTGAAATCATTTACTAGCTCTAGTAGTTTTCCTGTTGATTCATTTGGATTTTCTATGTATATATGATCATGCCATCTACAAACAGGTAGTTTTACTTTTCCCTTCCAATTTTGAAGCATTCTGTTTCTTTTTCTTGTTTCATTGCTCAAACTAGAATTTCTATTACAATATTGATTATCAGTGCAAAAAGTAGGCATCCTTGTCTTGTTCCTGATCTTAAATGGAAGATTTTAAATATTTACCATTCAGAATAACCTAATTTCCACTTTTTGACTACTGAAAATCCTGCTCAGGTTCTCAGCATCTCAGCATTCACTTCCTGCTCAGCTAATCTACTCTCTTAACTGCTGCTTTGGAACTGAAAACAGAAAATGGAAAAGCAGCTTCAAATATCAGGTTCAACTATTTGGGTTTCCAGTCTCTTCAGGATTTTGACTCCTACAAAACATGCTATTGGGTAGCTCTCCCCATGCTATCTAAGAGTTATTTTACATTTTTTCCCAGGTTTCTATTCTAAATAGAATCACTCAGAAACAAGCTAGTTTCATCGCTAAAAGCAGACCACTCTACATATGATTGGTGTTTATTAATGGAGTGTCTCTTCTACAAGAATATAAGCTCCCTGAAGGAAATGGTTTTGTCTACTGTTCATCACTCTCTCCCACACTTAGAATAGAATCTGGAACGTAGCATTTAATACATATTTCACAAGAAAGGAAATTAACATGTGACACAGAAGAAAACTAAAGAGTAGAGAGGGTAAATACACTGATAATAGTCAAATACTTAGTATGTGGCAGTACTGAGAGCAGATCTAGGTCTGGTTTTTGCCAAAGAAAGTAACATTGATAAAGCAACACATTTTTTTCACAACCCTCCTAAAGAAATAATTTTATTACTAAATCAAATAAAGATAAATATTTTAAAATTAATGACCATAAAACAATGAGTAACATTATGAATTTTCACATATAAATTTTTTTGTGATTATAACATTTTCACCACAGTAGTGATGTAGTTAAGAGTGCAGGCTTGGGGGTTAGACTTCAGTGTTGAATACTGAATGTCATTTAGTAGCTGTTTCACCTTGGACAAGTCTCTTAATCTCTCTGTGTTCAGTTTTCTAATCTGTAAAATTAGGTTAATAATGATAAAAGGCTGCGGACTTGGCCCAATGGTTGGGGCATCCGTCTACCACATGGGAGGTGCGCGGTTCAAACCCAGGCCTCCTTGACCCATGTGGAGCTGACCCATGCGCAGTGCTGAAGTGTGCAAGGAGTGCCGTGCCACGCAAGGTGTCCCCTGCGTAGGGGAGCCCCATGCGCAAGGAGTGCACGACAAAAGGAGAGCGCCCCAGCGCGAAAGAAAGTGCAGCCTGCCCAGGAATGGTGCCGCCCACACGGAGAGCTGACGCAGCAAGATGATGCAACCAAAAGGAACACAGATTCCTGTGCCGCTGACAACAAGAGAAGCGGACAAAGAAGATGCAGCAAACAGACACAGAGAACAGACAAGGGGGGGGAAGGGGAGAGAAATAAATAAATAAATCTTAAAAAATAAAAATATTTAAAAAAACAAAACAAACAAACAAACAAAATAATGATAAAGAACTCACAGGTTTCTTTTGTATGTTAATGGATTAATAAATGTAAAATACTCAAAATAGTGCCTGACAATGAGACATGTTTAATAAATATTAGGGGGTGGTACTTATTATAACATAAAGAATATCTTGGTTTCATGTGCTTCAAGTGATGTGTTAAAAGTTTTCACCATAATAATTTAAAAGCTATTCTATTTAAAATATTTCACACTATATTGTTATTTCACTAATTTTATAATTTAAGAAGCTAAGGATATTCTCAATTTTCAAAAAATATCTCACTCAACATGATACTACCCTCTGCTTCTTCCCCCTTCCTTTCACTCCAAGCATTTAAATAACCAAAGGACAAGAATGGTTTACATTCCTAGAAGTACAGATAAGGTGAAGTACAAGCAGATAAACCCAAGTAGAGGGAACCATAGCTCAGGACAGCACAGGAGACAGCTAAATGGAAGTGGATGCTTTTTTTTTCTTTGAAGTGACAAAGTTTCTCTCCTTCCACCCCTCTCTAAATGACAGGAAGGGAGAACAGAAAAAGGAGATTTTCTGATCTACCTGTCCTTTCACATATATGGCACTCATAATTAGCACAATTATTCATGGTATAGTAATTTAATGGCAAAGGAAACAAAGCAAGTCACCTATATTAATCTGCTTAGTTCTTCATTCACAAATACTTAAAAACAACAAAGTAATAGTGAAAAAGCAATGGACAACATAAACACTAAACAGACCCAGCCCAGAGGAAACAAATAATTTAAAGTTGATAAACAAATATGGTTAGTATTCTCAGAGAGATTTAAAAATACATGCTGCATACAGGGAAAAAAACCTATATTATAAAGGATAATTAGAGAATAAGAAAACATTCATAAAAATTTAAAATATAATTGTGGGAATTTAAAAAAATTAATAGAAGTAATGAAAGAAAACGGTGAATATTTCTCTCCCTATATAAAGCAAAAATAAATAAATGCATGAAAAAAGACATAGAAGATCAATTCAAGACTCATTATCAAATATGCAAACTTTTCAAAAAAAGAACAGAGAAAAGAAGAGTGGGGATAATTAAATTTGCCATATCTAGATAAGATACATCTTCAGGTTGAAAGATCTAATGCACAAAAGGCAGGAAAAAAATACAATATTAGACATATCTGGTTTAATTCAGAACAAGGATCAAGGGAAGATCCTAAAAAACATCTAGAATGGTCCCCACCCTTGTCAAGAAGTCGGTTATCATTTGACTCCTTATTAGCACGTTGGAACTCTTAAAAACAATGGAACAATTCTTCAACAACCTATGAAAAATGATTTTTAATATTGATATTTCTGGCCAGCTAAATTACCAATCAAATGCAAAGGCAAAATATAGGCATTTCAAACATATAAGAATTCAGAAAATGGGCAATCCACAACTTTGGTTTGTTTTGTTTTACCTGAGCCATATGAAAGAGGATTCCAAAAAGAGCAATTAATGGGCATGAATTGGAACTCAAGAAACATTGGATATAAAGTAGGAATACAAAGAAAAAAAGTCAAAATTAACGGCTGACTGAGATTCGGTAAGGAATCATTATATAATGTATAGCATTCAAGATAAAATGTGATAAATGAGCTGGAGTACACTGTAATATAATAAGGTAAATCTTGTTTCTTCCTTTCAAAAAAAACCAGGAAATTGGAAATTCATGGAAAAACAAAACATTATTTTTTTAAAGTCCTTGTTCAAATATGAAACAATTGAAAATATGGCATAATTCTGAGCAACTGATCAAATAAAAAAAGACAATCCTATCATTCTTCATGCAAGTATAGACTCCTTCAGGCATCAAAGTTTTAAGAGATAAGGAATTACATTCTGTTTTTCTACAGACCCAAATACATTAATTTGTTAAAAATAATGTAATAATATAATTACATTATAAATAAGTTATGGAATGTCCATTTTCAGAATGAATGTATAGTAAAAAATAAAAGATAATTATGGATAATGTATGTTTCAATACCTGAAATTATTCAAGTATTCCCATACCTGGCAGAATTTGGGATGTGGAGAAAGATTGGGCAGGAGTTAATGGGTGCTAAACTCTTCATCATTAACTGTGTGAAATTAAATGATAACTTTAAAAGAGATGGATGCAGGAACAAAGATTAACATTTACTAATTAAATTTATAAAGATAACCAATTGAAAAAACAACAAGAACAACAAAAATTCCTCAAAACTGAAACATAGATACCAGAAGGAGAAAAGAGAACTAAAGTTCTCACCTTCCATTTTGGAGAAAGAGTGAAATCCTAAAATCCTTCCCTCTAAGATCAGGAACAAGACAAGAATGCCCACTCTCACCCCTTCTATTTAACATTGTCTTAGAAGTACTTGCTCAAGCACTGAGGCAAGAACCAGATATAAAAGGCATTCAAATTGGAAAGAAGGAAGTCAAAATTTCATTATTTGCAGATGACATGATCCTATACATAGAAAACCCTGAGAGGTCTACAACAAAGCTTCTAGAACTCATAAATGAGTTTAGTAAAGTCGTAGGTTATAAGATCAATGTGCAAAAATCAGTAGCATTTCTGTCCACCAGCAATGAGCAAGCTCAGGAGGAAATCAAGAAACAAATACCATTTACAATAGTCAATAAAAAAATCAAATACCTAGGAATAAATTTAACTAAAGATGTAAAAAACTTATACACAGAGAACTACACAAGACTGTTCAAGGAAATCAAAGAAGACCTAAATAAATGGAAGAATATTTCCTGTTCATGGATAGGAAGACTAAACATTATTAAGATGTCTATCCTACCAAAACTGATCTACACATTCAATGTAATCCCAATAAAAATCAACACAGTATTCTTTAAGGAACTAGAAAAACTAACTATGAAATTTATTTGGAAAGGAAAGAGGCCCTGAATAGCCAAAGACATATTGAAAAAGAAAAATGAAATTGGAGGAATCACACTACATGACTTCAAAACATACTACAAAGCTACAAGAGTGAAAACAGCATGGTATTGGCACAAGGAGAGACACACAGACCAATGGAACTGAATTGAGAGTTCTGATATAGATCCTCATATATATAGCCATATAATATTCAATAAAGCCACCAAACCCTTTCAACTGGGAGAGAATGGCCTATTCAACAAATGGTGCCTGGAGAACTGGATATCCATATGTAGAAGAATGAAAGAGGATTACCATCTCACACCTTATACAAAAATCAACTCAAGATGGATCAAAGACCTAAATATAAGAGCCAATACCATAAAGACTTTAGAAAGCAGTGTAGGGAAGCATTTACAAGAACTTGTAATAGGAAATGGCTTCATGAACTTCACACCAAAAGCACGAGCAGCAAAAGAACAAATAGATAAATGGGACCTCAAAGGAGTTTGTCAAGAAAGTGAAAAGAGAGCCTACACAATGGGAGAAAATATTTGGTAACCATATATTGGATGGGAGACTTAAAACCTGCATATATAAAGAACTCCTATATCTTGAAAATAAAAAGATAAACAATCCATTTAAAAAATGGGGAAAAGATTTAAACAGACACTTCTCCAAAGAAGAAATACAAATGGCTAAAAGCACATGAAAAAATGCTCAAATTTTTAGCTATCAAGGAAATGCAAATCAAAAGCACAATGAGATACCATCTTACTCCCATAAGATTGGCAGCAAAGAAAAAACAGAAGACTATAAATGCTGGAGAGGATGTGGAGGAATGGGAACACTCATCCACTGCTGGTGGGAATGCAAAAGGATCCAACCATTCTGGAGGACAGTTTGGCGGTTTCTCAAAAAACTATCCATAGATTTGTCATATGACCCAGCAATTCCACTGCTGGGTATATACCCAGTAGAACTGAAAACAAGGACAGAAGCCGATATATGCACACCAATGTTCATAGCAGCATTGTTCACTATTGGCAAAAGTTGGAATCAACCCAAATGCCCATCAACAGATGAATGGATAAATAAAATGTGGTATATACATACAAGGGAATACTACTCGGCTTTAAGAACAAATGCACTACAAGCACACGTGATAACATGGATGAATCTTGAGAACATTATGTTGAGTGAAGCAACCCAGGCATTGAAGGGCAACTACATGACCTCAATGATATGAAATAAGTAAACCAAGCTGCCTCAGAGAGAGAGAGACTGGATGATAGGCTTACAGGAAAGAATACTCTTGCATCTGTACCATTAACCACAATTCTCATCCACCTCTGGGTTCACTGTATTATTCAGTCCCTAGATTATTCTCTAGCTTTCTTCAATTGATATTTACATCCCTAGACTACTCTTTTAAGACACTTACTTAAGTTTTACAGTTGATTTTCATGCATGTTGGAATTATGACCTAATAGCAAAAAAAGTGGAATATGATTTTAGATATGTAACTTAATTTGACTATGTCTCAATCTTTTTCTCTACTGTAATTTAACTGATGAATAACTGGGACACAAGTAGACCATATAGTTGTTGATTCTTTTATAAGTCTGTGAGATTTCACTTTCTTCCTGTTCCACCTGAAAATGATTGTTGAGGAAATATAATTAATAATTTTATTTATTGAATAACTCATTTCACAGTTTGTATAGGTAAGATTGAAGAAATTGAATGAAGACTGTCTTAGATGATATTAAAGAACTACTGTCAATTTTGTTCACATCATCATGATATTATGGTTATTTTTTAAGTTGTATCTATCAAAGACACAAATTGAACTATATTCTTTAAAATGCCTCAGGGAGGAAGGGGGAGGAGAAAAGGAAAAAATAATTTTAAAAAAGGATATAAAGCTTGTGGTTGTTGAAGGTGAGAAATGATAAATGGTGGTTCACTGTATCATTTGACTTTTATGGGTATTTGAAATTTTCCATATTAAAAAGAAAAAATATATACAAATTATCTAAAAAAGAATTCCAAACATAGCCAAACATCTCAAGCAACAAAAAATATTATACATGCCCATGATTTATATTTTTTATGAAAACAACCACTCTTAAAGATAAAATTATTTTTTCTAATATTCTTAATTGGTTAATAGACTTTATTTTCTATATCTTTATCACTATAGTCCCTAGTACATAGCCAACATGCAGAAGGTATTTAATAAAATGTTTGTAGAATAAATGAGATTAAATCAAGAAATTAAAAAATGTGGAATTCTTGTTAATTTTAATATTAACATTTAATAATATTTATGTCAGAAAAAGCTTCCAACTTGTTCATTTCAGTATACCCATATGTTTCCTTACTAAATTTTTGTTGTCTTCAAAAGACATCACAGACTTTATGAGTTCATCAGTTTCATACTGGTAATTTCTAGCATGATGTTTTGTTGGACACCAGTGGAAAATCTGGCTCTGGAGCTGATTTTCATGCAGTTACTTTAATTAGTTGATATGCAGTCAACTAATATGCTTATATTCATTCAGGTACTAATATGCTTATAAGGAATCAATAAAATAAAATTTTACAAAGACATGATTATAAAAAAATACTGGATCACTATTTGTTACTCTAAAATACTGTTTTCAAAGAAAACTTGCTTATATTTCAAGATGTATCCTGCTTTCTATTTTCATTTTACCATTTAAAACTCTCGTCCTTATTTTTCATTCTGACTTTTCAGTCTGACTATTTCCTGGGAGGAACCAGCAATTTAAAAATTCTCAAACTATTACATTCTTAATGGCTAATTTTACTCAGGTGCATGATTATACTTCACAAAAAAAGTAGGAAATAAGACAAAATATTTGAAAAGTTTATAATGTTCTAACTATTCAAAATATTTTATCTATACAAAATGTAGGAAATGGTGAATGAGTACACATGTGAGCATGTGTATGTACGCACACACACTTAGAAAGGGCAGGAAAAGCAAAGACTGAAAAATGGGAAAAAACAAGTAAGAAGGAAAAAAAAGAGATGTGTAGATCATTACTATGAAGATAGCCATTAGAGGCAGACTTCAAGAGATCCAAAGAGGATGCCTTTCTGACAGTTTATTACTCAGTTAACCTGAGTAGCAAACAAAGAACATTTATTGAGGGTAAACTACAAATGAATAAAGTTTAACTTTTCACTTTTTAAATTAAGCAATACTAATTTGAGTATACTCTCATTATGATGTTTAGTCTTAAATACTTTATTTCAGTGTTATTCTTTTTTTTAAACTTTGTTATATAATGTTATCATGAATGATATTACTTTGTAAATCAGGCAGAAAAATTAATTGAGAAAGACAGGAAGAAGGAATGAAAGAAAACAAAACCAGAGACCTAAGTTGTAAATGGGTTTGTGTGAGTATTGCTTCAAGTATGAGAACAAGTAAATAAACACTCATGTCATAAGAACATGATATTACCACTGAAGAGAGGTTTTACTCAGTGAAATATCAAACCACTATCAAAAAAGAAATTTTGAGGCAATAGGCCGAGGGAAAAAATAAATAGTCTTGGCAACCATTAGTGCAGAGGGAAGTTGAACAGGCTACCTGGTTATAGAATGATAAAGGAAGACATATGATGACCCACTGTACTTAGTGAATAAACAAATGAATCAAAATAGTCAAAAGAAAGATTAAAGACAGGCCTTGCTTAAATTACATATACTAATCTGAATTATAATGAGATATAAAAAAAATAAAAGAAATTAAGAGATTTGGATTTTAAAAGAAATTTCCTTTAAATAGGAAGGTTGGGACAGGGTTAAGGATATTGACACAAGTGGTTGAGAACTACATTAGACTTTTATGTCAAGACACATAAAATTATGAGAGAGTATCTTTAATGTTCCTGGTATAATTCTGAAATAAGCAAATAAACTGTTTGAAATGCTTTGTTTTAATATGGCATGTCTAACTTACACATTTAAAGTTATTTCCTTCAAACTGCAACCAGAACATATATCTAAAGTGAATAACTTTTATTAGGTCTGGAAAACAAAGGTGGAGATTTCTGTAAGATGGAAACAGAACGAAGTGATGAAAGTAATGACCATATCAAATTAGAACACAGAGCATATGCTAAGGAGAGCCCCACCAGCGAAGTGATTGAATTCTCCCAGCAGTTTTTGCAGAAAAGTCCAGTACATTGAGAAGCAGGGATTAGGAGATAAAGAGATATTTGCAGTAAATTGGTGTGGGCTGAGTAAAACCAGCAAATTTAGAAACCTGCAGGGTCTGCAATCCAAATTGTAAACTTAATACTCACCTCCACCATTTACTGGATGCATAGTATGTAACTTAAAGCAGGGGAAAGAAATCATGCCAGAGAGAAGACTATGGGGGCTAATCTATCTTTGGCTGAAACAAACAAAAAACAAAATAAAACAAAAAGAATAAAGAGAAGGAAACTCCCTGAAAGGCAGGGAACATCTCTGAGCATACACTTCCCTATTTCCAACAGCTGATATTATTAAAAAAGAAAAACAAAAACAGGGAGGAGAAGACCCAAACTTGGAGTGTCAGGGCATGGAGACAAAGTTAGACAAATGAAGCATGTGAAACAGAAGTCACAAGCCTGAAAAAATCTTGGAAATTGTTAATTGCACAGTCATGGAGCCACTAAACATTGTACTCATCTTTATTCATAATATGACATGTGTGACATGCTATGGCATTATTTCAGCAGGTTCCTAAAAATGATAGGGAGAGAAAATCACTGTGCAAAGTTCAAACTTTTCCAAACACAGAAAAGAAACTAGTCTACAATTAAGTGACATAGACTTCTTAGGAGATTTCCCTATAGTCCATCTCCATATGGCCATCTAAAAACTCTACTTTAAAGAATAAGATTGGAGGAAATAGAAACTTTTCCAAATGTTAAAGATTTAGAGGTCTGAATAAAAAAAATCACAGTCTTTGAAAGAACTGTGATAAATTCCAATGACAGAAGTATCCCTAGTTCATTTAATTAAGCAAGCAAATTTCTGATTTTAAAACCTGACAATAATAGTGATAACAAAATGTGTAATACTATCAACTAATTTCACTCATAATATAAATGCAAACCTCTTAAAAAAAGAACAAGTAGAACAGTGTAGTCTATTTGGAAAGAAGACCTATAGAATGTTTTAACCAGTAACACTTGCTTGGGGAAATGCTCCCCAACACCAACAAAAAATCACACTGTATGAAAAGAACTACCACATTGTGAAATGAGACACTTCTAACCTCGTCAAAATTGTTTGGTCTAAAATTTGAATGAAAAGCCTTGCAAAATTTCTGATCTTAGAGCCAGAATGAGCTTCAGAGGAGTTTCTCTCCATGGACTGAAGCTCTCAGACATTGTATTTTCTGTAAGTGAAGAAAACTAGTAACATATGAAAAATTATTTAGCCTTACTAGCAGTCAAAAGAATACAAATACAGACCCACACATACAATGAGATACCCTTTTAAAATATTTGACTGACAAATATATTTTTTTAAGCATAATATGCAGTGTTGGGAGATGAGTGTCTCAAATACTGCTGTTGCAAGGGTAACTACGAAAAGACATTCAGGAGTTTTAAGTTGGTAGGGGGGTAAGATTACTTTTCTTCTTTAGATGATCTCTCTAGTTTGACATGCAGGGTAAATTTATACAGGTTGCCTCATGCAGAACTTGTTGAATAGTATGGGTGAATGATGATGGCACTTTGTCCAAAATGGAAGCAGTGAGGTTGGTTTTGGAGACAAGTAGAGAAACAAAGAGATTTTTAGAAGTCCAAATAAATAGAACCAGTGAATGAGATGGAGAAGACACGAATGACTCCCAGATATGAGCCTTGAGACACTGGTATGTAATTAAGAGAGAATAATAAATACAGTTTTTATATTGCTGATTTAAGGTGTCTGCAAAAATTAACTATTAAAAATTATAAGATAACCCATCGATTTGACATTTCATTAAAATGTAACAAATATAATTTGTATTTTAATATTTTAGAGAAAAAGTCACAAGAACATTTAAAAATAGATTATATGAAAATTGCTTAAAATCTGTAATATAAAAATTTCTATGTGATAGTTATATTATGGTCCTTTCTTCAAATTAATGTTTTAAAATACATAAACATATATGGATTACAAAGAACACATGAAAACTGAGCAAAAGATGGGGGAATAAAACTAGATATGGATCAACTGCAGGCAGATGAAATGATTCTTGGTATTACAATGTAATACTATGTAGATATTTGATAAATGAGAAAAATCTTTGTGTTCCAATATAAAAAGATCTCCATGATATAAGTAACAAAAGCAACATACTGAACACCTTTAAAATACGCCATATTATATGTACAATAAGAGCAAGCAAGAATATATATTCAAGCTTCTCTGAATATGAAAAAAAAAAGCCTTAGAATGATACACAACATATATTAAATGGGTGGGGGTATGCAAACTGGGTGGAGATAGGAGAGTGGTGGGAGGGGTATTTCACTATGTACCTAGTTTTCTATCTATAATTTTGGGTAATGTCTGCCAATCAAAAATTTTAAAATTCTCCTCATTTTAAAAACACATCACACCTATATATTAAACAGAATGATTTAAAGATCATTTAACTCATTAAAATATTCTTTAAAAATAGGTAAAGAAAAGAAATTTAAAATATTTATATATATGTTTAGTGATTTAACAAGAAAAATCAGTGATATTAGAGTTTTTTTAGGAAACCACTATCATATAAAAATACCTACAAGATATTTAAAAGAAAACAAATATGGAATTGGAGTAGACCAAATAAATGTATACTTTGAAATCAATGCACAAGAAAGCATTTGATATTGTTTCTCTTCCAATTAAACAAAGCAAGAAAATAGAGAATATAACCATGACTATTATTGCTGGGGAAATGCATTTTAGGAGCCCTTTTCTATTTTATCACTTGAAGACTATAAGGGGTGATATTGCTAACATGATATTTTGTCAGTGATACTATGATAGGAAGAAACTATATCAATGATACATTAGACTATTTTCTGATAATTTTTCTTTAAAAAAAACATGAGGTTATTACTTAGAAAAAGTAAAATCTAAAGGGAGAGCCACAAAAATACATTATTTTAATCTATGTACCATAAGTGAAATGTAATCTATTTCTATTAGCCTCAGGTTCCTTTTCTCCTCTCCTCCAGCTCCATAAACAAAGGAATACAATGGTATTATACATCTTTTTCAATACCAATTTAGATTTCCAAAGGGTATTTAAAAGACACATTCATTAAACAGTTTTACTTTTCCAGTACGAAAATGCAGGGAAAACAAGGAAGAGAGATATACTTTCCTAAAAAAGTAATAACCACTACCATTTCTTCATTCTTATTTCTAAGCAAGTTTGTCAATGATACATTTAATTCTTATGTCATGAAAATATAACAAGAAAGAAATGTCAAGCAACAAGGAAGGGACCTCCAACAAAGAAGGGACCTCCAACAACCTATTTAAAACATCCTTCCACTCTGTTATTATCACCGTATCTGCTCTATTTTTCTTCATAGCACTTATCACCAACTCCAATTGTCATACAGTTTTTGCTTATTATCTCTCTTACCCACAAGAATAAAGCTTCCCCTTGCCTAACACAGTGATTAGCAATTAGTAAAATATTTGTTAAATTTTAAAAAGTATTAACACTACATATTTGTATATGTATATATGCATTGTATATATTCATTCAGTCTGAAAACACTTCTGGAATTCTCTCTATTCTAAGCACTAACAAATCCACAATGTAGAATATGTTTCTGGCTTGTGGTTTTAACAAAGCAAGGTAAAGATACATCAAAAAAGAAGCAGAGGAATAACACACATGCTATCTTTGACCAAAGCAGGAGATATCTGTAATCCCAAACTGCAATATAAGAAACAGGAAACAGATGGAGAAATAGCAATGGCTTAGGAGAGAAAAATATAGCAAACTCAAGTTCTTGCAGATACCAAAGAAGAGAAATACGTTCTGTCACATAGATCCCTAAAAAAATTCAAGTAAAGGCAGGGGACTTGTGATGGTTAATTTCATGGGTCAGCTTAACTAGGTTATGGCATACAGTTGTCAAGTTAAGCAAGCACTGGCCTGATTATTGAGCGGGTATTTAGTAGATGGATTTGCATCTATAGTTCACTGAATGATTCCATGACTGATTCCATCTACACTAACAAAGGAGTGGCCCTCAGCAATGAGGGGAGTCTCCTCATCCAATCACCCAGGCCTGTACAAAGGAATTGATTTGAAGTCTATTTAAGGAGCAATTAGATGTCAGAGTCCTTGGCCCTACCCTTTCCTCATTCATAGAAAAGTTGCAAGACATAATCTCTAAAGAAATTCAATCAGAGCGACTCCAAACTCAGGGACATTCTGGCCTTAACTGCCAGACTACAAACAGGGGGAGCTGGCAATATTCTGCCAACTGAGTAGTTGACAGGGAATCCCCCATCCCTTTTCTTTTTATCAATTCTGGGACAGCAGAAACCAGGCTTATATCTCTGGAAGTTCATATATGGAATTTCTCTACAGAAAGAAAACACCTACAGATATTAACATTTAGGAAGTCCCAATGAAAATGGTGACTAACTACAAAATTACACAAACCCCTCCCAAGTATGAAGTGCCTCATTCTTAAACATTATTGGAAAAAGGAAAAATATACAAATATATAGAGACTAAACAACACACTCTTAAATAATCTGTGGGTCAAAGAAGAAATTGCAAGAGAATTCAGTAAATATAGAAACAAATGAAAATGAGATTACAACATATCAAAACCTATGGACCACAAGAAAAGCAGTGCTGAGGAAGAAATTTACAGACTTCAATGCTTTAAAAAAAATAAAAAGAGCTAAAATTGAAGACACCTAATTGTACACCTGAAGAAACTAGTAAAAGAACAGCAAATTAATCCCAAGGAAAGCTGAAGAGAAGAAATAATAAATATCAGATCAGAATAAAGAAAATTAAGAACAAAACACAATAGAATCAATAAAAACAAAAGTTGTGTCTTTGAGATCAACAAAATTGACAAACCTTTAGCTAGACAAAGAAAAAAAGAAAAAAGATGCAAGTAAATAAAATCATAAATTAGACAGGGGACATTACAACTTACCCTGCAGAAATAAAAGAGATCATAAGAGGATACTGTAAACTGTACTCCAGCTAACCAGACATTGTAGACAAAATGGACAATTTCCTAGAAACATACAAACAACCTACACTGACCCTCAAAGAAACAGAAGAACTCAACAAACAAATCATGAGTAAAGAGATTGAAACAGTTATTAAAAACCTCCCCAAAATGAAAAGTCCGGACCAGATGGCTTCACAGGTGAATTCCACCAATCATTCAAAGACAATCTAATACCAATATTCTTCAAGTTCTTCCAAAAAAGTGAACAGGAAGGAATGCTACCAAAATCACTTTTTGAAGCCGACATCACACTAATATCAAAATCAGATAAAGATACTATGAAAAAAAATTACAGACCAATTTCTATAATAAATATAGATGCAAAAATCTTTTAAAAATACTTGCAAACCAAATCCAAAATCATATTAAAAGAATTATACACATGATCAGGTATGGATTATACCAAATATGCAAAGGTGGTTCAATGCAAGAGAAATCAATTAATGTAATAAATCACATTAATAATTTTTAGAAGAAAAATCACTTGAACTTCTTGATTGATGCAGAAAAGGCAACTGACAAAACACAGCATCCAGTCTTGATGAAAACACTCCAAAAGATAGGAATAGAAGGAAGTTTTCTCAACATGGTAATGTACGTATGTGAAAAAACTCACAGCTAACATTGTACTCAATGATGAAAGAACAAAAGCTTTCCTGCTGAGATTGGGAATAAGATATGGATGTCCAATGTCAACACTATTATTCAATATCATGCTATAAGTTCTACCTAAAGCAATTAGGCAAGAAAAATAATTAACATGTACCCAACAAGGAAAGGAAGAAGTAAAACTCCTGCTATTCATTGATGATATGATCCAATATCTAGATAATCCTGAAAAATTAACAGCAAAGCTACTAGAACTAATAGACAAGTCCTGCAAAGTGGTGGGATAAAAGATTAATATGCAAAAATAAGTAGCATTTCTTTACACTACTGATGAGCAATCTGAGCAGGAATTCAGAAAAAATTCCATTTAAAATAGTGACTAAAAGATTCAAATATTCATGAACAAACTTAACTAAGGACATAAAGGACCTGTAATTAGAAAACTACAAAACATTGTTAAAAGAAACGAAAGAAGATTTAAATAAATGAAAGAACATTACATATACATTCAATGGAAAACTAAACATGGCTAAGATGTCAGTTTCACTCAAGCTTATATAAAGACTCAATGAAATGCCAATAAAAACCCCAACAGCCTTTGTTGCAGAAATGGAAAGTCAATTATCAAATCTATTTGGAAGGATAAGATGGCCTGAACAGTCAAAACTGTCTTTAAAAAGAACAACGTTGGAGGATTCTCATTCACTGACTTTATTTAATTTTTTTAGATTTATTTTTTATTTTTTTCTCTCCCCTTCTCTTCCCCCAGCCCCCCTCAGTTGTCTGCTCTCTGTGTCCATTCGCTGTGTGTTCTTCTGTGACTGCTTCTATCCTTATCAGGGGCACCGGGAATCTGTGTTTCTTTTTGTTGCATCATCTTGTTGTGTCAGTCGTGTCAGTGTGTCAGTGTGTTGTGTGCGGTGCTATTCTTGGGCAGGCTACACTTTCTTTGCGCTGGGCAGTTCTCTTTACAGGGTGCACTCCTTGCGCATGGGGCTCCCCTATGTGTAGGACACCCCTGCGTGACATGGCACTCCTTGCGTGTGTCAGCACTGTGCATGGGCCAGCTTCACATGGGTCAGAGAGGCCCAGGGTTTGAACCGCGGACCTCCCATGTGGTAGGCAGATACCCTATCCATTGCGCCAAGTCCGCTTCCCTCATTCACTGACTTTAAAGCAGATTACTTAGCTACATGGTAAAAACAGACATCTTGACTAATGGAAGTGGATCAAGAACTCAGAAACAGACTCTCAATCGACAATCAAATGATTTTTGACAAGGCTGTCAAGCCCAACCAGCTGGGCCAGAACAGTCTATTCAACAAATGGTATGGGGGAAACTGGATATCCATATCTAAAAGAAAGAAAGAAGACCACTATCTCACACACATAAAAAAAAATTAACTCAAAATGGATCAAGGGCCTAAATATAAAAGCTACAGTCGAAAAACTCCTGGAAGAAAATGTAGCAAAACATCTCCAAGATTTGTGGTAGGTGGCAATTTCTTAAAACTTACCTCCAAAACAGAAGCAATGAAAGAAAAAATAGATAAAGTGCCCTTCTCAAATTTAAAAAGGTCTGTTCTTCAAAAGAGTTTGTCAAGAAAGTATAAAGGCAGCCTATTCAATGGGAGAAAATATTTGGAAACCACATATCCAACAATGGCTTGAGATCCAGTTATATAAAGAGATCATACACAACTCAATGATAAGAAGACAACCAGGGAGAGGTGTGGGGTATATGGAAACCTCATATTTTTTAATGTAACATTTTTTGTGGTCTATGTATCTTTAAAAAAAAAGACAATAAAAAAAGAAAAAAAAAAGAAAGTGCTGATATATAAAAAAAAAGACAATCAAAGGAAGTTGATGTGGCTCAAGCAATTGAACTCCCACCTACCACATTGGTCATCCCGGGTTCAGTTCCCAGTGCCTCCTGGAGAAGACAAGCAAGACAGTACACTGGCACAATGGGCAGGCACGGTTAGCTGACACAACAAGAGCATGCAACAAGGAAGCACAAAGAGGAAAGACAATGAGAAACACAACAAAGTGGGGAGGTAGGGGGCTCAAACAACTGAGTGTCTCTCCCCTACATAGTAGTCTCAGGTTCAGTTCCCGGTGCCTAATAAAGAGAAGACGAGTACACAGCAAATGGACATAGAGCGCAAACAAGTGAGCACAAACAATGGGGAGGGGGTGGTGGAATAATAAAATAAAATAAATCTTAAAAAAAACAAGGACAAGCTGATAAAAAATGGACAAAAGTCTTAGATAGTCATTTTTCCAAATAGGAAATAAAATTGGCCAAAAAGTACATTAAAAATATTCAAATCACTAGCTATTACGGAAATGCAATGAGATACCATTTTACATGTTAAAACTGATGAACTCATATTGAAGCACTGCCACTAATTGTGGAATATAGTGTACATTATAGTTTACACTCTGTCCCATGCAATTTTGTAGGTTAGGACAAAAAATGGCCTGTATCCGTCATTTAAATGTTTGTAGAAACTGTATTAAGGTCCTTGCATTCTTGATATTGGTAGTTTGAAATGTCTCTCTTTTTTCTGATTATTGTGTCTAGATGTTTATCAGTTTTATTGTTCTTCTCAAAAGACAAGTTTTGTTTCATTGATATCTCTATCAATTCTCTGTTTTCTACTGAACTGATTCATTTTATTTTTATTATTTCCTTTATTTTGCTTACTTTGGGTTTAATTTGTCCTTCTGCTTGGACACAAATTGCTCTATGATTCAAGTAAAGCAAGAAAATACATAGTATTGAGTAAACAGTAAAAAAATATATAACTTAAGAACTATAACCAGCAACATTAAATCAATTATCAGAAACATATATAATTGAATTCCCTTTTCTAATTCTTTGCGTTGGAATAATCTCTATGGAACAATGTCTCATCTTTTAACTAGGAATATTTGTCGTTAGTTGTTGTTTTTTTTATGTTTTATTTTTCTGGTCCTTTGGTTAGTATTCTCATGATGAATGCATCACAATTAGAGACATCAGTGAAAGAAAGTAATTGAAGAGGTTATGGTAATAAAATGGCTATTGGTGGGATTTTACTTGCAAATAATGAATTAAAAATATATAAATAGTAACACCAACTGACTATTTTGCTTCTTATTTTTCTTCATTTTTCTTTACTTGGGCAGAATAGGTTTTTACACCATAAATAAACTGTAATATTGCTGTGAAGATATTACTTTCTTCTTTATGAATATTGGAACACTAAAGAAGGTAAAACTTTCTATATATTTGCTTGGTTCATGTAAGAACAAATAGGAATTAAAAGGTTGAATGACCACAACTACAGTCTTTAAAAGGATTTAATATGTATTAATTTAATTTAAATTACATAGTAGCACTATTTTTAAATTCCTTATTCATTCACATTTATATATAAAATAATTATTTTTATTATATTTATATTTAAATCAAGAACAAAAATTTTCTTCAGACTAGTTTAAAAGATCAAGTATAGCTCAGGTTTAATGTAGAGGACTTGATTCTGAAAATAGACTTTTTTTTGCTAGATTAAATTTAGCCTGAATTTGTGACACTAATGAACAATAACAACTGGGTGATTTCCGAAACTAATTAGGTAACCATAAAATGGTATCCCTATCCATTTCCTTCCCCTGTTAAAATTCCACCTCCTGTCAGAGAAGACTGTATGATTAAAATTCTGGAAAAAAAAATTTTTTAGCTAAGAAATATTTCTTTCTCTAGATAAAAGAAGAGATGCCAATATCTACCAGTGTTTGGAGAAGGGGAACAAACTGCAAGTGTTTTCTTTAGGTTGACAATGGTTTGATATTCTTGTTCTTTATTTTTATCATACAGCCTGGAAGGGTCTCCCCACATCTTTAGTATCTAGCCAAATCCTCATCTACCCTTCAAAACATTTTGAGAGCCCTAAGTTATCATGAGTCCATACCTCCTTTAAAGGAAGAACCAGGGAGAGTCTGGAAAGATGGCATCACAGTAGCTCAGGCAGAGCATGGCTCTCTTACAAAATAGGGGAGAAAGCATAGAGGTCATCTGAGCGAGCTGCTTTGGTGAACTGCTGACGAGGAAATGGGAACATGCATCGTCCAGGAGGAACTGGGAATGGAGAGATGAAGAGACCAAAAGGAAAACTGTAAGCTGATCTCCATACCCCACACTTGAGGCAAACAGCCTAGGTAAAACCTGTGGCTGAGGGGTCAATGGTGAAGGGAAAGGACATGTCCCTCCCTTAGAAGAGAGAGTAGGGTGGAAGGTTGAGTATGGTTTCTCTTCAGCGAATTTAACTGGTTTTGAATCCTGGATCAGAAGATCCAGTTAGTGGAAATTGGAAGATTCAGCTACATGGAAAGGCTTGCCAAAGATCACCAGCTGCTGGCCAGCTGAGAAAGTGAAGGAAGACAGGTCTTGTTTTTCCCTTTCTCTCTCCCAGGCACTGTAGATCTGGTCTATGTCCCATAAGTGGCTCCCTGCCACTGGTGTGATACTTTAAGCTGGACAATCTCAAAGTTTTGCAAAAAAAAAAAAAAAAATGAATTGAAATCAAAGAGCTATGAAATAAAATCACTATGCAGGAGAAAGAATTAGGGAGTGAAATTTATGAACAAAATAAAATAATCAAAATAATCAGATGCCTAGATAGCAACAAAAAATTCCAAGCCATACTAAGAAACAGGAAGATAAGACCCAGCCAAAGGAACAAACCAAGAATTAGGCAAGACAGGATTTAAGACAATGAATTACACAAATCTCTTTAATCAATTTAAGGAGTTGAAAGAAAATATGACTAAGAGATAAAGGATATTAAGATGACACTGTATGAGCATAAAAAAAAACAATAGAAAGCCTGTAAAGAAAAGTAAGAGTGCTTATGGGAATGAAAGACACAATGGATGAGATTAAAAACACATTAGAGGCACATAAGAGCAGATTTTAATTGACTGAGGACAGAATTAGTGAATTGAAAGACAGGATATCTACACTTGAAAAGACAGGAAAACAGAAAAAGAAAGGAATGGAAAAAATTGAACAGGTTCTTGGAATTAAATGACAACATGAAATGCAAAAAACATAAATGATATAGGTATACCACAAGGAGAAGAGAATGGAAAAGGGTCAGAAGAAAAATGAGGAAAGAATGACTGAAAATTTGCCGACCCTTACGAAAGATGTGAATAACAGTATTTAAGAACGACAATGTCCCCAAACAGAATAAACCCAAATAGACCTACACTGAGGCACCTACTACTCAAAATGTCAAATGCCAGAGATAAAGAGAGGATTCTGAGAGCAGAAACCATGGAGGCAAGAAGGCAGAGGCATGATATATTTCAGGTACTGAAAAACAAAAATTGTCAGTCAAGAATTCTTCATCCAGCTAAACTATCATTCAGAAATGAAGTTGAATTTAAAGCCTTCACTGACAAACAAAACCTGAGAGGGTTTATCGCTAAGAGACCAGATCTATAGGAGCTACTACAATGTGTGCTCCAGCTTGAAAGGAAAAGAAAAAGGAAAGAGGCTTGGAGAAGAGTGTAGAAATGAAAATTATAAGTAAGGACAACTGAAAGAGCTAAAAGACAAACAATAGTAAGATATGACAATGGAAAGTGAAGGAATAAAACTGATGAAGTTAGAAATGCCTTTACAGTAATAATATTGAATGTTAATGGACTGAACTTCCCAATGAAAAGACATATACTGACAGAATGGACAAAAAATATTAGTTGTCTACTTGTTGTCTACAAGAGACTCACATTAGATGCAAGGACACAATCAGGTTAAAAGTGAAAGGTTAGGAAAAGTGACTTCAAGCATAGAATAAAATCACAAAAGGCCTGGTGTAATGATACTAAAATCAGACAAAGAAGATTTTAAGTGCAAAAGTATTATATAAGATCAAGAAGGCCAATATATATTAATAAAAGGGACAATTCACCAAGAAGAAATAACAATAATAAGTGTTTATGATTAGAACTTAGGTGACCCAAAATACATGAAGCATACACTGGCAAAACTGAAGGGAGGAAAAGATGTCTGTATAATAGTTGGAGATTTCAACACACCACTCTCAGCATTGGACAGAATATCTGGATAGAGGATAAATAAGGAAACAGAGAGCTCAGATAAAATGATAATTGAACTAGACATAGCAGACATTTATATAACATTACACCCTAAAAGAGCAGGATATACATTCTTCTCAAGTGCGGGTCTTTTTTTCAGTATAGACCATATGTTGGGTTGTAAGTCAGATCTCATTAAATTAAAAAGACTGAAATTAAACAAAGCACTATCTCTGATCATAATGGAATAAAGTTGGAAACTGTATAATAAAGGGGAAAAAGCAAAAATTCACAAATATATGGAGATTAAACAATACATTCAAATAATCAGTGGGTCAAAGATTAAATTGCAAGAGAAATCAGTAAATATCTCAAGATGAATAAAAATGAGAACAAAACATATCAAAACTTATTGGAGACAGCAAAGGCAGTGCTGAAAGGGAAATTCATAGCCCTCAATGCTTCCATAAAAAAGAAGAGCTAAAATCAAAGACCTAACAGTACACCTGGGAAAACTAGTAAAAGAACAGCAAATCAATTCCAAAGCAAGCAGAAAGAAAGAATTAATAAAGATTAGAGCAGAAATAAATGGAATGGGGAATAAAATACAATAGAGAAATACAACATAATTACAAGTTTGTTCTTTGAGACGATCAACAAGATTGACAAAACCTTAGCTAGATTAACAAGGAAAAAAAGAGAGGATGCAAATAAAATCAGAAATGAGAAGGGCAACATTATCATTGAACAGCAAATATAAAAGGTCATAATAGGATGCTATGAACAACTGAGTGCCAACAAACTAGACAATGTTGACGTGATGAAATGGACAAACTCCTAGAAACACACAAACAACCCACACTGACCCACCATGACCAGAGGGTTAATAAAATACCTCAATAAGCCAATTACATGTAAAGAAATTGAAACAGTTATCAAAAACCTCCCCAAAATACAAAGACCAGAACCAGATGCCTTCACAAGTAAATTCTATTAACCATTTTAAAAAGATCTTACACCAATCTTAGTCAAACTCTTTCAAAAAAATTTGAACAGGAAGGGACATTACCAATCTCATTCTGTGAAGCCAACATCACCCTATTACCAAAGCCAGACAAAGGTACTATGAAAAAAGAAAATTACAGACCAAAATGCAAAAATCCTCAAGAAAATACTTGCAAACAAAACCCAAAAGCACAATAGAAAAATTTATTTATTTATTTGTTTGTTTGTTTGTTTGTTTGTTTGTTTATCTCTCCCCTTCCCCCCCACTCTGGTTGTCTGTTCTCTGTGTCTATTTGCTGCGTCTTCTTTGTCCGCTTCTGTTGTTGTCAGCGGCACGGGAATCTCTGTTTCTTTTTGTTGTATCATCTTGTGTCAGCTCACCATGTGTGGCACCATTCCTGGGCAGGCTGCACTTTCTTTTGTGCTGGGTGGCTCTCCTTACGGGGCACACTCCTTGTGCGTGGGGCTCCCCTATGTGGGGGACACCTCTGCGTGGCACAGCACTCCTTGTGCGCATCAGCACTGCGCATGGGCCAGCTCCACACGGGTCAAGGAGGCCCGGGGTTGGTGTTATAGCAGGTATGCAAGCATGGTTCAATGCAAGAAAATCAAATACTATTATATACCACATTAATAAATTGAAATTTAAAAATTACATGATCAATTTAATTGATGAACAAAGGTGTCTGACTAGTACAATATCCTTTGATAAAACATCCTGAAAGATAGAAATAGAAGGAGACTTTCTCAATATGATAAAGGGCATATATGAAAAACCCACAACTAATATTGTACTCAATGGTAAAAGACTGAAGTTTTCCTGTTGAGATCAGGAACAAGACAAGGATGTCCACTGTTTCCCCTGTTACTGTTACTCAGTATTGTTCTAGAAGTTCTAGCTAGAGCAATTAAGCAAGAAAATGAATTAAAATGTACCCAACTAGGAGAAGAGCATTCTGCAACATCCTTGAAAGTATGGAAGGAGGAGACAAACCACCTGCAGAGAGGATTTGTGAGTAGAGCACTCCATGCCATAGAGGTCAGTGCCCATGGTGCAAGCCGCCTCAGGAGCTATACCCATGACTGGATTTGGAAACTCCATTTCCCAAAAAACAGAGGAGGAAGACAAGGTGTGGAACCAACTTCAACTACTGAGTAGTAAACTTGGCAGGCTAAAGTATAATCCTAGAAACAGCTAAACTTTGAGCTGAACAGGTCAGGAGGATGGTAACCATCATTTTGACTCTGCACCTGGCATGAGGGGAAGCAGGGTTGATTGAAAAATCACAGTCATTGTGGGAACCAGCTTCTTTCCACCCAGATCGGACTGCAGATCTAGTCTAAATTCTGGCCCCACCTCTGACAGGGAGGAAGCTAGGGGGACCTATACCACCTTTCTGGGAAATTGCAACCCATGCCACAGAGGTTGGTGCCCATCTTACTCTTGTGTACAAGTCACCTCAGGACTATTCTGTGGCTGGAGTTAGAAGCTCCAGTTCCCACAAACAGTGGAGGAAGAGACAATTGTCTACCAGCCTCAGCTACTGATTAGTGGACTTGGCTAGCCAAAGTATAATCCAAGGAACAGCTAGGCTTTGAGCCTGTCCATGTTGGAAAGAGTACAGTAGCTGCCATTTTGACTCTGCCCCTGGCATGAGGGGAAGCCTGGCTGACTGAAAATCACAGTGAAGGTAGAGACTGGCTTCTTTCCATCAAGATAAGTCTGCAGCTTTAGCCTAGGCTACAGCCCCACCTCCAGCAGAGAGGAAGCTGGCAGGACCTGCACCTGACTCTCCAGTCAAGCGCAAGTGGTTTCCAATGGCTCAGAATGAATAGTCAGTTACCTGGAGCTGAGTGTAGGAGAGGTGCTGAGTAACCTTGGCCTCTCTAGGCAATGGCAGGAATTTTCAGCCCACAGGAACTGGTTTGTTGTGCCTTCAAGTTCATCTCCACCTCTGACCCCTCATAGGGTAGGAGGGGGATGGTGTTTCCTCAGCCCTTCAGGGCAACTACAGGCAAGTCCATCTTCACTTCTACCCCCCATAGCATAGGAGGGAGCTGGTGTTCCCTCAGCCTCTCAGGGCAACAGCAGGTGCTTCCAGCTTACAGAGACTGAACTGTTGGGTGTTGGTGGTTCCATTCCCACCCTCTAAAGGGCAGAAGAGACAGTAATCCCTCAGCCTCTCAGGGCAACTGTGGATGTATTCTGCCCAGACAGATTAGATTGTGGCCACTCCAGATGGTCCATTCTCATCCCTGGCAGGGAGGGAGTCTGGTGCTATGTCAGTTTATGTGGGCAAATGTAATCATTTTGGACCCACACAGCATAGACTGCTATATGCAACTATCACTCCATCCCCACTCAAGGTAGGGAAGGAAGGGCTGTGAAGCTTTATCAGTCTCTCCATGCAACTACAGATAGTCTTGTCCTGACCAACTTGGCTTATTATACACAACTGCAGCTCTGTTCCTACCCCTGACAAAGGAGAAAGATGGGAGAAGTTTCAATTCCTGGGGCAACAAGGGCAGCTTCAGCCTCCGTAGCTTACAACACCAACTACCTCTTGGAATCCTACTACACAATGAGCAAGGGAGAAAAGACAAGAAAGCCCTAAACTAAAGGGAGAAACTGCACCCAGAATAAATACATCTAGCAAGCCAGATTTGTAAACAACAAAAAAAATTACAATCCATACCAAGAAATGGGAAGATATGGCCCAGTTAAGGAACAAGATGAGCCTACAGATGTCATAAAGGAGTTAAGACAACTAATCATAGATATTCAAACAAATCTCCATAAGAAATTCAATGATAGCTAAAGAGATTAGGGATATTAAGAAGACACTGGGTGAGCACAAAGAAGAATCTGAAAGCATACACAGAAAACTAGCAAACTTTATGGGAAGGAAAGGTGCAATAAATGAAATGAAAAATACACTGGAGGCTTGTAACAGCAGATTTGAGGAAGAGAAGAAAGGATTGGTAAACTCAAAGACAAGACCTCTGAAAGCAAACATAAAAAAGGTCACATGAAGAAAAGATTGGAAAAAATTGAACAGGGTCTCAGGGAACTAAATGACAGCAAGAAATGTGCAAACATACATGTCACGGATGGCCCAGAAGAAGAAGAGAAGGGAAAAGGGGCAGAAGGAATATTTGAAGAAATAATGGTGGAAAATTTCCCAACCCTCTTGAAGGCTATAGATATCTATGTCCAAGAAGCACAACATACTCCCATTCAAATAAATCCAAATAGACCAAATCCAAGACACATATTAATCAGAATGTCAAATGCCAAAGACAAAGAGAGAATTATGAGGGTAGCAAAAGAAAAGCAATGCGTCACATATAGGTGATACCCAATAAGATTAAGTGTCAATTTCTCATCAGAAACCATCGAGTCAGGAAGGCAGTGATATGGTATATTTAAGATACTATAAAAGAAAAACTGCCATTCAAGAATTTTATATCCAGAGAGATTATCTTTCAAAAATAAGGGTGAGATTAGAATATTCACAGATAAACAGAAACTAAAACAAAAAGACAAGCTTTGCAGGAAATACTAAAAGGAGAGTTAAAACATAAAAAGAAAAGGCAGGAAAGAGAGGCTTGGAAGAGAGTCTAGAAATGATAACTGTATCAATAACAGTAACCAAAAGTATCAGAAATAAAATGACAGATAAGTGCAAGGATCAAAATGGTTGAAATAAAATAAGAACTGCCTTTACAGTAATAACATCACATATAAATGGATTAAACTCCCCAATCAAAAGACACAGACTGGGGGAATGGATAAGAAAATATTAGTCATCTATATGGTCTATGAGAGACTCACCTTAGACCCAAGGATACCAATAGATTGAAAGTGATAGGTTGGAACAGATATTCCATTCTGCCATAGCCAAAAAAAAAAAAAGAAAGAAAGAAAAGAAAAGCTGGGGTAGCTATACTTATATCAGATGACATAGACTTTAAAAGCAAACTATTATTAGAGACAAGGAAGGACATTACATATTAATAAAAGGGATGATTCACCAGGAAGAAATAATAATCATAACTGTACATGCACCTGGCCAGAATGCCCCAAGATACATGAAGCAAACTCTGGCAAAATTGAAGTGAGAAATAGACATCTCTGCAATAATAGTTGAAGAGTTCAATATACCACTCTCAGCACTGGATAGAACCTCTGGGCAGAGGATCAATACAGAAAAAGAGAACTTGAATAAAATGATAAATGGACTAAACCTAATAGACATATATAGAACACTGCACCCCAAAACAGCAGGGTATACATTCTTTTCAAGTGCTCATGGATCTTCCTCCAGGATAGACCATATGTTAGGTCACAAAGCAGATCTCAATAAATTTAAAAAAATCAAAATTATACAAAGCACTTTCTCTGATCATAATGGAATAAAGTTGGAAATTAATAAGTGGCAGAGAAAGGGAAAATTCACATAATATATATGAGACTAAACAACACACTTAAATAATAGTGAGTCAAAGAAGAAATTTCAATAGAAATCAACAAATATCTTGAGAGGAATGACAATGAGAATACAACATATCAGAACCCATGAGATGCAGCAAAGGCAGTGTTGAGAGGAAAATTTATAGCCTTCAATGTTTACATTAAAAAATAAGAAAGAGGCAGCGGACTTGACCCAGTGGTTGGGGCATCCATCTGCCACATGGGAGGTCTGCGGTTTGAACCCAGGGCCTCCTTGACCTGTGTGGAGCTGGCCCATGCGCAGTGCTGATGTGCGCAGGGAGTGCTGTGCCATGTAGGGGTGTCCCCCGCATAGGGGAGCCCCACACGCAAGGAGTGTACCCCAGTAGGAGAGCCACCCAGCATGAAAGAAAGTGCAGCCTGTCCAGGAATGGTGCTGCCCACACGGAGAGATGACACAGCACGATGACGCAACAAAAAGAAACACAGATTCCCATGCCGCTGACAACAGAGGCGGACAAGGAGAAGACACAGCAAATGGACACAGAGAACAGACAACTGGGGCAGGGGGGTGGGGGAGAGGGGAGAGAGATAAATAAATAAATAAATCTTTAAAAAAAAAAGAAGAGCTAAAATCAATGATCTAACTACACAGATGGAGGAACTAGAAAAAGAATAGCAAACCAATCCCAAAGCAAGTAGAAGGAATGAAATAACAAAAATCAGAGCAGAAATCAATGAAATTCAGAACATAAAACATTAGAATTAACAAAACCAACAGTTGGTTCTTCAAGAAGATTAACAAAATTGACAAACCCTTAGCTAGACTAAGAAAAAAAGAGAAAAGGCAAATTAATGAAATAAAGTATGAAAATGGGAACATTACTACCCACCCCACAGAAATAAGAAAGATCATAAAAAGATACTATGAACAACTTAATGACAACAAACTAGAAAAGGTAGATGAAATGGAAAAATCCCTGAGAACATATAAACAACCTACACTGACCCTAGAAGAAATACAAGGCATCAACAAACCATTCATGAGTAAGGAGATTGAAACAGTTATCAACCAGCTCCCAAAAATGAAAAGCCCAGGACCAGACAGTTTCACACATGAGTTCTACAAGCATTCAAAGATTTACTACCAATCTTACTCAAACTATTCCAAAGAACTGAACAAGAAGGAATATTACCAAACTCATTCTATGAAGTCAATATCACCCTAATACCAAAGCCAGATAAAGATATTATGAAAAAAGAAAATTACAGACCCATTTTTCTAATGAATGCAGATGTAAAAATCCTCAATAAAATACTCCCTAATCAAACCCAACAACACATTAAAAGAATTATTCATCATGATCAATGGATTTTATACCAGGCCTGCAAGCATGGTTCAATACAAGAAAATCAATCAGCACATTA
The DNA here is from genome assembly GCF_030445035.2 of Dasypus novemcinctus. Classification (NCBI taxonomy): domain Eukaryota; kingdom Metazoa; phylum Chordata; class Mammalia; order Cingulata; family Dasypodidae; genus Dasypus; species Dasypus novemcinctus. The sequence continues at coordinate 30,960,482 of NC_080679.1, forward strand.
ATAAATCAAAGAAGAAAAATCACATGATCTTATTGATTGACACAGAAAAGGTATTTGACAAAATACAGCATCCTTTCTTGATAAAAATACTACAAAAGATAGGAATTGAAGGAAAATTTTTCAACATGATAAAGGCCATATATGAAAAACCCACAGCTAACATTATACTCAATGGTAAAAGACTGAAAGCACTCCTGTAAAGATCAGGGACAAGACAAGGATGCCCACTGTCACCATTGTTGTTCAGTATATTGCTAAAGGTTCTATCTAGAGCAATCAGGCAAGAAAAAGAAATAAAAGGCATCCAAATGAGAAAGGAAGAAGTAAAACTTTCACTACTCACAGATGTTATGATCCTATATCTAGAAAGTCTGAAAAATCCACAACAAAGCTGCTAGAGCTAATAAATGATTTCAGTAGAGTGTCAGGGTACAAGATCATTATGCAAAAATCAGTGGTGTTTCTACATACTAGTAATGTATAATCTGAGGAGGAAGTCAGGAAAAAAAATTCAAAAGTCAGGAAAAAAAATTCCATTTATAATAGCAACTAAAAGAATCAAATATTTAGGAATAAACTTAAGGATGCAAAGTATTTGTATTCAGAAAACTATAATGCATTGCTAAAAGAAACACAAAAAGACCTAAATAATTGGAAGTACATTCCATGCTCATGGATTGGATGACTAAATATCATTAAGATGTCAATTCTACCAAAATTCATATACAGATTCAATGCAATCCCAATAAATATTCCACCAGCATTTTTTAAACAAATGGAAAACACAATTATCAAATTTATCTGGAAGGGTAAGAGGCCCCAACTAACCTGAAACATCTGAAAAAGGAAAAGTGAAGATGGAGGACTCTCACTTCCAGACTTTAAATCATATTACCTTGCTACAGTGGTTAGAAACAGCATGGTATTGGCACAGAGTTAGACACAGAGACTAATGGAGCTGAACTGATGGTTCAGAAACAGACCTTCACATCTATGGTCAAGTGTTTCTGACAAGCCTGTCAAACCCACGCAGCTGGGACAGAACAGTCTATTCAACAAATGGCTCTGGGAGAACTGGATATCCACAGCCAAAAGAAAGAAAGAAGATCCCTATCTCACACCTTATATAAAAATAAACTCAAAATGGATAAAAAAACTAAATATAAAAGCAAGTACCATAATGCTCCTGGAAGAAAATGTAGAAAACATCTTCAAGACCTGGTGATAGGTGGTGGATTCTTAAACCTTACACCAAAAGCATTAGCAATGAAAGAAAACATGGATAAATGGGGCCTCCTCAAACTTAAATATTTCTGTGATTCAAAGGATTTCATCAAGAAGATGAAAATGCAGCCCACTCCCTGGGAGAAAATATTTGGAAGCCACATATCCAATAAGGGTTTGATTTCCATTCTATACAAAGAGATCATATAACTCAACAATGAAAGAGCAAGCAATCCAATTTTTAAAATGGGCAAAAGATTTAAGTAGACATTTCTCCAAAAAGGAAGGATAAAAGGCCAAAAAAGCACATTAAAAAAATGTTCCATTTCACCAGCTTTTAGGGAAATCCAAATCAAAACAACAATGAGCTATCATCTAACACCACATAGAATGAACATTATTAAAAAAACAAACAACAATAAGTGCTGGAGAGGGTGTGAAGAAATAGGAACACTCCTTCACTGTGGGTGGGATTGTAAAATGGTGCAGCCTCTGTGGAAGACAGTTTGGCTGTTCCTCAGGAAGCTAAATATAGAACTGCCATAATATCCAGCAATTCCTCTACTAGGAATATATCTAGAAGAACTAAAAAACTATGACATGAACACACATCTGCACACTGATGTTCACAGCAGCGTTATTCACAATTGACAAAAGATGTAAACAACTGAAGTGTTCATCAACCAATGAACGGATAAACAAAATGTGGCATATATGTATGATGGAATACTTTGCCACAGTAAGAAGAAACAAAATTGGGACACTATGATAACATGGATGAATCCTGAGGACATTATATTAAGTGAAGTATGCCAGACACAAAAGGACAAATGTTACATGGTCTCACTAATATGAACTACATATGAAGAATAAACAGATGGAGTTAAAACCTAGAGTATAGGTTATTAGGAGATAAGAGCAGGAATGAAAGGAACTACTGATGCTTAATGTATGTAGAAGTATTAACTAACTTGATTGTAAAAGTGTTAGAATGGATAGAGTGGATGGTAGCACAACAGAGTGAATAGCAAGTGGTTTATAAATTGGATTGTGACTGAAAAGGGTAGTCTGGGGAAATCATTATCAATTAAAAGAAAGCTAAAGAATAATCTAGGGACTGAATAATACAATGAACCCAGAGGTGGATGAGAACTGTGTTTGAGGGTACAAATGTGAAAGTGTCCTTTTGCGAGCTAGAGCAGATGTACATCACTATTGCATGGTGGTGGGAATGTGGAGAAGCATGGGAAAACTATAATTTGTGTGACCTATAGGTTGTGGTTAACAGCAATGCTGTGGTATTCTTGTATCAATACCAAAGATGTACTGTGTTGATGATGGAGGTGCATGGAGAAAGTGTGCCAGATATACACTGTGGACCGTGGTTGGCAGTAATAATCTGATGATATTATCTCATAATCTGTTAACAAATGTTCCACCATAGTGTGGTGTGTTGGTGAAAGGATATATGATTGTTTTGTGAGTTTACAACCTCTGCAATAAAAAAATATATTTAAAACATAGGGTGGATTGTGGGGAAAATACACCAAATGTAAGATAGGGATTACAGTTAGTAGTAATATTTTGATGACACTATTGCATAGTTTATAACAAATGTTTCACAACAATGCAAAGTGTTGGTGGAGGGGTGATGTACGAAACCCTTTTATGATGTTACATATGTTTATTTTGTAATTTCACAATCTTTACCATATACTTATTGTTTATACATGCTCATGCATGAATGATATACTTCATTAAAAAAAATATTTTAGAAAAGGTACCCAACTAGGAAAGGAAGAAGTAACTTCCATTATTCACAGATTATATGGTCCAATTTCTAGATAATCCACAGCAAAACTACTAGAACTAATAGATAATACCAACAAAGTGGTGGGAAACAAGATTAATATGAAAAAAAAACCAGTAGATTTTTGTACACTACTAATGGACAATTTGAAGAGGAAGTCAGAAAAAAAATTCCACTTATAATAGCAACTAAAATAAGCAACTATTTAGAAATTTAATCAGGAACATAAAGACTTGTATTCAGAAAACTACAAAACACTGATAAAAGAAACCAAATAAGCACCTAAGTAAATGGAAGGCCAATCTATGTTCCTACATTTAAAGACTGTCACTAATATGTCAAATCTACCCAAACTGATCTGTAAATTTAACATAATCCCAACAATAATTCCAATAGCCTTCTTTCTAAAGTTGGAAAGGCCAATTATCAAATTTATCTGGATGAGTAAAGGCCATTGAATAGCCAAAAACATCTTTAAAAAGAAGAACAAAGTTGAAGGACTCTCACCTCCTGAATTTAAAGCATAGCACTTATCCACAATGGAAAAACAACACAGCACTGGTATAAAGAAGACATATTCACCAATGGAACAAACTTGAGAATTCAGAAATAGACTCTTACATCTATTATCAAGTAATTTTTGACAAGGCTCTCAAGCCTACCCAGTTGGGCTAGAACAGCCTATTCAACAAATGGTGTTGGGAGAACTGAATGTCCATATCTCAAAGAAAGAAAGAGGACCCTTATCTCACACCATATACAAAATTTAACTCAAAATGGATCAAGGACCTAAATATAAAAACTACAACCATAAAACTCCTAGAAGGAAATATAGGGAAACATCTTCAAGACCCCTGTGGTAGGCAGTGATTTCTTGCCCTGGCACCCAAAGCACAGCAATGAAAGAAAAAACAGATAAATGGGACCTCCTTAAAATTAAGTATTTTTGTGTTTCAAATCAACTCATTAAAAAAGGTGACAAGGCAGGCTACTTAGTGGGAGAAAATTTTCAATAACCACACATCCAACAGGAATTTAACTTCCATGTTATATAAAGACATCACACAACTTGATGACAAAAAGATGAACAACCCAGTTTAAAAATGGGCAATTCTTGAATAGACATTTTTCCAAAGAGGAAGTGCAAATGGCAAAAAAGCACATGAAAAGATGTTCAACATCACTACCTATTAGGGAAATGCAGATCAAAATTACAATGAGATATCAGTTCATGCCTTACAGAATGGTCATTATTTAAAAAACAGAAAACTAGAGGTGTTGGAGAGGATATGAAGAAATAGGAACAATCTTTAAGAGTTCATGGGACTGTAAAAAGGTGCATCCTCTGTGGAAGACAGTTTGGAGGGTACCTCAGGCAGCTAAATATAGAACTGCCATATGATCTGGCAATCCCACTACTAGGAATATAATCAGAAGAACTGAAAGCAAGGACGTGAACAGACATATGCACACTGATGTTCATAGTGGCATTATTTACAATTGCTAAAAGATGGAAACAACATAAGTGCATGTCAGCTGATGAATAGGAAAACAAAACATGGTATATACAAAAGATGAAATATATTTATCTGTAAAGAAGTGAACTGGGGAAGCACGTGACAACATGAATGAACCTTGAGGATATAATATAGAGTGAAATAACCAGACACAACAGGACTAATATTTTATGGTCTCACTGAACTAAATAAGATGAGTAAACTTAGGGAGTTAAACTATAGAGAAAAGGGTTTTAGGAGACAGAATGTGGGTTGAGAAGTAGTAGCTGATACTAAATGTATGTAGAATGTTTAATAAGGCTGATTGTAAATATGTGGTAATTGATAGAGTTAATTGTAGCACATTATAATGAGTGTAGCAAACATTGCTCATTTATAAATGTGATTGTGATTGAAAGGAGTAGTATTGGGAGGTTAATGTTAATTGAACGAGTGAGAGGATAATCTAGAGACTCAATAACAGTGATTTTGTTGTCAATGAGACTGTGGTTAATAATACAAATATAAGAATGTTCTATAAGGTGTTAAATATAGGGTAATACATGGGAAAAATACAACTAATGTAACCTATACACTCTACTTAACAATAATATTGTAACACTTTTGTAGCAAAGGCAAAGAAGGTACTATGTCAATGCTAAAGGTAAAAAAAAGGAATATGGGGTTACTGTTATGAGATATGAATATGATTAAGCATTTCATTCTTCACTTTCTTCACTAACAAGAATTTCATCATGCTATTTAACCATTCTTTACTCATTTATATATCTTTCTGAACACCAGAGAAACAACTGGGTTTGTTTTTGGGATTGGGTGAGATAAATATGCCTGGACAGAGATTTTGGAGTAATGCTTTCATAATTTGTTGGGGTGGCTGACTTTTGTCTGTTATTGTGGTTTTTGTTATTTAAAAAAAAATAAAGAAAAAAAACTAGTATTATCACCTGTATAAAAATCTGGCAATTCATGGTATTAATACATTTCCCCAAGATAACTTTTGCATTCTACACTTATTTCATTTAAGTTTTCATGTGTTCATATCCTCTCTGACATTCGACTAAACTTTTTAAGCAACTTTCCTCTGAAGTTAGGGGCAGTCTACTAGAATACACCCTCTAATGGCCCACTGCTCTTTTGCTATTTGGGCCTGGGTTTCCTCACGGTCCTCACTCTCAGTCTTTACTCTGCACAGTAAACAGGAGAAGTGCCACAGAGGAAGATCCTGGTACGTAGGGTACTAGCCACAATTAATAGTAGCAGCAGCAGCACATATATAACAATATTAGCTATGTGCAGGTAACCCACCTATAGTCTTTATTTGTAACTCTATGAGTACAAAAAAAACCAACTGAAAATTTAAAGAATTAGGAAGGTGTTTGGAAGTGATTTGCTAAGGAACTTCAAATTACATTTCAAACTTGAGCCTCAGAATCCACCCCTCTCCCCATTTTCTACTTCACACTTCCTCCCTCATTGGGCAGGTAATATTGTTCCAAGTATCACTATGTTAGTTTATATCCATGTTGGCTCAACAAATTGCATTAAATTTAAAGTGCCGAAAATTTAATGTCATTTTCAGCTTCAGACTGCTATATACCCCCACGTCTTGATTCACTCAACATTCAAACAATAGAGCCATGACATCTTTTTCTTGTTGTTTTTAGCAAACCAGGAACCCAAATCCTCCTCTCTCCCTTCCATAAAGACACTTTCGATTAGATTTAGGGCACACCTAGATAATCCAGGATAATATCCCCTTTTCAAGATCCTTAACTGAATCCATCTTCAAAGATCCTTTTTCTTTGTAAGGTATCATCTACAGGTTCCAGGAATTAGGACCTGATATTTTTGGTTGGCCATTATTCAGCATACTAGATTAATTTTTTAAGAGAATTTTTGTGTCTAAGTGTTCATTAGGAATATTGGTCTGCAGTTTTCTTTTTTTTTTTTTTTTAATTCTGTCTTTGGTTTTCATTTCAAGGTAATGTTGGTATCATGAAATATGTTGAGAAGAATTGCCTACTCTTCTATTTTCTGGAAAAGTTTGTATAGGAATGATATTATTTGGCTTCAAATGTTTTATTTAGAATTCACCAGTGAAACCATTTCAGCCTGGAGATTTCTTTTTATAAAGTACTTTATTTTTGTAATTAAAGAAGTTGTGATTTTACAAAGCAATCATGCATAACATATAAGATTCCCATATGACAATGTACTTTAAAATTAATAGGGGGTATGGACACCCAATTTGTTTTAAAGTACATTATCACTGGACTGACATCAAGTATAATCCCTCCAAAGTGTCTGGGAATCTCTCCATGTATCCATCCACAATGAGTTTTAAGCAATTTTAGGATGGTCCATATGAAATTACCTAAAACAGGCCTTTTTACACATAAAAATGGCAATTTCATATAGTTCAAACTTGATCAAAATAACTATATATACATATTCACCCATGTTTTAATAAAAACAAAGGGGAAAATCTCAAAAAGCCCTTTGTAAAGAATGTAAAATATAAAGAAGGAAAGCTAGAATGCAATAGAGAAAATAAAAACATGATTTTGAATAAAATCCAATATACAAAGCTTAAAGATATATACACACACATATAGAATTCAACACACACTCATAAAAAACATAGCATCTGCTTTGGACTCTTATTAAAATGTTCTTATTCTTGAAGACAAAACTCTGCTTCCCTTAGTTTCCTAAATTATCACAGGAACCCTATTAGTTATTTTCTATTAGTAGATCATTTTATAGATAAGACTGCTTTCAAAGCCTATGAAAAAGTTTGCTCAAGATTACAAAGTTACGGGAAGCAAATGTGGCTCAACTGATCGAGTGTCCATCTACCATATGGAGGGTCCAGGGTTTGATCCCCAAGGGCCTCCTGACCCATGTGGTAACCTGGCCCACACACAGTGCTGCCATGCGTAAGGAGTGCCATGCCACACAGGGGCACCCCCACATAGGGGTCCCCCACGCTCAAGGTGTGTGTCCTGCAAAGAGAGCTGCCCCGTGTGTAAAAAGCGCAGCCCTCCCAGGAATGGCTTCGCACACACAGAGAGCTGACGCAGCAAGATGACGCAACAAAAAAGAGACACAGTTTCCCAATGCTGCCTGATAATGAAAGCAAGCGGATGCAGAAGAACACACAGAGAATGGATACAGAGAGCAGACTATGGGGGGAGGGGGGAAGGGGAGAGAAATAAACAAAATAAAAATCTTAAAAAAAAAAAGAAAGATTACAAAGTTACCATGTAATGGTTTGTTAGCCTGCACTCCTAACTGCTACACAACACAGCCTCTCTGGGCACATGATTGTAAACTTACACACTCACTCACATACACACACTGATAAATGTTAGAAAGCTAGCATTTTAAATCAATGAGAAAATTATAGATAACACAATAATTAGTGTTCTATTTTAATAACATGGGAAAAATACATTAGATCCTACCTCATATCAAACAAAATACATTTCAGGCAAATAAATATTTTAATATGTAATTGAAGCCAGAAACATTTATAAGAAAATTTAGATAATTACTTTATCTCAGGATGAGTATAGACAGTATAAATAGAAAGGAAAGCATAGACATAATTGACATTTTTCATCTCAGACATCATAATTTTCATGTCTAGAAGTTCAATTTGGGTCTTTTATTTTAATCTTCATGTCTCTACTTAAAATGCTTAAATTTTCCTTTAGCTTCTTGAATAAATATACCATTACAATAAATGTTTTAATGTCCTTGACTACTATTATAATTCTCCATTCTGTATAATTTCTGAGTCAGTTTCAATTGATTTATGTTTCATTTGCTCATTTTGGGTCATAATTTCCTGCTTGTTGAATGCTTGGTAATTTTTGAGTGGTGCCAGACATTGAGATTTTACCTTCTTGGGTTATGGATACATTTTGATTTCTGTAAATATTATTATTTTTTTAAAGATTTCCTTATTTCTCTCCCTGTCACGGCCCCCCCCCCCCCGCCCCCGCCGCCGTGGCCACCCCAGTTGTCTGTTCTCTGTGTCTATTTGCTGCATCTTCTTTTTCTGCTTCTGTTGTTGTCAGAGGCATGGGAATCTGTGTTTCTTTTTGTTGCATCATCTTGCTGCATCAGCTCTCCGTATGTGCGGTGTCATTTCAGGGTAGGCTGCACTTTCTTTTGCACTGGGCGACTCTCCTTATGGGGAACACTCCTTACACATGGGGCTCCCCTATGCGGGGGACACCCCTGTATGGCAGGGCACTCCTTGCATGCATCAGCACTGTGCACGGGCCAGCTCCACAAGGGTCAAGGAGGCCCGGGGTTTGAACCATGGACCTCCTATGTGGTACACAGATGCCCTAACCACTGGCCAATTCCACTTTCCTATAACATTATTGATCTTTGCTCTAGGATGCAGTTAAGTTCCTGTGGTGATTTGTGGTGACCTTATGTACACCAGAAAAACATGTTCTTAAACTTAATCCATTTCTGCGAGTTTAAATAGGACCTTTTGATAAGGTTACTTAAATTAAGGTGTGGTCTGACTCATTACGGGTGGGTCTTAGTCCATTACGGGAGTCCTATATAAGCAGAATTAAATTCAGACAGAGAGAAAGCCATAGAAGGAGCTGCCAGAAACTGAAATCAGTAGAACCTAGAAGAGAAGGGAGAGGCCAGAAAAGGCTGCCATGTGACAAAGGAGCTCAGGACCAAAAAATACTGGCAGCCAGACCCAGAATGGCACAGTCTTTGGGGAGGAAGACTTGATGATCCTTGATTTGGATTTTTCTTTACTTCAAAAATGTGAGCCAATAAATTCCCATTGTTTAAGCTAACCTATTGCATGGTATTTCCTTGAGCAGCCAAGGAGACAGTTCCTCTGGAAAAGTTTTTTTCTTTCTGGAGGCTTGCTTTGAAGAGCAGAGTTTAGTCTTGGGATAATTTGGCCCAATCACTGAAAGAAAACCTTTCTGAATGCCAGATTTCCCATGAAAGGTAAGTTTCTCCATTTGGCTGGTGGGAATAGGGACAGCTCTCTTTGAACACTGGGGATCATTGCCTCTAATTCTTTTCATTGATTTTTCCACCAGCCTCATTAGTTTCCTCACATGCAAGCAGTGGTAAGTACTCCACTGGATCTCAAGAGGGAAGCTCTGTAGACTTTTAGAGTTCTCTCTTTATGCAGTTCAATATTCTCTAATACTCTCCCTTGTAACTCTATCTCAGCTTCTTTGGACTCTGAGCTTCATCTCTTCAACTCAGAAAGATGTCTGGTCTCTGCCTGGATTCCCTCCTTTTGCCATGGTCTGGAATTTTTAGGCAGGAATCTAGGGCCTGGGCCCACCTCATTTGTTTCCCATCCACTGTCTGATGTCCAATGTCTGGAAAACCATTTATACATATACTTTGCCTATTTATTCCCATTAATTCAGGCAGGTAGATAAATCCTTTTCCTATTACTCCATTTTAGCCACAAGTGAATGTATGATAATTGACAATGTGTTTATTTATTATGATAACCTACAGTAAGCTGCACAAATCTAACTGGTAGAGTTTAATAAGTTTTGATGAGATAAACCCATGTAACCAAATGAGAAATAGACCACTACCACTGTGTCAGAAAGTATCCCGTTTTATGTCTCTTCCATTCTTTCCCCTCCCTACTTCCCAGAGGTAACCATTCTGATTTCTAACCCCCAAATCATTTATACCTGTTGTTGAACTTCATAGAATTAGAATCATAGTATGTATCATTTTGTCATCTTTATTCACTAAGCCTATTTTTGAGAGTCATTGATACTGTTGTATGAATGTTTAGCTTACTCTTTTTAAGGTTGAGTATTCCACTGAGTGAATATACCATGTACTTTTTAATCCATTCTTTTTGACATACATTTAGGTTGCTTCCAATACTTTGCTGTTATGAGTAATGCTGAAATGAACATTCTTTCACAAGTCTTTTTATGGGCATACGTTTTCAATTATTTGGGCTATGTATCAAGAGTAAAGTTGCTAAATAATAAGATGGGTACATAATTAACTTTTTAAGAAACCACCGAACAACTTCCATGAAGTTGTACTAAGATTGAACTTTTATATTAAAGTATATATGGGGAGCGAATGTGGCTCAAGCAGCTGAGTTCCCATTTCCCACAGGGGAGATCCCAGGTTTGGTAACTGGTGCTTCCTGAAAAAAAACAAAAACAAAACAACAAGCAAAACAAATGATAAAACCAACACAGGGAAGCCAGTGGGGCTCAGTGATTGAGCGTTGGCTTCCCACATACAAAGTCCCGGGTTCAATCCCCCATCCCCAGTACCTCAAAACAAAAAAGAAAATTAAAGTGTATATAAAAAATGATCACTACATTATAAGGCAACTGAAAAAGAGAAAACATTTGCAACTATAGGATAGGCTAAAAATTAATACTATTGTGGGAAAAAAATCATTCTTGTAAGTCAATTATAAAACGCAAATTGAAGTATAAAAATGGCTAAGGGCATCATGATAAGATAATGCAAAAGAAAAAATTAAAATAGCCAAATTCACTGTAAATGTGTATAAGGATTTAATTTTTATTTCACTATGGTGTAACTTATAATAACAAACATTGAAAATAACAAATATCCAACAAGAGAGGTTAATTATTTATTGGTATGTGTGACAGTTTGAAGCCTGATGGAACCCCAAAAAAGTATGTTCACAAAACTAATCCATTCCTGTGGGTATAACCCTATTGTAGATAAGACTTTTTGATTAGGTTACTTCAGTTAAAGTTTGGCCCAAAGTGAGTCTTAATCCTTTTACTGGAGTTCTATATAAGAGAATAAAATTCAGGCAAAGAGAGAAAAAATCCATGGAAACAAGAAACTGGAAGAGAAGGGTGCATGCCATGCCATATGACAGAGGAGTCCAGGATCACCAGCAGCTGAATTTGGATAGAAAGCATCGCCTGATGATGCCTTGATCTGGACAATTTTCTCAGTCTGAAAACCATAAGCTTGTAAACTAATAAATCCCCATTGTAAAAGCAAACCTATTTCTAGTATATTGCTTTCAGCAGCCTAGCAGACTACAACAGAATGTATATAGGATGGACTATCAGGTATCCATTACAAACCAAACTACCAAGCTATTGAGTATATTCTAATACTGTATAAAGAGTCATTCAAAATTAAACAAAAAAGTTTACAAACATAAGCTACATGAATCCAACATTATGGATATATAATGCATGTTTATGCATAAATATGATTAAAGAAATATATCAACATTTCAAAAGCAATTATGTTTGATTAATAGGATTACCAATATTCTTATTTCTTCTTGCTATTTTCTCCTATTTTCACAATTTCTGATAGAAACATATTATATTTATGGTCAGAGGAAAACTAATGATATTCCTTCCTAAAAAATGCATGCAAAATAACCCCACATTACTTTTAAAATTTCAGATAGAAAATTTTATATAAATTTTTAAATATATATATTATAATCGACCTCTGTTGCCATTTGTTTCATTAAATGCAAAAGCAGTAAGAGGATGCCAAATGTTGCAAGGGCTTCTTAGAGTAGAATGAGAATTGTGTTAGATTAAGTGTCTTATAATCGAAGTAAAGTACTCACAAATTGTTTGTCAGTGCAGGTAAATGTTTCTGACTTTCAGTCTGAAAAGTATCAGTCTATCCCTAACCACTCAGTAAAATCTAAAGTATAGTGAAGAATACTAAGGTATGGGAAGAGGGAGGAAGAATTTAAATGTTCTGCTAAATCACACACAGAGAAAGAGGGAGAGAGAATTTACTACATATATCCATAAATGAATTATGTTTTCTATTATAAGATAGATGTGATTTTATTTGTCTTATATGGGTGTGTGTATACAAATATTCTAGTTTTCATATTTAGTATTTATATGCATATAAAAGCTATATAGATAGATAGGCACTCGATGACCCTAAGAAGCTCAATTCTAAAAATAATCTAGGTGCATTTATAGCATTATATATTGAAATAAAGCAAATAATATTTATATTCTTGTCCAGTTGTATTAGTTTTATAATTTACTATTTATATATTTCTTGAATAATCTATATATTTCTTGAATAAATCATTTAATATCATTAAAATATATAGTTAATCTTTAGAGAAACAACCATTAAGTAACTACAAGTGGTTAGAATATAGAGTAAAATATGAGTTGTTTGGTTTAAAATAATTGGGAAATATAATTTTACCTTATTATAAGACAGTATTTAAGTTTCGGAACTTCAAATGAGCCAGTATAAAGTGAAACTAAGTCAGTAAATTGATTTTGTCTTCATATGTCAATTGCTTTGGAATCCCCCAACCACTCCCAAAATCAAGTAACTTTTCTGAAATAAGAATATATAAAAATTGCAATATTTATTAAAGAATTAAAGAAATAACTGTTATTGTTCAGGCCAAAATAATATGGCTACAAATGTTTTATTTTCTTTTTTTAAAGATTTATTTATTTATTTCCCCTCCACCCACCCCGGTTGTCTGTTCTCTGTGTCTATTTGCTGCGTCTTCTTTGTCCGCTTCTGTTGTTGTCAGTGGCACGGGAATCTGTGTTTCTTTTTCTTGAGTCATCCTGTTGTGTCAGCTCTCCGAGTGTGTGGCACCATTCCTGGGCAGACTGCACTTTCATTTGCACTGGGCGGCTCTCCTTACAGGGCACACTTCTTGCGCATGGGGATCCCCTACGCAGGGGACACCCCTGCGTGGCAGGGAACACCCCTGCGTGGCAGGGAACTCCTTGCGCACATCAGCACTGTGCATGAGCCAGTTCCACAGGGGTCAGGGAGGCCTGGGGTTTGAACCGCGGACCTCCCATGTGGTAGACGGACGCCCTAACCACTGGGCCAAGTCTGCCACCCAGATGTTTTCTAAAGACTATTTTACTTAAGGCAGCATTAAGCAATACAAATTTATATTTGATGTGATAAAATAGAAATCATATCTAATAACACAACATGCAATAATTTATAATACTTTGTTTTGCTTTTCCAATGAAAGGATCTTCATAAATGTACTCCAAACTTCATAATGTACCCATAATTTAAAAATAAACAGAATTAGAATAAGAACGTTAAAAATGAGTACATGTTCAGAGAAAAATAATTTCCCGATGTTGTGATTTTCCTAAAAACAAAAAAAACAAACAAAACAAAAACCTGGTGGCATTAATCAATATGTAGCTAGAGTTACCTATTCAAAATCAAACAAAACACCACATCACAATGTATAGGTACCAGATACAATGTGAAAAGCATCCAAAGAGGGCTTTGGGATTTTTCATTGAGTATGATTCCAATTGGGTTCTCTGAACAATAGGCCCAATGATAATAAATGTTCATGCCAAGTTCCAATGTTATATATCCATACTATTTGCAGGAAAAATATGGAATAAACCTATAAACAATGAGAATAAAAGAAGGACCCTTAGTAGATGATAGGTTGAAAAATTTCTGGAAAATTGAAGGCAGATTGAAGTATATTAATGGATGAAACAGAAAAGGCAGCCACACCCCAGAATGTACAGAAAGGGGAAGAAACAGAAAAAGGTGCATATATTTCTCACAGAACTCTACATAAGTTCTAGGTTTAAGTTTCTGCAGGTACTATATTTTTTAAAGCATGGAGGACTTGGGGATGAAAGGCAGGGGAACTGAAAGGATGGATGCAGTTCCTATCAAAGAAGATGCATCATTCTGTTCTCCCACATGTTTCATCTCTATCCATTTTTCTTTTTCCTCCATTCTGAAACAGCAGAGTACATGCAGCCCATCATGTGCCATGAAGGAGAAATATATATGACACACATAGGCATACAGACACACACATACACACATATCTCTTCTCTAAAAAAAAAAAAAAAAAAAAAAAAACTGAACAAATTGCCTGAGGAAACTAGGACTGGCAGACTGTGTACTAGAGTTTAAACCTTCTCTATTCTGGCATTTTGTAGGTCCTCAGGATGACCCTAATGCAAAGCCTAAGCATTTTGCTCACCTACAAGCTTTCCAGGTCAGCATTCTTCTCTACAGAAAGTCCTAGTGTGAAAATTTCATAATCTTCCCAATCCCACATTACCTCCAAATGACCTTATATACAACTAGTGAGAACTGGGGAGAAGAGAGAAAATGAAGGGGAGAAAATTATGAAATAGAAAAAATTTCCAGGTGAAAAGATTTGTGTTTATATTGTTGCCAAATCAAGAATAGCCATATTAGAAAATTATTTAGATTTGGGGCAAAATAATAATCAGTAGAATTAAAAACAGAAAGGATTCAAAGGCAAGCCCTATGAGAAGTAGGATCAGGGTTGGTAGAATGAAGCTTGAATGGTTGCTTATCTTTATAAGCCCTTCTATTCTTCTGTTCTGTTTGATTTTTTTAAAAATGTGTATGAACTTTGAAAAAATGAAAATTTAAAAGTTAGTTATATTAATCAGTGTATTCCAGTTGTGAGCTAGAGATTGCTCATAGGCCACCTAGAGCCCCTTAGGCACTTCTCTTCCTAACGCTGTGTTCAGTGATGTCAGCTCAGCAGCTTAACGTCAGCCATGATGGGAGAATTTAAACAATGGAAATCAGCAAATGCTACAAATCAGGGCTTATTTTTCAGAGGAGAGCTGGCTTTTGCACACTACTATTAACTCTGAAATGGCCCTAAAATGAAGAACAGTATCCATGACAACAACATTTTTCATGTTAAAATATTTTAAGCATTCAAGGTTTAGAATGGCATTTATTTCATTCCAACTATTTCAAAGTAAGGAACAATTTTATTAAAGTATCAATAAAAAAGATTAAATCCTGCATAGAAGTAATATCAGTCTAAGCATCTTGAGGTTCAATTTAAGTCTACTCTAAAATATATGCTCATTATTAGAATTGCATATGATGTTACATGTTATGCAAATTTCTTGTCTACTAAGAAAGGAAATCTTCCAAGTACTTGTCATATCAGAATAGTATTTCTAATACTTATTCAATTTAAAGGCATAGGAAAGGTGCTCATCTTGTCCAAATTGTGAAATAGAGGAGTGAAGCTGAGTTTGCTAGGGCAGGGAAGCAACAAGTGATTTCTGGTGTAATATATATGATTTTCAGTGGAAATCTGTGTTATTAAAGTGATTAAATTTTAAAAATGCACTCAAGATTAGAATGTAGGCAAGACTGATTCCTATTGCAGGTATTAAAAAGTTATACTTATTGTTTTTTAGTTTTCCACTGCAAATTAAATAATACTTAAAAATACCCTATGTCTTTATTTGAAATATCAGGCTTGACTCTGTTCTTACCTCCCAGAAAAGAAGAAAATATTTTTAAAGAAACAGAGAATCTTATTTTTCTCTAAAAATTTCCAACATAACAGGAAGTTTCACTTCCACTGAAAATTACCCAATGACTTTATTGAATGCCTTTGGCTATGGAGGATATTAGGACAATTGTTAGCCCATTGAAAACTTGGGCATTATAAGAATTAAAATCCCAAATAGGCTGCTCATCTTCTATTACATTTTGAAGATCTACTGTCTATCAACATCCAGTTTGTCTGATAGTTACATCATGGCCCTTTACTTCTTTCATCTGTGTAATCATCATTTCTTTTTATACTTTTATTGATTTTGCTTGATTCTCTCAAACTTCTCTACCATAACCCTAAGTGCACTCGTTCCTGCTCCTAAGTGTGACTTTCATATCTATAGTGAGGCTCCTTTTCAAGAATTGTGCAGGCTGCAAGACATTTCCAGATGTGTGTGCTCTTAGCACCCTTTCTTATACAATTTGTCACATTTTTCCTGTGTTATTTCTTATATTTCCTGAGCTATTCCTCATAGCATTTTGGGGAAGTTGTGGTTGATTTCTAGTTACAGTAAAATTGAAATCATTTTCTGTGGGAATGGTTTCTTGTCATTTTAATTTTTAGGACTGCTTTTAGAATAGAAAATGTGATAAAATACCTTCACTCTACCATGTTCAATCAGAATTATTTTCACTATTATCAGTATTCACTATTTCAGGGAGAGAAATACTTTAGCAGAAAGGCAAAAGACAGAATATTACCTACAGTGTTGATGAGAAGTTGTACCTTTAAATGGTACATTTAATACACATGTTTAAGTTCTCTCTTCAAAACTCAACAAAAATGACAATAAGGAATAAGTAAATAAACAAAATCCCATAAGGCCAAAGAGAACATAAAAGACCAAGATCCAAGCTCAAAGAAAACACAATAGAGCAACAACTGTAGAGAAAGGACAACAAAATTGTAGAAACTATAAAACATTTAAGTGAATATTATATTAACTGATCTAGCAGTCCAGAAGATGCTGACCCTAAAGAGCCTGCAGGAGTAGCATACATAAGAAGCAAGCCTATTCTTCTCCATAGAGTTCTGGGAAATATGGGGAACTGGAGGCACTAAATAAAGCTGAAAACAGGCAGATTGGTTTAGTTTCCATTAATAGCACTTGGACTCCTTGGTGTCCTCCTCCAACCTGTACGTTGCAGCTGACCCTCCTGCTTGTTGGTAGAAGACAGAAGGTTTACCCTCTGGAGACACTGAACTACAGTAGATTTGGCCTCGAGGACATCAGCACAGTCAAGAGAAAGGGTGAGAATCTAATGTGAACAACAGAAGAATTAACCAAAATTAAAATTCTGAATAGTGAGAGTCTCCAGTCACCTTCTCCCCTTAGCCTCAGTCAGGGGGTTAGAGCCTTCTTCTCTAAAAAAAAAAAAAAATCAAAACTAACCTAGAGAAGCACTTTCTTTTTTTTTTTTTTTTTAAGATTTATTTTTATTTATTTAATTCCCCTCCCCTCCCCCAGTTGTCTGTTCTCTGTGTCTATTTGCTGCGTCTTGTTTCTTTGTCCGCTTCTGTTGTCGTCAGTGGCGGGAAGTGTGGGCGGCGCCATTCCTGGGCAGGCTGCACTTTCTTTCGCACTGGGCGGCTCTCCTTATGGGGTGCACTCCTTGCGCGTGGGGCTCCCCTACGTGGGGGACACCCTGTGTGGCACGGCACTCCTTGCGCGCATCAGCACTGCGCATGGGCCAGCTCCACACGGGTCAAGGAGGCCCGGGGTTTGAACGGCGGACCTTCCATGTGCTAGACGGACGCCCTAACCACTGGGCCAAAGTACATTTCCCGAGAAGCACTTTCAATACTAACATCTTGAGGTACCTAACCCTTATTATGAAGTCTTGTTGACAAATGCCATATACTTTCTCAAGATAGATAATGCTAAGGAAAAGTTATTTTTGACCTAAGAACTTGCTCAATCAAGTGTGAAGAATAAGACGTTTTCAGAAATGGAAGTTCCCAAACATTCTTCTTCGCTTTCTTTCTCATAAAATAATGGAGAATGCATTATGCCAAAATGAGGAGTTAAATCAAGAGAGGAAAATCTATGATGTACATGGTACGGGATTCGATAGAGAGAAGCCAAGAAAGTTCCCAGGAGATTGCAGAAAAGGGACTCTGAGATTAAAGTTGAGCAGGTCCAGAGAGCAACTGGTCCAGATCAGAGCAGAAAGATAGAGGGTTATAGGAGAGACACCTGTTTTCAAAGGGAAAGAAAATGAAACCAATTTATGAAAAGCAGCTTTACATCAAAAAGCTTTAGATCAAAAAGTTGAGGATGAATTTGTAATAGGTACTTAGAAAATTAAGTGAAAGAAAAAACTACAATTACTAACTCCAGAAAAACAGTGTATAAAGAAGGAAATATTAACACAACTTGATTCAACTGAAAACAGAACATCCATAGCCATATAATACTCAGTATTGAATGCTGAAAAATTATGATATAATAATAAATTGGGAGTTTGGCAGGAAAGAACATGAGTGGGATGGGAAGAGGGAGGGGAAGTGTGTGAGATTTAAGCAAGATATGACTTCTATATTACAAAACCAATAAATAAGTTTTAAAATAGAAAAAAGAACAATTTAAAAAAGCAGGTTATTACGAAAGGTAGAGGTAAAGAACAGGTAAATAGGTATAATTGGTTGATTTTGGAAAAAGAGAATTTGAAGTGGGGAGGATTGGGACAGGAGAATGTTATTTTATTAGTTTTATAATTGTAGAAGTCTTTTGTGTTTTTTTAACACATACATATACAAACTTATAAATTTCATAACAAGTAAAAATTAATCTATTTATATATTTGCATATGCATATATTGTGCATACATATACCTATAAACACATAAAACACTTTAAAGCACAAGTGTGGGGAAAAATTTTTTAAATTAGACACTTAAAAGTGAAGAGATCGCCAAATTAATTGGTAAATTGTAAATTAAGTATTTTAAATGACATTTTAATTTAATGAATAGATGAGCTATGAATAGTCTCTAAACTAGCAATAATTTGATTCTTTGTTTCTCTATAACACTGAAACATATAAAATTACACGGTTTTATTATTTGTCTTAGGCATTTTAGAATATATTCAAACTCTATTTACAAATCTATCTCATTTTGAACCTGGAATTACAATTGTGTTAGACACAAAGATGTGCCACCCAGATTCTTATTTCAAGCCTTGCGCAAATAATTTTTGTGAGGCTCCTATCTATATGAACAATTTTATTTAAAAATATATTTAAAACCTTACTGTCTCATGTGAGATACAATGTTATCAATCAAATTTAGAATGATGGCTAGAGAGGAGGTATTTACATATTTGTTTCTTGTCCAGTCAGTGCACTTAAAGATTCTTCACCATGTCTTGGCTCCATCTCATCTATCAGGTCCTAGAACCATTCCTTTGTTCTTTTCTCTCAAATAATCTATTCCCAGCTAATGTCTTATCTTCCAACACACACACACACAAAAGAGAACAATGCTATCTATAATTGCTCACAATGTCATAGCTCTTCAGAACTTACTTATATTGAACAATATAGATATACTTGCCTCTGGAGTTCCCTAATTCTGTTTATTTACTGATGCCCACGATATAGCTCAGGATGCTGTATCATCCATCACGAATACGAATGACCAACGATTTTCTCAAAGTTGTTGCTGCACTTCATTGATATTGACCATAAATGCAAGTCTTACCCAGAACATGCACAAAAGTGTGAACAATTCATTTTGTGATCATGCTAACTTTACCATTTGGAATGGTAAAGTATAAATGTAAAACAGGACATTCACATTATATCATTGGAATGTAAATGTAAAACACATTTTCAAACATAACTACTGCTGAACTCTTTAGGCCATAATCAGTGCATTTCTTTCAATGTTGACCATATGCTGGCCTTCCACACACTGCAGCCATCAGGGAGGAAACATGAAGATCCCATTAGTGGTCCCTTCATGCAAAGAATGTCTGTCTCTCATCATGTGTTACTTAAGACTGACCTGGAAGTATGTAACATCACCACATTGTCTGGACACAAGGTAATAAGCCAGAAGGACCTATTGGCATTGTGGAACTTAAATTGGCGTATGTTTTAAAGGGCCTCAAGGAGATGGCCCAGCCACCCTGGCCACCCTGGAGGACAGCTGAAAGCATGTTACTGAGCCTGAGGATAGGTGGGGTGATGGTTTTTGGATGCTGTAGACTTGAGTCGGCACTGCAGTCAGAATGCAGACTGGTGAGAGCCAATACGTAGACAGGCCAGAGCCCATAACCAGATCCCTATTTTGTCCTATGTCCAATTTGAGTGAAAAGTCACCCAAAATCAGCACATCAGTACTATTCTGGCAGCCCCAAATCACACGATCCTGTAGAAGAAATACCACGTGAGCAAACAGGAGCAAACTGCTGGACAAGATCCTACCTTGTACCAGGGACCATCCATTGGATTCCTGAAAAGATCTCATAGGTTAAGAGTCTAGGAGTTCTTCAAGGCATCTAGTTGAATCTACACCTGGGATAGTGGGTCAAATAGTAGAACAAAGAGGAGAAATGGGGACAGGACACCCTGCCAAGGACCCCATCCAGCAGATGGCACTATCAGCTCCCAGAATTGCCAGGTACCAAAGAGAGACTTAAAAATATCAAGGACGTCACTCCAAAGGAAGTCCAGGGCAAAAGATAGCAGAGGCCCAATCTGCCAAAGTCTATTGGTGATACTGGTAGTTGGCTCTTAATAAACACACCCCAAAATCCAACCAGGTGACTTCTTCCAGAGAATCCTGCTGTGACAATAATTCATTTGGAAAGCTACATAGAACAATCACAAGATATTTAAGTAACTAATAAAAACAAAACTTGTGGAATGTTTTGTGTTCACTGGAAAGATTTAGTTTCCAAAGAAGGTCTATAAGCAAGGCAAAAGTAATTAACACTATAGTAGGAAAACATGTTTGCTTTTATTTTCTTTTTCTTGTATGGTTTCTACAGAATTAAATACAAAGACACCCTACATTAGTGAAGAGAGATTGTTCCTAGGAATGTTAAAATTCTTAGGCAATGTTTTAATTATAGCTCAAGGAAAAAATGTTAGGTCTAAAAGAAAATATAAGGGGATGAGTAGGCATAAAATTACAAGCTTTATATTAAAACATTCAGGAATGTTTGTAATGCAAAAGGTATAATGGATCATGGAGCATTGAATAAATTAATTAATTTGAAAAATGACACTGAAATTTTATCCATTTTCCCTGTTTAATGAAAACGCAACCAAATGTTTTTCCTGCAAAATTTTTCCTTTCATCTCAACCCAGTATTCAAAGGCTACCTCCAACAGGGAGCTTTCTTTATGTCCCACTCCAAATGACTATTTGTTTTAGGAAGCCCCCTACATAGTTATCATACTGTTTCATAAGTATTTCACCCCATTAGATTTTGAGCTCTCTGAGAACAAGGACTGTCTTTATTTCTGTGATTCCATCACTTTTAATAAGGCCTGATGCACATTAACAGCTAAATAGATATTGATTTTAAAGAAAAATGAGCGTACAAATGTATTACTGAAAGAATATGAGTAATTATAGATGAACCTTTGATCTAGAGGAAAAGTAAAAAATGTAGGTCATTCTCTTTAAAAGTAAAAAAAAACACACACACAAAAATAATAAATTTGTCAAAAAATAAAATAAAATGCTACAAAAGAACTTGCATTCATTTTATCAAACCTTAGTAATATTTGGGCCCCTACTAAAGAAAAAAAAATGATTGGACCTCAGTGGTAAGTTGATTTTTAAAATTATACCATTATTTAAATACACACAAAGATTTAGGTATAAATTTCCAAAGCTGATGTGAATTTCAGATTATAGTTGCATGTGTGGAAGAAAAGTAACTGCTCTATATTTCTCTGTTAATTGAATGTCTCTTTGATGGGGCCATCAAAGCTGCAGTATCCTCTGGCTTTAGAGGTATCACGAAAATAATTTGTTAATCATCACAAAGTCTCACGCAGACTTTCGGTTCTTGTCCGCATGGCCTGTTTTGGCTTAGTAGCTCTTATCTGCTACTTCTGTTCCATTCTTGGGAAGACGGACTCATTTGGCAATTCCTGCTCCATGTTGGAGGGCTGAAATGTTATGAGGCTATCTACCTCGACACATCATGCTGTGATTTCTTTACTGGGGTTTTGTCATATCCCAACGGGTATACTCTAGGTATAGGAGACAGAAGAGATCTTTTGTGTTCTTGGATGCACCAAATTATCTGAAGGTAAAGGGAAAGAGGGTGAGCCATGCTCTTAACTCACCTTTACTCTGATATATTTTATCTATGCCATGAGCCTTTTCTGTTCCATAAAGGCCCAGGCTTAAATACAAAAGTAAGGAAAATAATCTTTCTTTTCCCTCTAATTTTTCTGTCATATTTCTTCCCCTAGGCAGAAGTATAGAACCAAACTGTCCCAACTGGGATAAGGCAACAGATAAAGGATTGCCATGGTAAAATAATAATAATAATAATAATAATAATAATAATTAGTTAATATTTCAAGAATACTTTTCATATCTTATGTTATGTCAGGGACAGAACATATGCAGAAGCATGCATCAGGAAACACTCCTATTGAAAGCAATTAGGAGAAGTTAGAGAGAGAGGAAGAGACCAGAGCATAGAGGAATCTGAATTTTACCCTTAGGTAACAAGAAGCAAACAAGTAAGATTTTGTGTAAGGATGATACTTGACAGGTTTTCTTGTTTTGAAAAAAGAATCTAGTAACTTTGTAGGACAAATTGGAGTTAGGAAATCAGTGAGCAGGTTACTGTGTCCAAGTAGATGAAGAGGGCCTAATTTAAGTAACTTACAAAAATAGAATTCAAATAGCATGGTTTTTTTTTAAAACAAACTATTTTTAAGTAATGTTTATTGACATCCTACAGTAAAATTTACTCTTCTAAGTGTGCATTAATAAATATAGTTGCATACTCCAACCATCCTCCTCCCCCAATTCCCTCATACCCCTGTGTATCAACAGTACTCTACCCCCAGGAAACCATTGATCATAAAAAGCCCATAAATAAAACTCATTCTTGAAAAAAGCAGGTACTTTTCAAGTGTTCTTTAGCATGCCACTAAAATGAAGGTAGTGGCATATTTTATTACAGATGTGCATTTATTTTACTTTGTGTAGAGATAAATCCTAGCCAGAATTAAGCCTACCGGTATATTGTAAAAGCATAATGTTCAGAATAACCCAAAGAATGGAATTTTTAAAATGCTAATCTAGTTATAAACAAAAGAAATCTACCTAAAACAACTAACCTGAGTCACATCTTGAAATATATAAACTAAGATTATGGATTTAATTGCCACACTTGTTTCTTTGGTATTAATACTGTTACGTTTCAGATTGAGGATAATAAAAAAATTAATTTAAATAATGGAAATTTTGTTGCACCTGTATAGGGCAGAACTATAACATTCTCAGATACAGGTTCCTTTTGGGCCTTTCCTCTCAAAATTTACCTCTGCCACCACAGGTAGCAAAACTGTTCTGTAGGTAGCGATCGTCTCACATTCAAATACACCTTATTCACTTGAAAAGACTTCCCATGATTCAGTCTTTCAAATAAGAGCCCTTAAATTCATCAGCAATTTGACCTTGACATGGCCAAGTCACATGCTACAGTCAGAAGGGCCAAACATAAACTATATGTTTAATAATTTAAATATTATTTTGCTCATTTCATGATTATGTACAAGTTTTATCTTCTTTAGAAAATAAGTAACCTTTTACATGTTATTCTGAATAAAAATAAACTTACCTCTAAATGATAAAATTTGAATATAATTATTAAGAGAATTAAAGACCCTTGATGCTGATAAATGAACTATTATAATTCATTACACTAAAACAGCTTTAGATCAGCACCTGTGATTAATCTAAAAAAATGCATAGATTACTTATATTATCAAAATGATTACATCCATCCTAGTAAAATAACTTAATGGGATTCCATTTTAGGAATGCACAATAATCAATTATCTATGCTATTAGAGTAATTAGCATAGATATATCTACACTATCATAATTTTAAGTTTATAAATTACTTATTTTAATTTAGATCTATAAAGATTGAGAAATTGAAAAATTACAATAAGATATAATGAAATTATGTTAAAATTTGAACAGCATTGACTTTTAATGAATTGAAATAAAATCATTTGAATATTTTTGAATTATCTTTACAACTCAGTGTTCATCATATTTAGCTTAAACTTTCGACAGTGAAACACTGAAATGAAATCAACTGCCTGGAGGGCAGCATTATGAACAATTACCATAGGCCCATTTCCTTAGCTCTCATATACTCCTTAACAAACCATAATGTGAGGAATAATCTTATGATTTCTTTTTAACTACTTATCCTGAATTTATCAAGTACCATCTAATTGCCAAAAACAGCCATCATTATAATCTTCATCTTACTTGACCTCTTTGCAAAAAATTGGCCACTCCATCTTTTTGAGACTCTCTTCTCCCTTGGATTTTCTAATATCATTCTGCCCTGGCTCTCTGTCATATTCACAGTTGACTACTTGTCTGAAGATGCCTGTGTTACAAAAATAGAAAGATCCTTAATTCCTGAGATTCCCTGAGTGATTACTTAAAGAAGAGATGCCTAGAAAAGCTACCCAAATAGAAAAATCTTCATTGACCAGATCTGAGTGAGAAATAAACTTTTATTGTAAAAGTCCCTGAATCTCAAATTGCCTAAGGACATACAGAAATGGAATATACAGGAGGCAGAAATATAAAAGAGAATATTGGAGAGCTTGTAGGTCCTTAACCTCAAAGGAGAGCATCCACTGAATGTTAAGAATGAGTCAGCCACAGTGTATGGCCTTGTCATGAGCTTTGCAAATATAAAGCATACAGAAGCACAGAGAATGTGTATGCTAAATTCTTTACAAAACAGCAAGTCAAGGACAACATGACAGACTGCTAGGTAATAAAACATACATACAGGAGAGTGAAAAGGAGGGTCATGGAATAAATAGATTAAACCAGCCATATCTTAAACATAAGTTAGGTGAAGGTATTACAGCCAGACTCTATTAACCAATCTTAATACGTTATAGCAGCACTCTGAGAACCCTAGAGAACTAACCCTGTTAGAGAAGAAAGAACTAACCTTGTTGATGCAATTAATACAGATTAGAGAGAAGAAAGCTAAGGATATTGGGAAATACCAGTAGCAGGATGGAGTTTCACATCACAGTGGTCAGTGCAGAGACAGTCATAAAGACCACATCTGAGAGTCTGTAGTCCCTTTTAAGGCAATGGAGATGAAAAAGTTTCAGGTCCCACCAGACACCCATCCATGGAGAGAATGCCCCATGTTCAGCAGGAGGGGATACTGTATGATACTGCATACTTACTTTCAGAAATTTCTGGTGGAGTTTGGTAAAATGGCTAGGTACGACAAGTGATAGTCAGTCTGGCCTATATAGCACTGGGCCTTTCCCCTTTGGGTTATACAGCCAAGCCCCATCCCTCCCGTACTCAAGTAAAATAGCCATTCCAGTCTCCTTCGGCCAGAATCACTAGGACCATTAGTTAAGATGCCAGTTTGTACAGACACGCTTCATGCCAGATGATGTTTATCAATAACTCCCAAGCCTCTATCTTTTTTTCAGTAATTATATACAAAAGCTGTTTCCCTCATATGACCTGATAGGTTTAAGTCTCTGCAGATTGAGTTCAGAGAACAACTTCTTGAGACATAATTTAAGGGATGAGGTTTATTTTGTTTTGAGTCTCCCCTCTCTCTCTCCCTCCCTCTCTCTCTCTGTCCCCCTCCCTTCCTCCCTTCCACCCTTTCTCTATCTGTCTCTCTTTAATTTCAATGATCATAATACATATTTGAAACAGAATCAGTAAATTTACTGTTCCATCTTTCCCAAAAGTTTAGCTTGTTTAAATCAACTTCTTTCCCTTTTATATGCATTCATACAGGTCACTGACTTTTCACTTGTGTTAAAAATTTGTTTCACTAATGCAATCTCATACTCTAAGTATTACCATGTATATTGATAAGTGTAGCTGTTGTCATTTTAGCTAATTCAGCTAAAATATAATCTATACTTCGCAATAACAGGAATGTAATAGTTTATTTCATTTTTCTCCACATGGGGAAAAATTTACACATATATAATGCTTTGTTAGGCCTCATTAAGAAAACAAAGTTTAGAATCAAAGCATTTTGAATACATATGTTTTAATATAGAGTAAGTTTTAAAAACTGTACTGCTATGCTTTTATTTTTTGCTATTTATAGATTAGGTCCCCAATTTTACATAACCCTAACCCATTACTTCATCATTTCTACTAAGGATAAGAATAGAAAAAATATAAACCCTAAAAAGACTATAATATGGCAATTGTGAAAGGTAAGAAATATCACTGGAATAATTTAAACTTAACAGTAGAAAATGTTTAATTTAAAATATTTCTTATATCAAGTATGGTATGGACCATTGACCATGAGGTGCAGCGGTGCTCAGAGATGTATTCACCAAGTGCAATGAATGTCTCATGATGATGGAGGAGGTTGTTGTTATGGGCGGAGGAGTGGGATGAGGGGGGGATATATGGGGACCTCATATTTTTTTTAATGTAACATTAAAAAAATAAATAAAGAGAGAGAGAGAAAAAAAGAAATACCAGTGAAAAACTTACTGCAATACAAAAACCATTTTAAGTAGGGACAATCCTTTCCGGTGTGCTATAGGATTAAAGAGAAAAAAATCAGAATAATTATGCAATGCAAAACTCTAAATTTTATGTCTTAAATCAAAGTTTGCTTTCAGAACCAATTTGTCTCAAATTACCACTATCAAAAGGGCAGAATTACAGATCAAGAAGACTCTAAGTGATTTGCTTAACTATACATATTTTCCAAATCTGAAAATGATATTTTCTCTCCAACTGGCCTTCAAATCGCATTAGTTTTTTCGTTGATATTTCAAAAGTTTCATTCTAGCTAAAAATACCTACCTGAGCTGTCTGTCCTTATTTAGTTGACATAAAAAGTTAATAACATCACATAAAAATATTCTGTCTACTAAGACTGAATATGAGTCAATGTGTTGACATCTGAATACCAAACAAGATAACTTTATGGGAAACAGACAAATTATAAAAAATAAGTTGAGATTCTTATATTACTCTTTATACATACACATATGCAGCCCTATCCCATTTAGTATTTTCTAGATTTTATATTGAAACCCATTTTTCCAAAGGATTTTGAAAACTAAAATCAAAATGCTATTTGTAAGAAATGAGATATTCTTATAAAACATAATTATTTGAACCTATCCCAATCGGAAAAAGGCTGCTTGAGTTGCCATTTTGACTCCATCCCAGCATGAGGGGAAACAGGACTGACCAGAAATCAGAGTGAGGGTAGGGATCGATTTCTTTCACCCAGATCAGTCTGCAGCCTTAGCCTAGGTTTCAGCCTCACCTCTAGCAGGGAAAAAGCTGGCAGGCCCTGCACCAGCCTTTCTGGCTAACTGATTGTACATTCATTGGCACAGGCTGAATAGTCGGAAGTCTACTGGGACAACTAAGGTCATTTTGGACCCACTTGGCATAGGTTGCTGCCCACACGTACAGCTCCATCCCTGCCCCAGGCAGGGGAGAAAGGGGCATGAGAATGTGGTTTCTCTCTGGGAAACCACAGTCTAGGCTTGCACAATATGAATTATTACACGCGACTGTGGCTCTGTTCCAACTCCTGGCAAAGGAGAAAGTTGGGAGAAACTTATAGGTTCCTGGGACAATAAGGGCAGCTTGAGCCGCCACAGCTTACAGCACCAGCCACATCCTTGGCTTCCACTACACAACCAGCAAGGGAGAAAGGGCAAGAAAGCCCTAAACTAAAGAAACTGCACCAAGAATAATACTCTAGTAAGCGAGGTGCCAATAAACCAACAAAAAAGTACAAGCCACACCAAGAAACAAGAAGATATGGCCCAGTTAAAGGAGCAAGATAAGCCGCAGATGACATAAAGGAGTTGAGACAACTAATCACAGATATTCAAACAAATCTTCTTAATAAATTCAATGGGATGGCTAAAGAGGTAAAGGATATTAAAAAGACATTGGGGAAAGCAGATGTGGCTCCAGTGATTGGGCTTCTGCCTACCATATGGGAGAACATGGGTTTGATCCCTGGGGTCTCCCGGTTAAAAAAAAAAAAAAAAGGTGTGCCTGCATGGTAAGCCAGTGCCTGTGTGGCAAGCCAAGTGCCCACACAAGTGAGTCACATAGCAAGATGATGATGCAACAGAAGAGAGACAAAGGGGAGAGTGAAGGCAAAGTGCAACAGAAACCAGGAACTGAAGGGGTACAAGTGACAGGGAACCTCTCTCCACTCAGAGTCCTGGTGAATCCTGGAGGAGAAAAGCAAGAAGAGAAGACAAAAAGAGAAATAGACACAGAAGATCACACAGAGAATGGACACAGAGAACAACAACAACAACAAAAAAGGCAGCAGGGGAGGAGGGAACAAAAAGACATTGGATGAGCACAAAGAAGAATTTGAAAGCATACATAGAAAACTAGAAATTTTATAGACATAAGAAGCACAATAAATGAAACTAAAAATATACTGGAATCATTTGAGGAGACAGAAGAAAGTATTGGTGAGCCTGCTAGACGTGAGGCTTAAGCCCAGGCTAGAGTTGCAGGCTGATCTGAAAGTGAACATACAAAAGAACACATGAAGAAAACAATGGAAAAAATTGAACAAGGTCTCAGGGAATTAAAAGACATGCAAACATATGTGTTATGGGTGTACCAGAAGGGGAAGAGAAGGGAAAGGGGGCAGAAGGAATACTTGAAGAAATAATGGAAGAAAATTTCCCAATCCTATTGAAGGACATAGATATCCATGTCCAAGAAGAACAACGTACTACCAACTGAATAATTTCAGAATAGAACAAGTCCAAGACACATACTAATCAGAGTGTCAAATGACAAAGACAAACAAAGAATTCTGAGAGCAGCATGAGAAAAGCAATGCATCACATATAAGGGATACCCAATAAGATTAAGTGTTGATTTCTCATCAGAAACCATGGAGGCAAGAAGAAAGTGGTATGATGTATTAAAGATACTGCAAGAGAAAAACTTCCAGCCAAGAAACTTATATCCAGCAAGATTATCTTTCAAAAATGAGGGTGAGTTTAGAATATTCACCAATAAACAGAAATTGAGAGAGTTTGTAACCAAAGATTGGCTTTGCAGTAAATACTAAAAGTGTATTACTACCTGAAAAGTAAAGACAGGAGAGAGAGGACTGAAAGAGTCTAGAAATGAAGATCATATCAGCAAAAGTAATTAAAAATCTCAAAAGAGTTTAAAAATAAAATATGACAGCTAAAACCCAAATATTCAGGAATAAACTTAACAAATGATGTAAAGAATCTGTATTCAGAAAAATACAACTCATTGCAAAAAAAAATTTAAAAAGACCTAAATAATTGTAAGAGCCTTTAATGCTTATGGGCTGGAAGATTAAATATCATTAAGATATCAATTTTCTCAAATCGATATGCAGATTCAATACAATCCCATAAAAATTCCATCAGTGTTTTTTTTTTTTTAATGGAAAACACAATTATATTTATTTGGAAGTATAAGGGGGCCTGAATAGCCAGAAACATCTTAAAAAGGAAAAGCAAAGTTGGAAGAGTCTCATTTCTGGACTTTAAATCATATTACTTAGCTACAGCTGTAAAAACAGCATGGTATTGGCATAAAGACAGACAGATAGATCAATTGAACCAAACTGATAGTTCAGAAACAGACCCTCACGTCTGGTCAAGTGATTTTTGACTAGCCTGTCAAATCCACCCAGCTCAAGCAGAACAGTCCATTCAAGAAATGGTCCTGAGAGAACTGGATATCCATAGCCAAAAGAAGGAAATAGGACACCTATCTCACACCTTATACAAAAATTAACCTAAAATGGATCAAAAACCTAAATATAAAAGCATGAACCACAAAGTTTCTAGAAGAAAATACAGGAATATATCTTCAAAACCTGGTGGTAGGTAGTGGATTCTTAAAGGAGAGAAGAGGAGGACTGAGATGAATTACTGATGTTTAATGTATGTAGAAGTTTTAGTTAGCTTTACTGTAAAAGTATGGAAATGTACAGAGTTGATGATAACACATTATAGTGAGCAACAGCTGGTTTATAAATAGGAATATGGCTGAAAATGGTAGTGTAGGGATGTAGATGCCAATTGACAGAAAGCTAGAGAATGATCTAGGGATGGAATAATACAGTAAACCCAGAGGTGGATGAGAATTGTGGTTGATGGTACAGATGCAAGAGTGTCCTTTGTGAACTAGAGCAGATATTCATCACTATTGCAGGGTTGTAGGAATGTGGAGAAGCATGGGAAAAATACAACTGGGGTGACCCATGTACTGTGGTTAACAGTAATAATGTAATATCCATGCATCTATGCCAAAGATGTACTGTGTTGATAATGAGGGAGTATGGAAAAATATATGCTATGGACATGGTAATAATCTGATTACATTATCTCATAATCAGCAACAAATGTTCCACCATGGTGTGGTGTGTTGATAGAGGGGTGTTGTATGGGAATTTTGCAATTGTGCATGACTTTTTTAAGTTTACAACTTCTGTCATAAAAATATATTTAATAATAATAATAGGGTAGGTTGGGGGAAAAACACACCAAATATAGATAAGGACTATAGTTAGTAGTAAGATTTTGACAATATTCTTTCATAATTTGTAACAAATGTCTCACAACAATGCAAGTTGTTGGTGGTGGGTGGATGTATGGGACCCATGAATGATGTTATGCATGCTTGTTTTATAAGTTCACAACTTTTATTATACACTTATTCCTTAAGTATTCATGAATAAATGATATAAAAATAATAATAATAGGGTGAGTTGAGGGAAAATACTTTGGATAGTAGTAATATTTTGATGATGCTCTTTCATCATTAGTTAAAAATGTCTCACAACAATGCAAGATATTGGTGGTAGGGTGAGGTATGAGAGCCCTGTACAATTTAATATATGTTTGTTTTGTAAGTTCACAGCAATTACTATACACTTATTGTTTATGTCTGTTTATGTATGACTGACATACTTCAATAAATTTAAAAAACAATTATTTGTGTGAAAATTTAAATATCACTAAATGAAAAAGCATTTATTTTATAATTTTATTAAGGTATTTTATTCTTTGTTTTCAATAAAATTAACCATATATAAGCTTCAGGTTTGGAAATATAGTCAATTATTAGGAATAGGAATAACATATTAATTATGACTAGGTAGACCTAGGAAAATAGTAGTAAGTGCTTACAATCTGACATATATTTCTCACTTAATCCACACATAGTTCTGTAAAGTAGGTGTTACGTGTCAAAACCACTTATTGGGAAAAAAATGAGGCCTGAGTGTAGTTTCATTATCACCCCAAGGCTGCATCATAAGCAAATGATAGAGTTCAGGCAGTGTAACACCAGAACCCACACTCCTAGCCCCTCAGTTCAAACAAATATCCAAGTTAAAGTTGTTTTCAGTTACATATACCCAGCATCACATATATAACATATCATGGTAAAATTTAACATAATTCTTTCAAGGATCTTAAAGAACTACAATTCAATTTTAAATATGATTGTATGCCTGACTGAGAGGTGATAGCATGTTATAAAACATATATAGTCATTACCTGTAAATGAAATAAAATAATGCATCAAAAAATGAAAGAGAGAATATGTTCAGTAACTCACTAAATTTACCAAATTCATCTCAACATAGCCAACCACTTTTGTAAAAACAAGTCAAATGGAAGCTATTTCTTGGCTATGATTAGCATTAAATCCCCACAAATTTTCACTAGAATATTAAGACTTGGATGGGCCAAAATCTCCAGGAAGGTTTTGAAATGCTATAAAAATAATTAGGATTTCAAATTCCATAAAATACTACAGCAAGAATGTCTAAATTTTCAGTGGTTATTGACACACATGATCAAGAATCCACGCCAGCCATATGGATTTGTCACTGAACAAAAAGTAGCAATGATATCTATCCTTCTACATACTTAAAAAGTAGTAGATTTTGAGAAGAAGATGAGGCTCAAGTGATTGGGCTTTCACCTACCACATGGGAGGTCCTGGGTTCCGTTCCCAGTGCCTCTTGGAGAAGGTGAGCTGGTCCGGTGGGCAGGCGTGGTGAGCTGACACAATAAGATGGTTCAACAAAAGAGACACAAAGGAAAGACAATGAGAGATGTAACAAACCAGGGAGCTGAGGTGGCTTGGGTGACTGAGTGCCTCTCTTCCACATGGGAGGTCCTGGGTTCATTTCCCAGTGCCTTCTAAAGAGAAGACGAGCAGACACAGAGAGCACAGAACAAATGGACACAGAAAGCAGAGTGACCACAAACAATGGGGGGTGGGGGTGGAATAAATAAATAAAAAATAAATCTTTGGGAAAAAAAGAAAAAGTAGAGTAGATTTCACAACTAAAGCAAAAACCAACATAATGCAGAAGGATCCAGACATTCTGGAGGACTGTTTGGTGGCTTCTCAAAAAGTTAGCTATAGATTTGCCATATGACCCAGCAATTCCACTGCTGGGTATATACACAGAAGATCTGAAAATAAGGACACAAACCGATATTATGTACACCAATGTTCATAGCAGCATTATACACTATTGCCAAAAATTGGAATCAACTCAAATGCCCATCAATGGATGAATGGATAAATATAATGTATTATATACATACAATGGAATACTACTGAGCTGTAAGAAGGAATACAGTACAAACACATGTGATAACATGAATGAATCTTGAGGACCTTATGTTGAGTGAAGCAAGCCAGGCACTGAAGGACAAATTCTACATGACTTCTCTGATATGAAACAAACAAACTGAGCTGTCTCAGAGAGTTAAAGACTGGAAAGTAGGCTTAAAGGAATTGGGAGGGGAGAAGAAGGTTGTGAGCTTAGCTTACATGGGTGATAAGCTGGAGGTAAGTATTTGTACAGAGAAGAGATAAGATGGGGGCATAGAGATACCTTTGGGTGGAACTTTGTAGGCTTGAGGGGGGTTAGGGTTGGGAGGATGGGTCAGATGACCCAAGGAATTGGAGGGAGGGCTGGGGGGAACCGTTGAATATGGGAGAATGTCAATTATATGGTTGAACCTACACTGTTGAGAAAACTCTTTAGAAAATATAATAAGGAAGGATCATGTGTTTAAGGTGCTTGGGGGTGGCATCTAGTACAGAGGCAAGCTTCCAGGGAGTATGTAAGTGCTCATTTTGTCATAGTGTGTTATATCATTGGGTGGAGACCCATACAATCAGTGTGAAGGTGTACCCACATCCTGGGGAGACCTGATGTTCCCAAAGAGAGGGAATTGTGTCTCTTGAGAGGATCACTGGCTCCCAATTAGTTAGGGCAGTCGAGTATGTCAAGCCCTCAGCATTGCTGCAGTATCTGTAAATCTGGTTCCTCGAGTAGTGAAGATTGAGTGTCACAGTGTGCCCTGAGGGGAGAGGGAGAGAGGTGCATGGATGGAAGCAGGGCAACTGGGGGGCAGTGTAAGTGCTCCACAAGATCATGCAATGATTGACATGTCAGCTTACATCTAAAGTGTATAAAAGTCTGTAAACTAAAATGTAAACTATAATGTAAAACATAAGAAATTAAAAATTTAGAAATTTGTACAATCTAAAATATAAATAATAACGTAAACCAAAATGGAACCATGTTTGATAGCTATGTTTCAAAATTTGTACATCAGCTGCAGCAAATATAACATGAACATGTAATGAGATCATTGCTGGGGAAAAGGGAAAAGGGTTGGATGTTGGATATCTGGGAGTCCCCTATACTGTGAATTACTGTGATCTAAAACTTTTTTGAAGACAAAATTAAAAGTTAGAAAAAAAAAAAGAAAGGATGTAGACACTGAGGAAGAAATGAAAGTGCCTTGACTCTGCACATACAGGGCAACACCTATTACAGTGACAAAAGGCAAAACGTTAGAAACAAAGCTTTATAACATTTTTCATTTTATAAATACACCAATTTATTTTTACTTTATTTTAGCATTTCTAAATTACTATGTATTCTATTTCTAAACTTTAAACCCATCAATGTATTTCAATTTTCTATTAATTGAATTTGGCAATATATTAGGATTCATTGTTGAAGAAGTTTTGTGCCACAGAGAGGTTCTACTATGGCAGGAGAGGAACTCTGGTGTGGGGTGTTATTGACGGGGGGCACATGGGTGGGGGGTTGTTCTCCAGGGCATGTATATAGGGGACATAAATATGTTAGGATATATGTTGGGTATCTTTATAGTAGTTACAGTTACAAATGTCAACTGAGGGCGTGCTGAGTTCCCACCCAGAGGAGCTCTGTCACATTCCCCAATAGAACAATAATCCCCCAAGCACAATGGCAAAGATCAACAAGGAAGGATGTTCCAATAATGAGCCCTTGATACTGATGACTATGCTTAGGAGCCTGTGTGCCTGAAATATGAACTAGGCCTAGAGCTGTAGTATGCCTAAGAGTTACCTTCTGAGAGCCTCCATGTTGCTCAAATGTGGCCACTCTCTAAGCCAAACTCAATATGTAAATGCATTACCATCCCCCCAACATGGGACATGACTCCTGGGGATGAGTCTCCCTGGTGCCAAGGGATTACTACCAATCACTCACTGGAGAAGCAACTAGAAAGGTACCTCAAATAAAAGGGTCAACTCAGACCAGCAGAATATCTCAGCCTACATGTTGGATCAAGTGTTAAAAACTGCTCTTTGACCTTGAATAAAAGGAGGAAATGGCAAAGACAAATGAGTTGATATGGCTAAGAGTTTTCCAAAAGAGTTGGGAGGTCATCAGAGGGGTCTCGCTTATGCACACCTCAGCAGGACCCCAGAAAAAGCCAAAGTAGAGACAACCCTAAGTACTGGTTCTCCTGAGGGCTATGGAGATCCACAGGGTATATAGTCATGGCAGATGGATTTGGAGCTCTGTGCCATGTCAGAGGGCCCTACTGAGGAATTGTGCTCCTGAGTGTGATGGAGCTGGACTCAGATGTGACTTTTCTACACATGCCTCTTCTGTCACTTTTACTGAACCTGTGGTTGGTGCTGGGGATGGTCCATATTCAGGAGACTTGAATCTCTGAAATGCCCATGTGCCAGCTGGGCCTGGAGCCTCAGCAGAGTGGCAACTCCTACTCTCTGGTTCATTAGTCTTACCCAGGTCAGCTAACAGGGAGGTGAAGATGATCAACCACCACACCAGGGAATCAAGATTGCCCACAACTGTAAGCAGAGGAATTGCATCCAATCCATGTAGAATCTAAGCCCCCTCTTGATCTAGAGGGGGAGAGAACATTGCCATCCCAAGGTCCACAGAATCGAGCAATAAAATATGGACTAGAGTAGACTTACTGATATTCTGCTATAAAACTATTGTGATGAGTAGTAGAAGAAATTTTAGCATTGAGGTGGAGAATGTGGCCACAGTAGTTGCTGAGGGCAGGGAGAGGGTAGAAGAGATGTGATGTGGGGGAATTTTTGGGATTTTGAGTTGTCCTTAATGATATCTCAGGGTCATTTGCTAGACTTTGTATATTCTGCCATAATCCACTGAACGTACTGGGAAAGAGTGTGAACTACAGGGTAAACTATTATCTGTGTAGTGCAACAGTGCCCCAAAATGTGTTCACTGAGTGCGATGAATGTGCCACAATGATGAGGGAGGTTGTTGGTGTGGGAGGAGTGGAGTGGGGGGGTGGAAAGTACACAGGAACCTCTTGTATTTTTTAATGTAACATTTTTTTTTGTAAAGTATATATCTTCAAAAAATTACAATTCACAAAAATGATGTGGTGAGGGGTGGGGAGTGAGTTATATGGGAACCTCATGGCTTTTTTTTTGTTTTTCTTTGTTTTTTAATGTAACATACCTTGTGCTCTATTAACTTTAATTAAAAAAAAGAAGTATACCATAGAGGCCCAATAAAAATCATTTATCAATTCAATAAAAAATAATGCTTTTTACAGTCCATAAAAAAGATGAATTTTCGTTTTAATTTGCTTTTTGGTCAGAGCACATAAAATTAAACAAAAAATAAATTAGTATTTTTCTTTGCTTTGGAGTATAGTAAAATTGAAACAAATGTTAAATATATGTTCTACTATTAAGAGAGCCATTGTTAAAATTTTGGGTTTAGTCTTCTATTTTATGGCTGTATGGATGGATGGATATATATATATATATATATATATATATGCACACACATTTAAATATACATGTGTGTGTTTTACAAAATTTGGTAGCATAATAAACTTCTTACTAACACAATTTTTTTTGCATAGCTATATACCATAGATATTTTTCCATTTCCTTAAAAATTCCTTTAAAAAGTGAATTAGCAACTTAACTACTATTGGATATATGAGTTCTTTTCTAATATTTTTCTATTAAAATAATATTTCATGATCACCTCTTACCAAGATATTCATGAATCTCCAGAATATATTCTTATACATAAAACCAGTTAGCCAAATGGCAAGGGCATTTGCAATACTTTTAAAACAACTGCTTTTCTTTCTTTTTTTTTTTTTTCTTTTAAAGCACCCATGGGACAAGCAATACTTCTTCTATGAAAAAGATAAGCTGGCTAGCTGGACAGCAGGCACACGAGGGTTCACAGGGTAAGTGTGCTCCATCATCACATTCCCAATACAAAAATTAACTCAAATTTATCAAAGACCTAAATAAAAGACTATAAAACTCCTAGAATAAAATGTAAGAAAGCATCTTCAGAACCTTGTGATAGACAACGGTTTCTTAGAAAAAACAGATAAATGGGACCTCCTCAAAATTAAAAACGTTTGTGTATCAAAGGACTTGTAACAAAAGTGAAAAGACAACCTACTCAATGGGAAAATATTTGGAAGCTACATACGCGACAGTTTTTAAGATTTAGAATATATAAAGAGATCCTACATCTCACCAATAAAAAGACAAAAAAACATAATTTAAAAATTGACAAAAGAATTGAATAGACATTTCTCCAAAGAGGATATACAAATAGCTAAAAAGGACATGAAAAGATGCTCAACATCACTAGCTGTTAGGGAACTGTAAATCAAACCACAATAAGATATCATTTCACAACCATCAGAATGGCTTCTATTAAAAAAACAGAAAACTACAAGAGTTGGAGAGGATGTAGACAAATAGGAACATTCATTCATTGCTGGTGGCAATGGAAAAAAATGGTGCAGCCACTGTGCAAGACAGTTTGGGTATTCCTTGGGAAGCTAAGTATAGATTTATCATATAATTGGGGCAATTCTGCTGCTAGGTATATACCCAGAAGAAGTGAAAGCAGGGATTCAAACTGATATTTGAACACTGAAGTTCACAGTGGCATTATTCACAAGTATGGAAAGATGGAAGCAACCCAAGTGTCCATCAACTGATGAATGGATAAACAAAATGTGGTATATACATACAATGGAATATTATTCAGGTATAAAAAGGAATGAAGTCCTGCTGCATGAGAGGACATGGATGAACCTTGAGGACACTATGCTGAGTGAAATAACCCAGACACAAAAGAAGAAATATTTTACTATCTCACTGATATGAATTAATTAAAATAAGCTAATGCATACAGTTAGGATCTAAAATATGGGTTACCAGGGGATAGATTAGGGGTAGAGAATGGGAAGTTGATGATTAATTTGTACAGAATTTCTATTTAGGTTGATTGTAAAGGTTTGGAAATGAGTGATGGTAATGATAGGACATTATTGTGAGTGAAATTAACAACACTGAATTATACATGTGAACGTGGTTAAAAGAGAAAACTTTAGGTCATATATGCTACTAGAATAAAAATTAAATGATAAAACATAGAACTGTATACCACAGTGAACCCTACTGTAGAAGATGGACTATAGTTAATAGTACAAGTATAAGAATGTTCTTTCATGAATTATAACAAATGTATGATACTAATACAAGGTGTTAATAATAGGTGGTTATATGGGGAAAAATACAACTAATATAAACTATGGATGATAGTTAACAGTACTATTTTAATAATCTTTCATCGCTTGTAACAGGAGTACTGCACTAATGCAAAGTGCCAACAGTCAGGGGTATACGGGAATGCTGTATTTTTTACATGATTTTTCTGTAAACCTAAAACTTCTCTAATATAAAGATTTAAAAATAGGACATAGGGTGGGCGGAGCCATGGCATCAGCGCTGCAGCGGCGATTCCTGGAGGCTCTGCGGTACTGGGGAATTCATAAGCCCTGAGCAGGCTATTGGGGGGCTAACAGGGCAGGAGGCCTTCGCAGACCGATTTGGGGAGACAAATGGGAGTTTTATTGCGAGGTGGGGAATTTTTGATTGCGGACACAAATAATAGCGCTTCTGGCTAGAGCCCTGCCCCGCAAGGCCAGCTGCCGATCTGCAGCGGCCTTAAATTGCTCACAATAAAGAGACGCTACCAGGAGGCTGTTTCAGGGACTGGCAGGGTGGGAGACGTCTGGAAGCTGATTAGGGGAATATCTTGCGAAGCATGGGAATTTCGGTTTTGGACTCTGTTATCGGCGTTTCCGGCTGGAGCTCCACCCCGGGGCCTGGCTACTGATCTGTGTCATTAAATTGGCTGCAGTGTAGAGGTGCCCCCAGGTGGCCGTTCTGGGGGCTTACAGGGTGGGAGGTGTCCTGAAGTCGAATTGGTGATACAGCCACAGAAGAGACCCGAGTGAGTGGGTGAATTGTGGGGCTCAGACACATAGGTCAGAGTTTGCGCATGTGACCTCTCCCATAGGGCTGGCACCCAGCTGCAGGGATCCCTGAAGGCTGTGTTGCACTGCAGTGCTCCCAGGCTCCCTGTTAACTAGATTTGAGGTTGCCACGTCTGAGTCCCCTAAACCCTGGTGGCCCAGACCCCAGAGACTCATACCTCTTGAGTCTTCAATATCACAGACTTTCCATCCCTGAATCCATCATGCCCTGAGGTCCATCTGAGGTCCGTGAATGTCCTAGCCCTCAATGTTTGCATTTTTTCTTTTTTGTTTTGTTTTGTTTTGTTTTATTTTTATTTTATTTTTTATTTTTTATTGTCCTGATTGCTAACATTGCATTATCTCCTAATCTTTTCTCCCATAGTATCACCCAAAGTCTTTTTTTTTTTTCAGTTATTTAGGGGGGTTTTTTGTTGTTGCTGTTGTGGTTGTTCTATAACTTTTTTTCTTTTCCTTACTTGTTCCCCTCCCTTTACCCACCCCCTTTTTCTTTCATTCTCTCTTCTCTTTTTTTTTTTCTCTCTTGTCCCTCATTTTCTTCTTATTTTATTTTATCTTAATTATACAATAGGTGCTGCAGGGAACACCTCACATTTGCTGGGTTTCCTCATCCTCCATTGCCTCATTTCTGTGTGAATTGATTTTGG
Organism: Dasypus novemcinctus; assembly: GCF_030445035.2. Lineage (NCBI taxonomy): Eukaryota > Metazoa > Chordata > Mammalia > Cingulata > Dasypodidae > Dasypus > Dasypus novemcinctus. The sequence goes on from NC_080679.1 coordinate 31,000,032, forward strand.
CTACCTACACTATCCCCTTTCCCCTACATCTTGATATCCTCCATCATCTACTGTCTCTCCTATATTCCACCTCCCTTTCTTTGATCCCCAAAGTGTCTAACTCTTAATTTCTAATACCTTTGTTTTGTTTTCTGTCTTTTATCCACTCTTGAAACTATTGCCTTTCTTTTCTCTTTCCCTCTCTCACGAAAGCACTAGCTTTTTAATTCATACCTTTTCCTCCCATATTCAATCGACTACCTCATTATAGGTACTCTACCTACTGCTATAACTCTACACAACTTACATGAATCTAATATCCATCTTTCCAGATCTCATATTGTTGCTCTGTTAACATTTATCACCAATACTACTTTACACTTTTTCCTTGCTTACACAATTGCCTTTCCCTGGCCCTAATACTTTCCTTCAAAGTGAACTCAGCCAGCAATAAGAAAGTAGAATAAGAAGAACAAAGTGACAAAGAGAAGATATAACACTTACGCAAAAACAACAGCTAATTAATCCCCAAGACTAGACAAAGAAGCAAAGGAACTGATTAAACCCATCAAGATAAAATGATGACCAGACAGTAACAAAAATCTACAAACCAAACCAGTAATCAGGAAAACATGGCTGAATCCAATGAACAAACTAAAAATCAGGAAGGGGAGCAGAACTTTGCACAAGTAATTAAAGATCTCAGAACATATATCACCGACAAATTTAATGAAGTAAAGGAAGAGGTTAACAATATGAAGACAACACTTGGAGGGGAAATTGCAGACATAGGCAAAAAAGATAACAGATATGATGGGAATGAACACCACAGTTCAAGAAATCAAAAATACACTTGCAGTAAATAACAGCAGATTAGAAGAGGCAGAGCAGAGAATTAGTGATGTGGGAAGACAGTACATCAGAAATCAAACAGATAGTAGAATTGATCGATAAAAAGATAGAAAAAATCGAGCTAGGACTTAGGGACCTGAATGACAATGCAAAATGCTCAAACGTATGTATTATAGGCATCCCAGAAGGAGAAGAGAAGGGAAAGGGGTCAGAAGGAGTGTTGCAGGAAATAATGGCTGAAAACTTCCCATATCTTCTGAAAGAGACAGATGTACATATCCAAGAAGCACAGCACACCCCAATCGTCATAAACCCAAACAGGCCCACCCCAAGACATATACTTGTCAAATTATCCAACACTCAAGACAAAGAGAAAATTCTAAAAGCAGCAAGAGAAAAGAAAACCATCACATACAAGGGAAGCTCCATAAAATTAAGTGTGGATTTCTCATCTGAAACCATGGAGGCAAGAAGGCAGTGGTATGATATAGTCAAGGTACTAAAAGAAAAAAATTTCCAACCAAAAATACTCTATCCAGCTAAACTAGCATTCAAAAATGATGGAGAGTTCAAAATTTTCACAGATAAACAGAAACTGAAAGAGTATGCCAACAAGAAACCTCCCCTTCAAAAAATTCTAAAGGGAGTTCTGCAGGAAGAAAGGAAAAAATAGGACAGGCAAAGTTGGAGGAGAGTGTAAGAGCAACAAAAAAGACAAAAAGAGAAGGAAAAAAAACAAAATAAGACAAACACAAGTCCAATAAAAATATGGCTAACATAAATAATTCCTTGAAAGTAATAATACTGAATGTCAACAGATTAAACTCACCTTTCAAAAGATTCAGACTGGGACATTGGATAAGGAAATATGACACATCTATATGTTGTCTACAAGAGACACATCTTAGACCCAGCATCTCATGGAGGCTGAAAGTGAATGGGTGGAAAACAATCTTACAAGCAAACAATAACCAAAAAAAGGCAGGAGTAGCTGTATTAATATCATACAAAATAGACTTTAAATGCAAAACAATTGTGAGAGACAAAGAAGGATACTACATATTAGTGAAAGGGACAATCTGTCAAGAAGAACGAACAATCATAAATATTTATGCTCCTAACAAGGGCTCCTCTAAATACATGAGGCAAACGCTGGAAAAACTAAGTGAAAGAATAGATGCATCTACAATTATAGTGGGGGGTTTTAATACACCACTATCAACTCTGGACAGAACATCTCAAAAGAGAATCACTAAAGAAACAAAACATTTGAACAGTATGTTAGAGGAGCTGGATCTAATAGACATATACAGATCATTACACCCAAACACAGCAGGATATACATTTTTCTCAAGTGCACATGGATCATTCTCCAAGATAGACCATATTCTGGGCCACAAAGAAAGGCTTAATTAATTCAGAAAGATCGAAATCATACAAAATAATATCTCTGACCACAGTGGAGTGAAGCTGGAAATCTGCAAGGGCCAGAGGCCCAGATTTCACACCAAGATATGGAAATTAAACATCACACTCTTAGAAAAACAGTGGGTCAAAGAGGAAATCTCAAAAGAAATTAATGACTACCTTGAAACAAATGATAATGATAACACAACATACCAAAACTTATGGGATACAGCAAAAGCAGAACTGAGGGAAATTTATAGCCATAAATTCATACATCAAAAAAGAAGAAAAGAGCAAAAATTGAAGAACTAACTACACATTTGGAGGAATTAGAAAAAAACCATGAAGTAATCCAACAGGAAGAAGGAAGGAAGGAAATAACAAAGATAAGAGCAGAACTAAATGAAATAGAAAATAAGAGAGCACTTGAAAAGATAAACAAGACCAAGAGCTGGTTTTTTGAGAAGATCAATAAAATTTACAAGCCTTTAGTGAGACTAACAAAGAAAAAAGAGAGAAGATGCAAATATACAAAATAAGAAATGAGAAAGGAGATATCACCACTGATCTGACAGAAATAAAGACTATCATAAGAGGATACTTTGAAAAACTATATTCCAACAAAAATGACAATTCAGAGGAAATGGACAAATTCCTAGAAACACATAATCAGCCTATATTGATGAAAGAAGAAATTGATGATCTCAACAAACCAATCACAAGTAAAGAGATAGAGTCAGTCATTAAAAACCTCCCAACTAAGAAGAGCCCAGGGCCAGACAGCTTCACAGGTGAATTCTACAAAACATTCCGGAAAGAACTAACACCAATCCTGCTGAAACTTTTCCAAAAAATCAAAACAGAAGGAACATTGCCTAACTCCTTCTATGATGCCAACATTACCCTAGTACCAAAACCAAACAAAGACACCACAAGAAAGGAAAATTACAAACCAATTTATCTAATGAACCTAGACAGAAAAATACTTAACAAAATACTTGCTAATCGTACTCAACAACACATTAAATGAATTATACACCACGACCAAGTGGGATTCATTCCAGGTATGCAAGGATGGTTCAACATAAGAAAATCAATCAATGTAATATACCATATAAACAGATTTAAGGAAAAAAAATCACATGATTATATCTATAGATGCAGAAAAAGCATTTGACAAAATACAGCACCCTTTCTTGATAAAAATACTCCAAAAGATCGGAATACAAGGAAATTTTTTGAACATGATAAAGAGTATATATGAAAAACCTACAGCCAACATCGTTTACAATGGAGAAATCCTAAAATCCTTCCCTCTAAAGTCAGGAACAAGACAAGGATGCCCACTGTCTCCCCTTCTATTTAACATTGTCTTAGAAGTACTTGCTGGAGCACTGAGGCAAGGACCAGATATAAAAGGCATTCAAATTGGAAAGGAAGATGTCAAAATTTCATTATTTGCAGATGACATGATCCTATACATAAAAAACCCTGAGAGGTCTACAACAAAGCTTCTAGAACTCATAAATGAGTTTAGTAAAGTCGCAGGTTATAAGATCAATGTGCAAAAATCAGTAGCATTTCTGTACACCAAAAATGAGCAAGATCAGGAGGAAATCAAGAAACAAATACCACTCACAACAGTAAATTAAAAAATCAAATATTTAGGAATAAATTTAACTAAAATGTAAAAAACTTATACACCGAGAACTATACAAGACTGTTCAAGGAAATCAAAGAAGACCTAAATAAATGGAAGAATATTCCCTGTTCATGGATAGGAAGACTAAATATTATTAAGATGTCTATCCTACCAAAACTGATCTACACATTCAATGCAATCCCAATAAAAATCAACACAGCATTATTTAAGGAACTAGAAAAACTAACTATGAAATTTATTTGGAAAGGAAAGAAGCCCCGAATATCCAAAGACATTTGAAAAAGAAAAATGAAATTGGAGGAATCACACTACCTGACTTCAAAACATACTACCAAGTTTGAATGGGTCCTCATATATATATTTTTAATGTAATATTATTACAAAGTCAATAAAAAAAGTTTAAAAAAAAGTTACAGTAGTGAAAACAGCATGGTATTGGCATAAGGACAGACACACAGACCAATGGAATCTAATTGAAAGTTCTGATATAGAACCTCATATATATAGCCATATAATATTCGATAAAGCCACCAAACCCTCTCAACTGGGAGAGAATGGCCTTTTCAACAAATGGTGCCTGGAGAACTGGATATCCATATGTAGAAGAATGAAAGAGGATTACCATCTCACATCTTATACAAAGATCAACTCAAGATGGATCAAAGATGTAAATATAAGAGCCAAGACCATAAAGACTTTGGAAAGCAGGGTAGGGAAACATCTACAAGACCTTGGAATAGAAAATGGCTTCATGAACATCACACCAAAAGCACAAGCAGCAAAAGAACAAATAGATAAATGGGACCTCAAAGGAGTTTGTCAAGAAAGTGAAAAGAGAGCCTACACAATGGGAGAAAATATTTGGTAACCATATATCGGATGGGAGACTTATAACTTGCATATATAAAGAACTCATATATCTTGAAAATAAAAAGATAAACAACCCATTTAAAAAATGGGAAAAAGATTTAAACAGACACTTCTCCAAGGAAGAAATACAAATGGCTAAAAAGCACATGAAAAAATGCTCCAAATCTCTAGCTATCAAGGAAATGCAAATCAAAACTACAATGAGATACCATCTTACTCCCATAAGATTGGCAGCTCTGAAAAAAACAGAAGAATACAAAAGCTGGAGAGGATGTGGAGAAATGGGAACACTCATCCACTGCTGGTGGGAATGCAGAAGGATCCAACGATCCTGGAGGACAGTCTGGCGGTTTCTCAAAAAACTAACCATAGATTTGCCATATGACCCAGCAATTCCACTGCTGGGTATATACCCATCAGAACTGAAAACAAGGACACAAACTGATATATGCACCCCAATGTTCATAGCAGCATTGTTCACTATCACCAAAAGTTGGAATCAACCCAAATGCCCATCAACAGATGAATGGATCAATAAAATGTGGTATATACATACAATGGAATACTACTCGACTTTAAGAACAAATACACTACAAACACATGTGATAACATGGATGAATCTTGAGAACCTTATGTTGAGTGAAGCAACCCAGGCATTAAGGACAAATACTACATGACCTCAATGATATGAAATAAGCAAGCTGCCTCAGAGAGCTAGAGACTGGAAGATAGGCTTACAGGAAATCGGAGGGTAGAGGAAGGATGTAAGCTGACATCTACATGGGTGAAATCTATGATAAGCTGGCAGTAAGTATGTGCACAAGGAAGAGATAAAATGGGGGCATAGGGTTACCTTTGGGTGGGGCTTTGTGGGTTAGAGGGGGTCTAGGGATAGGCGGATGGGTAATATTGCCCAAGAAATTGGGGGGAGGGAGGGGCAACATACAAACATAGGAGACTCTCCAGTGTTGGTTGAAAGTAAAATGCTGAGAAAATCTTTTCAAAATATAATTAGGAAAGTTACCGGTTTAAGATACTCAAAGGGGATAATCTGACACAGGACAGACTCCTAGGGAATATCTGAATGCTCATTTTGCCAAAGTGGGTTATACCATTGGGTAGAGACCCATATAATGAGAGTGAAGGTAGACCCACATCCTGGGGAGGACTAATGCCATCAAATAGAGGGAACTGTATCTCTCAAGAGAAAGGGTGGCTTCCAGGGCAGTAGGGCAGTCGAGTAAGTCAAGCCCTCAACACTGTTGCAAGTATCTCTGAACATGGCTCCTCAAGAAATGAAGATTGTCACTGTGGGCCCCAAGGGGAGGGGGAAATAGATATTGAGTAGATGGAACCAAAGAAAATGTGAGGGCAAAAGAAGTGTTTCACAAGAGTACACAAGGATGGATATAAAACATGTAATATTACACCAAAAACATATAGGGGACGACAGACTAATAATGTAAACCATAATGTAAAACATAAGATAACTAAAATATTTAGAAAACTGTATAGCCTAAAGTATAAACCACAATGTAAACACAAATGTTACCTTGTTTGAAAGCTATTGTCTCAATATCTGTACATCAGCTTCATAAATATGATATGAATAAGTTAAAAGATTATCACTGTGGAAGGGAAAAGGTTTTATAATGGATATGTGGGAGTACTGTATATTGTATATATGAATTATTGTGATCTAAGGCTCTTGTGAAGGGAAGCTCAATAATTAGGGAAAAAAGAAAAGAAAAAGATAGGATGTAGAATTTTTCCAAATCAATATGTATTCTACATCTAACCTTTAAACTCATTGCTATATTCCATTTTACTAGTAAGGGAACCTGATATTATATTGGGTTTCACTTTTCAGGAAGTTTTGGATCACAGAGTGGTTCAACAATGGCAGCGGAGGAATACTGGTATGGGATGTTATTGACAGGCGATATATGATTGACAGGGAGTTATACAGGGCATGTGTCCAGGGTGCATGGAAATGTTTGGATATCCTCATAGTGGAAACAATTATAAACAACAACTGGGGAGGTACTGGGTTCCTGGCCAGGGGGAGGGGCTCTGTCGTGGTCCCTAGGGGAGCAGTGGCAGTCCCCCAGGTGCAACAGTAAGGACCAGGAAGGAATAAGGGTCCAACAGTGAGCCCCTGATACTAATGACTGCTTGTGAGCCTATATGCCTGAAATAAGAACAAGACCTAGAGCAGCACTATGCCTAAGAGTTCCCTCCTGACAGCCTCTGTGTTACTCAAATGTGGCCAGTCTCGAAGCCAAACTCAGCATGTAAATGCAAGGCCTTCCCCCCAGCATGGGACATGACACCCAGGGATGAGCCTCCCTGGCACCAAGGGATCACTACCAAGTACCAGCTGATGACGTAACTAGAAAATGACTTTGAATTAAAGGTTCAACGTGGACCAGCAGAATATCCCTGTCTACATATAATAACAGGAGTTAAAAATGCTGTTTGACCTAAAGTAAGGGGGAAATAGAAAGGACAAATGAGTTCATATGGCTATGAGTCTCTAAAAAAGAGTCTGGAGGTTGTCAGAAGGATTGCCCTTAAGCACACCTGAGCAGAGTCTCAGAGACAGATAAAGTAGATACAACGCCAGGTATTGGTCCTTTTGAGGGCTAAAGAGACCCACAGGTTCTATGGTCATGGCAGATGGGGTTCACTGCCACGCCAGTTGGCCCTTCTTTGGAGCTGGTGTTTCTGCGTGATGGAGCTGGACTCAGATGGGATCTCTTTTCACAAGACTTTCATGCTACTTTACTGGAATTGTAGTTGGTGCTGGAGCTTAAGATATATCTAGGGGATTTGAATCTCTGGACTGACAATATGATAGCCAGGCCCTGAGCCTCAACAGACTTCATCTCCTACACTCTGATTTATTGGACTTACCCCACTCAGCTAACATGGAGTTGAAGAATGTCAAGCACCACACCATGGAGCCTAGAGTGCCTACAACTGAAAGCAGGAGGATTGCATCCAGTATCCATGTGGAATCTAAGCCCCCTCTTGACATAGATGTGGAATGGACACAACCAAGCCAAGGTCCACAGGAAGGAGGAATACAGTAAGGATCAGAGTGGACTTAATGATATCCTATTCATGAACTATTGTGGTTAATAATTGAGAAAATGTGGCATTGGTGTGGAAAAATGGCCATGGTGGCTGCTGGGTGCGGGGAATGGGAGGAAGAGATGAGATGTGGAGGCATTCTCGGGACTTGGAGTTGTCCTGGGTGGTGTTCCAGGGATAATTGCCGGATGTTGTATGTCCTCCCATGGCCCACTGGATGGAATGTGGGAGAGTGTGGGCTATGGTGTGGAACACGGGACATGGGGTGCAGCGATGCCCAGAGATGTACTCACCGGATGCAATGGATGTGTCATGATGATGGGGGAGAGTGTTACTGTGGGGAGAGTGGTGGGGTGGGGGCGGTGGGGGTGAATGGGGACCTCATATTTTTTTAATGTAATATCTTTTAAAAAATGAATAAATTGAGCAGAATTTGGAAAAAAAAATAGGACATATTTCACAAGTCTGTGTATTGAGTGTTTTAAATAAGGCAATTCATGTAAATTGCTTCCCACAGTTTCTAGTATTAATACATAGAACACAGACCTGCCTTCTAGAATCACAGAGGTTATAGCCTGAGGAGTTAGAAAGCGGCTGGAAGCACAGGTTCATTTGGAAGAGCAAGTAATGCTGTCTAAAAGTTAGCCCAATATTCAAACGGTACCAGAAATAAAAAATTAGTCTCAACTGGTATAGCAATAGTTATACATCCAGGTAAAAAGTATCTTAAAGATATATCCATAGGTAATAGAGGCCCTGTTTCTGAGGGCATGTCGCTGCTGAGATGGAGTTCGGGCAAGAACAGAAAACAAAGTAAGAAGAAGAGGACTGGAATTCCAATAGGCAGAAAGGACAGACCAACATGTGCTGAGCACATACCATGCTCCAGGAACCACGTAGTCCATTATTATGTAGATCATTTAATTTAATTCCTACAGTTGTTTTTGTTTCCTTGGTCTGTCCAGAACATAGCAACATAGCAGCATATGTTGGGTACTTTTGATAATGTTGTCAAATAAATGGCTTAATGCTTGAGTCCAATATTAATTTTCTTTCTAATATGCAATGCTAAATATAATAAGAACAAGATTTCTGAAATAAATAATAAAGCAAAAACACAGAGATACCTGGTGACTGATTTTCAGGTAAGCATAGCAAGGATAGAAGCTTTTATAGTATAGTTGATATTTGTTTAACATCTGTTCATTTTCTCTATGATAACAACCCTTAAATATTTATTTTAGGGAACCCCTACCCCGTTTCTATTATCAGCCATACAGAATAACACCATGTCCACTTCTAGGGTAGGTTTTGATGACCTTAAGTTATATAGTTGTTCTTCTCCCCGGTTAGTGTTTGGTTCAGGAATGGCACTTAAATCTGATCAATTAATGAAATATATGGAGGAATTTGTCTAAAGATGAAGGAAATAGAAACACTACTCTTTCTTTGAGAGCTATGGAAAAAAGATCCCTATCTTTCCCTGGTTGAGGTTGTGAAGAATTTGAAATCCGGAACTGCTTCAGCCCTTTTGATATGAAAAAAGGAAAGCTTGGAACTTGAGCATAATGCTGATACAAAAGAAAAAACAAAAACAAAACAAAAACCGCCACAGTGAAATCAGGTCCTCAGTGATATCTTTAAAATAGTGAATCAAGCTTGACTTAAAGCAAATCTTACTTCTGATCTTATCAGCTACTTGATCCAATAATTCCTTTTAACTAACTTACAGTGTAATTTTTGTCACTCTCACCATAAAAGGCCCCAACATATACTGATAGAAGATTGGGATTTCAGCATGGCTCATGTGGTAGATGGTCACTGAAGTGGCCCTCAGAAAAGTTATTTAATAATCCCCAGTGCATGAGGCACAGAGATGAGGGAGGGAAAGTAGGGAGGGTTTCAAATAAATATTGGTTTGAATGATACTAAAGGAAGATCATTGGGTTCATATGTGCAAAAGGCAGAGGAAATTAGCTAGGATGCAATGTATTTTTATATTAAGTTCAAGAAAACGTAAGTTTTATATACTTGGCATATAATGTTAAGTGGAAGCATTTGTACCTGTCATGTCATATCATAGAATTATAGTATTTATATGAGGCACATATAATTTATAAAGATTAAGTGAATATTCCAATTTTTATTTCAATAGGTATTCTTCTATAAATGCACAAGTTTATGGCTAAAAAATTAAAAGGTGTTTCTGAATTATATAATATAACATATATTATATATATATACACACACATACATATTAAAAATTGCCTCAAGAACAACTGGTTTCTTCCCTAATGTCCTTGGTTCTTTAAATTAAGAGTGAATAGTAAGGGAAAATTCATAAAAATACATTGTAGTTTAAGTCTATAAGGTAATCTAAACCCAGAAATACATTACATTCATAAAGAGCTAAAACAAATAGTAACAACTACAAAATGCCATTATAATGAAATTCAAATTAAGTAAATAAGTACAGATAGAGCTATATAAAAGTATAATCATAGCTATATTGTTTATAAAATAATAAATGGATTAAATGAATCACTACATACTTATTAATCAGATATTTAAACAATGATAGGATCGTTTACATGGAAAGATATCCACAATGCTTTAAGTGTGTAAATCAGGTTTCAGACCAATCTGTATAATTTGATCCTAATTACGTGTATGGTGGAGGTGGTAGAGGGTTGTAAAGGACCCTTTTCTGAAAGTAATAGTATTTATCTGTTTTGCAAAAGAAAGTAGGCACTATTCTCATAATTTAAAAACACAAAATAATGAAAGTACTTACATTTCAGAAAAAAAAGTAATATAACTAATCATACATCATTATATCTAAACTTACAAAGTTGCCAAAAGTTGCATGGGATTATGTAAAAATTGGTAATTTCTCCTGCAATGAAAAACTGTCATTATTACCCCTCATCAAATAAACAATGCCTTATATTTTATAATATTGTTGAAAAAAATCAATATTGTCAATACCAGTATCATAACTACACAATTTTTCAAAATACAAGGCCATTAGAACATATTTGTATGACATAATAAGTTTTTCAGAGTGATACTATACCAGGATACAGTAGGGCTGAATTTTTTTCAAAATTCTCAAATAATTTTAAAAATTAAAAATTAAAAAAAAATAAAATTACAGAACATAAAAACCTACAACTTTGTAAAGAAATTTTATGTGCACATTAAATTTCATTTCTACTGCAACTAGTAGTTTTGACATTGTACTTTTGAAACTGATCCTTTTATCCATTTCTAAAACAACATTCTTCAATCTGTATCCATTATGTATAACCTATATAGTTCAGGTGAAATTAAAGATCACAGCTGTTAAACAGAAAGACCTACTTATGTTTATACAATACATTTGCTCCTATACATGGTAATGAACACTGAAATTTCAATGATACACATGATATTTTGAATGTATGCCAGTACTTAAATGTTCTTTCTTGAATGGGAATAAGTATTTATTTTGGTTTGTCTGGGGGCGAAAGTGTGCAAGGCAGTGAGTACATTGCCATGGAGACTTCCAAAAGGTCAAAATTTCTTGCCAACATGTGCAAGTCTGTGTCTCACTGACAGGTGGGATACAAAGTCAGAATAAGAGTAAAAGGGCTTTGCTCAGAGGCTCTTACAGAGATTTGCATCTTGAGCATTGGCAAAGGATCATTTAGCCAGGATTCAAGTTTGGTAGCCTATAAAGTTGTTTTCACAACCCTCCCTCTTCTCCTATTTTTCTACCTTGTTTTCTTGCATCATTACAGATATATGCAGTTTTATAACCCAGGAGCATGTCATTATTTTACTTTCTCAAATTGCTTTGATTTTGGATGGTTGTTTTAAATTACTCCTTTTCCCAACTTCAATTGGTTCACTGTTTTTCTTTTATCTTTAGGCTGCATATTTCTGCCTGATCTTCTTCTAACATATATTTTTGTTTATCTAGTATATACACAAAATGCCTATAATTTACCTTCATTTTTACATTGAAAACCATTCTTATTTTTAATCCTCTAGCTTAAGTCTTTTATTTGCTGGCTCCTACTTTCAGGCCTATATGCTATTGATTTCTTTGATTTTAATATCCCTCTTTGATGTTTCTTTTTTTCTGTTTTGTACTTTAAGCATGTCTTATGCTTCTATGACCTTATTTTTTTCATTTTAATATTTTAAACTTCCAGACTTTATTATTTCACTTCCGCTTTACCAATTTCCCCTTATTTCTTGTCACGAAAGTATTCTTATTTTATGATTTATATTTTAAGAGTAGCATTAGACTAGGAGAAAATCGCACACATACAAGGTAAGTTGGAATACTTTGTACCCCAGGTTTCCCTGCAGTATTCCCTATGACTTCCATGAATGAGTCCTCAGCCCTTTCATGAAGGTTTCTCTAAAATGAAAAAGTCAATCTCACTTTCAAATATTTAGGCTGCCGTCTGAGCACAATCACACCCTGAGGGGGAGATACAGTGGTAAGGAACAATGGGAGCAGTTGCTTCACTGTCAAACATTCTTTTAAAGTGATGTATTTTCAGTACATTCTAAGTACTATGTCAACATCACATTTTTATAATTACACTAAAGGGACTTACAACGAAATACTGTGAAAATAAGACTGCAAGGTATACAGTGAATGTGGCCAAAAAACAAAACCTCAGCCTAACTCATGCACTCTCAACGAGGGCAAAACTGTCCTCCAAGAAGGCAAAATTTGGTTCTTGGGATGGAAGGGTGGCAAAATGCATTATATATCACAATAACTTGTTACCCTCCAAATGGCTGCAGTATATAAACAGACATAGAGTATATACAGTTTATCTGTGATACTAAAATTTCATGAAATAGGGAGTATGATTAGGAAAAAAGTATCTAAGATTGAGAAACTGGTTAATTCAAACCTCCATGAGCAAAGTCCTTAAAACCCCTCTGTATTGACCTATTTCTGGTACTTGTGACCTGAAAAGAAAATCTGCAGAGTCTTCTTTTTCTAGAAATCAGCTTATTCATTCATTCATTCATTCAACAACTACGTTTTAAGTGTCAACTATGTACCACAAGGTATACTATGCATAAGGATACCACAGTGAAGAAGGCTTGGTCATTTCCCCAAAGAATTTTATAGCCCATAGGAAATTCAAATATTCAGATATTAAGTAGGCAAGTGCAATATAATTTGATAGGAAATGACTACTCTGTTGGATTACATGGGAGGCAGAGGTTATCCAAATATCTTGGGTCAGGAAAGACTTCTTGAAGGGTGTGACAACTATGAATTGGGGAATAAATAGCTTCCAAAAATGGCCACTATACATTCCTGCTCTGTATGTACATGCCACTCTACCCATCGAGAGGTACCTATTTCCCTCCCCTTGCATCTGGACTGACCTTATGACTTTCTCTGACCAACAGAACAGAACAAGAAGCTCCGTTCTGGGCCCTTGCAGCCCCAAGCACTAAAAGTAGTAGCAACTTATGCTTTTTTTTTTTTTTCCAATTCATTTTTTAAAAAAATATTACATTAAAAAAATATGAGGTCCCATTCAACCCAACCACCCCCACCCCCCCCACTCCCCCCACTGCAACACTCTCTCCCATCATCATGACACATCCATTGCACCTGGTAAGTACATCTCTGGGCATCGCTGCACCTCATAGTCAAGCCAGCAACCATACTGTAAGGTAGTCCTGGCAATTCTGAGGGAGAGAGAAAAAGAAATATTGAGAGAGACAGAGACAGAAACAAAGATGAAAAGAAAACCCATGTGAAGAGGTCCTAGAGAATGAGGTCCTAGAGAAGGAGAGAGGGAGGAGAAGAGAAGAAGCTATACTCCAAACGTAAATTTTCTTGGGCTTTACAGCCCTGCCCAGCCGCTGCCTAGGTGGAGCAGAGGGAATCTCAACTGAGCCGCACAGAAGAGAACAACAACCCGAGTGAGCCTAGTCAACCCACAGAATCATGAGAAATAATCAAATATTTTTGGTTTAAGCTACTAGATTTTGGAGAATTCAAGCTGTTAAGGCATCTGGAGTATAGACTGTGGGGACATAAAATTGGAGATATAATCAAGTTCCCTGACAATATTTTTATAGAAGAAAGTACTAGGAGGAAAAGGTAGAAAAATTTAGAAATAAAAGTAATGAGTGTTGGTTGTTGAGTTTCATTAAATATATGTGTAAAACAGGTGTATTCTTTTTACTCATCAAACACAATTTCTCTTAGAATTAATCTTATCAGCTTAAGAAATGTTCAATTTTATTAGTAAGTTATGGTAAATAATAACTAAATTATCATTCATTTGTTATGCCCTTAAGAAATCTTTGATTTCATCTTGGTTTGCATAATAATATGAAAGTTATAAAACATGCTCATTGGCAATGGCAGCTGCAGGAATTGTTACAGATATCACAAGTTAGCTTTGAAAGGCTGTTTAGGACTCCACAATGAAATTAGAAATTTATAGCTTCCTCTTTTCCTGTGGAAGGGTCCTCCATACCTCTCCCTAAAACTACACATGTATTTGCATAGGAAACACCTACATTCTATGTCATAAACTGTATTTCTCATTACTCTGACAGACACTGTTTAAACATTCTTCCCCATTTTCAGACATTGTTCTGATACGATCAGGACGGAGAGCTGTCATGAAACTACAAGGCCTAAATCCTTACTCAGGCACCCATTACCTTCTTCTGAGGGAAATATGCCAGAAGGAACAATGGGTAAAATACAAACTGTTTAATTTCTACTCCAAGTTATACCAGACAGACTCCATTTTCCCTGCTCACTTCAACCACATCCTAGCACCAGAAACAACATCAGGTCAGGTCCCAAACCACCCCCAAGTCCACAATAAAAAGTTGATTCTCCACTACTACAATGATAAAAAGAAGCACAGAAGCTATGGGGAATGGGGAATGGAATCAGCTTTGAGACATGCTAGGTTTGAGGTGATCACAAGATATGTAAGCAGAAATATCCAATTTTATGAGGTACTCTGTGTGAGTAGTCACTGCCTTCAGATACTGTCAGAAGCTTAAATTAAAGTTGAAATCAGAGCATATATATTGTTTATGTTGGGTGGTAAATCTAATAAAAACTGTTATTATTTTATATTAGATTATAAAAATACTGTTGATATAAAAATTAATAATATAAAGCCAAAATGACATCCCAGTCAGGGCCATACAAAAAAAAATGCTAATATTGTTTAAG
The DNA here is from genome assembly GCF_030445035.2 of Dasypus novemcinctus. Taxonomy (NCBI): domain Eukaryota; kingdom Metazoa; phylum Chordata; class Mammalia; order Cingulata; family Dasypodidae; genus Dasypus; species Dasypus novemcinctus. Next base: position 31,015,133 of record NC_080679.1, read on the forward strand.
ATTAGCCCAATAGCACAAGCACTGTGGTTTGCAAACCATTCACCATATAATTGTGAACAGCAGGCAAGAAATAAATTATAGAAACTATTCTACATGTATTGACATTATCATAGTCTAAAGATAAGATTTTGGAAAGTTTAGGTGAGGGCAAAAAACCTACCAAGTAACAGCATAAATTGATGGGTCTATTGTTTATGTATGCCTTACAAATTCTTGACATCTCTCATCATTTAAAGTGAATTGTGAATATAAGTGTAAATATAATGTAGTTTGAGAGAAAAAGTGTACTGTATTTGTCCTAAACCATCCTCCTGACATTCTACATTACAGAGATTAACCCTAGCTTTTCATTCCCATTTCCCTTCCTATTACACAGTAGATAATAGGAAATACTCATGTTTCCTAAAATATTAAATATAGTAATGTCCTTCCTTTCCTTTAAAATAAAATCAAAACTTCTTACTGTGGCCTACCAGGCTCTACAAGTTCTTCTAGAAAGAAGCTGGAATGAGAGATGGTTTCCACATTTACAGGGATCTTATTAAGACATTGTCATTCCATGGATGTTTACCTGTCTTATAACAATAATAAACTGCAGAAAGTTTTATACAAAAACTAAATGCCTTGTTTTCTTCAAAAATTGAAATTATGTCCTAAGGGAAACAAGCATAGTTTCATTTTTTACCAACCTCAGTTAATAGTGGGATTTTTATGCATTATTGGCGCTACATATAATTGTTCGATATAATTATAGTATGTCCAACAATGCCTTCTTGTAGGTCACTGTGGTTATTACTATGGATCTAGATAATTAAAAGAGAATGAAAAACTATTATAGCCCCAGAAAGGCAACTGTCGATTTCTCTCTGAGTCTATGTAACATTGGAATTTAAAATGGTTTGTGCATCATCTGTGACCAATGAAAAGACCTTTCCATAATTTTAGATGTAAGTTGACCTGAAAAAACAAATTGGAACACCTTCTGGAAGTTGACAGCTGCTTAGTGTCTAAACAAACTTAGTGTAAAGCTGAAGAAAGACACATGCAAGGACATTAAAGACATCTGAAATATGCTGAAAATCTAACCTCCTAATTAATGATGTATTTATTCATGGAACACACCCAAAAAGATAAATACCTCATTAAAATGTATGTTTACATTTACTGTAAATTCATATACCTTTCACTTCTTAAAAGTGAACACCTTAGTACTTTAATAGTTCAAAACAAAACTGACAAAACCTATCTTCACATTATATAAAAGGTTTTAAATTATTCTGTTTACTACCTATATGTAATGATTACAAGTATTTTTATCTGCATGTCTTTATTAACCTCATAAGGAGAATTTTCTTGAAACTTCAAGGAACTATGTTCTTTCCTTTGATAATTCAAAATTTAAAACACACTTTGCTCTAAATTGTTTGTTTGCTTGTTTGTGGGATGTAAAATCATAAAAGTCACAACATAATGAAACCTATTATAAGTATATATCATAAAATACCAATAAAAACCTATAGTTTAAAAGGATTTAATATTTAATTTGAAAACTCACATTTTAAAATATAATTGGCAGTCTCCCAAAAATACATATATTCACAGTCAAAACAATAAGGGAACTTAAGCTTTTTATTGATCCATGTTAAAAAGTACATTAAAAGCTATTTGTAGTCACCTTATCCACATTTCCTTTATCTGTTTCTATAGAAATGCATGGAATAGCACTGACATGAATCTAACTACTTGCTGGGCAAAAAGCATACTCATGATGTTTGTTCACTGCATAGTCTAAGGGGTCCCATCTATATTAAAGTTCACTTGGAAGTTTAATAGACATCTCAAATTTAAAATGCTCAACCTCAAATTCCAAACCTGCCCCTCTAGTCTTCCCCATCCAAGTTAATGGGCACTCTATTCTTCATTTGCTCTGGCCAAAAACCTTGAAGTCATCCTTTACTCCTCTCTCTATTACCCCACATCTAGCCCATCAGAAAATTCTGTTGACTCTGCCTTTGAAAGATAACAAGAATCTGACCATTTATTAGCATCTATATTACTATTATCACACTACCCATGATATCCTTGAAAGTAGGTTATTGAAATGGCTCCTAACTTGTCTGCCAGCTTCTACCATAACCATGCTTGCAGCCATGAGGATAAGACAGAGCAGAGGATATCTTTAGGGACTAGGCCTGGAAGTGGCATACACTTCCTTTGTTCAGAATTGGGAATCAGTCACATGACCAAACTCACTACATCAAAGGCTGGGGAATATAATCCTCCAACAGACCCAGAAAGAGGAAATTGGGTCGTATCTAGCCATTATCCACCACATGTAACTTGGGAAAAATTAGCATTTAATGTTTCTTTTTTTTTTTTTTTTCATAAAATACTTGAAAATTTATGCTGTGTGTCTATTAAGAGCCTTGAAGGAAATAAAGCAATGGGATTGAAAGTGGCTAGAGGAGTGAAGGGGAAAATATTAGTTACATATTTCAAGGAGTGCCTCTCTGAGGAGGTGACATTTGAATTGAGATGCAAAAAATAAGAATGAGCCAGACATGCAAAATTTGAGGAAGTAACACTGCAAATAGAGGAAGAGCTTGTGTAAAGACCTTAGGGCAAGAATGAATGTGGCCTATTTTCAGAATTAGGAGAAGGCTAGTATAGCTGACAGGGCTGGGCAAGGGAGAGTATTGGAGGGATATGGCCAAAGAGACAGAAGTCTCAACTTACAGCATTTGGTAGGACACAGCAAAAATTTTGGATTTTATTTTAAAACAAGGGAAGATATTACTATACTTATAATGGAATCTCATCATCTGATTTACATTTTCAAAAGATCTGCTTGACTTTTGTGAAATGAATGAATTATTGTGAGGTAAGGGTTAGGTGAATTAGTAGGTTTGGCAATAAAATGAGAGATGATCACAGTAAGACAGAAAAATTGTAAATATATTCTGGAGGAAGAAATCTATCAGACTTACTGGTCAATGTAAAGATAGAGTTTGGAAGGTGAGGGAATGAAGAGCTAAAATGATTCCTTAGATTTTAGCTGGAATAAATTTACATTCAGTGTTGTACTTGCTAAAATGGAGATGATTAGGAAAAGACCAGGTTTTTAGAGGTAAACAAAAGTTATTTTCAGACATAATAATTTGCAGAAGCTTATTAGATATTCCAGCTTAGGGAAGAAATCAAGGGTAGAGATATCACCATTAATTATCAGTATATAGAGAGTATTTGAAACAGGGGTTCTTAACTTTTTTGTTCCATGGACCCCTTTACCAGTCAGGTTCCATGGACCCCTTACTAAGTCCACACTATACACTATATATTGTTGAATTATTTAACAAATATATCACCCCTACATCAACAAGAATAATGTTTTTTTGCATTTCAGTTCAAGCTCACGGACCCCTTGCTAAGAACTCCTGATTTAAAGCTTGACAATGGAAGAAGCCACCTGAGAGAGTGCAAATAGTAAAAAGGTGAAGCACTGGGATGGAGCCTGGGGGTGATCTAACAACTAGAAATCTGGCAGAGAAGGAGCAGCTGCTAAAGACCCTGAGCAGCATGACACTGAAGGTCAAAAGGAAAACCGGAATTTAGTAAATGCTAATAATGGTAGTCAGTAGAGAAAAGGCAGAAATGGACAGTTGTTTTGACCACAGCTGAGTGGTGAAGAAAACGAGACAGGTAAGCAGCCATGGGTAACAGGTGAGGGAAGTGGCTAATAACTCTGACAAGAACAATTTCAGAGAAAAAAGGAAGCTGACTCTATTGAGTGGGAAAATGAGAAGGGCAAGTGGAAGCTATTAGTTCAGTGAGGACTTTTGCCAAACTTTGGTGAAAATAAGCAGGGTATGATAAATAGCAAATGTTTGATGGGGGAGCAGAGTGTGGAGTCAAGAAAGGCATTTTTTTTCTTTTAACTAGTGAGAGTTACTAGAGTACGTTTTCTAGGTTGTTGGGAACCATCTTTAAGAGTTGGAGAAATACATCCACCTAAAACAGAACTTAAAAACTCTCTTAACTAATCTGATTTAAAATCCTTCTGGCTCTTTGACCTAAGAAACTATACTCTATAGAAATGCAAATTAGTAAGATATTCAGAACTTTTAAATTATCTGGAATTTAACATGCATTTATTTTATTATGGCCTGATTAGAAAAACATAATTAAAAAAAAGAAAAGAAAACATTTTGATGAATCTGTATTTTCCAAAGAGAATATATAATTAAAGATTTCTGCACTTAAGTGAAATTTTATAAATTATTTTAATATTTAAGTTTAAAGTAGTTACTTAGGCCATGCTTACCAGGAAAAAATAGAGGAATCTGGCCTAAGTTATAGATCATATAGTTGTTTGTTACTGACAAAACTGTATGCCCAAATGTAATAAAATAGAAAATATTGCCTTGGTATTTTCTTTAAAATAATGCATAGCTTATTCACTGTTTTATAGTTTGCTTTTGAGTTAACCAGACCTAATACAAATTCTTTTTCTGTGATTTTCAGCTCTCTCAGCCTCATTTTTTTATTTTTTATGAGATGAGAATAAGTTGCTATTAGTAATATCAAGGGCAGAAATAGTGCACATAAAGCAGCTGAATGCTGGCATTCACAGATGTTTAGCAAAACATATTTTTTATTATTGATATTTTTCCCTTACCATTATCACTACTATTATTATTATGATTATTATTTTGATCAAGTTAAGGATCCTATATACCACAGCTGAAGAACTTTGTTTCCATTGATATTAAATGACTATCAAACAAAAATAAACTTACAGTGACTTATCAAACACAAACTTTTTTTCTAAAAGAAACACATAATAAATGAGTCAATAAACATTTGTTAAAGGTTTTTTAAGTACCAAATCTTTTGGGGAAGGGGGGCTGTTCAGTTTATTTGGTTTTAAAATTAAGAATAAAGAATATAACACTACTTGAGAAACACTACAAATTTACAATTGAATTTTATATTATGGCTTTAGAGTTAAGGTTTGATAGAGAGAAATAGGTAGTAGAATGAAATAAGTGGGAGAGAAATTAACAATTGGAAAAGAAGAAATAGATGGCACGAAAAGACAGAAACTGAGACAAATTAGAAATGAAGAAAGATACAACAAGGTTCAGATACCTGTGAGTTTCCCCCAAATCACAATTTAATTTCCTTTAAGATATGTTACCCTAGAAGATTAATGATTATTCTTTCTCAGTTTTCTATCGCCTAACTCATTGTTAGAACCTTCTCTCCTAATGGGCTAATGAGTACAGAATGTGACAGAAATTATTCCCTGGGTTGCAGTAATATTTATCAGCGCTACTGTCTTTCCAAAGGCTGGAAATAAAGTAAGCTGACATCCAGATTTTGTCTTTGATTAGTACTAAATATTTCCCTCTTTCTCTTCTTCCCATTTTCATTTAATAGAATCTTTTCCCTTAGTCCTCTTTAATAGCATAACACAGTTGTGTTTACTAATGTAATTAAAGCTTAATTAAGGTGATGAAATATGAGTGTGATAAAGAGAACTGCTTTCAATGAAAATTAAATTAATGCTATGGAAAGGTGGAGAGATTGTCTTCCAGGTGTTCAAAGTTCTTGCTTCAGTTAAAAAAGAATCGCAAATTGAAATCGTAGACAATACATTATTGGTAAAGCTTATGCAAGCAACATGGTGTAGAATTCCAATCAGCAGATACTGAATCAAAGAAAAATTCATGGCCTTACAGCAAAGGACTAACATGAATGCATATGCACATGTTTAAGCTGAAATAGAATACTTAAGGTGCGAATGTATAATTTTTACAGCTCTTTTTATTGACAGACTTTTTCAATTCATTAATCTGCAGTTTTGGTCATGACAGGTAAGACCGTATTTACCGTGTTCTTGATTAGTATACCATGGACAACATTCTTGAAACCAAGAGGTAATCAGACCAATAGGGTTTAGAAAGTAGATTACACCTACAGCCATTAAGAGCAAAGGAAATTTTGCAAAAAACAAAAACACAAAAAATCCTCATTACAGGTAAAATATATGTAAATTTGATTGCCATCCTATTCTGAAACATCAATCCTCATTAATTTAAGTACAATAGGGGCAATTATACAAAGTTTACCATACATTTTTGTAGAGTTCTTATATTTCTTGAAGATTGTTGACATAAACTTGATATTACAGAAAAAAAGCCCAGAAAATATTACTTACCTAAAACATAATCAAAATTATGTATCCATGAGTATCAACAAAGTTGACCACTTATTAAAATTTTAATTTACCAAGGAACTATGTTACACAATGTATATATACAGATGCCCTTAGGAATATATGTCTCAAAAAATTTCACTAATAGTACTTTAAAATTTACAAGTTTCCTGTGAATGCAAGTTTGAAGATTCATGAAAAATATATTTCTAAGAAATGCCAAGTAATAATAAAATAAGTTTTTCCTTTAAATACAGTTTAACAATTTGCAGTCCTCAAAACAAATAAAAAGGGAGATTAGTTTATGGAGGGAAAGCATGTATTGATAAAATTGGTGAGTAAAATAAACAAATGAAATGCATAGGTACAACCTATCTTTAAAATAAATTCTACAAACCTCTCTAAAATTATTCATATATCATTTTAAGCTGGGACTTCAACCTAACCACTACAATAAATGTGTACAATATTGCACTTAGTCTGTACTGCCACCAAGTGCCTAAACAAATTAGTTTTAAGATTATTGTACCAGCTATTAACAGATTATTTCACTGCTTTGAGTAGCAAACTAAGAGCAAACCACTTCCACCATGAATGGCTACAAGATCACCATAATTTAGACATTGTAATAATATCTTAAAGGCATTAGTAGAACATCAAGAATCCTACCAGCTCACTGGAAGTTCATGCAGTCTAAAAATGTTGTTCAATTTGTAGTCAAATTTTGATGGAGAAAGATTTTCTTTACATGAGCCCAGTTTTGGATTTGGTTGCATATCTACAGGAAATTCTGAATCCTAGGGGGAAAAAATAAAGGAAAAGCTCTGTGTTAAATATTGTACACATTGATACTCTGCATTATTTAATACACAATACATCAACATTATTATAATAATCCACTAGGACTTATTTTTTAAGTTTTATATTCCATATTTTAGTTTGCAGTAAATATACAAAAAAGAGAACAATTTAGATAGGGTGTGCATTATCTAATTGAGTAACCAATTTTTATTTTAAACCATATGCTATTTATTAAAAATTAATTGAAAACATCCCCTTTTTGAATTCCAATGAAGCACGGGATAGCATTGTCTTATATTATTGGTCAATTGTCATTGTCAATAAACTTTCCATCCACAAGGGTAATGTCAGGAAAGTCTGTGATTATTCTTCTACCCCTTTTGTCATCTATAAATGGTAGACAATAAATGCTTTCATTTGGTAACAAATAATAACATGTGTTAATTGATTATTATTTCCATCTTTAAATCTGAGGACAGAGGAGTAATTTAAAAATAGTGAAGTTAAAAGATTTTGGTCATAACCATTTTGGATCTCATATACACTGGAATTCACATCTAACTCACTATCCTTGCCCCTAAACAAAATCTAACTAGAGATCTAAGATCATTTTCAATCCATGAGAAAGTGGTCTCTCCTCAGTGGAAAGAAGGCATTCTCTCAACACTTAATGACAAAGCGATTAATTGCTTCGCTCTACAAGATAAAGGAGTTGGGAAGCAGACTTGGCTCAATGAATAGAGCATCTGCCTACCACATGGGAGGCCCAAGGTTCAAACCCAGGGCCTCCTGACCCATGTGATAAGCTGGCCCACACACAGTGCTGATGCACGTAAGAAATGCTGGGCCATGCAGGGATGTCCCCCGCATAGGGGAGCCTGCAAGCCCCCATGCTCAAGGAGTGTGCCTCATAAGGAGAGCTGCCGAGTGCGAAAAAAGTACAGCCTACCCGGGTAGTGCCGCACACAGAGAGTTGACACAGCAAGATGATGCAACAAAAAGAGACAGAATCCCGGTGCCACTGACAAGAATATAAGCAGACACAAAAGAACACACAACAAATGAACACAGAGAACAGACAACTGGGGGCGGGGCGGGCGGGGAAGGGGAGAGAAATAAATTAAAAAAAAAAAAAAAGAAAAAGGAGTAATCAATCCCTAACACGTAACTCTGTAAAACTGCCTTTACAGACAGAGGCATATCATGTATTTTTGCATTCATTGATTTATTCTAAAAACATTTATAAGTGCTACTTTCTCCCAAACATGGTTCTAGATATGGGGAATCCATCACTGAACAAACAGCAATAGTCTCGCCTTCATGGAGGTATGTTCTAATAAATTCTTTGATCTCACAGGTGGAAAACGATGAAGCCAACTTTCATAAATGAAATCATATTTTTCTAATTAACCGGGTAATAAATATTTGTATAGAAATTCCATGCATTTCAAAATTTTACAAAAGAAAACGGTTAAAGTCAATTTTGTACTTATCACCCAGATATAATTACTAATGACTCTTTGTTAAAATTACTGAATTTGTTTGATCTCTCTCATTTTTTGTAAAATTGGGATCATACTCTATGCAATCCTCCAGTTTTCATTTAACAGTATATCACTGTTTTTGTATCATTAAATCTGTTTTGAAAAAAAAAAGTTAAATGCCATTTTATTTAACCATCTAGCTATTTGTGTTACCCTATTACTAGCAATGTTACAGTTTTCTCTCTATAAATATGTACTTCACTGAATATTTCCTTAACATACATCTCTAGAAGTATGAATAAATGATAATTCAAATAGAATCAATATTTTTAAAAAATATGATACATCTTGACAGGTTGTTCTTCAGAAATGTACCAATGTGTATACACCTGCCAATCATATAGTACTATGTAGAATTCACCACATCCTTTTTAATGATGTGTATATATACACATACACACAAAATGCATATATACATACATCATATTCTATATTCTATATTCTGTATTAAAATAATCCATTCATTCAACAATTATTTCTTTTGTCATATTTATTAAGTGTCCATTTAATGGCAGACACTGGTTTCAGTTCTTACAAGATATCACTGAATAAAATAAACAAAATTCCCTCCATTGTAGATCATGCCTTCTAACAGGAGATCTTGGACAATAAAAATAATGAGCATGGAAATTGTATAATATCTAAAAGATGAAAAGTCTATGGAAAAAAGTTGCCAATTATTTCATTAAAGTTTTAATTTGCATTTCTTAAGTTAATAGATTAGATTTGATTTTTTAAGTTTATCTCTTTATTGCACTCCATTGTGTTCTGAATTGTGTATTTATGCCCTTTGCCCATTTATTGGTATGATGGTACTTGTTTTTAATGATGCTGCTTGGGTAAGGAACGGCACAAGGGCAAATTATGATGTTGGAAATATAGCAAGGTGGATATGAAACCAGTCTTACATAATTTTCTACTACATGAAATATCTGGAACCATAAATTTAATGTCTAGAGCAACTTTTAAAAACACTCTTAAGCCAATCATTACATAAAACTAATAAAATGACACATTCAATAAAACCTAATTAGCTAAGACCTATAGCCTACTTGGTTTAACTGAGAAGAACACAGAAAAAAAAATAACTAAACTATTTAAAAGAAGATTTACAAGAGGAACAAAGTCCTAATAACAATAATCCTGTCTCAACATAGATGTACATACAGAGGCAATACATATGACCCCTATATCACCCAGTCTGTAAGCTGAAACATTCCAGGACAATAGCCAATTAAAAGGGCAGGGTTAGTGAAGTAAAAGAGGGATATATAAATAAGAACAATGCATGGAGGATAGAGGAAGTGAGATAAATCTTAAAACTATTTTTTCAAACTACATAATCCTTAGCACTTCTTTGTACTGACAAAGTACATTTGGAAGTCAAAGGTAAGCTTTGATAGTTCAATGGTTCTCAACCCTGGCTACACACTGAAATTCCCAGACAACTTTTTAAAAAATATCAATATCACTGGGTCCCACCCCAGAATAGTTAAATCATAAATTCATAAATTTAAGCTCAGGCATTGGTATTTAAAAGTCCCCCTGTTGTTAAAAATTCATCCAGGTTTGAAAACCAGGGATTTCCACAGTGATTCAACTACACCACATACTGATGTGTGAACTTGGACAAGCTGTTTAACAAACTCTCTATATTGTACTTTTCCTAGCTGTAGAATTAAACAAAATCATACCTGTTTTATAGGCTGCTGTCAGGATTAAGTGAGATAATCTCTGTAAAATATTCATCACATGCTCAGCACCTAATAAATTCTTAATAAACATTAGCTATTTCCATCACTATTTTTATTGTTGCCACTAATAGCATGTGTTAATTTTAACTGATTAGTAAATCCATTATAACTTGTTTCAAACTTCATTGATTCATTATAAAATAATTCTGTCTTAATCAATGTTCCAGGTTTTATACCCACCTGGGATATTGTTTGAGGCAGAAGACTAGATTTTAGTATGTTCTTACCTATCAAAGTCTCAGTTCCATATCCAATTAACTGTTGACTATCTATCACTGTACTAATGACAACAATTGCCCATTGACCTTTTCTGCCTCATTGACTGGTCAGGATTTAAAATAGTCTTGCTGTTTATAACCAAAGGTTGAAAGACCTGAAGGGTATCTTTCTCCATTTTAGGGCTGTATCAGGTAGGCATCCCCTGTATCTATCCCTAATGGGAAGGCAAGCTAGTTATTTGGTCTCCTTCCACATGAGTCTCTAGAGAACTCAGGTTTCTCCAGTGCCCAGGTGGAGGCACTGTGTCCATGTTCAAATCACTGTGTCCATGTGATTTGAATGGGGTCTGTCTGTCTATCTTGTTCTTTGCTTTCCACTGAACTAACACCCATGGGAATTACAGGGACCAACTAGCAAGACATTAACTCAACATCTGAGTGTCTACTCTGTGTCAGGAACTATGTTAGTTATCAGGTCACAGATATAAGTAGAATATAATGCTTCTACCCCAAGAATTTATAGTCTTATGAAGAAAACAACCATAAAGGTAAAACCCCAGCAACAAGAAAAGCTAGACCAGAAATATATAGAAGATGCTAAGATGCAGGAATAAGCAATACAGAGGAGATAAAAATAATCATCAGAAGAGAGGAGATAAAAATAATCATCAGAATAGAAAAGATACTAATCATCAATTCCAGATATTGTGATGATTGGACAGATAGATATAGATAATGGATGTATGTGTGAAGACAAAAAGAAAAAGGAATTGTAAAGAGGCTATTATTACTATAAACATAGTACAAACTATAACATTTAGTAAATTGCATATATACAATAAGTGAACAGAAGATATAAAAGAAAAATATTCCATTAACTCTAGCAACAATTAGATATCAAATACTTAATATAACACAAAGAAGAAATGTGCTGAGCCTAAAGAAAGCAGCACATACTTTATTCAGATATATATGAAGATATATATCTTCATGTAATATACATTTGATGTATCTTTGATGTAATATACATTTATTAAGGATTGAGAAAGACTTGATATTATAAAGATGCTAATTCATAAGAAGATTCTTATTATTTAATTTTATTAAAACAAAAATTTCAATATGTTTTGAAAAATGTAAGAAAACTATTCTAAAATTTATCCAGAATAACAAACCATACAAAACTGCTTTGAAAGTTATAGCATAGCCATTTTGTAGTTGAATAAAGATTCAGAGTAGTTAATCTAAACTCCAGAGACACATTTAAATCCAAATGACTCCAAATATAATAACTTTTCAACTATTAGAAAATGATGACTAAAGAAGAATGGAATTCAATTATTCAATTACCAAATTGAAAAAAATTAAAATGTGATATGAGAATGCTAGCTTTTGGTCAAAATATGGAAGAATATGCTATTATACTAAAAGAATGTAAACTGACTCAGCCTCATCAGAGGGTAAATTTGAAATATCTATTAAATTAAAATTGCCTTGGCAATTCCACTGCTAGAAATTTTTCTTTTGGATATCCTCACAAAAGTTCACCAAATGGCACATATAAAGTTTCTTTCTTCTTTATTATTTTTGTTTGTTTGTTTTTATTTTCTAATCTGCAGCATTTCTTATAATTTTAGGAATTAAAAACTATCTAAGTGTGCATTAGTGGACATTGATTATTTTTAAGATTATTTATTTATTTATTTCCCCCCTTGCAGCTTGCTTACTGTCTGCTCTCTGTGATCATTTGCTGTTTGTTCTTCTATGTCTGCTTGTCTCCCTTTGTTGCATCATCATGCTGCACCAGCTCTCCACGGGCACGGGATGTCAGCTCTCCACAGGTGCAGGCCCCAAGACGCGAACCCAGGATCTCCCATATGGTAGACAGGAGCCCAGTCAGTTGAGCCACATTCACTTCCCTGACATATGGTTTTGTTTGTTACTTTTTTTTAAAGCTTTAGATTACATAAATGTCACATAAAATTATAGGGAATTCCCATATGCCCCATTCCCTCTCCCTCCCACACTTTCCCACATTTACAACATCTTTCATTAGTATGGTACAATTGTTACAATTGATGAACACATATTAATGCATTGATACTATATGTGGACTACAGTTTACATTATCTTTTTTTCTCTGCCCCATACAATTTTATAGGTTATGACAAAATGTATAATGGCCTGTATCCATCATTGTAATGTCATGCAGGACAATTCCAACGTCCAGAAAATACCTCCATGTGCACATGGTTTTGAGGCTAAGAAAGCCCAAAATCAAAGTATCAGCCAGGCAATGCTTTCTCCCCCAAAGATTGTGGAATTCTGATGCTGGCTACTGGAAGTCCTTGGTTTTTCACTTTTCTGTCATATGGCAATGCATATCCTGATATCTTCTCTTTTCTCCTCCATATGCATTGACTTCTGGCTTCTTTCTATTATTTTTTTCTTTTTCCATGTCCAATTTTCTTTGCTTATAAAGACTTCAGCCATGTTGGGTTAAAGCCCACCCTCCTTCGGTTTGGGCACACCTTAACAAATGACATCTTCAAAGGTCCTATTTACAAATGGGTTCACATCCTCAGGACCAGGGCTTGGGACCTGAACCTGCCTTTTATGGGGAATATGATTCACTTCCCAACAGCCACACAGATGAGTCATTTCCTACAAGTTAAGAATGAATCTTTGTTGTGAAAAAATTTAGGGATAGGGAATTTATCTCTTATGGTAGCTAGTATTGCTTACACTAACCAATAGGGTTGGGAAACGACAACGATTAGTCATTGGTCATTTACATAAATTTTAAAAACTACTACAAGGTTAAAGGATGAATGTTTCAAGATAAGATTTTTAAAATAAATATCCATTAAATCCTATTTTAATGTGATTAATTTTCTCTTTATATTAAATCGCCATTGGGAGAAGAATTTACCAGAAATGAAGAAGTTTGTCCAGGCTCCTGTGCCCTCATTATTTCATTCATCACTCAAGTGGTCCATTACCTCCTGACAAACTTCACATATCACCACCTAGAAATGACTGACAGCTGACATTATCAGCAAGTCTTGATTGAGTTCATTGACATTTACAATCTAAGTATGAAAATGAGGTGATTCAGGGAAAGTCTGTCTTACTTATGTATTTGCTCAATTTCTTGACCTTTTTCTTGTTTACATGATTGTGTTCTTAGATTGCAGGGAGAATATTATACTTGCCAATGCTGTTTTCACAAAGGTATTTAAGTATTTTTGATCTAATACTTCTAAAGAATCTAATAATTCTTCAAATTTTCTACTATATGATTATATCAAACAGAATCATTTTAATGTATTTTAAAGCTTCCACTGAGGTCTCCTTTACTTTGATTCATATCAAATTAGACTGAAACAAAAAGACTAATAAAAACAAAACATATAGCTAATAAATTCTCACTTTATAATTTTTTCTTTTAAAGATTTATTTATTTCTCTCCCTTCCCCCACCCCACCCCACCCCACCCCACCCCACCCCAATTGTCTTTTCTCTGTGTCTATTTGCTGTGTCTTCCTCTTTGTTCGCTTCTGTTGTTGTCAGCGGCATGGGAATCTGTGTTTCTTTTTGTTGCGTCATCTTGTTGTGTCAGCTCTCCGTGTGTGCGGCACCATTCCTGGGCAGGCTGCACTTTCTTTCGCACTGGGTCGCTCTCCTTACGGGGCGCACTCCTTGCGCATGGGGCTCCCCTACACAGAGGACACCCCTGAGTGGCAGGGCACTCCTTGCATGCATCAGCACTGTGCGTGGGCCAGCTCTACATGGGTCAAGGAGGCCCGGGGTTTGAACCGCTGACCTCCCATGTGTTAGACGGACGCCCTAACCACTGGGCCAAGTCTGCTGCCTCACTTTATAATTCACCTACCTCACCAATTACTTCACATTTTAAAAGTTTACAATATGATAGCCAGGCCCTGAGCTCAATAGACTACACTATGTTAGCCAGGCCCTGAGCTCAAGAGACTACAGCTCCTACACTCTGATTTATTGGATTTACTCCACTCAGCTAACATGGAGTTGAAGAATGTCAACCACCACACCATGGAGCCTAGAGTGCCTAGAACTGAAAGCAGGAGGATTGTATCCAATATCCATGTGGAATCTAAACCCCCTCTTGACATAGATGTGGAATGGACACAACCAAGCCAAGGTCCACAGGAAGGAGGAATACAGTAAGGATCAGAGTGGACTTAATGATATTCTATTCATGAACTATTGTGGTTAATAATCGAGAAAATGTGGCATTGGCGTGGAAAAAGTGGCCATGGTGGCTGCTGGGTTCGGGGAAGGGGAGGAAGAGATGAGATGTGGAGGCATTCTCGGGACTTGGAGTTGTCCTTGGTGGTGCCCCAGGGACAATTGCCGGATGTTGTATGTCCTCCCATAGCCCACTGGATGGAACGTGGGAAAGTGTGGGCTATGGTGTGGAACACGGGACATGGGGTGCAGCGATGCCTGGAGATGTACTCACCAGATGCAATGGATGTGACATGATGATGGGGGAGAGTGTTAATGGGGGGGTGCGGAGAGTGGTGGGGTGGGGACGGTGGGGGCGAATGGGGACCTCATATTTTTTTAACATAATATCTTTTTAAAAAATGAATAAATTGAGTAGAATTTGTAAGAAAGAAACATTTGACTCAGAGTTCTAACCTTAAGTACAAACAAAAGCTTATCAGTGCATAGCACAAACATACACAATAATGCTACCATTTAGTTTTATCTGCTTCATCTGCAAAAACTTATCTTATGAACAGGAGTTTTGTCCTCTTTCCCCAGAATAAATGTCCCTCTGTCTAAAATTGTAAATGATAATTAAAAGGACAAATTCAAGTAAAAAAAAAAAGTTTATTTCTATACAAAACCAGACTAACAGAACATAAATCAGAAATTTACTTGATTTTAAAATATTGGGAACTACAATTAGAATTATTCTCTCTCAGTGTTTTGCATGGAAGGAATTATTATTTGAAAAAACACTTCTAGAATAGTATTAAAGGCCAAAGCAAAAACTGCCATGCTTAGAAAAACACTTAACTTCTAAAGTTAAGAAAGATATATATTTTCACTATTTTCAATAATAATAAATGTTCTTTGGAAACTCTACCTCTATTAGATAATTTCTGCAGTTCTCAAAGAGTGCCCTGACTAGAATCATCAACATCAGCTGGGAATTTGAAATGCAAATTCTTTGGCCTTGCCCCAGGTTTACTAAATTAGAAACTCTGGGAATGGTGCCCAGGAATCTGTGTTTATAACAAGCTCTCCAGGTAATTCTAATGCTCCCTAAAGTTTGAGAAGCACTGATTAATTTGATCAACAACCCATTTTTCAAAGTTCAGCAAAACTTAGCTAAAAGATTCCTAAAGCATATTTGTAAACATTATGATAGTTTCAATATATATACCATTGAATCAGAACCTGAGAAAAGGGACAAACTGTGTACAGTTTCAATAATTTAATATTTTAAATATTTCAATATTTTAATCTCTATGATATTGAAAATGACTTTATATTACTAAAAATAATTATTACTACAATACACAGGAATTCATTGTACCCTTTTATTATTATTTATCTCACTGTATTATCATCAAAAGTACATAATAAAACATGTCCCAGGAAGGAACTCAACTGAAAAATTCTTACTAATTTATAAAAGAAAAATGACTTTTCACTTTTATCATATTTCACATACAATAATTTGTTATTCACATAATTATCCTGATTTAAAGCAACTTTATCACTAAACTTGGGAGGGAACAAAAAAACAGTGAAAGTGTGTATAGCTAAGACTACTATTAATGATAAAAATCACAGCTATCATGCATTTAATAAACTACATACACATTATCTGCAATCCTCCTGATCCTCTTTTACAGATGGGGGAAAAATTGGATCTCAGACAGGATAATGATATTCCGAAGGCAGAATAATTGGTCAGTGGTGGCCCTAGCATTCTGATTCCATCTTCCAGGCTCCAAAGCCTAAACTGTTGCTTCTTTGTCCCACAGCCCCAGCAACTGTGTCAGTATTTGTCTTTTGACCTGAACCCTGTTAACTAAGGTCCACTGATGTAGTACAAATAAATATTTAAGAGCTGCCTTTTCTTTCAGTTTGAAAGAATCATTTTGACTTGTGTATCTGATAATAAATAGTCAAGGTGTTCTGAAATTGCTAAAGAGAATGCCACATCTATTCAGAATTTTCAGAAACAGGGAAATTTAGCTGGAAGAGGGCCTGAGAAGTGAGGAAAAGGTGGAAGATGGATGAACATGCTGGCATTGTGTGTCACTTTCATTACGACACTATCAAATAGTGATCATTCATCACTTATCATTTTACAAATGAGTAAAACCAGGATAAAACAATTTAATCCCTTTCTCAGTGTCATTTATTTGTTAGGTTAAGATGCTCAAACTAAAGTCCAGCCTTATTTGACTCTATTATACGACATTCTTTTCCCAGCACTCTCATCAAGATCTGTTATTTTTAAGCATTTTTAAATGAATTTTTAAACAGAAAAGTGTGAGGATAATGAAACATTTTCCCTAATGGCTCAGCAATTAGTGAACACCATTGTTGAGGAATACAACTTTGTCTACTTTCAGTTTTTCTGTCTCTTTCAAATTATAATAATTTTGCCTATTTTTGCCATTTTCTTGATCAGGGCCCTTATTCTGTTGTTTCTAATTGTTATAGGTTAGAAAATGCTACAATCAGATTAATTAAGAACATTATCATAACTATACCAATAAGGATCTGTATGTTTGTTTTCTTTGGGGCAAGAACTACATTTTTTATTATTAAAATCTCCAGAAGAATCGTTAGAGGTTATTCAATAAGACTAGTGTGGGAAGTGGATTTGGCTCAACTGATAGAGCATCTGCCTACCACTTGGAAGTTTCAGGGTTCAAACACAGGGCCTCCTGACCCATGTGGTGAGCAGGCCCATGCACAGTGTTGATGCATGCAAGGAGTGCCATGCCATGCAGGAGTGTCCCCTGCATAGGGGAGCCCCATGCACAAGGAGTGCGCCCCATAAGGAGAGCCACCCTGCACAAAAAAAGTGCACCCTCCCCAGGAGTGGTGCCACACACGGGGAGCTACGCAGCTAGATGACACAACAAAAAAGAGACACAAATTCCCAGTGCCGCTGACAAGAATACAAGCAGACACACAAAAACACACAGCGAATGGACAGAGAAGGGGAGAGAAATAAATTTAAAAAGTAATAATAATAAGACTTGTGAAAACAGATTTGGGGAGAAAAAGTAGAATATTGCATCTTACCCTGCTCCCAAATTAATTCCATATGAATCAGAGTTTTTATGCTAAAAAGAAATGTACGAGAACCAGGAAGAACATACAGATAAATATTTATATGATCTCAGTTTTTGAAAGCCTTTTCTAAGCCCTTCTTAAAGAAGAAATCATGAACTTAAAAAGAGAGTTTCATTTGAGTATGTAATTTTGTAAACTTCTGAACATAAAAAAAAGGAAATCCTGTAAGGAACTATTTTGCACATAATAAGCTATTTGCCTTACTCATAAAGAACTTTTAAAATCAATCATAAAAGCTTAATTCCTTAGAAGAAAAAAGGGACAACAAATATGAAACACAACTTACCCATAAAACAATTAGTAAAGTAAAAAGTGCAATGTTACTAATAAATAAATTAAACTAACAAATGAAATAGTATTCATTTGCAAATTGGTACTTCTAAGAATGAGACTATTGGTGAGGTACATTGATTCAGGCGTTTTCATATCCTGCTGGTAGTAATATAAATTTATTTAAATGAAATTTTGCAATTTGTATTAAACATATTAAAAAATGACCTAATAGCCTTGTATCAGTAAGTCCACTTTTAGAAATTTATTCTAAGAAAGTATTTAGACAAGTGCAATAAGGCATATATGTAAATATATCCATACCATCATTATTTATAATAGAACTGAAAACAAAATATCCAATAAAAGAGGGGTAGTTAACTTATTTATAGAGTACCATGTAACCAGGTGGGGGGGCCACTATTTAGGAATTAAAATTTATATTCACAAAGAATATTTGGATATAGAAAATTGTTCACATAATATTGAGGACATATTTATATTTACATATACATATTTATGTGCAACTAGAAGAACCTAAGTCAGACTACTGATAGTAGTCTGCATGTTTCAAATTAAATTAAATTAAAAATTTTATTCACTTCTATATTTTTCTATAAAGAATTTAAATTGCTTTTAACATTTACAAAAGTGTGGTAATAATTAGATGTATGATATACACATAATATTTTAAAGAATATAAGCAAATTCTTTAAATGGTTTATTCATTTAATAGCATTCCTTTTATATAAATGGGCTTTGCCACTTTTGTTACAATCTGGTTCTTGGCTACACAATTCTACGCTCTAATCAAAAGCATGCTTCATACAGCCTTTTTCTCATATATTACTAAGTTCTGTGGGGGGGACATAATCTGATACTTCAAATTGTGTGTTCCACTGAAGGTTCTTAATTACCTACAAAGAACAGAATTATATATCAATTCAAATTTTATTAGTTAACAAAAGTAAACATAGGCATTAGAATATTCACGGTACTTTTGAAATATAAAACCTCTCTTACTACTAAATGAGAAGACAACTATCAAAACCCAGCAAACACACTGATTTTAGCTCCCTACATTTTCTTAAATTGGACCGAATTAGTAGTATTGAGGCTATCCACAAATGGCAGTGCTCACTCTCTAGCCATGTGATAGGATTGCACTTCTCTGCCCACTTGAACCTAGGAGTGACCCTGTGATTTGTTCTAACCAATGAAATGTGAGCCAAAGCAACATGCAGCACTTGTGGGAGCAAGCTTTATGCCCTGCACCATTTTTTGTTTCCTCTGGTAATGTAAAAGCCTGTTTCAGGCAATTCCCCATCAGCCTATGTTCTGAGCAATTATTAGGAGCAGAGCCCCTTTGCTGATGCACAATGACTATGTTTTATGTGTAAGAAATATGTTTTGCTATTTGAAACTACTGAGATATTGGAGTTGTGTTTTTTTGTGCAAGACATAAAACTTTCAAAGCGGTAGTCAAGACCGTGCTGAGAAGTTTGGGAAGTCTCATTTTCTCTTCTCATTATGAAGTCAAGATATTCCTATTTACTGTCAGTAATGCCCAAGTAAAGAAAACATTTACATAATGCTCTGATGCATCCTTAGTTTAAAAAACAAACAAACAAAAAACCAACCAACCACAGTGGCAAACTTAAAAACTTGTATTCTGAAGTGAAGAATGAAGTCTACATCTCTTTCATAGACTTTTTCTAATAAATTGTAAAAAAACAATGATCCAATTCATTTTTGTTCCCTTAACTAAAATTTTCCTTCTGGAAATGCCCAAATGACTTTCTGTTTACCATGCACATTTCTAGAGGGGGCCAGCTGGCACAGTTCTTCCATTACTGGCACAAAGAATGCACAGCTGGGTCGCAAATCCTTCTCTGGAAGCCATCCTGGTGATTCCCATAATCCCAGGAGCCAAAGCAGATGCTGATCAAAACTGAAGCAGGATTCAGGGAGGTCATGGGGTCATTATCTAGTTATTGCTTATGGGCAGCTATTAAAATACAGTTGTTTATTTTGCTAACAGTTTTAAATCAGGTCATATAACTATTGTGAGAAAATGGTTATAACATCTGTTTACATTTATTTGAAAACAAAAATGTAAGCATGTAAAAATTTGACATAAAAATAACAAAAATCAATGAATTGGGCATTTACTAGCAAAGAAAATAATCTGTTTATATCTATAAATTAAGGCAATTCTTCACTAGCAGTTTTCTTTGAAAGTGAATAAGATTTCATAAGCCTTAATTAATTCCTCTCACCTAGCAGCATGTCAACTAAAATTGATAGAAGCAGAAATTTCAATCACTTTTAGATTTCATCCCTCTCACTATAATTTTCATTTAAAATAAACAATTGTATAATCTCTATGAAGCAGAGATCAAAAATAAACCTTACGAAGGTTAAATTTGCTTGAAGATACATCTGTCCTGTGAGAAATTGCTGCATTGAATGACTTGTCCAGTTGCATTCTCAGCCTAATATATTCTCTAGCTGGCAGGCTTCCAAACTAAAGAATAAGCATGCATTTTTGTAAATGAAATCGCAAAATTTAGCTCAGCTATTTTAACCCAACTTTAATGCTGTTAAATAATTGCAATTTAATTAAAATTTATTTTTAAGTTGCTCAATTTTTCATTTTGCTAAAGCTTGTTATGCAATAAGGCAAATATCTAAATGTGTTAATTATATCTTACATGTAAAATAATCCTAGAAAACAATTAAAAGTTTTGTTCAGCACTATCACAATCAAAGTTTTGCCAACCTAAAAACATTCCAGGGTTGAGTAAATGAAACAGAGAGGCAGGTAGCATAGAGCACATGATAGTTCAGAAATGAGTGCACTATAATGATGATACAAGTGACCAGTTCAGTCAGTGTCAGGGGCTGAAGCAGTGTTAGTGAATTCTTTAGACAGAAGTCAATATGTGGAGCAACTTTTGAGAATGGTGGCCTTGTGGCCATGGATTTTCTACATTAAGAATTCATACTTTCACCTATCTAAGTTATGGCATAACTCTGGGTAAATTACAAGTATTTTTTGTATTAATTTTGTTATAGAAAATATAGGTGATAATTGACATCTCTCCTAACTGATTTTATCTGCTTCTATTCCACGAAAGCAATTCAAGCCTACAGTAGCAGGTCATTATTTGCATTAGTGTCTTAGAAGACATGCCTAATACTTGCTGCCCCAAAGGACTGGTATCTATTTGCTTTACATGTCCACATATAAATGCAAGCCTTTGCCTGAAATGATATCATCATAGTTAACTGACATTTTCACTGTGTGTGAAGGTCCAACAGGGATGATCAACTTTAGAAAGTTCCTCATCAATATAATTAATTTTTACTCTAAATTGCTCAGAATACCTGCTATTAATATGATCTTCTATAGTGTTTTTCCTCTTTCTGTTAAAATAGACTTTGATGGTCCCTCTCTGAATTTTAAATAAGGTCACCAAGACAGACACAGAAAGATAATTCAAATTAATTAATTAGACAGATATAAGACACATTTGCTATACTTAAGACCAAAAAAATTCTTCAACTCAACATAGAAATATCCTATCCCCATTTTTTTTCAGTAAATATATAACTTATGCACACTGTCTTGATCCTATGTTCTCACTTCTGATAAAGACGAGTACAAGAATGAGTTAACTTTCCTCATGATTCTATTCTAAGAAAAACAAAAGCATAAAATGTGAAGATTAATACCAATTTATACAAGCCTCGGCCCTCGGAGGCAAGTAGGGAAGTGGCAACTGGAAAGGACTAAGGCACACATGCCTTGCCTAAAAGCAGCAGCTGGCACTCATTTATAACCAGTATTCCTATATTAGGGATGGCTAGAGGAATGGAAGCCCAGTGTTGAGAGATAGTACTTGTTTTGTCAAAGGGAGTGAGGAATCGAGATTTTCATTAAGTCATTGTCCTCATTCACTATGTCCACTGCCTGGGATGCATCAGCAAACAAACAGAAAAAATGTCCCTGCTGTCCATGTAGCTTACAATATATCAGAGAGACCCAAAATAAGCAATAGCTATATACATTAAGGAAATCACATAGAAATTAATAGGACAAAAAAGCTATGGAAAGAAAGAAAAATGAACAGCGTAAGAAGGAGTGGGAATGTGTTGGAAACTATTGCTGGCAAATGGTTATCCTTGGCAGTAGAGAAGAAGAGGGAGTATTTTGGAACATTCTGGCTATCTTTACTGTGAACTCTCATGTTCACAATGATAAATTAAAAATGTACTTATTTGTTGTTATTTAATTTTTATATGACTCCTGATATATAATCCCAGCTAACAGTTTATCCCTTCAAATATACTTGGTGACTTATTTTGTGTCCTCCATCTCAGAGAAACTTAGAATGGAATGCCATCCTATTTCCAGGGATCTTACTGAGTCTTTTATGGTTGAGGATGAATGAATATAATTTGGGAAGCTCAGTTTTATGGGCTCTGAAGCTTTGACTATTGGAATACCACGCCCCCATCTCAGAAGTCCATAAATTCTTTAGAAATGGTTTTGGATAGTATGCGGTAAAATAACAAGTCAATATGTTAAAATTTACACAACAGAATGCCCTTGACTTCTATTCATTTGATATCGTAAGTGAATG
Source organism: Dasypus novemcinctus (assembly GCF_030445035.2). NCBI lineage: Eukaryota > Metazoa > Chordata > Mammalia > Cingulata > Dasypodidae > Dasypus > Dasypus novemcinctus. The sequence continues at coordinate 31,037,960 of NC_080679.1, forward strand.
GATCTCACAATCAACCTATTAAGTCATAACAGAATCCAAGGTTTTTAATATTTTTCAGCATTTAACAAATTCTCATTTAGGACATATAATCTAATATTAGCCATCAGTTTCTCTGACCTTTCCAGGTGTTGTCACTGAATTTAGTTTAGTCATCAGAAAGCCACAAATCGAAACTTATCCCTTAAACACTGAGCTTCTCCAGAATCTATAATTTCCTTCTTCTTTTCTCATTCCATTCTTGTATTATTATTTTAATAAGGCTCACCCTACTGTACATTTGCTTCCTCTATCTAATTATTTCTGGATGTTCTATAGCTATCTCCCTTGCCTAAAGTTAAGCTCTTTTTTAACTCCCCGGCCAAAAAATCAGCTCCACTTTCTTGTACACATGACGATAATTAATGGCACCACTACTCACTTGCAGCCTGAAATTTGGCATCATTCTAATCATTCTAATCCTTCCTGAGCCAAATCTCTCTAATCCATCTCTTCTTGCTCCTATACCTTTCTTAGTATAAATCTCCACTATTTCCTACATTAGGTATCACTGCAGCCTCTAACATGTGTCTCTACCTAATAAATCCCTCACGCAAAAGGCATATATAATCATATCATAGCACCTATCTATGTAGTACTATCAAATTACTCCCTACTTTCCACAGGGTAAATTTCAAAGTCCTGGATTGGTCTACAAGGCTGCCTATGGGGATGGCCAAAGATGTTTTCTCTATCTTCCACTGCTTCTCTATATATACCTTATATTAAGCCTAAGTAATACCTTAAATTAAGTAATAATAAATACTTTTTTGTGTCACCCATTATTAAAAAAGAATACGTTATTATATAGTCCATCTGTTCACCTGTGAGCACAAGTAATATCTAATATTTACTTTTGTCTCTCTACCATATTATCTCACTCATAATAAGTACTGTATAAATGCACATTTAGTGAAAAATGGCCCTCCCGAAGTCAATGTGTTTATATCTCACTCATGGAATAGAGTCCAAGGTAGAAATTGCATAAAAATAACACTATGATTTATACTTTTGTGCATGGACTTACCTAGGGATTCTATTTCCCAGTTCAGTCACTAAGTGGTAAATCCTATAAAAGATGACTGAGAGACATTCATTTTTGCTCCATGGAATGATAATGAGTGTTAAAGATTTGTGGCACTAAAACATGCATTTACTGATTTACTAGGACAAACAGTTACACTATATAAATACAATTTGTTAAGCTATTACACATCTATATTTTAGTAATACCTTTCAAAGATTCTGATTCAGCTCCTACCTTTTGACTTCCAGCCAGGTACACATATGCCAAATGTATTATAATTTCATAACAAAATGAAATATTAGGCAGCAATAATTCAAGATGATGTGTTTTTCAGTGATTGAAAACATTTGCATAAGGGTCAAAATGAGCTTAATCACATTGCCAAAATACTGCTTCATTACTGTTCAAGTGTTACTGCAACTTTACCAGGCACATAGAAAAAAGTGAAGTACATTTATCCACAGCCAAGTGATTTTCATCTGAGTGAGATAACTGGGAAGAAGTAGGGGCCAGGATATGGATCTATCTGATATGCTGACATGAGGCTTGTTCTAGGGAAATAGACCAATTACCTGAAAGCTTGGAGGTAATCATAGCCTTGCAAAGAGAAAATGTATTTGAAGAAGATAGTAGCAAACATGCATTAATCAATAAAAGGCTTTGGACTCAAGAAAAATAAAAACTGGGCACTGTGAGTATTTTTAAATGTAGATGGAATATGGGAATGAGAAACCAAAATCTAAGTGAAAATAAATATAGAAATAGGTAAGGATGGAAAGACTGAAATGGTGAGTAGCAGAAGACCATGAAGAAAGATAAAGGGTCAGATAAAACCACTGGACTTTTACAGATACTTGAGGCACTGAAAACTCTGGCCAATAATATGTTACCCTCTTTCAACAGAAATATAGTAATTTAAAATTATCCAATAGGTGATAAATTCTACAATTATAAAAATTTAGAGGTTATACATATTTCTCTTCAAAGAAGAAAGTTATAGTAATAATGAATGAGATTATCTAGAACAACCTTCAAGCTGAGAACAGGGACTTCCAGGAAGATGAAGGATTTGAGAGGCAGAGGGATTGCTTCTCTCCCTGAGAAAAATAACTAGGGGAAAGACAGAGACTGTCTGGAGGGTTGCTCTGGAGCTGAGGACACCAGGGAAAGGCTAGACACCACCCAAAAGAGAGAGGGGTGAAGGAAAGGAGTCTCGGCTGGCCAGAAAAAACCCCACGAGTAAGCTGCAGCAGCAGCTGCTGGTGCACATCCCCTCATCCTTGGAGCATACAGCAGCGGGTGGCTGCAAACTGAAGGGGTTGCAGGGGTACTCCTCCCCTAGAAAGGGGAGAGGTAAGGACACAGCCTACAGCAAATTCAGATTTTTGCCAGAGAACTTGTTCTGCTGCACTGGAGGGGTTGCACATTTCCAGGCTGGGTGGGGTCACAATTTGTGACTTTGTCCTGAAAGCCAGCAAGGAGCTAAAGATAATTTGCCTTCTCAAACACCCTCCCTACTTCACTGGGCTGGCTGCTGAGAACTCAAAGGGACAGAGGTTATGGCTGGCCAAGGGAGGAGAACAGCTTTTGAGAAAGTTTGAGAGAGTTGGCACCCCGTGAGGATACTGTTTCTACACTGCCCACCTGGGCAAGATTACAATGAATGCACTCCCTTCTAGCATATGGGGTCAAAGCTGAGAAGTCTGCCAAGGAGCACTATCTGCTCACAGACCAGAAAAGTGCATGAAAGGAAGGGAAAAATAATAATAAATACATAAAAGAGGCATTAGGTGCCTCTACTGTGCCTTCTCCAAGGGCTTGGAAAGTGACTTGCACCATTACAAGGTTCTTAGCCCTGGTTTAAGCAGTTAAACAGGGGAAATCCTAAATATCTAGGACAAGTCGAACCAAGAATCAAAGAACAGTGCTGGTACATAGCTACTTAACAGTAAACCCCTAGGTAAGAGAGAGGAACTGAACATCAGTGTAAACTCAGCATCAATCAGATACCTAGATGTTAGCCAAAAATTACAAGCCATACTAAGAAAAAGGAAGATAAGACTCAGGCAAAGGTATAAATCAAAGCTCCAGATGAGACACAGGACATGAAACAATTAATCAAGGAGGTTCATAAAAATCTCCTGAATCAAATCATGGAGTTGAAGAACAACAGGGGTAAAGAAGTAAAAGACACTAAGTAGGCACTGGGTAAGCCTAAAGAAAAAATTGAAAACTTGGACAGAAAAATAACAGAGCTTATGAAAATGAAAGATACAATAAGCAAGATTAAAAATACAATAGAGGCACACAGCAGATTTGAAATGATGGAAGAAAGAATCAGCAACAGAGGACAGAACAGCTTAAACTGAAAAGAGATGAACAGAAAGTGAAAAGAAAGGAAAAAATAGAGCAGGACAGAAGAGCTGAAAATGAAAAGAGATGAACAGAAAATGAAAAGAAATGGAAAAAATAGAACAGGAGCTCAGGGAGTTGAATGATAGCATGAGGTACACCAACATACATATTACAGGAGTTCCAGGAGGAGAAGAGAAGAGAAAAGGGTCAGGGAAAGTAATTGAGGAAATAATGGCCGAAAAATTCCTAGCTCACAAGAAAGACATGAATATGAATGTCCAGGAAGCACAGTGTGCTCCAACTAGAACAATCCAAATAGACCTTTACGAAGACAAATAATATTCAGAATGCCAAAGATAAAAAGAAAATTCTGAAAGCAGGAAGGGAGAAGTGAAACATCACATACAAGGGACATCTCTTCAGAAACTATGTAGGTAAGAAGGCAGTGGTATGATAGAGTTGAGGTACTGAAAGAAAAACTGCCAGCCAAGAATTCTTTTTCTGACAAAACTCTCCTTCAAATATGACAATAAGTTTAAAATATCCACAAATAAACAGGAACTAATAAAGAAACTCCCTTGCTGGGTTTGATATAAATGGATTCACACAGACGGACAGAGAGAAAGAAAAGGGAACTTCCATGTGAGAGAAAAGATACCAGTTTTGCCCACAGCTGAACAGCAAGGAGAGAAGCCCTAAGAGACAATCACTTAAGCAGGAAACACCAAGAGACTGGGCCCCTGGAGGAACTCAAGAGGAGATGGTGAGCCTGGAGCAGAAGGTTGAAACCTCACAGAGATGGGCAGCCATCTTGCTTCACCATGTGGCAGCATACCAGGATCAACAGGTGAGAAAGCATGTCTTCTGATATCTCGATTTGGACATTTCATGGCCTTGGAACTATAAGTTTTTACTTCCAAATATATCCCCATTATAAAAGCCAACAGATTTCTGGTAATTTACATTGACACATTTTTGGAAGCTAAAACAACATATGAAAGCCAAAGGATAAAATAATTGAAGTAAAGTCCTTGCAGTATTAACACTGAATGTTAATGGATTAAACTCCTCAATCAAAAGACATAAACTAAAAGAATAAATAAGAAAACTTGAGCCAACCATTTCCTGTCTGCTGGAAATTCACCTTAGACCCAAGGATGCAAATAGACCGAAAGTGAAAGGTTTAAAAAAGGTATTTCATGCCAACAGTAACCAAAAGGGAACAAGGCTTTAAATGAAAAAAAAAAAGTGATGAGATACAGAAGGCTATTATATATTAATAAAAGGACAGTCCATCAGGAAGGAGTAATAATCATAAATATCTATGTGCCTAAGCAGGGTACTCCAAAATATACGAGGCAAAATTCGGCAAACTGAAAGGAGATATTGACATCTCTAGTTGGATACTTCAACATGCCAATCACATCAACAGATAGAAGAACTAAAAAGAAGGTGAACGAGGAAACAGAGAACTGGAACATATGATGAATGAACTGGACTGGACATACATATACAAAACATTGCACCCCAATCAGCTGATTATAAATTCTTCTCACATACTCATGGATCCTTCTCAAGGATGGACCACATGTTGGGCCACAAAACAGCTCTTAATAAATTTAAGAAGAATGAAATTGTACAAAGCACCTTCTCTGATTACAGTGGAATGAAGCTGGAAGTCAGTAATAGACAAGAAAGGGAAACATTTGAAAATACATGGAAGCTAAACAGCACATTTCTAAACAATCAGTGGCTCAAAGAAGAAATTGCAAGAGAAATTAGTAGGTATCTTGAGATGAATGAAAAGAGAACACAACTTATCAAAACTTATTGGCTACAAAAAAGACAGTGCTGAGAAAGAAATTTACAGTGCTAAATGCCTATATTATAAAAGAAGAGCTAAAATTAAAGACCTAACTGAACACCTGGAGTAACTAGAAAAAGAACAGCAAACCAATCACAAAGCAAATAGAAAGAAAGAAATGAAAAAGATTAGAGCAGAAATAAATGAATTTGAGACTCAAATAAATAGAGAAAAATAACAAAACCAAAAGCTAGTTCTTTCAGAAGATCAATAAAACTGACAAACCCTTAGCTACAATAACAAAGAAAAAAGAAGAGAAGATATAAATAAATAAAACCAGCAATGAGAGCAGGGATGTTATGACTGACCCCACAGAAATAAAAAGGATAATAAGAGGATGTTATAAGAAATAGTATGCCAACAAATTAGACAACCTAGACAAATTTTTAGAAATGCACAAACAACCTACATTGACTCTATAAGAAATACAGGAACTCAACAAACCTATTACAAGTAAAGAGATTGAATTGGTCATCAAATATCTTCCAACAAAGAAAAGTTCAGGGCCAGATGGCTTCATGGTGAATTCTACCAAACATTTTGAGAAGAATGAATAGAAATCCTGGTTAAACACTTCTAAAAAATTAAAAAGGAGGGAAAATCACCCAACACATTTTATGAAGCCAACATCACCCTAGTACCAAAGCCAGATAAAGATACTAAAAGAAAAGAAAATTACAGGTCAATCTTTCTAAAGATTATGGATGCAAAAATTCTCAACAAAATACTTGCAAATCGAATCCAACAGCATATTGAAAGAATTATACATCATGATTGAGTTTTATTCCTAGTACACAAGAGTAGTTCAAACATTAGAAAATCAATCATTGTAATACACCACATTAACAAATCGAAGGAAAAAATAACATGATCGTTTTGATTGATGCAGGAAAGACATTTGACAAAATTCAGCATACATGTCTGAGAGACCACTTCAGAAGAAGGTATAAAAGGAAAGTTCCTCAGCATAATAAAGGACATATATGACAATCCCACAGCCAACATCATACTCAATGGGAAGAGGTTAAAAGTTTTCCCTCTAAGATTAGGAACAAGACAGGGAGGCCACTGTCACCACTGTTATTTAACATTGTGCAAGAAGTTCTAGCTAGAGCAATTTGGCAAGAAAAAGAAATTATAAAAGGCATCCAAACTGGAAAAGAGGAAGTAAAATTCTCACTCTTCACAGATGATATAATCCTATACTTAGAAAATCCCAAAATATCTACAACAAAGCTATTAGAACTAATAAATGAGTTAAGGAAAGTAGTATAAGATCAACATGTAAAAATCAGTAGTGTTTCTATACACTAGTTAATAGCAAACTGAAGAAAAAATCATGAAAAAATTCCATTTACAATAACAACAAAAAGACCCAAATATGTAGGAATTAATTTAACCAGGAATGTAAAGGATATATATTCAGAAAACTACAAAACATTGCTAAAAGAAATGAAAGACCAAATGAAAAAATGGAAGGACATTCCGAGTTCATCAGATTGGAAGACTAAATACTGTGAAGATGTCATTTCAACCCAAACTGATTTATAGATTCAATCAAAATTCCAACAGCCTACTTTACAGAAAAAGAAAAGTCAATTACCAAATTTATTTGTAAGGGAAATAGGTTCCCGATAGCCAAAAACATCCTAAAAAAGAAAAGCAAAGTTGAAGGACTCACACTTCATGACCATAAAGTGTTTTATTAAAGCTGCAGTGATCAAAACAGCATGGTATTGGCATAAAGATACACACATTGAGCAATGGGATTGAATTGAGAATACAGAAATAGACCCTTGCTTCTATGGTCAACTGATTTTTGTTAAGCCTACCAAGTCCACTTTTCTGAGATAGAACAGTCTCTTCAACAAGTGGTACTGGGAAAACTGGGTATCTATTACCAAAAATGAAAGAGGACCCCTATCTCACTCCCTATACAAGAATCAACTCAAAATGGATCAAAAACCTAAACATAAAAATCAGGATCATAAAACTCCTGGAAGATAACTTAGGGAAACATCTAAAAGAACTTTTTAGTAGGCCGCGGTCTCTTAAACATTATACCTAAAGCACAAGCAACAAAAGGAAAATTAGATAAATGAGACCCACTCAAAATTAAACATTCCTGCACCTCAAAGGACTTTGTGGAAGAGGGTAAAAAGGCAGCCTATTCAATGCGAGAAAATAACTGAAAATCAAACATCCAGGAAGGGTTTAATATCCATGATATATAAAAAGATCCTACAACTCAATGGTAAAAAGACAACACAATTTAAAAAAGGGCAAAAGAAAAGACCTGAGTAGACATTTTTTCTAAAGAAATCCAACTGGTGAAAAAACACATGAAAAATGTTTAACATCTCTTGCTGGAAACTGAGGCACAGTGGTCTTGCAAGGCGCGATGTGCTATATCCATGACTGCGGCTTGAAACCTAAGGAATGTGGTAATTAAGAGTTCTCGGCAAACAGTATGAAGCTGTTAAAGGCTGAAAGAAAAGATAAGCAGATAACACTTTGCAGTAAATAGAACACTTAGACTTTGTACCTTAAGATTTTTTTAATTCCTTAGACTATGAGTAATGCTGATAGTTAACTGCATGTTGCTGCTTGTTCTCACATAGACTGGGGTATATATAGAGCCCCTTGTAAACAACAAAGTTGTCTGATGAGTCTCTACTCACAGACCCCCTGATCCTTGCTCTCTCTCTTTCTTTCTCTTTCTTTCATTTTCCTTTCTCTCTTTCTTTCATTCCCAATACCCTCCTGGCCCAAATCTCCAACAATCTCTGGCTATTAGAGAATGCAAATCAGAACTCATTTCACACCTACTAGAATGACCACTATTTAAAAAACTAACAGAAAACTACAAGTATTGGAGAGGAAGTAGAAAGATAGGAATGCTTATTCACTGTTGGTGGGAATGTAAAATGGTACAGCCACTGTGTATATCTGTTTGGCAGTTCCTAAGGAAGTTAGATATAGATCTGTCATGTGACCTGGCAATACCACTACTAGGTATATAGCCAGAAGAACTGAGACTAGTGACAGACACAGACATTTGCACACTGATGTTCACAACAACATTATTCATAATTGCCAAAAGATGGAAACAACCCAGGTGTCTACTAACTGATGAGTGGATAAACAAACTGTGGTATTAATATATACACACTATGGAATATTACATAGCTGTAAGAAGACATGAAGTCATGAGGCATATGACAACATGGATGAACCTGAAGAGCATTATGTTGAGTGAAGCAAGCCAGACACAAAAGAATAAATACTGTATGATTTTGCTATTACGAAATAAATGAGCAAAATCATGGAGTTAATAGCTAGAATATGTCACCAGAGAATAGGATGTAGACAGAGAATGGAAAGCTGAAGTTTAATCTGTGCAGAATTGGTAAAATGTTGTTTCTAAATGTTTGGAAATGAATAGAAATGGGAAAGCACATTATAGGAGTTGCAATTAGTAGAGCTAATATATGGGTAAGACTGGTTTATTTTCTATTGTCGTTTTTCCTTTTTGGTATAATGAAAATGCTGTAATAGTCATTGAAGTGATGAATGCACAACCCTGTGATTATACCAAATGCCACTGACTGTGCACTTTAGATAAAGTGTACAGTTTGTGAACAACAAATAATAGGGTAGGTTGGGGAAAATATACCTCAAATGGAAGGTATGAACTATAGTTAGTAGTAATACTTTGAAGATGCTTTTTCAGAATTTGTTACAAATGTTTCACAAACATTTGATGATGTTGATGATGGGGTGATAATGGAAGCCCTGTGTGATGTAATGTATGTTTGTTTTTTTAAGATCACTTTTATTTTTTTTTTAAAGATTTATTTATTTCTCTCCTCTCCCCGCCCCCCCAATTGTCTGTTCTCTGTGTCCATTTGCTGTGTGTTTTTTTTAAGATTTATTTATTTATTTATTTATTTCTCTCCCCTTCCCACCCCAGTTGTCTTTTCTCTGTGTCTATTTGCTGCGTCTTCTTTGTCCGCTTCTGTTGTTGTCAGCGGCACAGGAATCTATTTCCTTTTGTTGCGTCACCTTGTTGTGTCAGCTCTCCACGTGGGCGGTGCCATTCTCAGGCAGGCTGCACTTTCACGCTGGGCAGCTCTCCTTATGGGGCGCACTCCTTGCGCGTGGGGCTCCCCTATGTGGGGGACACCCCTGCGTGGCATGGCATTCCTTGCGCACATCCACACTGCACATGGGCCAGCTCCACATGGGCCAAGGAGGCCCAGGGTTTGAACTACAGACCTCCCATGTGGTAGACAGACGCCCTAACCACTGGGCCAAGTCCGCTTCTCTGAGATCACTTTTACTATACACTTAGTGTTCATGTATGTTCGTGTATAAATCATATACTTCCATAAATTTCTTTAAAATCTGAAAAAAGAAAGACCAGAACAATCTCCAGATTCAAATAAAGAAAGCATTTCAACAAATTTTTAAAAATAATAAACCAGTAAATAAATAAATAAACAACAACAAAAAACATAGCAAAGAATAATGGGATCAAGATCTAAGAGAAGACACCAACAGAGGTCAGCCTGTTATTTTGGAGTTCATTGTTTCCAGATGCTTGACGGCAGCCAGCCAATTCTGATAGAGAAGGGTAAAAAACTGAGAAAAGGAATAAAATCGGAGCTGAGAGACAGCTGAGAGCTGAGAAAAGGAATAAATTGGAGCTCACTCCAGTCCTTGGGTTGAGAATCTAAGGACTATATCCAAGGAGTTAGGATGAACTAGAAATAGATCTGACTTACCAAGACCGAAGTTAAACTTTCAATCATCTCAGTTACTAATTGGATTGTTACGGTGACATGAAATTACTATTATCTTTAATATAGCTGCCTCAAAGATATAAATAAAAATCCACTTTGCAAGAAGTTAATATCACTCTTAGGCCTCAAATTATCCCTCTAATTTTAAGATAACAATATCTTGAACTCGAAACACAAAAACAAAACTGAACAAACAAAACAAGTAGATGAAACACAAGACAATATGACCAAAGCCCCTACAAAATGTGGATAATGAAGAAATCAGTCACAAACTAATTTGTAAACTAGAAGACCAATCCAAAAGAAGAAACCTGATGAATATAGAAAAAGATTTAAAGGATATGGAAAAGAATATAAGATACAAAGAGAATAAAAAAAAATACTTTGACAAAAATGTAAATTAGTGTCCCGGTTAGAAAAAGAGAGAAAATGGAGATGAAGCAATATTTGAGAGCATAACAGATGAGAATTTTCCAAACTGATAAATGTTATCAAGCCATAGATTCTAAAAGCAAGACAAAGCACACAGAGTTTAATTATAAAGAAAATCATATTTATATATATATATCATAATATAACTGCTGTAAAGCAAAAGATAAAGAGAAAACTATAAAAGGAGCCAAAAGCAAATGCAGATATATTTTATTTAAAGGAGCGATATTAAGAATGACAGCCACATTCTCAACAGAAAAAAGGGAAGCCAGAACATGATGGAAAAATTTCTTTAAGGTGCTGAAAGAAAATATTTGCCTACCTAGAATTGTGTACCCAGTGAAAATATCTTCTAAAATGGAGGTAAAATGAAGACATTTTCACACATAATCAACTGAGGGAATCTTTAATAACCAAGCCCACATTTTAGGAAGTTAAATAAACAAACCAAAAAGCCTTCAGTTAGAAGGAAAATTATTTCATATGGAAATTCATAAGTATATGAAGTAACAGAGAGAAATAAAATGAGTAAATATGAGTACATCTAAAAGAAAACTATTAATACTAATAAAGAAGTCTTGTGGAGCTTAAAATATGTAAAAATGAAAGTATGTGACAACAGTAGCAGTAACAAAATTGGGAATGGAGTAAATGAATTTCTAAAATTCTGGGAAAAGGCAAAAGTACAGTTTGTACTAGGATTTGACAAGCAAAGGATTCAGGTAGTAGCGTTTAATACATCTACTACACATTACCAAGCTAGTAAAGAGGAAAAATGGAATAGTAATAAAAGCATGGTAATAAAGGAGAGGCCATAAGGAAAAAAAGGAATATAAAATCATGAGAGAAAAATAAAAAGAAATTTAATCCAATACATTAACTAATTACACTGAATATAAATAGACAGTCTATCAAAGTAAATACAATGTTAGATAAAAAGTAAGCAAAATTCAATTGTAAGCTTTTCAAGACACAAAACTGAAATATATGAAAACAAAAATGGTAAAAACAAAATGATGAAAAAGTATATACTATGCAAATACCAAAAAGAAAGCTGGTTTGGTTAGAATAATATAAGACTTTAAGACAAGTCTAAAATAAGGAAAAAAGGAACATTCACAAGGTAAATAGATTCAGTTAATTGGGTAGATATATTTTATGCATATTGCTTCAAAATATAAATCAGACATGGTATCTATGACCATATCTCACAATATTTACTGCAAAAACAATAAAGAAAACATGAAGAACAAGAAATCATATATATCACACCTTTAGCGTATTCTGCCCAAACTTTAAAATAATATAAGTAAAGTGAAAAAAATGCCAAGTTCCAGGAAGCAATCTCTCACACTCCGCCCTATTGCAACCCTTTGTACAGAACAAAAGCAGAAAGGAAAAACTGTGAGGAAGCGAAACATAACCATCTCCAAAAGGATTAAGGAGTAAGTTCATCACAAATAGTAAAATAGTCAAATCTAGGCAATGATAAGTAGTAGTCTTCAAAAGGTATAGCTTCTGGGGAGAAAAGGCAAAAAAAAAAATTTTTTTTTTAAGGTAGATGTGTTCTTTGGCAAAGAATAGTTAAAGGGAAAAAGGAGAAAAGGGAAAACTTTAGGATACTACAACACAGAAAAGAACTAAAATATTAGAGGACATGAACTCCTCTCTCCTCCCTCCCCACTTCACTAAAGAAACCGATTTTGCTATGCAGATAAAAGAGGTCATTAATAAATTAGGAATCTTGGAAACAACCTCAAATCCACAAAATGAAAAGAAAAAAATTAACTCATATAAATTCACTACCTTCCACATATGAACAGATGAAAATTTCCTCACAAAAACAACCATGAGGCAAAAGAAAACTGTAAGACATGACTCAAAACTGATTTAAATATACTCTAAGAAGCATTTTAGGGGGAAAAAATCACCTTTAATTGGAAATTCAAAAACTATAAAAAGGAATAAATAACTTTACTTATGAAAGAAAAGGAAGAAAATGACAAAATTGTCTCAGAAATGAAAAATAAATTATAAGGTGCCTAAGGGAGAACAGACTAAAATAATAATGTACTAAGAGGCACTGAAGAAAGGCAGGAAAGCCACAAAAGGAATGAAAATAAGAGAAAGAAAGAAATGTAAAGTTACAGAGATGTGGGGGAAATGGAATACAACTAAAGAAGGAATAATATTTGAATAAGGGTATTCCCTAGAGAAGTAGCCCAAAACAATGGAACTGAAAAGTATTTTAAAGTGAAATTCAATGCAACTTTCCATAAACAACAACAAGAGGTTTGAGTCTACATTTTGGAAGGAGCCCAGTGAGAATTTGGAAAAATTAATTCAGAAGATGAACTCTGAGACAAAGCGTAGGAAAACCATAAGACTTCTAAAAAAAAAAAAAAAAAAAAAATCCTTAAGGTCTCCAGGCTAAAATATCAAATAACTAACAAGGAAAAAAGTACTCTTAAAAAGAATTAAGAAGAAAGGTAACAATGTAGCAGCATTTTCAAGAAACTTGATAAAAGTGTGAACAAAGCATTAATATGCTGTCAAGCTACCCATAAAGGCTGTAGAAAAGTGTTAAACATAGAGAAATTTAGGGAATTCTGTACTCAAAAGTCCTTCTTGAGGACTTTTATTATAAATCTAAGACTAAAAAGAAAGATGGGACAAGGGTGGAAGTCTAATGTACAAATGGTATATGTAATGACAAAACAGAAATGATGTAACCAAATATGGACAAAGAGAGAGGGAAAGAAATACTAGAGGAAGTTCAGTGATGGCTAAACTGGTTAAACAAAGTTTCTCAGTTGATGGCTCCTTTTGGGCCTAAATAATTTTTCCAGGCCTTTGTAGACAAAAAAACAAAGCAAACAAAACCCTTACGGTAGTACTGTTTCTTAAGCAGTCCAAACAACTTAATAAGTATTTATGTCCAAACAAAACACTAGCACATTTGAAAAAATAATAATACACAAAAACTGAAAGAAAAAGTATTTTTATTTATTGCTTACTAATCAGACTGTGGATCTGTGCTCAAACATTGGAATCAGATTGGACACTGCCACTCTCATTCCCAGTTCCACATTGACTTTCACGCAGTACTTGCTTTTTATCACAGCAATCACTGCAAGTTCATCTTCCCAAAAATATGAGTCATTGAAAGGACTGTAGCATGATCTAACAATGAATCACCTCATATTAGCAGTTTGTGTGGGATCCAACAGACATAGCTGTGTTTCCCTTGAAAATTTAAAATACCTTGCAGTGTTCCTGTGAGTTTGCTGTGGTGCACCAGAGCACCTCAGACCAGAATTTGGGATCCATGGTATAGGTAGAAGAGGAGAATTAATATATAGTTTTTATATATACATATATATACACACACACACACTTATATACAGTTAATATATTAAAAGATTGAATAAGAAAACAGGGAAATAAAGGCATTTAAAAGTTGTAAATTCAAAGGTGACCATTAGAACAAAATGACAAAACTTCCTAAATACTAAAAAATACTTTTAAGAGAAAGAATACACATCTCTTACAGACAAAAACATAGCAACTATACCACACATGATAATATATGACAGAGTTGAGATTAAACACATTGGTTATATGAATAAATAGAAATGAGCTTAACTCACTCATTTAAAAATATTTTTTCAAAGCAGTAGTCAGCTATGTGCGATATATCGTATCAAAAACAAAGTGATTCAGAAAATAGATGAACGTATAATGAGCAAATAAAAGAGTAAGAAAAAAGTGACAGTGATCATTACCAGAAAGTATAAAATTTAAGTAAAAATCATCAAATGTGGTAAAGATTAAAAACCACAATCCACAACAAAGACATAGCAGTTATGAACATATATGCACAAATTAAAGATAGCAACTATCTTTTTGAAGCAAAACTATAGGGGGGGGCAGTATATTTAAAATGTTCATAGCAGCATTACATGCAATAGCTCCAAGAAGAAAATAATTTAAAATATCCATCAACACTAGAACAGAAAAATAAACTGTAGTTCATTCATACAATAAAATACTAAACTGCACAAAACCCAGCACACTATAGCTACTTGTAGCAGCAGGGAAGAATCTCACAAACATATTTTTGAGAGAAAGAAGCCAAACACAAAGAAATACAGATTCTGTGAATTTACATAACTTAAGCACAGGCATAACTTAATTATGGTGTTAGAATTAAGGATAATTCATAATGTTAGGGAGGTGGGAAGGAATATAGCTTTGGACAGGCCTTGAGGGATTAGCTATAACTTTGTGGTATTGCTAGTATTCTAGATATATGTTATACTTCAATTTTAAAAGATAAGTTTCAAAAACAAAAGAACAGGGATAAAGATTACTAGATGTGAACAAGTCATATAGTGAACACTTGGTTTTATCTAATATTTTACTTCTTGGAATTTATATTTCCTCCTACCTGATTCATGACTCCTATGACCTCTTATTCCTTCCTGCTTCAGTTGGATCTTTTTCTTTAAATATGTTTCTCTGTATATGGAGCCATCTTAGTTTCTGAAGTAGGAAGTAGTTTCCACTTTTAATTGGGTTCTTTGTTAAAAAGTCAAGACAGAGTCTTTGATTACAAAACAAGGTATCAGAAATTCACTGAGAGTTACATGTACGATATTAGAGACATAAAGTTTTATAATGTGACCGTAAATATTCCATCTCTGAAGAATCTAAAAGACTTAGCCCTACTCATACTAATGGCAGTGATGATTTACCACTGCCCTTCAAGAAGTATCTTGGCCAGGGTGTATGCATGTGAGTTGCATAGAGAGAGAGAGACCAAAGAAGAACTTCCTGTTGCCTATATAAGGCTTACTCAGTATGGCTTAATGGTAAATTGAAGAGAAAGGTGTTTAAAAATTCCATAATTTCCCAGATACCATCTTAATCCACTAATCCGTTAATAGTTAGGGGTTTTTGTTGTGGTTTTTTTGTTGTTTCTTTTTTTATTTGTTCATTTTGGTATTGGACGTACATGCTCTTTTGGGTATTATAGGGCATAACTGAAAGATTACTCATTTCTATATTAATAACTTGGCTCCAACCCATTTGACTTCAATTTAGGGACCCACATACCCTCCATGGCTAAATCACAAGCGTTCAGAAAAATGCACATGCATCTTCCTTCTATTAATTGTACTTCCTAACCACTGATATTCTTTTCCCAAATATATACCCTTAACAGAGCACCCTTAGTAGGGCCTGGGATCAAAGTGTTTACAATTAAATGCCTGTCTTCTTCTAGGCTGTAGCAAATGGGAGGTAAAGTTAAAGACTTTTGAAAGCATTTGTATATTAACAAAGGGCATGATTAAGAAAGTACACAAAGAATTTGAACTCTTCAAAATACACTGCTAGTAAGTGGATAGATGAAAAATATTGCCTTTATAACACATCCATGAGGCAGAGGGAATTTTGCCCTGGGATGAAGCACACCCATAATTGATTTTGATGAGAATTTGTACTTAGCAATGTTAATGAAATGACTTAGGCTTTTAGGATGTGATAGAATAAATGTATGTTGTACATAGTAAAAACATGTCTTTTTGGAGTCCAGAGGGAAGACTGTTGGGAATTGAATCATGTCTCCCATAAAAGGCATGTTCAAGTCCCAACCCCTGGACCTATGGGTATGAATCCCTTTGTAAATAGGATCTTTGGAGGTGTTATTACTTAAGATGTGTCCAAACTGAATGAGTGTGGGCCTTAATCCAATATGATGGAACTCCATATAAACAGAAGAAATTGGACATGGAATAAAAGGAAGTCACAGGGAGCAGCCAAAACCTGGAAGGAATGAAACACAGTACAGAAAGAAGAAGACAATGAATGCCATGTGCATTGCATGTGACAGAAAAGCCAAAGACCAAGATTCATCAGCAGCCAACCCCAGAATGTCACAGCCTGTGGGGATAAAGCATCACCTTGCTGCAGCCTCAATTTTGGACTTCTCATCTCAAAATTGTGAGCCAATAAATTCCCACTCTTTAAGCCATCCCATTATATGGCAATTGTTTTAGCAGCCCGAAGACTAATATAAGGCTTCATTCTTCACTCCTCTCAAAGTCTCAAATGTCCATGGGGCCTTCTCTTAAAAGTCTCATGCTCCAAAATTCTTCATAGGCACCAACCATTTCTCTCACTATAACTTGCCATTTTATTATTATCACGACTGATGAAAACAGTCTGATTGAACTAGGAATTCATGTTTTGTTATTGTGTAGGTCCAGGAAAATTTCTGAACATTCAGTATGGTAATTTATTTTTATAGTATGCTAAAAATACTATATCACTGCTGAATATTAGTTTTAGTATCAATGTGATTTTGAATCCCAGATATCTCACTTAATAGTTCTTTATTCATCCATTCACAAGTCATTTATTATTATGAGTCAGACACTCTGATAAGCTAGAAATATAGAAATGAGCAAAAAGAGAGATAACAAAGGAATGTTATTCATACTGGAAGGTCAGGGCAAACTTTCCCCAGGAAATGATGTGTGAGCTGATATGTAAAGAATATGTAGGAATTAATTAGAAACTAGAAAAGTATTAATTTTAAAAGATCTCTGAAGAAGAAAACTCAAATCCTAGTATTTATAAGGTATATGTTTTCATATTATTTTAAATGACAATGATAGAAAATATAATTATTTGTGAAATACTTTTTAAGTGTAGTTCCTGCAATAAATTATCTTTCAAAGGCAACTTTAAGTTGGAGTCTGACATATGAAAAAGTCCTGTCATCAGAAGGGGCATGGTGCCCAAAAGTAGGCTCTATAAACCAAAGGGAATTGGTGGAAGAGGCCAGTAAGCAATGGCAGGGGCCTGACTGCCCAAGGCACTGTTGATCATGTTAATGATTTTTGGTCTTTGTCTTAAAAACAATGAGAAGTTCTGAAGGAAATGGCATGAACAGAGTTATTTTTATAAGATCATTGTTTCCTGAGTAAGTAGACCAGGTAGGAAAATATTGCATTATTCTAAGCAAAAGATCAAAATGATTTCATCAGGATTACGAAAGTATAGGTGGAAATAAATGGATATATTTATAGAGTTGAGAAGATAAAATAAAGAAAAAATGAAAAAGAAACTCCTGTGATGGACTGGATGGGAGAGGAGAAAAATAGGGCAGTATCAAGGATGGCTCCAAGGTCTAAATGAATGGATGTGTGATGACAGTCACTGTAGTGGCACCAAGTTAGGGGTGGGAGACAGTATGAGTTCACATTTGGACATGCTGAATTAGAGATGCCTTTAAGACAGCCAAGTGGAGGGGTTAATTAAGCAGTTATCAAGATAAGCATATCTGGATTTCAAAGGAAAGATCAAAACTAAAAATGTAAATTTGAGAATTAAAAGCACATAAAAATGCTGGTTTTCAATCCTATCAGAACTAAAATTCCCATTTTTATATGAAATATGTTGAAATATCTCCTTGATTATCTTGAAATGAAATAGATTTAACTTATCTACATAAATAAATGAGGTAAGATTCCTACAAGTACTTCACAGACATTGGGTAAAGTTATTTATATAGTTCTCTTTGAGCTGAACAAAGAAATGATTGGATTTGTTACACAAATACATTAAAAGAAATCAAAATGAAATGCATACTACCTAATGCCTACTATGAAAGTACAATAAAAATTATGCATATCATATATCAGATTAATTATCCCTTAAGATTTAGTTAATTCTCAAACCAAACTCTTCAAGAAAACTTTCCATGTGGTCAGTTTTAATAACCATTTTTCCCCACACAGGGCACAGTCTTACCCACACATTTCAAAAATAAATGAACATTGCTCTCTTCACATGTGTATTAGTCAGGGTTCTCTAGGGAAACAAAACTGATAGAAGATATCCGTAAATAGTATGAGATATTATAAAATTGTCAGGGATGCACAAGGCTACAAGCCAGGGACTCAGATGAAGGTCCTTGATGAGTTCCCCAGGAGAAGCTGTCTGATATGGAAATCCTCTCCGTGAATGCTAAAAGTACTTCTACATTTGAGACCTTCAACTGATTGGATGAGTTATCACTCATTGCTAAAGGCAATCTCCTCAGTTGATTGTAGATGTAATCAATCATATATGCAATCAACTCACTAATGATTAAAGTCCATGAAATTCCTTTGTTTTACAATTATCTCAGTGCTTGCTTCACCAAAAAATGGGGTACCTTTCCCTGGCCAAGCTGACACATTAGCCAAAACATCACAGTCTACCTGTTGACAACTCAGCAACTACACACATCATCTTAAACTATACTTATTTTCTAAATAAAAATAATAACAGACAGATATATATTTTCCCCCTAACAATACTCAGCTGTCTTGTGTACAACCAGAAATACACGAAATCCCTCCAGAACAGGGTGCACATCCTTGGGTAATATTCTCTCTCTTTTTTTTTTTTAATTCACTCTTAAATATGACATCCTTAAATATTACAACATGAAACTAACATAACTTATGTCATATGACAAGGGGAAAAGATAGGGAAGAAAACAAAGATTTTGGTTTTCTGTACGTGTACAAACATACTTACAACAAAAAAAGGAGGAAAATATTCATGACCATTATGTTTCTCGTTCTTTTAACTGGTCATGTGGTTGAAGTTCATATTTATCACTACCTTTTCCACTACACATTCCATGTTCCCTTTGCCCTCAGCAAGCACCTCAACTGGCCATGTTTCTTTGCCTGGTGGGGTGAGCCAAACCTTTATTCCTGAAAATTCCAGGCCATCATTAGTCCTGCCTGGATTGGGCTGTTGCAAATTTTCCATTGACTTTTTTGTTTAACCTTTTTTTAAAATTTAATTTAATTTTTAAATTATTTTTTAAGTTAATATATCACTCAAAACATTACATTAAAAAACATGAGGTTCCCATATACCCCATTCCCATTCGCCATCCCCATCATTTTTGTAATTGTATTTTTTTTAAGATATGTAGATCACAAAAAAATGTTGCATTAAAAAATATAAGAGGCTCCCATAACCCCACACACCCCCACCCGACTCCTCCCACATCGACAACCTCTTTCATCATTGTGGCACATTCATTCCATTTGGTGAATACATTTTGGAGCACTGCTGCATTACGTGGGTAAAAGTTTACATTGTACTCTTCCTCAGTACATTCAGTGGGTTATGGCAAGATATACAATGTCCAGCATCTGTCCCTGCAATATCATTAGGACAACCCCAAGTCCTGAAAATGCCCTCACATCACATTTCTTCTTCCCTCTCCCTGCCCTCAGCAACTACCATGGCCACTTTCTCCACATCAATGCTACAATTTCTTCCATTACTAGTCACAATAGTTCTATAGTAGAATATCAGTAAGTCCACTCTAATCCATATTTTATTTCTCCATCCTATGGACCCTGGAATAAAACAAGGCATTGTAGCACTAAGAGACACCCTAGTCATTCTCCTGTATTCCAGGCAAGCTTTTCTTTACCTCCATTGTGTAGTTGTAGTCCTATTTCCCCTTGATAGTCAGGATCAATCAGCCAGACAGTACAGTAGTTCCTTACTTTGCCTGTTGATTCAGGGGCATGAGGATCCCAAAGTGGCCAGGTAGCAGTCTTAATTTCCAGTTCAATGGAATCCTTGTTGTATTTCCTGGTGGAAGCACTCTTCCTTTTGGAACTATGACCTGTATACCAGTAGAGCTTAATGCTGCAGGACAGGAAGCAAAACATTTCCTAGTGGATCACTAGGGGTAAATAGTGAATGGTGTCACTCCCATTTCACCCCATGATTCCTGGACACATGAATCCTGGCTATGGGAAAAACAGCACTATTTCAGTTTGCTAAAGGGTTGCCAATACAAAGTACCAGAAATGTGTTGGCTTTTATAAAGGGTATTTATTTTGAGGGTATAAACGTACAATTCCAAGGCTGTGAAAAGACCAACTCAAGGCACCATCACAGGTGCTTTCTCACCCAAACTGGCTCTGCTTTTCCCTCTGGGCTCCCAGAGCTCAGCTGAGGGCAACCAAGTATAGGAATCTTTTCTTACTGTGCCTCTTCTCCCAGGCATGGCTGTTCTGCTTTCTTCCCAATTTCAGCTATAAACTTTCAGGCAAAAGGCTCATCTCTCCCTGGGGCCTCAGCTGTTTGAACCTCTCTGTTACATGGCAGGATCAAAAATGGCAAAGCTCTCTTTTCCTATGCCTGTCCAAGAGAGTTTTTGTCTATATTTCCACTTATACCATAGTCAACAAGGGGGTGGGGACTCAATTTGTACCACCCCTCACTGACCTGACATAGTCCAATCAAAACCCTAAAGCAATCTTATCAGGTAATCTAATCAAAGACCTCTCAACTGAATTTAATGCAATCAAAGGGTATCACACCCAGAGGAATACATTAGTTTATAGACACAATATTTCTCTATTTGGGATTCACAAAATAATTTCAAACTGCCACAAGCACCACAGAGTGGATGCTGATTTAGAACATACAAAGCCTCCTGGAGAATACTGTCACAGCCATGCAAAGAATTACCACCTACTTAGCACTGTAATAGAGTCTTTAAAAGGCAATTCAACCATTCTATCAATCCAATTGCTTCAGGATGATGGGGTAAGACCAGTGAATTCCATGAGTATGTGCCTATTTCCATGTATCATTTGCTGTGAAGTGAGTTCCTTGATCAGAAGCAATGTTGTGTGGAATACCATGGCAGTGGATAAAATATTTAGTAAGTCCACAGTTGGTAGTTTTGGAAGAAGCATTGTGTGCAGGTAAGGAAAACCCATATCCACAATATAGGTCTGTTTCAGTTAGAACAAATCACTGCCGCGACCATGATAGAAGTAGTTCAATGTAATCAACCTGGCAT
This sequence comes from Dasypus novemcinctus, assembly GCF_030445035.2. Taxonomy (NCBI): domain Eukaryota; kingdom Metazoa; phylum Chordata; class Mammalia; order Cingulata; family Dasypodidae; genus Dasypus; species Dasypus novemcinctus. Next base: position 31,059,382 of record NC_080679.1, read on the forward strand.
GAGGTAGCAGGCTGCTCACCTCAGGGAATGGTGTCATATTGAGAGCTGATTGTGGATCTCTACTGCTGGCAGATTGGGCACTCATCAGTGGCTGTAGCCAGGTCAGCCTTGGTAACAGGAAGTCCATTTTGCTGGACCCATGCTTAACTTCCATCCCTACCACTACAGTCTCTTTGTCCATGAGTGTATTAGGCACTAACAGGAGTGGCTGGGGAAAGAGGCTGACTGTTATCCAAGGAACAGGTAATCTTATCTACTTGAGTATTAAAATCTTCCTCTGCTGAAGTCACCCCTGGTGAGTAGTCACATGGAACACAAATAGTTTCATAGTTTTTGCCCACTCAGAAAGGTCTATCCACATACCTTTTCCCCAAACCTCTTTGTCACCAATTTTCCAATCAAGTTCTTTCCTGACCAACCAGTCACACCATTTCCGACAGCCTATGAGTCAGTGTGCAAACATACCTCTGGCCAATTTTCCTTCTAAGCCAAATGAACAAACAGGTATACTGCTCAAACTTTTGCCCACTTGGAGGATGTACCCTCACCACTGTCCTTCAGGGATGTCCCAGAAAGTAGCTACAGTGCTGCTGCTGTTCACTTTTAAGGGGTACCTGCATATTGTGCAGAACCTTCTGTAAACCAGTCCCAAGTTTTCTCTTCCTCAGTTAACTGATTGTAAGGAACCCCCTGTAGCAGTTTGATATTGTTTATGAACTCCAAAAATATTTATTGGATTCTTTTTGTACACTGACCTGTTTGCAGGTTAGATTGTATTAGATTCAGAGGTTTCACTTTTACTTGATTAAATAATGATTGAGGCTTTGATTGGGCCACATCAGTAGCAAATTGAGTCCCCACACACACAGAGAAACCCACAGAGAAGAGAGGTTGGAGTTTTGATACTGAAGTCCCAGGAAGTAAACCCACAGAGAAGCAAATACAGGAGGAAGGAGAGAAGGCTGCATTAGACACAGCAGAGGCACTGAGAAGAGAAACAAGCCATTTGCCTGATAGTCTATAGCTGGCCTTGTGGAGAGAGCACAGCAGATGAATCCAGAGAGAAATGAGCTCTGGGAAGAGAGGAACCCAGGAAGCCTGAGCCCTTGCAGACGTCAGCAGCCTCTTGCTCCAACACGTGGCAAAGACATTAGTGAGGGAAGTAATTTATGTTTTATGGCCTGGTAAATGTAAGCTTCTACCCCAAATAAATACCCTTTATAAGGCCAACAGATTTCTGGTATTTTGCTTTAGCATCCCTTTGGCTAACTAATACACTCCCCGTGAGGCAATAGGAGTGGAAGGGGAAGGAGAAGGTAATATGGCAGGAGTGGTGGACATGGATATTTGAGCCACTTCCTCATGTACTTACTTGTGCCTTCAGGACCCCATTCTAGCTTATCTTGTATACACCACTTCCACTTTATGATAGAGTGCTGCTGTCTATGCCCAACTTTATGGTTTGGCAGACACAATGATCAAGGTCCCTGTGGACAATATTATGACATATGGCTGGAGAGTTGATGTATACCTGAGGTAGGCCAGTGAGGGTATACTGCTGACCTTGCCAGCTCAAAGAAAACTGTTTTTGGTAGTCTATACTAATGGCAAATAAGGGAAAAGCATTTTCTAGATCAGTAGCTGCATATCAAGTACTAGGGGAGGCATTGATTTGTTCAAGCAATGATACCACATCTAGAGCAGCAGCTGAAATTGGAGTCACCACCTGGTTAAGTTTATGATAATCCATTGCATCCTCCAAGATCCATCTGTTTTCTGCACAGGCCAAATGAGAGAGTTGAATGGAGATATGGTGGGAATCGCCACCCCTGCATCCTTCAAGTCCTTGATGGTGGCACTAATTTCTTCAATGCCTCCATGAATCTAGTATTGCTTTTAATTTACTATTTTGCTAGGTGGGGCAGTTGATAGTGGCTTCTCCTTGGCCTTCTCAATCATAACAGCCCTCACTCCACAAGTCAGGGATCCAATGTAGGGACTCTTCCAATTACTGAGTATGTCTATTCCAATTATGCATTTTGGTTTTATGGAAATAACTACAGAATGGTTCCAGAGACCCACAGGACCTGCTGTGAGAGGCCTTGTGCTAAAACTCCACTGATCACCTGACCTCCATAAGTACCTACTCTGATTAGTGGACCACAGTGATGTTTTGAATCTTCTGGAATTAATGTCACTTCTGAGCAAGTGTCTAATAATCCCTAAAATGTCTGATCATTTCCTCTTCCCCAACACACAGTTACCCTGGTAAAAGGTTGTAGGTCTCTTTGGGGAAGGCAGGGAGGAAAATTAACAGTATATATTTTTGGTAGTGTAACAGGATCCTTCCTCAAAAGCACATAGCCTTCCCTTCATTCTGGGTTTATAAACTGTCTCAAGTCTGGGAATTGATTAAGGGGCAGCAACTCTCTGTTTCTGTAATTTTAGTTAGACTTTTGTTCACTAGAAATCTTTTGCTTATAAAGATCAGTAGGAATTTGCCCATCTATTTTACTTCTAGGTATTCCACAATCTATTAGCCAATGCCACAGGTCTATGTGAGTCAGACTATTTTGATTGCTGCTTTGAGTCTGCTGTTCATTGTGATAGCCAAGCCTACCTTGTTTTGGAGATTAAGGGCTACTGCTGGCCCAGTATGTGATCAGTCCCATAGTGTGTAAGGATTCTAGTTCCGTGATAGCAGTTCCCATGGTAATATTTGACTTACAAAGAAGAGCAACCACAGAGTTCTTCAGGGAAGATAGCGTTAGCCTCAAAAATTTATTCCTCATAGTCCAGATGAAAGGTGTATCCTCTGGACATTCCTAGCATGGGTGGGCAGGTCTTAAATAGTAAATTCATTCTAACATTCCAATCTATCTAAGCCTTTGGATCCCTTCATCTATGGTACACCAGGACAATTCTGGCCTCTCAATCTCAGACAATCTTTTGGCCATCTTTTGATCCATGATTCAGTCAGTCACCCAAGCAAACTATAGAGAGAAGGACCAAGGAAACAGAAGCTGAACTCAATAGAACACAGAAGCTGATAATAAGCCACTGAAGCCAGAAGTTAGAAGCAATGAAGTATGGAGGAGTGTGGAAAGACAAGGAGATGCTGCCATGTGCCTAATCAACCACAGCTGCAGCTGGGGGAGAAAAACATCTCCTGATGATGCCTTGAATTGGACACTTTCATGGCCTCAGAACTATAAGCTTATAAATTAATAAATTCCCATTGTAAAAGTCAATCCATTTTTGGTATAATGTGTTGGCAGCTTTTAGCAAACTAAAATATGTATTCTATCTTCCAACTTGCCATAGGACCCAATTTTACCAAGCTTTCTGCCACTACATAACAAGGATCCCACTTCCTCCAGTTTTCAATAACAATTTCCTCCCTTCATTCTGCACCCTCACTGGAAGTATCCTTAACATTCATATTTCTACTAATGGTTTGTTCAATACAATTTAGATTGTATCGTCCTTAAAATTTCTCTAGCCTCCACCTACTGCTGCCTGTTTCTAAATATTATATATTTGTTACAACAGCACCCCAATTCTGAGAACAAAAATCTGTAATAGCTTTATGATACTTATTAATAAATTACTATAAACTTAAAGACTTTAACACAGCACAATTTTATGATTTCAGTTTCCATGGGGCAGGTGACTAAGTATGAGTTAACTGAGTCCTCTGCTTTGGATCTTCCCAAGCTGAAATCAAAGTACCTCTAGGTATCCTTTCAAGTTCCCTGGATATTGGCAGAATTCACTTCCTATGACTGACTGAGGCCTCCATATTCTTACAAGCTGTCAGCCAGGGACCATGTTCAGCTTGTGGTCACTCAAAATTCCTTATCATGTGTACCCCTCCCCATAAAGTTAATAATATAAATGTTTTCTTTCTTCCAGGAAAGCAGGATAATGTTTCTCTGATTTCCTCCATCTCTGAACCCCAGACACTCATTTCAGAGTTCCCCTGATTGGGTCTGGCCCATCCAGGATAATCTCTTTTGATTATCTCCACTGATTGGGGAAAATTAAACTTGCATAAATTCCTTTTTCGATGTAAGATAACAATCGTAGAGATGATTCCCAAAATATTCATAGATCTCATCTATATTCAAGGGATGGAATTACCATTGGGATAAACATAGAATTATACCTAGAACAATAAGGAACATTTTCCTTTAAAAGACTAGACTATAAATACTCTGGGCTTTGCAGGTCATATGGTCTCCTTTTAAGCAATCAACTATGCCATTGTAATGTGAAAACTGCCACATACAATATGTAAATGGATGTGTGTAGCTACGTTCCAATAAAACCTTATATATGAAAATAAGTAGTGGGCCAGATTTGGTCCATAAGCTATAATATGGCAACCACTGGTTTGCATAAAGTTTCTCTCTTCAAACCGTTGACAGATGAACCAGTCATGGCCTTTCAGAGTACTCACCACTCCTGGCCATTTTTGATTATTTCAAAGACATGTGATTTAAGGTACATGACTCCAGCAGAGTTAACCAGAGTCTTCATTAAAACATTTGTCACAGCCATCAAGAAATGTTCTCTTTTTTTCCTGGTATCTCTAACTATAAGGTTAAGATGGTCAGCAGCTTTCTTCTTAGCATTGTCTGAAAAGAAAACCTATCAGATGCAAAGGGCCAAAAGATTGAGGTAAATTAATAGAGACAGGGAGAACAAAACAAAAAGAACAAAACATGATGGCATTGTCTAAATTCCCCAGATCCAGTAATCCTTAAAGACAGCACTGACACTTGGACTTCTCAGTTACATTAACTAAAAATGTCCCATCTTTTAGCTACAACTAAAACTAGTTTGAGATGGGGTTTACTTAAGCTAGTTTCAAATAAGCTTCTGTCACTAGCAACCAAAAGAACCTGGACTCACAGTGACAATGCAGCTATACACTGCAATAACTAATAAAAAGTGCCTACAGATTCTACTAAACCACAAAGTGGGCAGAGGAATAGTGAGAGAAATAAAGTAATGGTCAAGGAAAGCATTGTGATATAAAGTAAACTACTATTTGCTAAGGGTTTGCCAAACTCAAGACCCAAAATTGTCTGAACATGTAAAATAATACATGGGGTCCTAATTGTAAGATTAGAGTATAAAAGTAAAGCTCAAAGAAGGAGAATGAGTCAAGGACCCATAAGATGTAGGTACTTATGGATCATTTATGACATTTAAGTCACCCTTAAGATGGCAGAAATTGTGTTAGAACAAATTGGGTTTGAGCAAGAACACAAAGCTTCAAAAATTAAGATATAAATATTTTTAAGGACAGAATTTTAAAATATAGATTTTTTGTAATAGTAGCAATATTAAGGTCTTGCTATCTTCTGCAAAGATAAATGCTTTGCAGAAATGTTTATTATTTAGCCATCATAAAAATGTTAAAAATGTGGGATAACATAATCCTGATATAATAGATGAGAAAACTGAAGGTGAAATAAATTAAATAATTTGTACATGGTCCTAAGTTAGTAAGAGACAAGGTATGATCAGTGTTAACTCTGTCTTCATTCACAATGCTTAAAGACTAAGAAGGTTCTCATTTTTGCATAGTATATGTGGACTGCAAAAACTGACACCAACTGCAAATGTGGCTACAGTAACTTCAATTCCATTCTGGCTCTAATTACTCTGAGTTAGGCCAGATTGCACAGGCTAAAGGACTTCCTCCAAGGACTGTTCTCACTCAGACACCAGCTACCCGTTTGGGCATACCCAGGATCACCCGTGCTTCTGACAAACACTCTCCAAAACCAGGGGTTCTCACCAGCCCCTTGGGTTCAATAATTCACTAGAATGACTCAGAACTCACTGAATGTGCTGTACTTATAATTATATTTTATTATATTAAAAGGATATAAATAACAATATTAAAGTATATAAATAAACAAACAAAAACAGAGACACCTAAAATGAGGTCTGGGAGGGTTTCAAGCACAAGCTTCCATGTCCTCCTGAAGCAGGCTAGTAAGATAGGGAATCAATAGATGGATCTGGAACCTGACAGAGATTCCATGTGGACATCGATAACCTCCAAGATGGCTGCTGGGAGACTCCCACCCCCAAGATTCTGCTATTCAGAACAAAGACTTCTTCTGGAAGCCAGGAGAAGCTCTTGATATTTCCCAAGGACTTTATCATTGGGTCCTCACTGGGGGATTGATAGGTGGGGTAATCAATCAAAATAGCAAACAGCTGGAACTCCTCCCCTGCCATTAGCAAAGGGGTGGAATAATTAATGGTTCAAAAAGCAGACAGCAAGGCCTGAGTGTCCTCGCTCTCCCACTTTCTCGGCTCTGGACCCAATCCTGCCCTCTGCACATCGCTCTCGCCATTTTTCCTTTGCCATGTGGCTACACAAGTAAAGCTAGGCATGTATAATCTATAATGGGGAATTGTAGCTTGTAAATTAACCCTCTTTATCACTTTTCACCCCCTTCCTCTCTACTTGGGACCCCTGATCTGTTATTTTCTCCCATTTCTCATCCCTCCCACCTAAATTACTGGCCTAACTCACCAGACAGGCTCTTGATATTCATTTCTGCAGCACAGTCAAAGAATATAGATAAAATCTGGCAACACTCTCCATGGGGATTCAGAACATGTCAGCCTTGTGGCACAAGGATGTATCTTATCAATCGTGGAAGTTCACAGAGTTAATATGGAGTTTCATTACTTAGGCAGGATTGATGGAATCAATGACCACCTCATTAAACTCAATCTGCATGCAGCCCCTTCCCCTTCCAGAGTTTGGGAAGGTTGGACTGACATGATACATGACAAGACACGAAGCACCAATCACTCACTCAGGGTTGATCTTTCTAACGTATTCAGAGCAACCCTAGACTACAGATGTGGCAGACCCCACCCTGAGCCATCTCATTAGCATATAAACTCTCAAGCTTGATCCTGGGCTCACCATGAATAACAAAAGACACTTCTATCATGGGAAATTACAAGAATATAGAGGTTACCTCCTAGGAACCAGGGACAAAGACCAGCCTAGTTCTTTATTATAATTCCGGTAGTATCATATGCAATGAGAGTGAAAAGGCTGTAAATCAAGCTCACTGTAAGAGAACACAGTCAGGAGGTGCTATTAGTGACAATTAATACAAATGTTCCCATAAAAGAAAAGGAATTTAATGGTATTTGAAAAGAATTAAATAGGATTTGGAAAGAAATATAATTTCAGACAAAGATTTGCTATTAATAAAATATACATATTTTTAAAGAAAGTAAAAACAAGTTCACAGAATTCAATTTTTCAAAATTTATGAATTATATGCCATTATGTATTAGAGGCAACATGAAAAACTACAGTATGTATTTCCTATCTTCAAAAACTCATAATCTGCTTGGCTGGACAAGACACTGATACAAGTTTAATGGCTGGATAGGAGTAAAATAATCTAACAATGCAAGTATATTAAAAGCAATTTTGTGTTAAATAATGCAGATTTTGTGATGGTATGATAAGTCTACAACATTACATATTTTTCTAAATGCTTGCCATATGGGGCATAAATCAATTTGACTGCTTTAAGAAAAAAAGCAAAGCTTATCTTTTCATTCATTCCACTCTGTAGTAGACTAAAATAAATAGGGGCTTTGCATTGTCATGATGCCTCAGAGTCTCAGGCCCTGTCCTTAGATCCCTCAGTGACCACCCCAGACACTTGCTTATACAAGATAAACAGTTTCTCTCTCCTCTCCCCATGTCTTAACCATGTCCATGACCCATGAAAGTCAAATAAAAACTCCCCAAAGGGCACTCTCTCCAGACCAACTGTAACCTTCATTCCCTGCCTATTTGGCTGAACCCATGTGCTCCCCACATGGCTCTGGGAGGCCTGCCACACCTCTCTGTTCTAGGACCTGTGATTATTAAACTTTTCTTTCAAGCATCTCTGGATGTCACTTGTCCTTGTGACACATGGCTATGCATTTAAAGGTCCCTATTCCACATAATCCCTCCCCAGTGCCTCCAGTAACCATGGACTTTTCTCTCCATTATTTCAGGTTTGAAAACCCCTAAAATTTGTTTTCAATAGCCCAATTTAGTTCTACTTACCTCCTAAACATCACTGATGAGGAAGCTTCAGCAAAATGCAATTAAATGACTACAACATTAGACAGCTAAGAAATATCAGTTTGGATTAAGTTAGGCCTTCTTACTCTAAGTCTAATGCACTTTCGCTAGTGACTGGAAATTTGAGAAGGACTTAGTAGCTCTCAGCCAGCTAAATTAATCAGCATAAAGGAATTTTAAAACATAAAGGATATAGGAGGGAAAAGGCAAATATTGGGAGACAGGGTAACTAAATACTAAATGAGCTGGTCCTAAATACTAAGGATAAGCTACCTCTCCAAGATTACTCAGTTAGCAAGTAGTACCTAGGATTATAAAAGGAGCCTGGGCATATATCTTAATGTCTTCCAACACTAACCCTAAATATATATCATACATGTTATTTGATGGAGCATATTAAAATAATTTGATGTAGTCAAGTGAGTTCAGATTTTTCTTCCTAAATAATTGGTACAATGGTATATAATTATATCAGTCTTTTAGAATAAATATTAAACTAAAATATATTGAGTTACATATGGGTGAAAAAGTCTACCCAACTAAATGAAATAATTGTAATCTTTAAATGCTGTTTTCTCATTGCTTTTCCATATCAGCTTTTAATGATTTAACTACATAATAAGATATGAGCTTTTATTTTCCATTAAGTACTATTTCCCTCAATATTACCACCTAAGGAAAAAGATGTACTATTTTTAAAAATAATTTTATATCCAGCAAAGGAAATTAAATTTACATGGGATATCTTATTATAGCCATTTGCCAGAGCAACAATCTTTTCTAAACAACTGTTATAAAGCAGACAAGAGACTCAGTTTTGACAACTAGAAGAGAGATACCATGGAAAACATCCTTATAATTCAATTCAGCAATTATCCCTGGAAAGTAGCAATTTTGTCCTTGTTTTCATTGCTTTATGACAATGAATCTGGTAAGATGCATTTGAAATTCAATCTTTAACTCAATTCATATTGAAAAAGAATTGGCTACTCATACAAGGAGCAAAATATCAAAGAAAAGATCTCATAGAGTATGGCCTTTTAAAGTAAGATACATAAACCATAGCTAACCTTTTAAAGAACAGTTTATGGAGAAAATTTCAAAGATGATGGCAGTAAAGGAAAAAGTTATGTCTTCTAATCAGAGAATCAAAAATAAGAATAAAAACTTCATCATTATAGAAACTAGTCAGTAATGTTAATATATAAGACAAAATTTGTGAAATATTTGGTCAAATTCTATATGATTGGAGAAAAATGAATCACTGGATGGCATAATGAAGCTGGCTAGTAAGACAGGGAATCAATAGGTGGATCTGGAACCTGGCAGAGAGTCCATGTGGACATCAACAGCCCCAAGATGGCTGCTGGAAGACCCTCCCCAAGATTCCTCTAGAAGCCAGGAGAAGCACCAGATGTTCCCCAAGGACTTTATCATTGGGGATTGGTGGATGGGGTAATCAATCAAAACAGTAAACAACTGGGACTCCTCCTATGCAATTAGCAAAGGGGTGGAATAATTAACAGTTCAAAAAGCAGGCACAAGGTCTGAACTCGCACTCTCTTGTCTGTGGACCCCTGTTCCTGCCCTCTGTGCATCATTCTCACCATTTTTCCTCTGCCATATAACCACATAAGTAAAACCTGGGCATTTATAATCTATAATGGGGAATTATAGTCTTTAAATCAGCCCACTTGACCACTTTCCAGCCCTTTCTCTCTACCTGAGACCCCTGATCTGTTATTTTTCTCCCATTTCTTGTCCCTTCCTACCTGAATAAATTACTAGCCTAACTCACCCAATGTACTCTTGAAATTCATTTCTGCAGCATAGTCAAGAACCTAGACAAAATTTGGTAACAATAAGGGGGAAAAAAGTATATTGCAACCTGTTTTAGTTGCCAAAGAGCTGTCAAAGCAAAGTACAAGAAATGTGTTGGCTTTTATAAAGGGTATTTATTAGGGGAAAAAGCTTACAATTCTAAGGCTGAGAAAAGTCCAACTCAAGGTACTATAAGAGGTTTTTTCTCACCATATTCAGCTGCCATGTGTTGAAGCGAGATATGTTGAAGTGGGTGATCTCTGCCTATCTCTGCCTTCCCCTCCAGACTCACAAAGCTCAAGTTCTATAAGGATGTCTTTGAAAAACCATGAGGACTGTATGTGGCACCTCTAGAGTGAGTCCCCACCTTTATGCAACAGAACACCAACCACCTCATCCCAGTACATAATTACCGTGTATTTCTCAAGTCAGTCATTTAAGCATCAGAAAATTTACACTTCAAAATTAAATATGGAGTATTAAAGAATAAAGGCATACACTTTAAAATAGGCTCTGATACCTTTAAAAAAACAAATTCCTTGAGTAAATTATCTATGAAGAGACCTCATTTTATTGAGAGTGTTATAAAAATACATTTTAATATAACAGTGGTAAAGAAAAAAACAATTGTGTCCATCTTGGTATATGAAGTTATAAAATCAGGTTTTAAAAATAAATCTGATTAAATGTAAATTCAAATTGTTGAGTCTAAAATGGGTAAAATGGCACATTCTCACATAGAAATTATTTCAATTTTAAAAAGTCATTTCATCTTCTCCTATCCCTGTTAATAATACTTATTTGGCCTAAATCACATTATGAAGCAGATAAAATTTGTTTGAGAACTTCCCTTCTCATATTCTTGCCCACTGTTTGTTTCCTTCTCCCAACATCCTTTCGCATACTGCCCCTTCATGCCTCAAAGCACCGACTGTAGCATAGTGACTGGGCCTACTTTCCCCTAAAATAATCCCTTGCTCCACCCTCCCCCACAAACCTCCCCACACACATGCCTTTTTTCTCTATCTCTAGAGTAGGTATATGGAAATTAAGTTTGTCAGGGAAAGCACCCTTCAAGCTGCATATCTTATCCTTAAGTTCACTTACCTGTAGGGCTAGCAGTGAAGGAAGTTAGGATATGGACACAGGTGAAATGCTTTGTTAACTGTAAGATACCTTTGCTAATATCAGTTTTTATTGACGACCTTCATTATAACAAAACTTAGCAAATAAAAGAAGACCACATATTGGAGGAGAGTGCAAAGGCTTTGAAACAAAGAGTCTTGGATTTAAGCTCAATGGATGATCATGTACAAATTACTGAAACTTCCTGGACTTTAGTATTCTTAGCTGCAATATCGGAATGATGCCTCCTCTTTCAGGATTGTTGGAAGGATCAAAGTGAAATAACATATACAAAATATGTATAGTTAATAGTGTTATTATTGTCATTACAATAAATTAGCAATAATGGCTAACAATAGAAAGAGGCACTGTTCTAAACATTTTACTTATATACATTTGAGCTTCATAACACTATGTGGTAGGTACAAAGGTTAGCCCCTTTTAACAGTGAGGACACTAAGGCACAAAAAGCCTAACTGACCCAAGCACACAGAGCTAGTAAATGACAGAGCTGACACCTGAGTAGGAGCACTGCCTCTACCTCCAGAATCTTTGTTCTTTACTTCCCTGCTATATTCAGTCATTAATTTTAATGTAACCTAACCCTACAATTAAAGGATTTCTTAAATATCTAATATTTATGTTTATGTCTAATATGAGTTAAGCATGAATTAAGCAAAGCAAGCTTTGGTCTAGAAATTAGAATCCTCTTCTGCATATTGAATTCTACCTTTGGAGAAAAAACAGAAGCTAAGGCCAGATAAATGTTAAACTTTTGGGTAGCAAGGATGTTCAGGCTCAAAATGCATCATAAGTAAGAGATAATTTTGTTCTGGTCAATATAACCCAGAAAGAAGAATGGCCTGTTTCACCAAATTACTTAAAGATGTTAAACTAGTAAGAGCAAAACCCTATTCTTCTGCTTAGGACTTGTGAGAAAACAAGTAAGCCAAGGAGAGGCAAGTCTCGAGCTTTTAACGTAACTGTCCTGGAAAAGCAGTGCTAGTGAGAAGATAGCTTTACTCTAAGAGAGAAGAGTTGGGCCAGGGAGACAAAGACTTTAGAAATTCTGAATTGTCATCAGAGACTGAGGCTATTGGGTTGTATTCTATCGAGCCCTGGAGACTAAGACTCTGAGATCAAATGCTAGGCCTCAGACTTGCACCAAGATGAGAAAGATGGTACCACAGTATTGAGCTTTGATCTAAAGGAAACATTAACTCCATGTTAGCCAAGGAGTAAAATGCACAACCTACAGGAGACTTCTATTTTGGGGTCAGAAATGAGAGAAAAGTACACTTGTCTATATATGAAGTGGTAGGGGATAGAGGGAGGTAACTGAGTAATATCTGGTATGATTCTTGTTTTCCCTATTCATGTACTAAATAAACAGACTGGTGGGTCTGTACAAGGGTATGTGTACATGAATGTTTAGGCCTATAACTTCCTTTTTAAAAGTGCCTGTGGGAAAGTACGAATAATTTGTCAAAAATAATTTTATAAGACTAACCAAAAGTTACTAAAATTAACCCAAAAGTCATCCTTTAGCAAATAGGTATTGCTTCTAGAAACTCTATGAGTATTAGCTTATTCCAAGAACTGAAAGAACCTTATGTAATTCAGAATAAACCAAAATATGGTTTCACAGAATTAGTTTGGGAAAGTCATTTAATTCCCTCAAGAGTATTAAGAAACAAGCATATTTCCTTTATTCAAGTCATTCATTACTGTGTAAATTCCAAAATATCTTCTTAGCTTTTGTCTTTTAACATGAAAATGTGTATATGTACCTCCCAATTTACAAGAACACTATTAGTGAGTGATAATGCACTTATTTTTGCTTTATATAACAACACATTTTCTTCTCTCCTTTAGTCATTTCAAAAATGGGCAACCTCACTAGAAAAAAATAGGACATAAAATATAAGCAAACTCATCAGGGATGATCTGACAGTACCCATGTGATAGATTATTCCAAACAATATATAACCACTGCTTTTATTCTTCATTATCTGATAAATGTATCACTTATCCAGGTTTTACTCTCAAAAAAGAGTAAATTCCAAAGGAAAGCAATAAACACCACTGCCATTCTGACATGTATTACAAATGTCAGGGGTAGATATGTCGCAAGCTAGGCCACTATGCATAAAGATACAGTACAAATGAAATTGTAAAACAATGTATATTGCTTTTATATTTGCTTAACATTTGAGAAAATATACAATTTTATTTTATCTTGTATTAACTCTGAAAGCAATATTATCCAAAGAGATTATTATAAATGTGACCTGTCATCTGTTCATCTGCTTTTGAATAGGTGAAAAATTACATTAAAATTGGAAAGTCCCATATAAAGAGTCCAAGTTACTGCAGAGGTTGAAATGGGATGTATCCTTAACATGATTTGTTCACATTGATCTCTTATATTGAAAAACTCTCTTCATTTTTGATATTCAACATGTTTTAAATCAAATTTTCAATTCAAAACTTATACTGTAATATGCCAGGCTACAATGCAGTTCATATAACAATAAGCAGCATGCATGTAATGTGAATAGTTCTAAGAAAAAATAGTAGCTCATGCTATTAATATACAATTATTTAAAGAGAAAAACAATATTCACTTCAAAATGTACACCTTTATTATTGTCATTGGATCTCATATTGGACTCAAAAAGAAATAAACATCTCAACAAACAAATAATGAAAAAAAAGATTGAATTAGTAATTTTTTTAAAAATCCCTACAACAACAACCAAAAATACATGTCCAGTTGGCTTTTTAGGGGAATTTTCCAAATATTCTAGGGAGATTAACAACAATCGTGTTCAAATTCTTACAATAAAATTGAGGAGGAGGAAATATTCTCTAACTCATTCTATGAGGCCAATATTACCCTCATACCAAAGCCAGAAAAGGACAACACGAGAAAAGAAAATTGCAGGTAAATATCTCTTGTGAACATAGATGCAAAATTCCTCAACAAAAATACTAGCAAACTGAATCCAAGAGGACATTAAAAGAATTATACACCACAATTAATTTGGATTTGTCTGAAGTATGCAAGGGTGGTTCAACATAAAAAATCAACTAGTATAATACAATTCATTAACAAAATGAAAGAAAAAACCACATGATCATCTCAATTGATACAGGAAAGGCATTTGGCAAAATCCAGCATCATTTCTTGAAAAAAAAAAACAGAAAACTACTATAAACAGAAGGAAACTTCCTCAACATGATAAAAGGCATATATGAAAAATCCATTGCTAATATCATACTGAATGGTGAAAGGCTAAAGCCTATTTCTCAAAGATATGGAATAAGATAAGTATGCCCAGTCTCACCACACTTATTCAACCTTGTGTTAGAAGTTCTTGCCAGAGAACTTAGGTAAGAAAAGAAATAAAAGACATCCAAATTGGAAAGGAATAAGTAAAACTTTCACTGACTGTAGATGACATGATCCTATATATAGAATATCCTGAAAAATCCACAACAAAACTATGAGAGCTGATAAACGAGTTCGGTAAATTGATAGGATATAAGATCAACATGCAAAAATCAATAGGGTTTTGGGAACAGAGGTAGCTCAAATGGTAAAGTGCCTGCTTCCCAAATACAAGGTCCCAGATTCAAGTGCAGGTACCTTCTAATAACAAAAACAAAACACACTAAAAACAAACAACTCTCATTGGGGAGTTGCTGTAGCTCAGTGGTTGAGTGCCTGCTTCCCATGTATGAGGTCCTAGTTCAATCCCTGTTAGCTCCTAAAAAAAAATCGGTAGTGTTTCCTTACACTAATAATGAGCAATCTAAGGAGAAAATAAAGAAAAAAATCCATTTACAATAGCAACTAATATAAACAAATATCTATGAATAAAGTTAACCAAATATGTAAAAGACTTATATACAGAAAATACACAATATTGCAAAAAGAAACTAAAGAAGACCTAAATAAATGAAAGAATATTCCGTATTCATGGATTGTAAGACTAAACATCATTAAGATGTCAATTCTGTCTAACTTGGCTTACAAATTCAATGCAATCCCAGGAAAAATGTCAACAGCATTTTTTACAGAAATGGAAAAGCCAATTATCAAATTTATGTGGAAGCTTAAGGGGCCTCAAAAAGCCAAAACATCTTGAAAAATAAAAACAAAGTAGGAGGGCTCACACTACCTAACTTTAAAATATAGTACTACTATAAAACTACAGTGCTCAAAACTACATGACACAAGAATAGACATATTGACCAATGGAAGCAAAATGAGAGTTCAGAAATAGACCCGGACATCTAGAGCCAACTGATATCCAACAAGGCTGCTAAGTCTATTCAACTGGGACCAAATAGTTTCTTTTAAAAAATGGTGCTGGGATAACTGGATATCCATATTGGAAAGAATGAAAAAGGATCCCTTTCTCATGTCCTATACAAAAATTAATTCTAGATGGAGCAAAAATTTAAATATAAGAGCCAGGACCATAAAGCTCCTAGAAGATAATGTAAGGAAGCATCTATGAAATCTTGTGGTAGGCAATGTTTCCATAAACTTTACAGCTAATGCACAAGCAACAAATGAAAAAATAAATGGGACCTCCTCAAAATTAAAATCTTTTGTGATTCAAAGTTTTTTCAAGAAAGTTAAAGGCAGCCTAATCAATAGGAGAATATTTTTGGAAACCACATATCCAATAAAAGTCTAATATCTAGCATATATAAAGAAATCCTACAATTCAATAATTAAAAGACAATGCATTTAAATAATGGGTAAGAGAGTTGAACAGACACTTTTCCAAAGAGGAAATACAGATGACTGAAAAGCACATGAAAAGATGCTCAACATCACTAGCTATTAGGGAAATACAAATCAAAACTACAATGAGATATGATTTCATACCTATGAGACTTTCCACTATTAAAAAAATGGAAAACTACAAGTGTTGGGGTGGATGTGGATAAATAGGAACACCCATTCACTGCTGAAGGGAATGTACAATGGCGTAGCCACTGTGGAGGACAGTTTGACTGTTCCTCAGGAAGCTAAGTATAGAACTGCCACAATCCAGCAATCCAACTACTAGGTATACACCCAGAAAACTGGAAGCAGGAATACGAACAGATATATGTACACCATATTCATAGTGGCATTATTCATAATTACCAGAAGCAACCCAAATGTCCACCAACAGATAAGTGGATAAACAAAATGTGGTATATATATATAAGATGAAATATTATTCAGCTATAAGAAGGAAGTATTGATATATGTGACAACATGGATGAACCTCAAGGACCTTATGTTGAATGAAATAAGCCAGACAGAAAAGGACAAATATTGTATGATCTCACCAATATGAACTAAGGATAGTGAGCAGACTCATGGAGGTAAAGTCTGGAACATAGGTTTACCAGAGGATAGAAGGGGAGTAGAGTTTGGTGAGTTGATGCTAATTAGTGGAGAATTTATAATCAAGTTGATTGTAATTATTTGGAATTGGATGGAGGTGATGGTGGCACAGTAATATGAATGTAATGAACAGGGCTAAAGTGTGAGTGTGAATATGGGTGAAAGGGGAAGTTTGGGCCATCATGAGGCTAACTAGGAAACTAGAGGATAAAATAGGTAACTGTATAACTCAGTGAACTCTGGGATGACTGAAGACTTTGGTTAAGAACTCAAATATATATATATAAGAATGCGCTTTCAGGATATGTAACAATGGTATGTCACTCGTATGGAGTGTTGATAGTGGGGTGATATATGGGGAAAAATGCACCTAAAACGTACTTCAATGGGATATGAATGTATTTGTGTTGTCATAGGTATGTTTTAATGATAGACAGAGGCCCACACAGTAGCTAAAAAAATATTAAACTTCCAGTAGCTCGGGAAGCCCTGCTACTTTCTCAAATTAAATGGCAAACATCTCTGGAATATGTCATCTCAAATCTCTCAAGATAGAGGAATGAACAAACATAAGGCACGGTGTAACCACAGACCAATGTAGTATTGTAGATATTATCATGTGTTAATGGAAGAACTTGTAATATTGGTATAAAGAAAGTGGTTTCCATGGTTCAGAAGGGGTGGGGGGAATGAATAGGTGGAACACAGGGCATATTTAGGGCAGTGAAATTGTTCTGTATGATACCACAATGACAGACACATGACATTATCATTTTTCAAAGTCTATAAAATGATACAGCACAATGTGAGGACCATAATCTAAATTACAGACTTTGGTTAGAAGCAATACTTCAATATTAGTCTTCAGTTGTAACAAATATACTACAGCAATGTAAGATGCTAATAATACAGGTATGTATATGTGGGGGGGGAGGTATTACATGGGAATTCCCTATATTTCTGGTGTAATTTTTCTGTCAATCTAAATATTCTCTAAAAATAAATTTTATTACAAAAAATTAATATATTTTTGGATAAATCTAAAACTTTGTCTTAAAATTAAATTCTCTTTAAAAAAATTAATAACAGGGAGTGGATGTGGCTCAAGTGGTTAAGTGCCTACTTCCCACATACAAGGTCCCAGGTTCAATCCCTGGCCCCTGGTACCTCAAGAAAAAATAATAATCATAAAAATAATAACAATAATGCTGATTTTGTAATGCTAGAACACAGAACTAAAATACCAGAACAAAAATAACATTTAATTTATCAGTGTTTTGATTAGAGATAAAGGTTTTGAAGATCTTTGCATTGGTCTATTTATTAAATTTAGATTACATTCCATTTGCATGCTGAATTTTTAAAAATAAACATTAAGAGAGAAAGAAAAACACACGGCAGATAGATCAAAGAGTGAAAACTAAAAATTAAACAGCAAAGAGAAAAGCATAAAAAGACAAAATAAATACAAAGCAAATAGTAAAATGGTAGAAGCAACTCCATGTATATCTGTAATTCTGAAATATGTAAAACATTTCAACAAACTTGAAAGAAAAAATCAACAATAAATTTAAAATATCACCAGCTATATGCTATTTACTAACAATAACAACTAAATTTATCATCACAGAAATACTGGAAATAAAGGGACAGAAAAAATATAACAGGTGTAGTAGACTGAATCATGTATCCCATTTAGTTGTTAACAAAAATTTTGTGTGCTGCCTTGGCATTCATTTTACTCTGGCTAAGCCACTAGCCTCAACACTGACCTTTGGCTTAGTTAATGAACATCTTTCCAGCCCTGGGACATAAACTTCCTCAAAGCCCAAAACCACATCTGCAGTCAATATCCATATGACCCACATACCTCATCCAAAACCTGTAACTGATCCCAAATGATAAGCTTACCATCCTCACTGACCCAGACTCCTATTCCCTTTCCCTTTTCACATGTGTTTGCTCTCAACTAACCAATCCTTGACTCCTGCAGGAAATCTACTAACTTCCATTCCTGCACTACAATAAAGGCACACAGGTCCCTCTTGCTCTGCCTATGTGCTCCCCACCTGCTGACTGAGCCACCTGAACTGATCACATTTCCCATCGATCTCTCATGGCATCTCCCTCTCTCTCTGGGACCAGTAAGCAATAAACTCTTTTCCCAAGCATTATGGTCTCTGCTTCCCATTGTGTCACACATGACCTGTATCTGGACCCAAATTTAAAATCCAACTTAATAAATTTGAATCATCAGTTTCAGACTATTTATAAATAGTATCTTTAAATATGTTCAGTAAGTCAGGGTAGGGACATATTTGTGAGCAGGGTTTTTATACCCAACTGAAACAGTGTGGGTCTTAATCTATATTACTGGAGGCCTTATAAATAGAAACCAGAAGTCAGAGAAAGACATAGCAGGAGACCAAGGACATCGACATATGACAGAAGACTGCCACTACCACAATGCTACTGACTGTGAGAGAAAGAATGGCCTTGCCTGCATCTTGTTTTTGTACTTTTAGCCTCTAAAACTATGAGCCAACAAATTCTAGTTGTTTAAGCCAACCCATTGTATACTGTTTGTCATAGTGGCTCAAGCAAACTAAAACACCAGGCTAATGCTAATCAAAGAAAGATGAGGTAGTTATATTGAAGCACACAAAATAGACATCAAGACAAAGTATTACTATAATAGAAATATCTAAAGTAACTAGAAATTGAAAAATGTTTTAAATCACCTGATACAACAATTCTAAAGTTACGTACACTTAATAGCTCAAAAACATAAAGCAAAATTTTATAAAATCACAGTAAAAGTTGGATGAATCCATAAACTCCCTCAATTATTTACAAAAATAGTAAAGATATAGAAGATCTAAATTACACAAAATCAAACTGTGTTAGAGTTCTGGACCCCAAAATTAGAAAATACACATTCTTCTCAAGCACACACTTACAAAAATGGACCATGTATTAGATGATAAAGTACTTGTATTATTAGGATAAACCTAAGCTGCTGAAGCAAAGAGACCTCAAAATAGGTGGCTTGAAAAACTGAAAATAACCTTTTCATAAGTAATTCTCTCAAGGTGAGTGAGTAAATTTGACACCACGGATTAGGATTCCTTCCATTTATTGTCCATCCATCCTTAAAGACATCATTCTGGTCTCAAAGGTTAAAGATGACTTACAAGCACATCCTTGTTCCATAACAAAATTGAAGGGAAAGAGAATGAAGAAGTATAAGCCAGCTGCTTCTTTAAGGTCAGACCATCGAGTCAGTTAGTGTTACATAATAAGCAACCACAGTATCTCAGTGGTACACAAAAATAAGCATTTGTCTTTAGGAATCACTGAGTAAGATGGAGGTCAGCTGATAATGGATTGGGTCTAGTTATGGCAGCACTGATCTTCACGTCTTTCATTAAACCAGACTAGACTAGCTGAGGTATATTCTTCTCATTTCCATGGCAGAAGTACAAGAGAGCAATCTAAACATAAAGCACATCTCAAATACTCTTTTGTAGGAAAGCAGCATCCTTACTTGAAAATGAGAAGAAAGAAGAACTATTTCTACAAAGTAACTCCATAGGCACACAAAAATTAAGCACATTGTCCATTCGCACCATTCAGTATTATGGTCACATCTAAGAACAAAGGAGGCTGAGAAATAATAGAGTCCATATGCCCAACTAAATCATGAAAACTATGGAAAAATGGGAAAATACATGGTGGTGGAAAACTAGCATTCTTTGCCTTAGCAAGTCTCAACAAATTTCAAGAATTGGTTTCCTACAAATCAGATTCTTTGACCATGAATTATTTCCATTAGAAACAAATAAAAGGCAAAAAAAACCCTCATGCATTTATAAATTTTAAATTACACTCTAAACCCATGAAACAAAAATGAAATCAAAATGGAAATCTTAAAATATTTTAAAAATTGAACGATAATAAAATTGCCACATATAAATTCCTGTGAGATGAAAGTATAATAGTATTTAGGAGGAAATGCATATTAAGTGTTTATATTAGAATAGTAGAAAGAGTGAAAATTAATGAGCTAAAGATTCAACTTAAGAAATTGGAAAAATAATTAATAAGCCCAAAGACTATAGGCAAAAAGAAAGCATAACAATGAAAGCATAAAGTAATAAAAGAGGAGACATAAAATAAAAGATCATGAGACTCATAAGATGGAGTCTCAAAAATATCAATAAATTCATATATCTCCAGAAAGACTGACAGAGAAAATGGGGTTGGTGGTGGCAGAGAACAAAGAATGGGGTAGGAGGAATCACCAATAACAAATAAAAAGAGGATATAAGTATATATCCATTAAATATTAAGACCAAAAAAAAATGATGCATACCTTTATGCTGATAAATCTGAAACTTAGACAAAAAGGTCAGATTCATATAAACATTTTTATAACTTATCCATATTGAGTCAAAAAGAAAGAACCTCTATAATTGTACCATACATTTTTTTAAAAAATTGTATGCATAGTATAAAATCTTCCCATAAATTCATACCATTCCCAATTAGTTTTACAGAAACTTTCATACCTTCCAAAGAATAGAAAAAAGTGAATGTTCCCTAACTCACTCAATGAAACCAGTGTAAAGTTGATACAAAATTACTTAAAAAGTGCATAACTGGTAAAATTACAGGTCAATTTTATTCATAAAATAGAATTAAGCATCCTTTAAAAACAAGTCAACAGGATCCAATTATATATAAATCAGATAACACATGATGAATTAATTAGTTTTATCCCAGAAATGGAAGAGAATATTTACATTAGAAAGTTCATAAATATCATTTAGTATTTAAATATTAATGGAGAAAATTATATGATCATTTAAGAAAAAGAAAATTCAAAACTCAATCATGATTAAATAAAATCTTAATATACATTCATGATATATGATTCATGTATATGATAAAAAAATTTAACACTCATTCCTGATAAAGTACAAACAAAAAAATAACAAACATGCGAGGGAAGGGAATTTTTTAACCTGATAAAAAATATTTACTAAGGATTTACAACAGATATCATTGTTTATGTTGAAACATTGAATGCCTGACCTTAAATATCATGGCCATTTTCTGGAAGTCCTTAGACAATGTTTAAAGATAAGAAACAAATAAAATTTTCCAGAATTGGAAATGGAAAATCACAACTATCATTGTTCAAAGACAATATAGTTACTTACAAGAAAAACCCAAAAGAATCTACTGACAAATTACAAAAATGCAGAGTTTAGCAACTTTGTATTGAAGATCAACATAGAGTTAAAAGTTGCATATTTATACAACAGCAACAAACAACACATTTTTTTCATTTATGCATTCATGCAAATACAAATATTTATGGGGTATTAACTACTTTCCAGCCATGTTTGTGACACTGTGGATAGAACAGTGAATAAAACAAAGATTACATTTTACTGAAGAAAAGATACTATAAACAAGTTAATAAGTACAACATCTATATGTTAGATAATGAGACATGAAAAAAAAAATAAAGCAAGAAGGCTGAGAAAGGGTCAGGGAGGGAGGAGCAGGATCAAATATTGTAGCCATGGAAGGTCTCTGAAAAGGAGTCATTTGAGTCAAGCTCTAAAGAAAGTGAGATAAGACAACACAGGAGAGGAAATATCAAGCACAAAAGACTCATGGCAGGGACATGCCTAGAGTGCTCTACAAAAAGGTAGGCAGCTGGTGTGGTTGTAGTTAAGTAAATGGGAAAAGTAGCAAAAGATGAGGTCAGAGATGTAAAAAAGGTCATGCAGGACCTCAAAATTAAAATGACTTTACCTGTTAAGTAAGATAGGAAGCCACCAAAAAGTTTTCAGCAGAGAAATGCCATGGGCATACTGATGTTTTAAAAGGATCTTAAACAGAGGATCTTAAGGGGTTGCTGGTGTTCAAGAGACTAAAGAGAGACAAAAACAGAAGCAGAGAGGCCAGTTAGACTACTGCTAGAGATAATGGCAGCTTGGTCCAGTGAGCAACAGTGCTGGCGGTAAGAAAGGATGGAAATCTGGATATATTTCAAAGACAGAAACTTTGACATATCAGATATGAGGTGTAAGAAAAAGAAATGACTCAAGGATGACTTCAAATTTTTTTGTCTATGTAACTGAAAGGATACAGTAACCATTAATTAAGATGGAGAAATTGTAAGAGACAACACTTTAGTATGGAATTGATATGTAATTGTAGGTATCAAGTAGGCAGCTAGATACATAAAGGAACAGGGAATGATCCCAATTGGAGATAAAAATTAATGAGTCATTAACATATAGGTTGAATTTAAAGCTGTGAGACTGGAAGAGATCACCTAAGGAGTGACAACAGCAAAGAGATCAAGAACTGAAGCCTATGAAACCCTCTGTATGTAGAAATTGGGGAGACAAGGTGCAAACGGCAAAGGAAATGAAAATTTATGGTAGCTATTGGATGGAGAATAGGACCACTGGAGGAAAAGCTGTTAAGAAACTGAGATCAGAGCATTTGAAGGAAAACCATCTAAGTGAATGTTTCCATCACCAAGAATTATGAGAAAAATCATTTTTAAGAAGATGACACTATTACAAGGATTAATAGTTTTAAAATGATCCAGGAAGAAGTGCCTGTAATAGTATAATCTGATGATATGAAATTTAAGGGAATGTGATGAAGGAATGGGGGGAAAGGGATTGAAGGCAGCAATGAGAAGTAAAATGAGACATTCATCCCTTATCAGATTTAATGTAATAGTTGTGTATAGGAGAGAACACCACCTCCACAGAGCGCTGCAGGCAGTGGTATATTGGAACTGGCTCATACTGGCTCAGAAGAACTGACTGTGGGCATCACTTGCCAACTCCACATTCAGTGAAATAAGATGATAACTTGAAGGGCCATTGTGATAGCATGGAAATTGGAAAACACTACAAATTAGTGCCTTTTCTTTTCCACAAAGAGCTAGTTGAACATTTATCAGAACTCCAATGACTGCAATTGAAACTTTCATGAGGGAGGAGTTAGGTGTCCCTTAGCACAGAAGGTGAAGGGAAGATTAATAATGGAGGTTGAAAATATAGAAGACTTTGATGATTATTGATCTTGATTCCAGAGAGTACAGAGAAAGGATTTCAGGAGTCATAAAAGGAAAAGGAGAGGGAGAGTCAGAAAAATCAAAGTAGGGAAGCTTAGGGAGGCTTAGAGTTCTGTGATAAATGATGAAATGGGAGAGTTGAGCTGGGATTCCTAGGACTGAAAAAAACACCATAAAAGTGTAGAAGTTCAGGAAAGGGAGGGCTGGGAGAAGACAGGCCAGGGAGCACATGGTGTTCGAGGTCTCCCATTTGTCTCCTGCTGACAGAAGCAATGATGTCTTGTAGATGGATGGTCTTATTTTGACTGCTCAGGTACTCTATTGTCTCCCGTCAATGACAGCCTAAAGAAGTGTGGTCTTATTCCAAGTTTGAGAGTTTCCTCTTGACTCCTGATGATGGGGGTGTGGAGTTGGCCCAAGGGCTGATCTTGCTCTGAATTCAAAGGCTCCTTCATAGCTAGCCCATGCGCAGTGCTGATGCACGCAAGGAGTGCCCTGCCACACAGGGGTGTCCCCTGTGTAGGGGAGCCTCACATGCAAGGAGTGTGCTCCCTAAGGAGAGCTGCCCAGCACGACAGAAAGTGCAGCCTGCCCAAGAATTGTGCCGCACACACGGAGAGCTGACACAACAAGATGATGCAACTAAAAGAAACACAGATTCCCGTGCCGCTGACAACAATAGAAGCGAACAAAGACGACGCAGCAAATAGACACAGAGAACAGACAACGGGGCGGGGGGGAATAAATAAATAAATCTTAAAAAAAAAAAAAGAATGACAGACATGATACTGGATAGGCTCTTGAAAGGGAGGATAAAAGGCTCAAAAGGACATATGAAATATTAGAATATAGACTGTAAGTTTTATATCAATGCTAAGTTTCTGGGATTTGATAATTGTACTTAAGGTGGTTACAGGAGTGAATATCTTTGTACTAGGAAATGTACATGGCAGTATTAAGTACTAAAGGAGTCTGAGATATACAACCTTCACTAAAGTGTTCAGAAATTATATTGATAAATAGAGGGAGAGATATGGACACATAGAACAATACTGCAAATGTGGCAAAATATTAAGATTGATGGATCTGTGTATGTGGAGGGAGTAGGGGTATGCTGGAGTTCTCCACATGGGATCTGTATTATTTCTGCAACTGTCCTGTAAGTATAAAAATATTTCAAAATAAAAAGTTTAAAAATGGTGGTATATTTTCCAAAATACCTCTGCCAAACAAATTATAGACATTAGGGTAACACTTGGCAAAATTTGAGTAAGTTCTGTAGACCAATATTAATTTCTTGTTTTTTAATAACTATACTTGCTTATGTAAAAGATTGTCCATATTTTTAAGATTTACACACTGAAATATCTGATAAAGGGAAAAAATAAACAATAAAATATTTTTTAAAAGAAAATATACAAGCAGAGTTTTCTTGTCTTGGGGTAAGAAAATATCCCTCAAAATGTGACAAAAAGTGCTACCATAAAAGAAAGTATTGATAAATTTGACTACATTAAATTAAAAACTCCCATTCATTAAAGGCAACATACAGCAATAGAAAATATAAGCCACCATCTGGAAAAAGATATTTGCATTCATATAAACAATAAAAAGATGAGTCTCAAAATATATTTCAAATATTTTTCAAAGAGCAACAATCTAAAAGTAAAATGGGGAAAAGTTATAAAATGGCTTTTACAAGCAGATCTCTGAATGGTATATAAACAAAAAAAAAAGGTATTCAAGTTCATTACTAATCAGAAAATTACAACCCAATGTGACATTTTTTTACCCATTAGATTGGCAAAACAAGAACCCTGATTACATCAACTACTGGAAAGATGTAGAGCAATAGGCACTAGGTTTGCGGATTTGTAAATAGGTTCAACTGGTTTGGAAAAGAATACTATCTAGTAAAATCCTATTCCCATTGGCCTAGCAATTCCACACCTAGAAAAATGTCCTTTGGAACCTTTTGCATACAGCACCTGGAAATATGTACAAGAATATTCATGGCAGCATGGTTTATTAGACCAATACTTTGTAAAACTGTGATTGTCCTTTAAAAATAGAATGTAAATGAACTACAGCTACATATAACAAGGAAAAATCTTAGAAGCAAAACAAATGTTTAAAAGTTCATAAGACTAAATGCAAATCATGTTCCATACATTATATTTATATATATAATTTCTATACTTATGAAATATGTATATATTTATATGAATTACATATATAATTATATTTTTTAATTTCATAATTTATTTATATTTAACTTATTTATTTTTAATTATGGTATTTTTATCTACAAAGACATAATTTTTCCTGAATGTTTATTTTGAAATATAGATGCTGAAGATATTGATATTCACTGAAGTTTTCAAAATGTTGTAAAATCCTGATCATTTTTTTGCATTACATCTCATTTTTGTATTTTTAATGATCCATGTTATGCATGCATAATTCAAAATAAATAGAATTAAAACCTGAGAATAATTAGTATCCCTTAATTGCTTTTGTTCATTCATATTTCTTCCCTTTATGTAAGCAGAAATCATTTGGCACAATAAGCATTTCTATTTATTTGATTTTCTATTCAGAATAGAATTATAAATAAGTTGTCTTAATCCTTATACACTTACCATGGCATGATAGTATGAATAAATATTTTGATTAATATATTTCTTCAGGGTTTTTTTAAATGAATTATTTCAACTGCTGGAAAAATTCAATATCATTATTAATAACTATTATCAAAATCATTACAGACTTTTTAATACATGATTATAGACTTTTTAATACCATCCATATTTCTAACTCTAATTTCCCATTTAGTAACTTTATGTGTGATAAATAGAAATATTTATCAGCTTGATGTATTATCCACAATTACTGGCAAAATATCAGCTGGATCCTTGTTTGATGATACTTGCAAAAAACAATAACTACATAGCAATATTCAAGAATACTATACAATATACAACTAAACTCCCTATAATAAATGCAAGGTATCAGCACTCTAACAGGCTTAACTATTCTTGCAGAACACCATTATCACAGCTAGTGTGGCATATCACAATATGATAGTGTAAATCATCATAGAGTTGAAGGTACATTTTCCTTCCTCTTCACATTATTATATGATTATATTTATTTTATTTTTTAAAATATATTTTATATATTTTTAAAAGATACTTAGATTACATAAATGTTGTATAAAAATATATAAGGGATTCCCATATTCCCCACTCACACCTCCCACTTTTCCCCACATTAACAACTTCTTTCATTACTGTGCTACATTCACAGCAATTGATGAACACATTTTGGAGCATTGCCACACAGCATGGATTATAGTTTACATTGTAGTGTACACTCTTTCCCACTCCATTCTGTAGGGTATGGCATGATACATAATGTCTTGCATCTGACTTTGCAATGTCATTCAGGACAATTCCAAGTTCCAAAAGTACCCCCATATTATACCTCATTTTCCCTCTCCCTGCCTTTAGCAACTCCAGTGGCCACTATCTCCACATCAAAGATACAATTTCTTACATTGCTAGGATCATAATAAGTCTATAGTAGAACACCAGTAAGTCCACTTTAGTCCATATTTTATTCCCCAAACCTGAGGATTCTGGGATGGTGATGCCCATTCCACCTCTAATTGAGATCTAATTTGATTCCATAGGGCTGATGCGACTCTCTTGCTTGCAGCTATAGACTCTCAGTTCCTTGGTGTAGTGGTTGTCCATCCTTATCTCCTTGTTAGTTGTCCTTGGTGAGTCCAAAGAACTGGAGAGTAGGTATTGCAATTCTGCTAAGGCTCAGGTCCCAGCTGGCACACGGACAGCCCAGATTCAAGTCTCTTGGACATACACCTACCAACTCTAGCGCCAACTACAAGTTCAATAACAGGGAAAGAGGCATGTGTACAGAAGTCACATCTGAACCAATCTGTCACACTTAAGAGCACAACCTCCAAAGAGGGGCCCACTGGCAATGCACCAAACTCTGGAGCTATCTGCCATTACTGTAGACCCTGGGTGTCTCCGGAGCCCTCAGGAACTCCCACTATTTGGGGGAGTAATATGGTTATATTTAAATGGTAATCTATTTTACATAACCACTGGCAGATGTCATGATAAAAATACTAAATAACTTTTCATTAAGTGAATCAATATATATATTAACCACTAAAGATGTTGAGAGTTGTATACAAATTTTTATGAGCATAGTAGCATTTTCAAACATGTAACAGGGGACATGCAAACATTAGAACATCAGAATTAGCCATGATAATGCTCCTTTTTTGTTTTAGTTAATTTTTTTTATTTTTTTTATTTTTTATTTTTTGGCACCAAACTCTTTTATTTTAACCTTCAAACAATACAAGGATGTGACAACTTCTGATGCTGAACCACCCAAGTAATAAGAAACAGAAAAAATATTAACAATAAAAAGAAAATCATTTTTATAAAAAATACTTCACATTTCATAGCAGTGCTTCGGCAGTATTGGCAATAGTTTCTGGCTAATTGCTTCTAACAGTGGTCTGAATTAATGCCTTGATCTTAGCACAAAGTAGAGCCAAGTCTTCTGTCTGAAAGTTTACTCTCCACGTGCTCCACCGGCTGAGTTTTGTAAACCTGACCTGATAATGTAACCTCGTCTTGTGCAGGATCACAACAGAAACTAAAAACAGAGAGTGCGAGAAAAGTAAACAAACTCCAAAGTTTCCAGTAAGGCGTCAGGAAGTCGCTGCTGGTTCAGTCCTTCATTTTATCAGCTTAGAAGAAAAGTTTGATTTTTATCTCTCAGCAAACCCAATATTCAGAAGCTTCAACAGCAGGTTTTAAAGACAGTCCTTCCTCCTGCTTTTTTTGGTAAATGTTTCATATAAAACATGAAATCAAGTTCTACTTAATTAAAAAAAAAAGACAATATTTTAATAGTAAAAATATATATGTTTATATATTTCTCTTTTAAAAAGCCATTTAATGACAATACTTCATTGGGGGGGATTTAGCCCCCCACCCCTCCAGCTTCCATGTGGACACAGACACATTAAGGCACAAGCTCTCTGACAAGCTCCTCCACCGTGGCTGAGAGCTGGGCACTGCAGGTGCACGAGGCTGCCCGCTGCTAGTCAGTGGAAGGGCCTCTCCCTCGTGCTCACCGAGCTGTCCTGCATCATGAAGTAGACCTTCTCGGCCATGTTGATGACCAGGCCTGTGTCCACCACGCCTGGGATCATCTTGATAGCTGTGTTCACTTCGCTCCATTTGTGCACCTGGTCAAACTTCCAGTCCAGTATAAAGTTCCCATTATCCGTCACCACAGGGCCTGCCTTGTTGATGGCCAGCCACAGCTCAACCACACCCCCAAACTTCTGGGTCACAGCTCGGCTCACTGGGACGTAGGCCATTGGAATGACCTCGATAGGGATCCCTTTATGCCACTGATGCCCGAGCTTCTTCAAATCCTTCCTGAAATCCGAAATCACAATAACAGGGCAGCCTCTGGAAGGAAGTGGGGATACAGACAAGGTTCATATTCTCTTGCTTGACTCTTTCAGCTATTCGTTGCACAGCATGGACAATTGTAGAACCACTTCCAATTCCCAGCACTTGGTTATTCCTCACGTGGTTCTCCACGGCCGCTCCGCCAGCCAGCCTCTTGGCCTCCTCTGCCTTGGACATCGTGGAGGGGGCCGGCAGGCACTACTGCCCCCCCTCCGCAAAAGCCTGTACTGCCCGCGCTGCTGTGCATCCCTGAGTGCCTTTTTTTTTTTTAAAGACGCTTTAGATTACATAAATATTACATCAAAAATACAGGGGATTACCATGCACCCCACCCCCCTCCTTCTCCCACACTTTACCCCATTAACATCTTTCATTAATGTGGTATATTTATTTCAATTGATGTACACATATTGAATATTGCTACTAACCATAGACTATAGTTTACATTATAGTTCACCCTTTGCACCATACAATTTTATAGGTTTTGTCAAAATGTATAATGGCCTGTATCCATCATTTCAATGTTGTGCAGGACAATTCCAATATCCCCAAATTACCCCATATCACAATTATTCTTCCCTCTCCTCCCCTCAGAATCTCTTATAGCCCTTATATCAATGACACAAGTTCTTCCATTGCTAGAATAATCATAAGTCTATTTAAATCCATAGTTGCATTCCCTATTTATGTCTGTTCGTTCCTTAATCTTGAGGATTTGGGATTGTGATTCCCACTGTTTCTGATTGAGAAGGGGCTTAAATCCAATGGGACAGAAGGATGGAACGGTCTTGCTTGCAGTTGTAGATACTCTTTTATTTTTGGGATGGGCATTGTCCATCTTCATCCTTTTGTTAATTGTCCTGAGCAAGCCCAATGAACTGAAGAGTAAGTGTTGCAACTCTTGCTGAGATTCAGGGTTCAAATGGCATATGAACAGACCAAAGACTTAAGTCTTTGGGACATATATCTAATGAATATAGTGCTAATTATAGGTTCAAATAAAAGTGGTAGAAGAGACATGTGCAGGGAAACTGTAAATGAATTTAACTCTGTTACTCTCAGGAGCATATATTCCAAAGTAAGGCCCACTGACAGGGTGCTGATTTCCTGAGATTGTCTGCCCTGCCTATAGTGACCTGTTGTCTTTAAAGCCCTCAGGAGACCTGCCGCTTGAGGCACTGTTTACTGTGGCAGTCAATGAGATCCTACTGAGACTCCAAAGAGTTCAATGCTCTTATCTCCATATTTCTCTGTGTATATAATCTGCATTAGAGAAACTATACCTACAATCAGGAGAAGACTGATTATCCACACCATAACATAATGAAATGAATAAAAGTAATGAATCTTGCAATCTTTAACAAACTTCCATTCAGGGTCATCTATGCCATACTTAATATAAAAGAATAAAATACTATTAATAATTAAGCACAACTTTTCTTCTCCCAGTAAATAACTCTATAGAAGCACTATCATTTCTCAAATATCAATTCTGTAATAGGCACAATGCTTTAAATGGAACATATTTGAAACTTTGATTAGATTAGTTAAGGGCTATTTGATTAGATTCCTTTTATAGGAGTTCTTTATCAACACAGGAATAAAGGCTACAGACACCAAAGTGGCAATGACAGAAACATGCCTCCAGAAATTGAAATCAACAGTCAGGAGAAAGAAAAGCCAAAGACAGAGCAGCCTGAAGCAAACTAGCAACAAAGTCCAGAGGAGAGGGAAGATCAGAAGCCACCATTATGCCCTTCCATGTCCCTTGTCACCCACAGCTGAGCTTGGGGAGAACCTGTGTCTGGAGCAGAAGGCAGAGACAGGCAGAGCTGCCATTGTGTCTTGTCATGTGGCAGGAATCCAGGATCACCACCAGCCAACCTTCAGGGAGAGATCTTTGCCTGATGCCATGGTCTGGATGTTTTTCTCAGCCTCAGAACTGTAAGCTTTTACTCTAATAAATTCTCATTATAAAAGTCAACATACTTCTGGTGCATTGCGTTGGCAACCTTTAGCAAACTAAAACAACCCTATATATATATTTCTTCATTGAATTCTGACAAAATCTTTTGACAAGCATATTTTTCTTCACAGTTTATACAGGCAGAAACATAGAAGTTAAGTAATTTGCCCATGTCTATACAGGTAATAAATGGCAGACCAGTGTTTCAAATCCAGATTGGTCTTCAAAGTAACTCATACTTAAAAACAGCATTTACCAAAGTACATGCTAAAAGATGTTAATGGATGCTATGCTGGGAAAAATATTGATTATAACGGTTAACTTATTCAAGGATAAGTTATGAAAATACTAAATGTAGGCTAATACACAATATTCCTTTGTGCCCCTAAAATAAAATTACATATCATTTCTAAAGACCTAAAAGAAGTTAAGATGAATAAGTGAATATGAAAACTCATCTACAGATTATGAAAACTCATCCATAGCTTAGGCAAAGATCTTATTTTCATGACTATATTTGTAGCATAGCTAAATTTTGAAAGCCAGTCTCATGTAACATGTATTATTGATTAATAAACTTATAAAATTAAGTTATTAAAAATAATATATCTTAAATTATTAATTGCTATTGAAAGCTATTTTTAAGTGAAACATCTGAACATTGGCTAAAATCTTGTCTTATAATAAGCTCTGAATAATTGTTACCAAATCAGTTTTTGCCTAGGTAAATTATATTTTTATTATATGTGTTTTAATTGCTCTTTTAATAAGATTTTTAAATTTTATTTAAAATGAAGATAATGTGAATATTTCCCAAAATATAACAAGTATTATTTCTTTTAACTTTTGACACCATTTTAATTATTAAGATATAAAATATTTTGTAAATTGTGTTGTACGTAGTAATGTTTACATATCCTCCCTATCACGTCTTCCATTTGGAGAAGAAATATTTATCCTTATTTTCTTCATAATATCTTTACAATACTTTAAAACATGATTTCCAGCAGAAATCCAAAAGGGATATTAGGACTGTTTTACAGATAGAAGTGTTAACAGTGTAACTAAGTCTTTCCATTAGTGAAAATTTTTCATTTAAAAAGCATGTCTAAAAAAAATAAAAAATAAAAATAAAAAGCATGTCTATATGTCTATACTACAACCCAAAAGAAACTAAGAATTAAATAAGACAGCAAAAGTAAGACTAGAAGGAAAAACTTCAGTCTCTTATTTTTCCTAATTTTCTCCCCACTTTCTTGAAATACTTTCGTTAATGTTATTTTGTTGCCTTTTCTGCATGAACATTGAGCACACAATTAAAGACACAAGGTGAGAGGTAGAATTTTTTATATATAAAAATTGTAATCTAACTCTAAATTTAAATATGCAAGGAGTCATTAAAGCAATAAATTTGAGTTACAGTGAGTGCCATATGATGCTTTTTTTCTATGATACTTTTTTTTCCGTCTACAATGAAGAAATTCTACATATAAACATTACTTTTTAATATACAGAATTCTTCTATTTTTCTTTAATAAATATGTTAGCATATTAAAATTTTCAAATATATAATTACTTCAAAATCTCAAAAATGGTATTTTTTTATTTCCTGTGATTTATGTGATTACAAAAAGTACTCAGTTAATTTACATAATTGTTCTTATTTCCTTTACTTTAGAGTAAAACATATTTCACAGATAGCAGGAAATTAATTTTGTAACATATAGTTATCCTTACAAAAACTATTTTAGAAACCCATTGATTGACTTAAAGATTTTCAGAAGAAAGCTGCTTTCCCAGTGTTCAATCAAATCATTTCCTTAATTGAAGAGAAAACAGTTTAAATCATAAGAATTGATTTTAAAATGCAATCTCCTTATTAATTCTACTTTATACAGGGGATAAATAAAAGGAAATTTTAGTGTTTTGGAAATATATAGAGAAATTAGCATACCATATCAGGAATCCAGACACTTAACTAGCTTGAGAAGTGAAAATAAACAATTGCCTAAGAAATATTAGACCAAAAATATTGGAATATTATAGAGGCATCTTTTAGGAGGAGCTGTCTAATACCACACAGAATGGACTATCAGAGAGACACAGGCTCTCTGTAGACTAGATTACTATAACAGGCTGTTAAAGTAATCCACGGAGACCTGCTTGGGACTGAGAATTAGAACGAAACAGTAGCAGAGCAACAAATGGTTTCTGCAAACGAAACTTCAAGTTAGTCCCTTAGGCATTGAACCTACAAAGATATTGAAAATCTGTAAATTAGTGTAAAAGAAGTATCAGTGGGAGCTTAAGAGAC
The DNA here is from genome assembly GCF_030445035.2 of Dasypus novemcinctus. Lineage (NCBI taxonomy): Eukaryota > Metazoa > Chordata > Mammalia > Cingulata > Dasypodidae > Dasypus > Dasypus novemcinctus. The sequence goes on from NC_080679.1 coordinate 31,092,803, forward strand.
ACTGAAAGGAAGAGGATCAAAGATGAGCCCACAATTTTTAAATGAATGAAATGGTGGAATGCAAACATAATTTGAAGGCATTTCAAAGATGAAGAAATTAGTCTCATTGTAAAATAAGATGATTTGTAATTAGTCATGTTAAATTCGAGGTGATGGTAGTAACATAAAATGAAATTCTTATAGATAGCTAAAAAATATTGGTGTAAAGCTATAGTATGGTAAGATGTAGGTTTGAAAGCCATCAGCAAGGTAATATTTGAAAATATGTTACAAGTTGGGAAAATCATTTCAGGGAAACCAACTCTATTTATCAGAGGGATTTTATGGAGAAAAAAAAATATTCTGAATTCCAAAAGGAGTTCTGAAATACACCTCTTTTTTATTCATGATACCTTTAATACTTGCGAAATATTTTATTTTTTTAATATTTTATTTATACATGAAGAGCATAATTTTGAAGAAGAGCATGGGACTCTCTCTATATATAGTGGATAGATTTACCATGGATAAATCTAGGACACTGCCCTTGAAAATCCTGAATCCTCAGATTCCCTGAACTCTCTGAAACTGCAGAAAAAGCCTGCTCTTCCCTGTTAATGGGAAGCACTTCTCACTTGACCAAAGGCAATTCAGAGTCCTTTGCCTTCCTTTCTGGCCAGTAGATCAAAAGCCACTTAAGCCACAATAAAACCTAGCTAGGGAAGAATTAAGTCTGTAAAGAGAGAAAAAAAACTACACCCCAAAGGAAGAACAGGGCCTAGCCAGCATGTACTGAGTGCCCAAGAAAGTACATATAAGACTGGGTCCTGAAGCTGTTCACACAAGGGAGGTAGAACATAAATTTGGGCAAGGGAAAATTTATTGATATGGGAGTACTATGATTCAGAATTTAATACCCTGGCAAGACCCCCATGTTAACAAGAAGTTTTTGGAAACTTGGACAAAGTGATAGCCAAACTAATTGAAGAAGAAATGCCAAAACTATGACAAATGATACAATAAGTATCAAGACTCAGTGGAATGGATTCCAAAAGAGATACGATATGTAAGGCTAAAACACTCACCAGATACCCATGCCCACAGGATGACCAGAAGATACACCAGTTAGGAAAGTTAGTGAGGGGCACCACCATCACCTAGAAGCTATCTCTCCTCTAGGATGATGGTAGGAGGAGTTATTAGACTCTCTGAAAGCAAGAGGGATGATAGGATCCTGGTAAAGAGAGCCAGAAGGGTGTACTTAAGCATCAAAAGTAGGTGGCACAATTATGGTAAACAGCAGCAAAATCAGAGTAGCAGCTAAGAGAGCATGGTCTACAGAGAGCTAAGAAAATGCTAAATAGACTACTATAAACATCTTTAGAGGTCAAAAAGATGGGGTACCAACAAAGGTAATGCTCAATCTGCATAACCACAAGAAATCAAGTATGGATTATAGAGATCCTGAGGACAGTCACCCCATAAACAGTCACAATCTCTTGCCTGATTTCTGGATCTGAGCAAATTTACTAATCCCAAACCTACTGTCTAAAGGAGAGGGCAGGTCCCTAAGAAGAAGAATCTTGCAATGACACAGTAAATATATATGATGAATCCAACATTCCTTTCCCAAAGGAACCAATGGCCCTTTACTTGAGTATTCATACCCTGGGGAAGCAGGAATAGTCAAAGATTTTGAGACTGTTTATAGGTTTGAGTAAGGGAAAATATAGTTTAGGAATGTCAGAAGAATTTAGGTTCTCTAAACATAAATGAGAACCCACTGCTAACTCTGGGGAAACTCATTCAGACTTTATATACACTCATGAGTGCACATCATAATTCCAATTTATCTATATGATCTTTATGTATATTGATCAAGATCTTTAACCTTCTAAACAAATGTACAACTTATTTTGGCATCTGAGACTACTCATAGTACCCTTATATTTTTTATAGATTTCATTATGAGAAGACTAAGGACAAGCAAAACAAGAAGGTAAGTCTAGATGAGTCAGAAAGATACTAAGGACTCTACAATCTTAACATCATCATCAGGAGATACATTTTTATGATAATAGCAATAAATCAGCAATATTAATAATATAAATACCTTTGCATTTACATAATGATTCCACAATGTACAAAGCAAAGCACTTAAACATATATTATCCAGTATGTCAGCTCACTAAGAAAGGACATTGTCAAGTCCAACACAAGAGACAGGAACTTTTTACTGTACAACTATTATTCAATAATTAAACCAAAAAATAGTGGATGCAAAATTGAAAATATTTCAAGATCTGGAACATGTGGGCTGTAGCATATGTGGTATCTTTATTGGCATAGTTCAACACATACTCTAGCACTTTTTATGAGGCTACTGCTTGGGCGAATGCCTTCATCTTGATTTCCGTTAGTGAAGATAATTTAAAAGTTTGCCAATGGCAAAGACAGCAGTATAACTTAACTCCTTTGCCTCACGGCCAAGTAAATACCCCTGCTTTCTGTCAAAACATAGTAATTCTGATCGTCCTGTTATTCCACTATACTGATGCAATCATCCTAAATGGATCTGCAGAGCAAGAAGTGGCAAGTATCCTAGACGTCTTATTAATACACGTGTGTTAGAGAAGGAAATTCTAAAGCCTCGTCCATGTTAACTCTTATAAATAAAAGGCAAGTTGCTGCAGCTTGTATATTCCATCATGAAGAAATAAGAGCATAGTTTAAACGCTGGTTGGACCAAGAAAAGTTTTATAACAGGTCCAGGGTATGATGCAAGCCATTCTATCCCTTGGACCTTATGACCCAGCAGATCCAATGATGCTCAAATATCTGTGGAAAATACGGCTACAGTATGGAGCCTATGCCAAGCCCTAATATGAGAGTTATAGCATTAACCTCTAGACTTCTGGAAAAAAGTTATGCCCATCTCTGTTGATAACTATTTTCATCTATGCTCCTTTTAGGCGTCAGCTCCTATGTTCCTGAGCTCTGGTAGAGACTGAGGGCATAAAGCACCTAGTCACTAAATGTCCTGAGGTGCTCATTATGAACTAGGAATACTATTGGATCCTTTGAGCCAAAATCCTGGATATGAAAAAAAGAACAATTTATTTTAAAAGGAATAATTATAATTACATTCTGGCCAAGAAGTAAACTATTTTGAGCACAATGATGGAGGAAATCAGGTCAGTCAACTGCAGAGCTCAGACTTCAATGAGGGCTTGTTTTTCTTCAGTTTTTACTTAAAGGATCATATAGGATGATGAACTCCAGATGGAGAACTCCTGGCTGTCCTACCATCTCTTCTGCCTCGCACTGGTCACCAACTTTCCTCAGATCAAAAATAGGCAGGTACAGATAGTGGGCTCACAACATTTGACCTTGACAGATTTTTCTAAGCTATTGTTGTTTCTTTTCAGCAGCAAAAACAAAAAACAGGGTCTTCATTCCCATTTCCTAAAAGAAAAGAACCTTTATACAATTGGACACATTTTGTTTTTTTCTCATTTTTAAGAATTTTAACCAACTTTTGTATTTCCACAATGATTTGTAAATGCATTTGTTTTTACCTGCTTTTTTTTTTCTTTTTACTTTTCAGGAAAATTTTTTTGACTGCACTTATTTGTCAAAATAAAGAATCTCACATAATGAGTCTTTCTAACACAAGTGAACTGCATGAGCAGGTAGTTTAGATTCCCAAACCTCTACTTCTGTTTCAATGCCACACATCCCTCTACTATACCTATGTCTTTGTGGGAGGTTCACAATGACCAGCTAATGGAGAAGGAAAAAAACTCTAACCTGGTTTTTCAGATGGGCCTGCACAATATGCCACACTGGCTAGACGTGGATGGTTGCTGCACTAAAACCTTGCTGAGTGCTGGCTCTAAAAGACAGTGGTTAACAGAAAACTCCCTGTGATTAGAAATTTGGCCAGTATATCTGGACATCTGTTTTAAATGGAAGAGAAATTATTTGGGGGAAGGAACTATACTTATTAATGGTTATCAGTTTGACTGATTGGTCAAGAGTTTAGAAAGAATAAGATTGAAAAATGTGTGGTAAGTTAAAGGGAAATTATTTGTAGCTGGGCCTCTAAACATAGGCAAAGTGCAAGAAGATTTGTAGCCCATGGTTACTCACTAAAAGACATCCTCTGCAGATGAGACTTTCAATAATAAGAGAGACAACATAAATTTTGAATATTGACCTTTTTCCTTGGTTCCCATGCTGCTTCTTCAATGGGCCTATGTAGCCATTATGTCAAGGATTGAGACTACGCACAGGTTCAATAACAAGACTCCCCTAAAGAAAGTTGATCTGTCTACCTCCCAGTGCTGAATGCCCAACATACCAATAACAAAACCCAAAGTGGAACACTTATTATGGCAAGTTGCCACAGCAGAACCAGCCAGCCACCTGGTGACAGGTTTATTATATTGGAACAAACACTTTCATTTTAAAGAAATCAGTGATTCGTTTTCCCTGATAAATACATATTCATTGTATCATACAGGGTATTTTCAGGAAAACAGAAATCCAGCTAGAAATCTGACTAGAAATCTTCCTCCAAGCCAAAGGGACAGTGACCACGTACAAGGGTAACTCTGTTATCTCAGACCTTTCAGAAACAATTTGACGTAGGTTTTAAATGGATGTCATTTTCCTGGTAGCTTTTGATAGTCATGAGATAAATAGTGTTTTGACCCAAGTCTGCTTAATAGCAAGCCCTTCCACTAGTTATTTTCCCAGTTTCTGATTGTTTATTTAGAATAGACATACTAGTCAATCAATAAAATCCCTTCATTTTCTTCCTAATTTAGGAAGTTAGTGCTTCTATGATAGAAAGCATCAAATGGAAGCCCTATACCTTCCTATCACAAACAGAGTAAACCAAAAGCAATGCACATTCCTGTTGGAATTGCAGAGATCAGTGATACCATCATTGAAATATACAGATGATAAACATCCATTACATCCCCATTTAACTTGCCAGGATAGCCTGAGCAAAAATTGATGGATCTTGGAGAATGAATGTGGATTATTGTAAACTTAATAAAGTATAGACCATAATTGGAGTTACTGTTCCAGACTGCAGAAGTGCCTTCACTGTTCATAATGTACTATCATCCACATAATTACAAATTACCTTATCTCTTATCATGCATTTCCATACAATGAATGCTTCTGACTAAAGAATGCATTTTACAGCTGAAGAATTCTAATAGTGGGTTAGCACCTGTAGAATTAATGGTAGGTCATCACCCAGAAACAGATGGCCTGATAGAGTAATGGAATGGCTTATTAAAATCTCAGTTAAATTTCTTTGGGCTATATACTGAGAAGTGGGATTGCTGGACCATATGGTGATTCTATTTTCAACTTTCTGAGGAATTGCTAAACTGTTTCCACAGTGGCTGCACCATTTTACATCGTCACTAGCATCGTACAAGGGTTCCTATTTCTCTGCAGCCTCACCAGCACTTATTATTTTCTTTTTTTTTTTTTAATAATAGCCATCCCAGTGTGAAATGCTATCTTTTTGTAGTTTTGATTTGTATTTCCCTGATGACCAATTATGTTGAGAATCTTTTCGTGTGACAATTAGACATTTGTTTATCTTCTTTGAAGAAATGTTTGAGTCTTTTGTCTATCTTTAAAATGGGTTATTTATCTTTTTGTTTTTGAGTTGTAGCAGTTCTTGACATAGTCTGGATATTAAGCTCTTATCAGACATGCTTTGCCATTGATTCTTCTCTTCCTGTAGGTTTTCTTTTCACTATCTTGAGTGTCCTTTGATAGAAAAAGTTTTTTATTTTAATGAAATCCATTTCATCTAAGTTTTTCTTTTGTTGAATATGCTTTTGGTATAATAGCTAAGACATTACTTTCAAATCCAAGATTAAAAATGGTCCCCTTTGTTTTTTTCTAAGAGTTTTATGGTTTTAGCACTTACGACCCATGATCCATTTAGAGTTTGGCATTGTATATGCTGTAAGGTAGGGTCCAACTTCATTCTTTTGCATATGGTTATCCAATTTTCCCAGGATCAATTGTTAAAGAGTTAGTTCTTTTGTCAATTAATGTACTTGGTACCCTTGTCAAATATCAGTTGGCCATAGATGTATGGGTTTATTTCTGACTCTCAATTCTCTTCCATTCATGTATATACCCAAAAGAATTGAAAGCAGGAACCTGAGCAGATATCTGTACACAATGTGTATAGAAGCATTATTCACAATAACCCAAAGACAGAAACAACCCAAGTGTCTATCAACATATGAAAGGATAAACAAAATGTGGTATATATATATGCAATGGATATTAATCAGCCATAAAAAAGAATAAAGTCTAATGCATGCCACAAAATTGTTGAATCTTGAAGACATCATGTCGAGTGAAATAAACCAGACACACAGACAAACACTATATGATCTCGCTTATATGAAATAGCTAGAAGCAAATTTTTAGAGACAGACAGTAGATTATAGTAGGTACCAGGGGCCTGAGGTGGGAGGTGGAGAAAAGATAGTTATTAATTACTTAATGAGTACAGAGACCCCATTTAAGATGATGAAAAAGTTGGGGTAACAGATATTAATGATGGGAGTACAATATGATAAATATAATTAATACAACTAAATGTTAAAAAGGAAAATTTTGAATTGCACATATGTTACAGCAACAAAAAAAAAAATTTTTTTTTAACTCATATACAGTGTGAACTGAAAAACAATACCCTGCAAGGTGTTCCTAACATAGTCATGGAAACCAAACATTCACAGGAGTAAAAATAGTTCCTCTCATTATTACATCTAATAACCAACCTTTAAATATTTTGCTTCCCAAGCCAACAATTCTAGGCTATGTTGCTAAATAGCTTAGTTCAATAGGAAAGGATGCTTCTACCATGGCACACAGAGAAAACACCATCAAGTTGAAAGTTAAATTTGGCATCGACTGATTCAAGGATCTCTGTGGCAGTTTGAAACCCAGTAGAAATTGGGTTTCTGCTAAACAATGGATTAAAAAAGGACCTTCTGGAATCCACCAGAAAGTCTGAGGTGTATCTTAGAACATCCATGAAAAACAGTTAATATCAATGGAAGACTATAACAATACAAAATGGCAGGACCCCTAAGTACTCAAACCCTTAGGAATGAAAATTTGAGTGAACTCACCCGGTAAAGAACCCCAGTCAAGTAAGGTGCTAGCTAAGCAAAAGGCAAACATAGAATAAGTACAAAGAAGAAGAATCATCTTGCGTCATTATTGAAAATAGACTGTTCATCTATGAATATTTTTGTTACTTATATATTATTTCTTCTTTTGTCCTTCTTCCACTGATATTTCATGTTACAAGTTTTGGTAGTACTTAACTTTATAAGATTAATTTGTAAGAACCACATTCCCCTCATGGTTATGTACTATAAAGAGCCTGGAGATTTTGGACTTTATATATAGATATGATGTTGACAGGATACGGTGCCTTCACTTGTTGGTAAAAGGGAGAGTGCCTTTTAATTTCTATCATATATAATAGCTTCATGTCAAGCAAGAGCATAAAGTCTTTTATGGGTCAAAAGGGTAAAAATGGGTGCTGAATAACAAAAGAACTGGACTGTACTATTTATCTACTTTACTATCAGTTTTACTCATGTGCTTTTTCCCCCATGCTCTTCATTTTTTCCACAGTTCCAGTTCCTCCTACTAGATAGCCCCCTTCCTTCACAGAACTAATGTCCACCAAATGGCCCCAACTTCTGGATTCTGGTAACACTTATCGTCTACTATATTTCTAGCACAAATGATGGTTAACAGCAATGGAAGAGTCTTGCCAATTCCAATCTCTGTGTTGTCTCACCATTTCCTATTTGAAATCTTAGCTCTTCTTTTACCTGCATAAAAAATTCCTTGTATTAAAGTTATTTTGTTAGAAATATCTAAACAGTTCTGTTTTCTAACTGAATCCTGAATGAAGAGGAAAAATATCAGAGATATTTATTACATAACTGCTACCAGAATTTTAAAAGCAGACATACCATTCATCCTTCCCTATCTCTTCTTCACATTTATATAAAAGAAAATGAGAATTCTTTCAAAGGTAGACTAAAACCCAATAACTTCTCCCTAAATAAACTGGGCAAACTATATTGGGAAATACAAGCATTGGTGTTGGAACTGAAGAGAAAAAGCAAAGCCTGAAATAACACAATAGCACCCCACAAGATGTGAGAGTAGGCAGAAGAAAGGAAAGTAGCATTGATAAAATATACTAATGTGGTTCAACCCCAAGATCCATAAATGCCCTATTTACTTTAGCCACTGTTGGTGCTCCCAGCTATCCAGTCTTCCTGCCTGCTTGCTTCAATGACCTGGGAAGGGGCTCTCCCATCCACTAACAGCAAGACAACAGTCAGCCCTCACACATTTATCAGTGCAGAAGAAATTCATTCCAGTTTGAAATTTTGATTATTACAAAGAATTAAATATCTCTGATCACTGATCTGAAACAATTTTTAACCTAATCAAGTCCTTACATCAGGAATTCTCAACCAGGAATTACTAGGCATTAGAAAAAAATTAAAAAAAAAAATGAATGATAAGGGTGAAGATAAAGGAACTCTTGAAAATACAAAGAAGAAAAATCAGGAAGCAGAAAATCATTTTGTAAGAAGTCTGGTTTTCATTTCCAAAGTGATTGAAAGAAATATTCCATTAGAGAAAATATAATAGGATTTTCCAAAAAAAGAAGCAATTGGAGAACAAGAAATAAATGTTGGAAATAAATAGAATTTTGAAAATAAAAATAAATTCAGTGGATTAATAGGGTGATAAATTTGATAAAACCAAATCTTAAAGCAGTAATTTGGAAGGAAATATTGAGGAGGTATATCAGAATGAAAAACAAAGAAAAGAATAATGGGAGAAAAGTCAAGGTTTATGAAATATTGATTGAAGAAATCTAAATCCATCTATTAAGAATTTCAGAAACAGGGAAGCAGACTTGGCCCAATGGATAGGGTGCCCGTCTACCACATGGGAGGTCTGCAGTTCAAACCCCGGGCCTCCTTGACCCATGTGGAGCTGGTCCATGAACAGTGCTGATGCACGCAAGGAGTGCCGTGCCACGCAGGGGTGCCCCCCACGTAGGGGAACCCCACGCACAAGGAGTGCGTCCTGTAAGGAGAGCTGCCCAGTGCGAAAGAAAGTACAGCCTGCCCAAGAATGGCACTGCACACATGGAGAGCTGACACAACAAGATGACGCAACAACAACAACAAAAAAAACACAGATTCCTGGTGCCACTGATAAGGATAGAAGTGATCACAGAAGAACACATAGCAAATGGACATGGAGAGCAGACAACTGGGGGGGAGGGGGGTATGGGGAAAGAAATAAAAACAAACAAACAAAAAACCCTCAAAAAAAATGTTTCAGAGACTGAAAAGAAAGAAAGGATTCATATAAATAATAGAAAATAAATTGCCTGAGCTAAAGGAGTATGCCAGTTTTAATATTAAAAAGTTCTGTGTATTATCTGAGAGATAAAAAAATAAAAAGCAAATATATAAAAGCTACATCTAGCTACATGCTAGTGAAATTTAACAACTCTTTTTTAAAAAGGGGGAGGGAAATGAAAAGATTATAAGGAAAGAAAGGTGAATAGCAGGATATTAAATTAGAAGTTTAACAGATGGACCAAGATACAATACTTGCTTTATTCCAAAAGAGGTATTAGATCATTCATGAAAATTTAAAAGGATTTAACTAAAACCAGTTAACTCTTTAAGACTTTTCACACGTATCAAAGATGTAAGAGGGTGAAAAGATGGAAATGGAGAGGATGACTGAGGATTTCTTTATAGAAAGTTCTCATTTAAGTCCCATCCTTCCAAGAGGGGGAGGAGGGGACTATCATAGACCCAAACCCAGTGTGAGGGCAACAAACATACAGAGCTTGACTTCTGTTCTTTGCAGTTGGGAGGCAAGATGGACAGATGCTTAAGAATCTGAGCTTACTCTGGGGAAAAATTATCTGCGCCCCCTCTAATAATGAAACTCAGAGATCAGAATGTGATGCAAGCAGGAATATTATCCTAAAGTTTTCTGTTCTTTTTAAAGACATTGAAGAAGATGATCTGATGGGGAAAAAAGGATAAAGAGACTATGGGGGAAATATGGAGACGTTTACCCAAGGGGGAGCACTGGTTCAAGCAGGAAATTCCTTAGAGGAGTTGGTAAGGGTGTCTGAAGAACTCATGATAGTGCCAAAGAGGGCAAAAGATTTCAATATCTGCCAGGTTCAAAGATGCTAAAGCCTGCCAGGTTCAAGGATCCTAAATCTATGATAAAGTAGTTCAAGTCACGTAATACCTTTTTTTTTCCTCTTACAGTTCTTCCCTCTACTAACTTCAAAAATGGCAGTTAATCAAGAAGAAGACCGAAAGAAATAGAAAGTACATTACCACCTCTGTAATTCTCTTGTCCAAAGAAGGTTCCAGCTGGATATATGGAAGAAGACTTAAGTTTAATTCAAATGTGGAGCTTCAATATTACATAAAACTGGGCTTCTTTAGTTCTGATCTAAGACTATGTTTTTCAACCTAAAGAATTCTCACCTAAGAATTAAAAAATCATAAAGACTACACTGAGTTTTCAACTGAAGGGATAGAGAAATTGCCTCCACTAAGCAGCTTTAAGAGTCAAGTAAGTCACATATATAAAGTTGCTTTTATGATTATACCCCAAAGTCCTACTTGTTCATAGCACTGATATATTATACTGCATATGTATTTTAAAGTTGCCTACAAAAGAACAAGAATCAGGCTAACAGTGAGTATTGGTATCCTCTAAGACAATGAAATGATGTCTTCAATATTCTGATAGACAATTATTTTAAACTCAAAAACCTACATTCAGCTAACTATCAACACAATGAAATATAAAACAAAGATATTTTAGATGTGAAAGTACTGAGATAATTTCTCTCCCTAGGCCTCTTTTGAAGATTACTCAAGGAGTTACTCTAGGAAAACAGAAAATAACAGTGTATGAAAGGACAATATGAGAAACGAGTACAAGGCAGTTGAGTATAACCAAGGAAGTAGCAAAGGCTGGTGGTATTTAAAAGAGAAATCACTGGACTTATATCTTTGGATATTGTCTTTCCTTCCTTCTGGTTCTAATCACATTAATGAAGTCTGCAACCAATCATATTAATCTAAACACACTATATCTAAATGCTATTTTATTGGTTTAAAATGTTAGTATCAACTACAGATATACCACAGAATATAAAAATTAGAACCACAGTACAAATGTAAATGTTATTAACCCTGACAATATGCCTAGTAGTATAACTTAAAGCAGTGAAATAAATCTAAACGTCTCTATTTCCAAAGAGGAGTCAATAGACTAGAAACAGAAATAGAACCCAGCCATCAGTTATAGCATTAACTGTGGTAGGTTGAATCATGCCCACCACAAAGATATGGTTAAATCCAAAACTCTGATCTCATTTGTAAATGAGATCTTCAAAGATACTATTAAGATAAGACCAAACTGAAAAAGGGTAAGCCTTAATCTGGTATGACAGTTGTCCTTAAAAGAAAAGGAAAGTTGGACACAGAAGGAGAAGCCATAAAAAGAGACAGAAGGAGGCAGATGGACACATGACAGAGGCAGAGAATGAATTAAGGACTGCCAGCAACCAACCTCTAGAAAGCTACAGACTTCAGAAAAGCATGGCCTGCTGATACCTTGACACTGGACATTAGTTTCCAAAAGTGAGAGACCATAAACTCATATTGTTTAAATCAACCAATGTCTGGTATTTGTTACAAACTAAGACACTAACTACTAGATAATTAACAGAGAAAAATTACTAAAAATGATTACTCAGTGAGAGGGAAGAGGACTCATTTTACTCTATACTTTAGCCCTTTTTGTAAGGAATAATTTTTTCTAGCATACTGTACACATTATACTTGATAATTTAACACATTGAAAAAATATGCTATGGATAAATATATAATGTACTTGTTCCATATTTTAATAGTTTGTTAGTCACATACAAATTTAGCCTTGCATTACTAAAATAAATTTTTGCAAGCCATAAGAATTCAGGGAATGGAACAACAAATCATTTCAAGCATGACTTGCTACCTGAAAAAGAATGCCTATTATATTTATTATATTAGAAGATGATAATGTTCTTAATATTATCACCATCACCTGCAAATCCTTAATTCTGATTTGCATTCTATCTCAAAAACTGAAAATCCATAAATAAAGGCAAAGGAAAATACTAATCTGAAATCACAGAAAAATGGATTATTATCAAAGCCTTAGTGTAACTTAAGCATGTTTACTCCATATTTTATTAAAATATTTTATATGATACCAGATTCCAATGTATACTTTACAGAAAAAAAGTTAATTAGTATTAGTTAGGCAAATAATTTATTATGATAGATGATTTTATTTTTACTTTATAAAATAGAGATATAAAACAAAGTATTTGAAGTTATTAAAATCTATTCTTCTTATAGAATTGCTATTAGTAGAATGCTATTATAATGAAAATATTTTCATATTTTAAGTAACTTCTAGATATTCTAAAACTCTAAGGTAATTACTAACTTATAAGAAAATCCATTAACTCAGCTAGAGTTTTGTGCAATTTTCCTAACAAGAAACTAAACAGCTCGCAGATTAGATGTAATTTTCCTTCTTTTCTTCATTTTTGATATCTTTGTCTGACTAGATATTTTTAACACCATATTCTTTAATCATGCAGGTTTTTCCCAAAAGCCTGATTGCAGGGCAAATCACTCATATATATATATATATCTTAAATTGGGAATAATTTACGTTCAACTTTTAAATAAGCCTAGAAAAATTTGAAAATATACCATGAGAGAAAGATAGAAACAAGAGTGAATAGTGAGTGACTTATTTTGGACAGAGAGAAGTTTAAGCAGAAAAGCAAACCTGTGAGCAAGGATGGCCATGACTATGGGGTGGGGTAGGACGGGGGAAAGAGGTGGTAGAGTGATGCATTCAGTAATTTCTGTCACTAATAAGCATATGTTCATGAGTTAACTAGTAACTAACTAGTTACTAGCAACTAGTAATATTTATGAGCCTCTGTTTTCCATCTATAAATTGAGAAGCTTAGAATATATAATCTCTAAATTCCTTTTCAAGTAAAATAACATCAAATGAGTGCATGGATCTTCAGAGTTTCCAAGAGTTAAATATAAATGAATGAAAATAAAACAAGTTGCATACCTTTGTATTTTCTTTCATCTTCTTTTTATACTTGCTTTGTTCCCTGGCTTCACGAAGACCTTTCTGAGTAGGACCTTCTGGTACAGTCCCTCTTTCACCACTTTGACCAACTATAAAACAATACAATTTATTCTTAATAATAATATTTGTAATTTTTATAACAAAAATGATTAAACCAAAAAAAATGTACACAAAGGTCACATTGATACATGCATTTTGAAAAGCATTAAACAAATATAATTAAAACCAAATGCTCTAAATTGGGTATCAAAATTCAGTCCCAAAAATGCAAGATGGTAATGAAATGACAATGAAATGGTGAGCTAATTATAGAGAAAATGAGCCAGTCTCCAATCATGTTATATCCAAATTCCTGTTAATGAGGTTGCGGGTATTTATAAATGAAGTTGAAGAGGGACAAAGGAGAGAACTGTAAACAATGACAAAATTTCCTAAGTGTAACTAGATAATAAATAAAAGATCTTTGGAAAGAGAATATTCTATTATAAAATATCATTATGCCCTCGCTAAATTCAATTATATTAGAGTGGGATTTTGGAGGAGTAGTTTCCATGATATGTCATCTACAAATAGAGAGAGTTTTTCTTTTTTCCCCAATCTTTATGCTTATATCTTGTTTTCTTGCCTTATTAAACTGCTGTACAATGTTGTAGAGAAGTTATGAGGACATCTTAATGTTATTCTTCACCAAAGACAAAAGTGTTCAATATTCCCCCATTAAGTATGATGTCAACAGCAGTTTTTTTATATATGACCATATCATTTTTCTAGTGTTGTATAAGAAATTATCACCAACGTAGTGGCTTAAATAATACCCATTATTATCTCATAGATCTGAAGATCTAAAGATTTAAAATCTCAGCTAGGTTCTTTGTTTAGGTTATAAGAAAGTAGAAATCAATGTATCAGCTGGGTTTGACTCTTAGAAGCTTCGAGGAAGATTCTGCTTCCCAGCTCACTCAGGATGTTGTGGTTGTAGGACTAAAGAGTCTTATTTCCTTGCTGGCTGCTGGCAGGGGTTGCTAACCCCTTCGTCTTCACAGCCAGTAACAGATATCCAATCTTATTCATGCTTTAAATCTCTGATTTCTCCTGCTACTAGCCTGAGAAACTCCTGCTTTAAACGGCTACTGGGATTAGATAAGAACCACTCACATAATCCCTCTTTTGCCATATAAGGTTACATGCTCACAGGAGAAACTTGGGGAGAGAAGGGGGGTGGAAAAAATCATGAAGGCCATTGTAAAATTCTCCCTCCCACAATGACTCTTTTATTGAATTGAAAAAAAGTGCCTTCTATTCATAATTTGCTGAGAGTTTTTTTTCAAAGAGTTTGTGTAAGATTGGTATTTCTCTACTAAAAACATCTGGACAAAAGTTTCCTCTATGGGAAGGTTTTCATTTTGTTTTGTTTTAATTTATAATTCAATTTCTTTAATAGATACAGAGCTACTCAGACTTGCTGTTGCTGTTCAAGTAAGTTTTGGCAAGCTATATTTTTCAAGGAATTTATTTCATTTAAGCTATCCAACTAATGAGTCTAAATTTGATTATCAAATTCCTTTATTATCTTTTTAATATCTGTAGTATCTATAGTAAAATCCTTTCTCCTAATCATGATAATGGTAATTTGTTTTTCTCATTTTTCTCCATTAGTCTTTGCCATACCTATGGTAACAAATATCACATAGCAGTTGGCTTAAACATAAGAATTTACTGTCTCAGAGTTTTGAAGGCCAGAAGTCCAAAATCAAGATGTCAGCAAGATCTTGCTTTCTCCAAAATCTGTAGTGTTCTGGTGGTGGCCTGCTGTCAATCTATAACCTAATCTCTACCTCTGTTGCATGCCATCCATCTACTGTCTCCTACTTCAGTATCCAAGTTTCCTCTGTTTAAAAGGACTCCAGTCATGTTGAACTAAGGCTTACCCTAATTCACCTTAACTAACAATATCTTCAAAGATCCTATTGTAAATGAGTTCACATCCACAGGACCAGGATTTGAACATGTCTTTATGGGAAACATGATTCAGTATGTAACAACCTTTGTAGATTTTTTTTTTCAATTTTATTAATCCTTTTTATAAAACAAATTTTGACTATTTTTCTCTAATGTTTTTTCCTCTATTTTATTGATTTCTACTCTTATTATTTCTTTCCTGCTAGATAATTTGTGATTATTTGACTCTTCTTTTTCTAGCTTCTTAATGTAGAAATAGATACTATTTTAAAGCTTTCTTCTTTTCTAACAAAACATAAAATCATAATAACTATAACTTCTAACAGATTTAGCTGTATACCCCAAACCTTTATATATTTTGTTTTTATTATTATTAATTTTGAAAATCTGTCTAATATCTCTTGTGATTTCTTCCTTGATTCATGGATTAATTAAAAGTATATAGGTTAATTTCCAAGTATTTGGGGGATATTCCAGATATTCTTTGTTATTAATTTTTCATTTAATTCCACTGTGATAAAGAAGCATACTCCGTAAGATTTCAGTTCTTTGAAATAAACTGAGAAATATTTCATGGCCTAGAACAGGGATCAACAAATTACTTGCTGTAGGCCAAATCCAGCCAACCTATTTTGTAAATAAAATTTTATTGGAACACAGCCATATCCTTAGCTATTGTGTGTAGCTTTTTTTGCACTAAAACAGAGAGTTGAGTAGTTGTAAAACTATACAGCCCACAAAAACCTAAAATATTTATAATTTGGCCATTAAAATTAAAATTTTGCCAACTCCTGGCCTATTCTGGTGAAACTTCCATGTACAATTGAAAAGAACATGTATTCTGCAGTTTCTTGTATGTATTATTCTGCAAATGTCATTTAGGTGAAATTGGTTTCTAATGGTTTCGGTCGATGTCTGGTTTAATGTCTAATTTTAAAAATCAATTACTCAATGAGAGTTAAAATATTTCAACTATATCTATGGATTTTTTTCCCTTTAATTCTATTAGTTTTATTTCATGAATTTCGAAGCTCTGTCATTTAGATGCATATGTATTTAGAATTGTTATATCTTCCGGATTTACTGTCCTTTCATCATTATGAATTGTTCATCTTTGTATCTAATTCTCTACATTGAAAGTCAAAACAATGAGTAAACAAATGAGGGAGCCATCTCAGGGAAGGGGGAGGGGAGTAGAAAGCCTATTTGGCTAATATTAATATAACCACTTCACTTTTTATGATCATTGGTTACAGGTTTTATCTATTTAAATCCCTTTGCTTTTTGTCTCTATTTATACTTTTATTTAAATTGCATTTTTTAAAACAGCATAAAATTGAATTCTGGTCATTTTTAATCCAGTTTCATAATTTCTGCCCTTTAGTTGGAATTTTTATCTACTAAACATAATGCCATTATTTAAATAGCTGATTTAAGTTTTTGATCCAGCATTTAGTTACTGAAATTTAATAAAATTATTTATTGGCTTTGACTTAAACATACAATTTTATTCTTTCTACTGAACTTTTACTACTACTTCTTTTTATTATTTTCTTAATGGTTGTTCTAGGACTAACAATATGCATCTTTAAGTTATCAGATTCTACATAATGTTAATATTATATCCCTCCACATTAAACTCTTCCTATTTTGCAAATATAAGAACCTTATAAAAATAATATTCCATTTCATGGTTTCCTACATTTTGTACTGTGTTCTATCTTTTATTTTGAAATACCTTATAAGCATTACCTTATAATGCTAAAATTTTTGCTTTAGTCAGTTTTCTGTTAAGAAAATTAAGGGAAAAAAAAGTCTTGTTAAACAGAATTTAAGATTTCTAATTTTCTGTATACAATTAGGTAGATCTCCAATTCCTTCTGGGATATGTTTCTTTGAACCAAAGAAAGTCCTTTAGTATTTCCCATACTGAAAGCTGACTTATAACAAAATCTCTTAGCTCCCATTTATCTCAAAATGTCTGTATTTCTCACTAATTTTTGAAGATTATATTTACTGGATATAGAATCCTGAATTTAAATTCTTTCCACATTTTACAGATGTTATTTTTTTGTTTCTAGCCTCTATTGTTTCTGATGAGAAATTAGCTTTTATTTACATTATTGTTCCTCTGTATGCAATTTTTTTTTCTCTTTCTTCTTCCAAGATGTTTTTAACAGTGTGGATATGATATGGTTAAGAGTGATTTTCTTGGGGTTGTGTTTACTGCTTTTCTTGGATCTATGAAATGGTCTCTCCACCTATATATGAGAAAATGTCTTCCATCACTGCTTGGTCTTTAGAATGTCTTTTATCACTGCTTGTCTTTAGAATATCTGGTTCCCTCTTGCTCTCCATAAAATTATCTTTTGATGGCAAGCCTCAGGTAATCATGTCTGTGTATGTCTAACCTAGCAATCCACCAAGTACTCATAGTAAACTCTCTTGCAATCATCTGAACCACTCCTCTGCAGGTCCCTCTTCTCTGGTGTCCTTTACTAGAGATTCTAGTTGCTTGCATCAGCCCTGAACTAAGATTTTTTTCTTTTCAGTTCAGTTGGACTGCCATGCTCTTCTTGAGCTCCATCGCCACACTGCTTGTTTAGGAAATTTCCCCAGGCAGATAGTCACCGCAATGGTGGAGTTACTCTCATAAATTTTCCTTCTGTGATTTGGGCTGTCTGTTGTCCAATGCCTAAGAATAGTTGCCTCAGATATGTATGTTTGTGTGTGCATATATATACTTTTAGAGCTGTTATGGATAGAAGGCAGAAGGCTAGTCTGGTACAAGGTAGTTCATAATAATCAGAAGTAGAAGTCTTTCTACTATTGTTAGCTCATACTTTACTCAAAAATTAATTTATACAGTATCATGTCTATATTTTCTCTTTAATCTTTTTATTAAAATTTTAATTAGTGAAACAGGTACTGTACCATTTGTTCATTTTTTAATATCTCTAGAACAGTGAGTTCTGCTAAGGCTGAGAAATTGCCAAATCTATTATTAAATGAGAATTTCAACATATTTTACTTTACCTTTAATTTCAGGAATATTGCAAATACGTCCTTTTTCCATGTGCTGCAATGTTGCTTGAAGTCCAGAAATCTAAATAATAAAATCCAAATATATGGGGTTATTTATTAAATGGCTCAAACAAGGTTTAAAATTTCAATGTATAAATATTAATTGTAAGATATCAAAATATTAATTTATCTTGGATTAATTCCTGTAAATTTTTAAAATTTTTAACAAAAGGAAAACGTAAGTACTTTAAGTTTAAATTCAATTCCATATGCAATTACTTCATATCTATTGTGAATAAGCTTCTGAAACATGTATTTCACGACATAGTTTCCTGAATCAATAATACTCATTGCACATTTTGAATGATAACTATTCAGATCTATATGTTGAGACGTTTCTCCTCTGTTCAAATTGCTTCACAACAACTCAATTCATCCTTATGTTGATAAAATATGAGGTAACTATTATCTGAGAAGTAAAATATGAAGACACTGTTGTTATTCTGAAAATTATTAGCTAGTTTTTCCACGTAAAGGCAGCCCTTGTTATATTAAACATACTTTATAATTAAGAACATTTGTTAGTTTGGTGACATAGCATTTACCTACATTTCCCAAACAATAGGCAAATTTAAAATTCAACCTTAAAAAAGCCATCTCATCCCTCACTGTATAGGATTACACCAAAACAAAATACCATCTGTTTAATTATATAAAGATAAATCATTTTTCTACTATCACTGTGTAGCAACCATTCTTCATTAATGGAAAAGAGCAAATAATAAATTGTAACCTATAAATTAGTGCTTGTAAAATGCATAGGCAAAAAGAGAGAGTTTTATCAATTCCTGTGGTTAAATGGATTATAACTTTAAAAATAAACTTCTTATTTAGAATAGTTTAAGATTTATAGAAAAGTTGCAAATACAGTGCAGAGTTCCCACATTAACTCACATCCCATTTTTCCTGATGTTACCATCTTACATTATCATGGTACATTTGTTACAAGTAATGAACCAATATTGATATATTATTATTAGCTAAAGTCCATATTTTATTCAGATTTCATTAATTTTCCCTAGTAAATTTTTTCTGTTCCAGGATCCCATCCAGGATCCCACCTGACATTTATTTGTTTTATCTCTTTAGCCTCTTCTCGACTAGGGTAGTTTCTCATACTTTCTCTGGTTTTGCTAGTTTTGAGGAGTGCAAGTCAGGTAGTATTTTGTAAAATGTCCCTCACTTTGGGTTTGTCTGATCTATTTTTCATGTTTAGACTGGAAGTACAGAGTTTGGACAGGAAGACCACAGAGAAGTGCCATTATTATCACATCAAATCAAGAGTACATTTTAACAACATAACTTATCAATGATCTTAACCTGGCTGAGGAATTGTTTGCCAGGCTTCTCCACTGCAAAGTTACTTTTTACCTCAATTTTGGAAGCAAGTCATTAAACACAGTCAATGCTTAAGTTCCACTTCCTTGAGGGAAGGCACATTCACATTTGATATTCTTCTGGATAGGAGATTTCTCTCTTCAATCATTTATTTATATTTTACACTCATGGATATTATGGATTAATGTATATTTATATTATACTTTGGGTTATTAGTTATTTCGCTACTCAAATTGTTCCTGCTTTGACCAGTAGGAGTTTGTTCAGATTGGTTCTATAATGAATACTGACTCCTTTTTTGATGTTTCACTTGTAACAGCTTTTAAACCTCACCCTTCTGTCTTATTCTTGTGTCCCACATCTGGACAAGCTGATAAGAAAAGCTGGATGCTCCCTCCTTCGGTACAGGTAGGAAATTCAAACCATGCAATCCCCTGATAGGTATGCTCCAACATGGAAAAAGCCTTGGTTGGCAATAAATCATTCTTTCCATGTTGGACACCAAAACAGGTTCAGTTCATTAAGTGGTTACCTTGATTTGTTCTCCAAGAACGCAGCTTGAGACTTAATTGGCCTGAGAGCATATTATCAGCCTTAATTTGGAGAATACATTAATTTGTTGTAGGTTATACTGGTACAAAGGTATATCTGACAGTCATTTTGGCCACAAAGCAACTTGGAACACCCTGTGTTTAGAAAACTATGAGTCTTCCACCTTCACTACAGACATCAAATACTTATTTATCAACCCTTTCTTGTAACTATAATAAAGACATTATTGCATAACTCCATCAATCATAGGTAAACCTTTTTTATTTTGAATGAGAATTTGGTAGTGGAAGGTACATGTAAAGTTCAGAATTCATTCTGATAATGATGGCTGCTATGTCTAATTTCCATTAACAGTCATAAAACTATTCTAGAAAAGCATCCAGTGCCCTGTATTAGGATTTAAAACATAAACATAAAGTCCAGTGGTAGCATCAATGGCATCTCCTACTCAAAGCTGTCTTTGTCAAATCATAGTGAATACCATCTTGAACAGGAGAATTGGTTAAGAGATGATAAGTATTTCCAAATCCTTAAAGCCTTATATTACATACCAAATATTAGCCTCTTCAGAATTTTCCTATTACTTAGGTAACCATATCATTTATTTTCCAAATTGGGACTTTTTGGATGAAAGTTGCTTTATTAATAATTATCCTGTGAACAAGTGTGAATTAGCATCATCTGGAACAAATGGGGATGTAGAGTTTAGAGGACAGAAAGATATCCCATTCAATAGGGCAAAGAAGTATAAAGGGCCCTGTTCTTGACAGGGAGTAGAAGCAAGAAGTCCTCATTCACCTCTCAAGCTAAAAGTCCAAGTAGTTGGAAGCAAAGGGCACACAAAGTCAGATAGTTTGGAGATACTCAATGTATAGAGTGAAATTACTTCTAACTTCTCAAAGATTTAGCCCCTTAAAAAGTCCATATTCTTCCCTGTGCTGGAAAACATATAACCTTCCAGGTATTATTCGAGAAGCAACTGAAAATTGTAGGTCTACATAGAAGGGTCTTAAGTGGTTTCCAAATTGCCCATGGCTTGAAATTGTAGCATAAAGAAGTCAAAAGTCTCCATGTGCTTTACAAGGGTATGCAGAAATGTTAACATTTGATGTGTTGGACTAGAAAAGAGGACCAGGGTCAGGAAAATGAGGCCATAGATGGTAAGGACCTCACAAACAGATGCTGTGGCAGGGGCCAGGGATTTAGCAAGGTGTGATAGATTTGCACCTAAAAGAACTACCCAAGACCACATATCTCAGCACCAGGAATGACCAAAGCAGTCATATTACATTGGAAATGAAGACCCAGAGGATAATATATGGACTTCAGACCATATGGATACATAAGTGTCCCTTGTACCAGAAACTATCTGGGGAAGTATGAAGAGAGGAGGTTGCATTTGAAGAAATAAAATTAAGACTAATAGTAATTTTTTTAGATAAAGAGTTAACATAACATTCAAACACATTGTGTTAAACTCAAAGAGACAAATTTTAGTCCAGGAAAGATCTGGAGGGCCTTTAATAGACAGGTTATATTTTCTTTTGCTTTCAGCAGGGATAGAGATTCAAGGACTAAATAAAAGCAATAAAATAATAAAGATACAGCTCTTCATACATCTGAATAGTAATGTGTAAAAGTCAACCATGCCTCATAGAGAGTGCTTTTAATGTTTTAAATGTTTTCATTTTGGATACATATAAAACATAAGGCAAATAATTTTATCTCTGCCTAATAGGTTAGAAAACAGACACATATGTAAAATGCCCTGAATGATTACGTAACTACCATACAGCATAGCTGGGACTCACAAATGAGGAACAACCTAAAGCCCAAAGATTATAGGTATCCTAAAATGATCTCAATATGGACTTTGACCCACCTCTGGAATCCCCCTGCATGTTGGAGGCGATGGAGCAACCAATGGCTTTAATAGGAAGTCAATAGTACAAAGAACACAGCAGATCAGTGGCAGATCCAGTGCTGGACAGGGTGCAGAAGTAGAATTAAACATTCTAGAGTTAGAGTAGGCACTTGCCAGCATGGATGCCTGGAAGGCGCCGGTATCCTCAAGGAGTGAAACATCAGTCTGATTGGTCTGTCAGAGATGCCGAAGTAAGCAGGCTCACTTGGGAATGTTTTGACAGATCATTTATGGATTCCCCTAGGGTAGGATTATGGGAGGAAAGCATGGGACCAGGAGACTAAGGAGAGCTAAAATGGTTGCAAAAGTCTAAGCTGGGCCTATGGCAGAAATAAGAAGGAGCAAGTCTCAATCTAGCTCCCCGTACCACAGAATGTAGAGTTGTGCTTCTTTGAGAGAGTTTATGGGGACAGGTTATCTAACTTGACAAGAAACAAGAAGATGAAATTCTGAATAATTGACATACAATACCATAAAAATGTAAATTATTATTAAGCTCATTTTATACAATAATACAATATAATTCAAACATTCAAGGATACAAAATTACAGTTTAAGAATAATAAATGTTCTGCATATTTTTTCTTTAATTTCTTTTATTTCATTGATACATATTAATAAAGTGTATGTCCATCCAAAGAGTACAATCAATTGTATTCTGTGTAATTATGTTTGTGCATTTATCACCCCAATCACTCGCAGAGCACTTAGATTATTCCAATAAAAGTAATAAACAAAAAACAAACAAAAAACCTCATCACCTCTCAATCTCTCTATGCCTCACCTGCCATATACGGATTTACATGAGGTTTATACATGTTTTACATGAGGTTTTATTATCTTATATGGTCCCACGATACAGTTTTTAGCTTTCCTTCTAGTAATATACATGACCTTAGACTTTCCCTTTAAACCTCTGTCATACCTATACAATAGCACTGCTAGTTACAAACGCCATGGAATGCTTTAACCATTCTATTGATTTCCAAAGATTTACAAACAGCCTTTTAAATAATTCTGTACAGACTAATCCTCAGCTTTCCATTCTCTACCCTCCTACTTTCTGGTGGCCTACATTCTAATTATTAACTCCATGAGTTTACACAGTTTATTCCGTTCATAAGTCCCTTTATTTTTAAAGAAGCTTTAGATTACATAAATGTTACATAGAAAGTATAGGGAATTCCCATATACCCCACCGTTCGCGCACACATACTTCCTCCCATTAACAACATCTTTGATTAATGTGGTACATTCTGTAACAACCGATGAACACATATTGCAGCATTGCCACTAACCATGGTCTATAGTTTACATTATGTTTCACATTTGCACTGTACAACTTTATACCTTTTGATAAAATGTATAATGGCATGTATCCATCATTTTAATATCATGAACAAAAATATGGATTGCTTCATGAATTTGCATGTCATCCTTGCTCAGGGGCCATGCTAACCTTCTCTGTATTGTTCCAATTTTTAGTACATGTGCTGCCGAAGTAAGCATTGTTCTGCATCTTAGTAGTTAAAAATTTCACTTAAGAACAGACAAAACCTTGTTTAAAGTATGTCTTAATAAAATTATCCAAGGAAGAGTATTACTATCATGCAAGCTTCTGTAGCCTCTGAAAGTTTAGTCAAAACTGAAATCTAAGCCTCTCCATATGCAGTCTTTTATGCTTTTTAAAAAAGAGAAAGGAGTGCAGGGTGCAGAAAAGAACAACAAAAAAATTCAGATAGACATAGCATTTTAGATGCCATTAAATATTGTCAATAACCACAAAAATATATGCCTAATTATCAAATGTTGTTACAACAGAGTTTAGTCTTATTACAGAATAAGGTTATACCAAAATTTATACCCAAAATTATTCTAAATAATGTCCTAAAATTTTCCCATTCAAATGGTAAAGAAAACTTTTACCAAAAGGAAAGTCTCAGATTTATGCTACTCTCTTTAGCTGTAAATGAATTATTGATAGAAATAAGAATTTTATCAAAAGCCCCCAAGGAACACATCTCACAAATTCACAGACCCTACACGTGTGTGTATATATATATGTCACTATAAGTGAAAATGTCATCCAGAGATAATAAAATAATTCTAAAAACTAAAAAAAAAAGAAAATCTCCAGAAAACAATAAAAGAATACCCAGCATTGTTACATTTTTACATTTTCTAATAAATATTTTTAATGTAGCACATAAATATTTTGGTTTTTTTCCTTAAATTCTATGTCAACACTCAACACTGCCCTAGGCCTATGCAAAAACCCTGCAAGAGGAATGGAAAGAGGTTTTATCCATTAGCAAAAAGAAAGAGAATAACATCAGTAAAAAGGCTTTTTGGGGAGAAAACTGCAGGGAGTTTTTGTTCTTTATCTCATATAAGTTTCACCAACAATCCTAAAAAAGGTATTTCGTGGCTACATTTTATGTGAGAAATCTTAAGTGTTTCAGTAACTTGTCTAAAAGCAAAGGTTTATAGATGTAAAAGCAATATTTAAACCCAGTTTGTCTGACCACAATACCTGAGTTTTTATACTATTATTTAATATTCTCCTATAAATTTGTTTTAATTAAATAATCCTTCATTTAGTAATACTTAGAGATATAAAATAGATAAAATCCTTTTCCTAATGTTTTCAAATGAATCTGTTTTACAAAAATAGTTTTTTTTAATTTCTCTTGGGAAAAAAACAATATTACTACTTATATTATAAAAAATATGGTTAAAAATCATTTTGAGATAGCTTTGACTGTTTCTTTACCTGCCCAAGTGCTCTGTCTCTTTCCAAGGAGGTCAGCATTTTCTCCTTCAGTAAAGTGTGGTGTTTCTCATGTAACACTCTTAAAGTTGGCTCATAAGATGCATAATGTAACTTCAACCTATGATAAATAAAAGGAGAATCACATCTTAAAAGACAATTCAGTTGGGAAGCAGATGTAGCCCAGTCTATTGGGCTCCCGTCTACCATATGGGATGCCCTGGGTTTGTGTCCCAGGGCCCCCTTGTGAGGGCAAGCTGGCCCGCATCCACAGAGAGCTGACAGCCTGCAGCCCGTGGAGAGCTGACAGCCTTTGCCTGCCGAGAGCTGGCACAGCAAGATAATGCAACAAAGGAAAACAAGCAGACACAGAAGAACATGTGGCAAATGGACACAAAGAGCAAACAGTGAGCAAGTGGCAAGCGGGGTGGCGGTGGGGAATAAATAATATAAACTTTTTAAATAATTAATTAAAAAAGAAAAAGACAATTGAGTTAAATCAGTGAATTTCTTCTACCATCTAAACTTTTTTCTATGCACTGGAATAAAAAATAACCATACAAAGATCAACACAATAGACAAGTGAACTAGTTCTCTATTTCTCACTAGCACTTTTGCTGTATTCAAGTATGTACTCAGAAGATTGCTGCTGTTCATTGAAATTTTTTTAAATGCAGTTCCTTTAATCAATTCAGAAACAATTTCAAATGACAAGGGTTACAAACCACAGATGTTTAAATAGAAAAGTTTCATTCACATCAAAATAAACTGTAGGATGGTCTTGAAAACAAGTTTTATTAACCTCATTAAAAAATTAACTAAAAATATTTTAATATTTAAACTGAAGTAATTGAGCAAGTGTATAATAAGCAATTTTTTAAAATCCATTTTATTTGAAAATGCCTTCAAAATATTTTCTTTTACTTTCTTTAAAGTATAAATTACATAAAAACTACACAGATCTTATGGTGTAACAGTTCAAAGAGTTTTGAGAAATATGCACAACCATAAAATCTACATTGTTATCAAAACAGAGAATATTTCCAACATCCCAGAAGATCCTGGAACTTCATGTATTTGGAATCATATAATCTATTTTCTTGTCAAGCTCGCTTCTTTCACTCAGCATAATGTTTCTTAGATTCTTAAATGTTGTTGAACATATTGGCACTTAATTTCTTTATCTTGTGAGTAGGTGCCCCTTGAATGAATATTCTACAATGTGTTATCCAATATTCTACTGATGAACATCTGAGTTGTTTTCAGTTTGGGGCTATTATGAATAATGTTGCTATGAACATTTTCGTACAAGTCATTTTTTGGTCCTATATCTTCATTTCTCTTAGGTAAATACCTAGGAGTTGAAATACCCAGTTGTAATTTATACTTCCAATAGCAATATATGAGTGTCCTGGTTACTCTACCTCTTTGCCAACACTTGCTGATAATCACTCTAAGCAAGACTGACAATTTTATTATCTTTACAAATAAAAAATGCTTGATTTTATTGATTTTTCTTATGTTTGTTCATTTGTTATTTTATTGATTTCTGCTTTTGTTTTTATTTCATTTCTTTTACTTTCTTTGCATTTAATTGCTTTTTGTAGCTTCTTAGTGAAAGATAAGATTATTGGTTTTAAGTTTTCTTCTTTTCTAATATAAATCATCTAATAAATATCACTATCAGTACTGCTTTGGCTACATTCTACAAATTTTATATGCTGCATTTTCAATCATTCAGTTCAAAATATTTTTTAACTTCCCTCTTTGACCCATGGGTTATTTAGAAGTATTTTACTCAATTTCCAAATATTTGAATATTATCCAGATATTTTACTGATTTCTAATTTAATTTGGTTTTGGTGAAAAACATACTTGTATAACCTCAATTTTTTGAAATTTATAGAGACTTGTTTTATGGCACAGAATATGATCTATTTTGGTAAAGTGCATTTGAAAATCCAAAAATCATGAAATGTCAATTAGGCTTAACTAGTTGTTAGTGTTTCTCAAGTCTTCTGTTGACTTGAAGAATTTCTATCCTCTTTTCCTAACAATTACTAAAAATTGAGTGTTAAAATTCTCCATTTAAGGAGAGGATATGGCTCAAGCAGTTGAGTGCCCACCTCCCACATGGAAGGTCCAGAGTTCGGTTCCCGGTGCCTCCTAAAGAAGATAAACAAACAATGAGCAGACGATGAGAAGACATCGAGCAAAACCAATGAGCAGACAGGGAGCAAAAACAATGAGCAAGACAATAAGCAAAAACAAACGAGTGGGAGCAAATGTGACTCAAGCAGTTGAGCACTTAACTCCCACATGAGAGGTCCTGGGTTTGGTTCCTGGTGCCTCCTAAAGAAAAAACAAACAGACAAGGAGCATACAAAAAGCAAAAAACAACAAGCAGACAATGAGCAAAAACAACGAATAAAAACAAGCAAACAGACAAGGGAGCCATGTCGGGGGGGAAAAATTCTCAATTTATAACTGTGGAAATACCTATTTTTCCTTTCAGTTTTATCATACTTCATGTACTTTGAAGCTTTTATATTATGGTCATGCATATTTAATATTATGTCTTCCTAATAAATTGGCCATTTTATCAATATGAAATGCCCCTTCTTTTTCTCTGATAATACTTCTTATCCTGAAGTCTAATTTGTCAGATATTAATATAGATATCCCAACTTTCTTAAGATTTGCATGATATGTCATACACCATCTGCTTTAGTTTACTAGGCTGTTGAGGAACATACTATGAAATGGATCAGGTTAAACAATGGGAATTTATTTGCTTGCAGTTCTGGGGCCAAATCAAGGTGGCATCAAAGTGATTCTTTCCTTTCAAAAGACAGAATCCTGTGGTTGGCTGCCAGTAATCCTTGATTCATCTATCACATGGCAAAGCACATGATGGCATCTCATGGTCTCTCTTTTCTCTTCTGGGTTCCATCAGTGTCTATTCTCTTGCTCCCTATAGCTTTTTTTCCATCTGAGTTCATTCTGCTTATAAAGCACTCCAGAAATAGGATTAAAACCCATTATGATTGGACTGGGCCACACCTTAATTGAAGCAACCTCATCAAAATGTCCTGCTTACATTGGATTCACACCCACAGGATTGGACTAGATTTAAGAGTGTGTTTTTCTGGAGTACTTACAGCTTCAAACCATCATACCATCTTTTTAATTTTAAACTATTTGTGATTTTAAAGTTAAAATATATCTTTTATAAATTGCTTATATGTGGTGTTTTTTTAAAATCCAGTCTGATAATATTAATTCTTTAATTGAAATATTTAGCCTATTTATATTTAATGTAATTTTTATTTGAATGTTATGCAACTTGAGAATGCACCTCTCAAATATCTAAACAGAACACAGAATTCAATGATGGGCCTAGGTACTATGTGCTGAATTTGAGCCAAAGCCATGCTTTCAATGACTGCTCTCAACCAATAACTGAGCATGATGGAAATACTAAGATAGGCCCATTCATAGGAGACAGAGGACTCCTCTGACATACAACTTTGGCTCAAGGACTCCCCAGTGCCCTTGCAAAAGTTTCCTTAGAGCTGCAATGCATTTTTAAAAAGATATCCCAAACTTCCTTCTTTCCCTTTATCTTTTACTCAAGAGAAAAAAACCTCCATTATGATCTGAAGTCTCTCTCTACCTCTTCTAGCTCTCTTTCTATTTTGTCCCATAGACATTTCCCTTAATTTCCTGACTGTGACATCCTGTCCTTCTGTCTGCTGCTCAGAGGATGTGGAATAACACAAGAGATATGGGAGCTGCCCAAGAAAACAGCCGTAAAGATAAGGATTTGGATCTGGCTCCCCTACTGCTCATTGGGCAATAAATACCATCCTGATTAGTAGGTGGAACACAAGTTTCTGGCAAAAGGTATGGTTATATTATCAAAGTTGTGACCTGCAAAAATGTTCGGGAGAAGGGGAACACTGTGACAAATGCAACGATACAGACTTGTGAAAAATATGGGGAGAAGGATGCCCAAAAGAGTGGAGTTATCTGGTTATTGCTACCTTTTCTTTATACCTATATAAAAAGATAAAAGAGAAATCTAGTTGAAATAGAATATATCAAACACAAACATACTTTCAGTGTCAGGGTATGTACAAAGTATTTCCCATCTTTGGGTACTATACCAAGTACTTTATATACATCAATACAAAATGTATTATCACATATATATTTTTACATATGAGAAACACATAACAACAATCAGCATCAAAAGGTTAGTGGTGGAGCCAAACCAAAGTTTACTTGACTCCAAAATCCAGTCCCTTTCTTTTACATTGCACTGTTTCCTAGTGAATGTTTACATTAGAGGGGAAACAAATTTTACCGTGTTTTCCTGAATTTTTCTGAACAAAAAAATTAAGACCAAATATGAGACCAAAAAAATGATTGAAGTCAAATATTAAACAGTATATAATCTAAGACCTTTTTCTGTAAGTTAATGTAAACTCTCTTTTAAAGAGGTGATTTATGCCTATGGAGGTTTAATTTAAGAAAAATCATAAAACTTTAGTTCTGTGTATAGTATTGTGATGTTTGATACTTATATTAATTCTGAAATTCCATGAGTCAGCCTACTGGTGACTGGGAAATCATAATAGCCAAATGTTATCTCAACAAAAGACAGTAATTCGCCTTACCATCCCTAAACTGCACTGCCCAATATGGCAGCCACTAGCCAAATATGGCCATTTAAATTTAAATGAAATAAAATGGAATAAAATTAGAAATTCGGTTCTTCAGTAGCACTAACCACACTGCAAGTACTCAGTAGCATATGTGGCTAGTAGCTATTGTACTGGACAGTCCAAATATCAAACATTTCTATCATCACAGAAAGTTCTATTGGACAGTGCTTAGCTAGATAAAGCAAGTGAAATTTTTAGTTAAGAAAATCTTGTTTTCTTGTTTGTTGATTTGATTGGTTGGTTGGGTTTTGGGGCGGGGGGAGGAGGAGGAATAGGGAGGCAACAAATTGGAGTAATATCTTCAGAAAAATTTCTAAAAGCCTTAGCATAAATTCAAGGACATTTGTGATATGTCCCATTTGTCAAACCTCATCCACACTTTTCTCTCTATGCTTGCAATTTAGTGAACATGACAGGCTCCTTCATGACTTGGTGTCTTTGCACAGAATACATCATCTGACTAGAGTACTATGCTGACCTCTCTCCCTCATTCTGCTACCTGTTATTTATATTTTAGAATCTGGTTCCTCTGGAAGTACATCCCTGAATTCTCTCATACCCCAAGTTGGATGAGATGACTGCTCCCTCTTGGCTGACAGAGCAATATTCCAATAGTCTCTGAGTCCCTTGATGGAAAGGACATAGACTGATTCATCTTTATATTTTAAACATCTTATAATGTCACACACTTAATACACACTCAGTAAATGTTGAATGAGTAAATTTGTCTGAAACCTCTCATGGTCAACTAAATAATACTTCAATATTGCAACAAATATTATCAGCTTACCTTTTGAGGTCATTAATTAATTTGTTCCTTTCCTGGAGTACTTGCTTATGGCGCATTCGATGAAAATCACGTTCTTTCTGAGTTTTCAATAGATCTGCTCTAGCCTTGCTGAAAATAATAATAAAAATTTTAAAATTGCTAATTCTCTATGAAAAATTATTTAGTCATCAGTTCAAATTCAGCATTGGATAACTGAAAAACAAAGATTCCACTGTAATTCTCATTAAACATGTATTTTGGGGTTGAAAAGGCCAAAACCTATAGTTTCAAGAATAGTATTCATCCACATATCTTTAAGTAAATGAAAACTAAAGATAAGGATGAAAATTAAAGGTATGTTGAAAGAATAATTTATAACCCATCTACTTCTAAATTTGTTTGGCTTACAAAACTGAATTACATATAAAACAGCATAATTAAAGAATAAGACTTTATGAAATTTCACTCTGCGCTTCCATAGTATAAGGCTAAATGGAAATACAGTTCTGATAATTGGGGGGTGGAGCATATAAGTTCTGAACAACCAAGATTTTATTTTGGCAATGCATACGATAAATATATGTAACCTGCAGATCATTTTATTAGAAATAAATGATAATCTGCTAAGGAAGTCCTTCAATATCAATATTGTAACACAGAAACATTCTTTAACTGGATATATCTTGTACATACACTTGGCATGAAACATGCAAGAGAATTCATTCTAAACCCAGGCTGTGTATGAAAAATTAATGTGAACATTTCATTTACCTCCATAATATATTAGTTTCAATATAATAATGTAAAACACAACTTAAAATGAAAAAATACTCTTGACAGTTTTGGTTACTGTCTTAGTTACTTGTTACTTCAGTGAAATTCACATTCTGAAAAATGAACTGAATCAGAGTTCTGACATCTTACATTATGATTAGAATGCAAGAAATCACTTCTCTGTGTCACAATATTTCAAAATTCAGATTCATATAAAATAATGCACTGAAATGCACTTCTGCTTTAGGAGTTATGGCAGAGACATCAATGAGGAGTGTCGAATGGGATGCTGTAAAAAAAAAGTGGGATGAGGTTATATTTTCAGGTTCCTGATAGAGCCTATGTTGATGAAATTTTTTGCTGTAAAATTAAGTAACATGACATATCGTGAATTAAAAGTAGCTCTGACATTGCAACTACATATACAGGCCATTATATATCCTGCTGTAACTAAAGAACTGAATGGGAGAGAGTGTAGACTACAATGTAAACTATAATCCATGCTTAGTGGAAATGCTTCAAATGGGTTTATCTATTCCAATGAATGTACCACGCTAATGAAAGAAGTTGTTAATGTGGGGAAGGGTGGGAGGTGTGAGGAGTGGGGCATATGGGAATCCCTTACATTTTTTTTGTTTAACAATTTGTGTAATCTAAGTATCTTTTTTAAAAATAAACAATATATTTTAAAAATACATATAACCATTAAAAAAAAAAAAAAGTAGCTCTTGATACGAAGACGCCAAAACAACAAATGTGAGTTACCAAGCCCCTAACAGTGGGAAAGGCTCCCCTCCCCCACCTCCAAGCTTCCAAGCTGGGGTAAAACCCTGGCTCACTGCAGCTGACTTAGAGAACAGACATCTTCCTCCCTGTCAGCTGTTTCAAGGGAAAAGGGAGGGGGAGCCCAGCAGATTTTCTTCAGTGAATTTGGTCAACAGAGCTTACTTTGAATCTCAGCTCTGGAGATTCAACACAGGAGCACAGGAGAGCCTAGAATGAAACACCTTCATGGAAAAGCTCACTGATAGGCACCATCTGCTGGCTGGTCTGGAAATTGCATGAACAAAAACTGTTCCTAGTTCTCTCCATAGCCTGATCTCTAGGAGAAAATCTGCTCCCCATTAGTGAGTCCACCATCCAATTTTGATAACTTAAACCAGGCAATTTTAAAGACATAGAATAAACCAAAAATCAAAGAGGAGTTAAGGGGAAAAAAAGAAAAAATAGGAATGAGAGAGAAATTGGCCATGAGAGAAAATCACCAAATCAGATGACTAGACAGCAGCAAAAATTTATAAGCCATATTAGGTAACAGGAAGACATGGCCCACCCAAAGGAACTAATCAAATATTTTGAAGACATACAGGATTTAAGACAATCACACAACTCTCCTTTTTAAAGAAAATATGACTAAAGAAAGGATATTAAGAAGAGAGTAGGAGAGCATAAAGAACAATTTGAAAACCTGCGAAGAAAGGTAACAGACCTTATGTGAATGAAAGACATGATGGATGAGATTTAAAAAAGAGGCAAATAAGAACAGATTTGAATTGCTTGAAGACATAATTAGTGATTTCAAAGACAGAACTTCTGAATTGGAAAAGACAAGAGGACAGAAAGAGAAGAAAATGTAAAAAATGGAACAGCATCTCAGGGAATTGTGAGACAATGCAAAACATATAAACATTCCTGTTCTCAGTGTCCCAACAAAGACAAGAGAATGGAAAAAGGTAAAAAGAACATTTGAGAAAATGATGACTGAAGACTTCCCAATTCTTATGAAAAACATCAATATCAACATCCAAGAAGGACAATGTACCCCAAACAGAATAAATCTGAATAGACCTACCCCAAGACACCTACTATTCAGAATGACAAATATCAGAGATAAAGTGAGGATTCTGAAAGCAGCAAGAGAAAAGCAAAGCATCACATATAAGGGAAACTCAGTAAAATTGAGTGCTGACCTCTCATCAGAAACCACAGAGGTGAGAAGAAAGTGGTATGATGTATTAGAGGTCCTGAAAGAGAAAAACTGCCAGCCATAATTTTGTATCTGGAAAAACTGTCCTTCAAAAATGAAGGTGAGTTCAAAGTCTTCACCAACAAACAAAAACTGATAGAATATGTAACCAAAAGACAAGAATTACAATACTACAGGGAGTTCTGCAGCCTGAAAGGAGATTTGGAAAAGAGTATAGAAATGAAGATTATTAGAAAGGGTAAACTAAAGGAAAAGAAGATAGACAATAGAATGATATAACAAGAGACAACTGAAGGACAAAATGGATGAAGTAATGCCTTTAAAGTAATAACACTGAATATTAATGGATTAAACTCCCCAATCAAAAGTCATAGACCGGAAACGTGATATAGCTCAAGTGACTGAACTGCCACCTACCACATGGGAGGTCCCGGGTTTGGTTTCTGGTGCCTCCTGGAGAAGATAAGCAAGACAGCAAGCTGGCAAGATGTGCAGGTGTGGCAAGCTGATGCAACAAGATGACCCAACAAGGAAACAAAGAGGAAAGACAATGAGAGATACAACAAAGCAGGGAGTTGAGGTGTCTCAAGCTATTAACTGCCTCTCTTCCACATGGGAGGTACCAGGTTTGGTTTCCGGTGCCTCCTAAAGAGAAGATGAACAGACACAGAGAGCAAAGAATGAATGGACACAAAAAGCAGACAGCAAATGCAAATAACAAGTATATGGGAAATAAACAAAATAAATCTTTAAAAAAACTCATAGATTGATATAATGGATAAAAAATAGGAGCCATCTATACGTTGTCTACAAGAGACCCACCTCAAATGTAAGGATACAACTAGGTTAAAAGTGAAAGATTGGAAAGGATATTCCATGTAAATAGTAACCAAAAAATATCTGGATTAGCAATATTAATATAGTACAAAAATAGATTTCAAATGCAAAATTATTATAATGGATGAGCAAGGTCATCATATATTAATAAAAGGGGCAACTCACCAAGAAGAAATAGCTATACTGAATATTTATGTACCTAACCTGTGTACCCCAAGATACATTAGGCACACAATGGCAAAACTGGAGAAACAAATGCCTCTACAATAATAATTGGAGATTTTAATACACCACTCTGAGTACATGTAGACAGAGGACTAATAAAGAAACAGAGAACTTAAATAATATGATAAACAAACAGACATTATAGAGCACTGCACCACAAAAGAGCAGGATATACTTTATTTTCAAGTGCTCATGGATCCTTCTCTAAGATAGACCACATGTTGGGTCATAAGACAAGTCTCAATAAATTTTAAAAAGATTGAAATTATTAAAAAACACTTTCTTTGATCATAAAAGAATGAAGCTGGAAATGAATAAATATCATTAAGATGTCAATTCTACCCAAATTGATTTACAGACTCAATGCAATCCCAATAAAAATCCCAACAGCCTTTTTTTGCAGAAGTGGAAAAAACAATTATCAAATTTCTTTGGAAGTAAGGTGCCCTGAATAGCCAAAATGATCTAAAAAAAGAACAAAGTTAGAGGACACTCACTTCCAGACTTTAAAGCATGTTACTTAGCTACAATGATTAAAAAAACAGCATGGGACAGGCATAAAGAAAGGCATTTTTTTTTAAGAAGGCATAATTACAAGTTTATTGGAAAATTTCTACATGTGTATCATACCCCATGTCATGTGATTTTCTTTTACAATGGGGTGTTATGTATTCAGAGTGTTTATGTGTCTGTGAGTACATCTGAAAGGGGCAGTTCAGCATTGACAATGATGTTACTGGAACTCCACAAACATGTTGAGTTTTATATATAGCTATTGTTTTGTTTTGTTTTGTT
Organism: Dasypus novemcinctus; assembly: GCF_030445035.2. Taxonomy (NCBI): domain Eukaryota; kingdom Metazoa; phylum Chordata; class Mammalia; order Cingulata; family Dasypodidae; genus Dasypus; species Dasypus novemcinctus. Next base: position 31,127,852 of record NC_080679.1, read on the forward strand.
TTGGACATCAAAATAAAATTTAATTAAACTACCAAAGTTTTAGATTCAGGTGAAACTTTTTTTACTATAACACTATACATATTTATTGTTCCCTTGTACTTAGACCAAATTACATTTTACATAACTGCATTTAAACATATTTCTGTTGATAGTAACCAAAACACATTTGAAAAGTCACTAACATTTGATACAGCAGTATTTTAGAAATGGAAATAAAATAAATCTAAATTACACATAAAGAAATTAGCACCTAAAATTTTAAGTACATTAATTTCTAAAATGATTCAAAATAATATTAATACCTTATATCAGGTAATATTTTATACCGTTTGAATATATTTCCACTTGAATTATGCTATTTAATTTTTATTATCTTTTTTTTAAAGATACACAGAACACACAAAATATTACATTAAAAAATATAGAAGGTTCCCATATACCCCGCTTCCCACACCCCCTATTCCTCCACATCAACAACTTCTTTCATTAGTGTGTACATTCTTAGCATTTTATGAGTACATTTTGGAGCACCGCTACATGGCATGGACTATAGTTTATGCTGTAGTTTACACTCTCTCCCAATCCATTCAGTGGGTTATGGCAGGATATATAATGTCCTGCATCTATCCCTGCAATATCATTCAGGACAACTCCAAGTCCCGAAAATGCCCCCATATTACACCTCTTTTTCCCTCTCCCTGCCTGCAGCAACTCCTGTGGCCACTGTCTCCATATCAATGATACAAATTCTTCCATTGCTAGAGTCATAATAATTCTATAGTACAATACCAGTAAGTCCACTCTAATCCCTATTTTATTCCCTCATCCTGGGATGGTGATGCCCACTCCATCTCTAAATTGAAAGGGGGTTAGATCCCACATGACTGATGGATGCAATTTTCCTGCTTGCAGTTGTAAACTCTCTTGGTTCCTACATGTGGTGGTTGTCCATCCTCACCTCCTTGTTAGCTGACTTGGGTAAGTCCAATGAGTTGGAGAGTAGGTGTTGCAACTCTCCTGAGGGTCAGGGCCCAGCAGGCACATGGACAGTCCAGAGGTTCAAGTCTCCTGAACATACATTAATCCCAGGGCCAACCACAGTTTCAGTAAAAGTGACAGAAGAGGCATGTGTAAAGAAGTCACATCTGAGTCCAACTCCAGCACACTCAGGAATACAAATTCCAAAGTAGGGCCCACTGGCAAAGCACTGAACTCCACAGCCATATGCAATGACTGTAGGACCTGGATGTCTCTGTAACCCTCAGTATCACCACTACCTGGGGTTGTATCCACTTTGGCTCTCTATAAGATCCTGCTGAGAGGTGCATAAGCAAGACCCCTTTGATGACCTCCTGACACATTATGAGGTCTCTTAACCATATAAACTCATTTGTCTTTACCATTTCCCCCTTTTACTCAAGTCTTTTTCTAGTTGTATCACCAGCTTGCGCTTGGTAGTAATCCCTTGGCACCAGGGAGGGTCATCCCCGGGAGTCATGTCCCACACTGGGGAAAAGGTAATGCATTTATTTATATTCTGAGTTTGACTTAGAGAGTGGCCACATTTAAGCAACATGGAGGCTCTCAGGAGGTAAATCTTAGGCACCCTGCAGCTCTAGGTCTAACTGAAATTTCAAGCCCACAGGCTCATAAGCATAGTCATCAGTCTCAAGGGCCCATCATTGGAACATCCTTCTTCACTGATCTTGGCCCTTGCACCTGGGGGATTGTTGCTTTTCCACTGGGGAATGCAACAGAGCTCCCCAGGATGGGAACTCAGCACTCCCTCAGTTATCATATGTAACTCTACCCACTATGTCAATACCCAAAGAACATACGGATATATTGACCAATGGAACTGAATCAAGAACTCAGAAATAGACCCTCACATCTACATTCAAGTGATTTTTGACAAGACAGGCAAGCTTCCCCAACTGGACCAGAGCAGTCTATTCCAGAAATGGTGCTGGGAGAACTGGAGATATGTATCGAAAAGAAAGAAAGAAGACCCCTATCTCATACCTTATACAAAAATTAACTCAAAATGGATCAAGGACCTAAATATAAAAATGACAACCATAAAACTTATAGAAGAAAATGTAGGAAAAAATCTTCAAGATTTTATGGTAGGCAGTAGTTTATTAAACCTTACAACCAAAGCACTAACACAAAAGGAAAAACAGATATATGGCACCTCCTCAAAATTAAACACCTTTGCACCTCAAGGGACTTTGTCAAAAGGGAGAAAAGGCACTCAACTCAATGGGAGAATATATTTGGCAATCACATACATGGTAAGAATTTAATATCTGTATTAGTCAGCCAAAGGAGTGCTGATGCAAAATACCAGAAATATGTTGGCCTTTATAAAGGGTATTTATTTGGGGTAGAAGCTTATAGATATCAAGCCATAACGCATAAATGATTTCCCTCACCAAAATGTTGCCATGTATTGGAGCAAGATGGTTCTGACATCTGCCAAGAGTTCAGGTTTCCTGGGCTCCTCTCTTCCTAGGGCTTGTTTCTCCCTGGGCTCAGCTTTCCTACTCTCTCCACAAGGCCTTCCATAGACTATCAGGCTCTGTCTTTCTCCCCAGGGCTCAATTCTCTCTGGGTTCAGCTTTTCTTTTCCTCTGTGTGCTTACTTCCCAGGCTCCAGCTCAAAACTCCAACCTCCCTTCTCTGCAGTGTGGTTTCTCTGAGAATCCCCACCCGCCAAGGGGTTGAGGATACAACATCTTACGAGGCCCAATCAAAGCCTTAATCATTATTTAATTGTACCCAGCTACAGACTAGTTTACAAACATAATCCAATATCTATTTTTGGAATTCATAAACAATAACAAAAACTGCTAAGCTCCACCCTCTGAGTTCCAATAAGACACTACAATATTCAAAAAACCTAAATCACTAACACTGCTGAGTACAAAAGCATATCATGAGTCAGTTTAAAGAAATACAGTCTGTCTTGGAGCAAAGTCCATCTAGCTTTAGACCTCTGAAACTTATAAAACAATTTATTTGCTTCCAATACACAGATGGACAAAGGTTAAACATTTTCATTACTATAAGGAGAATTTGGGAGGGAAACATGAGTAATGGCCCCTCTCCAGTGAAGTAAACCTGCAGTGCAAATTCCATTCAATATCACATCTGAGAGTCATTCTTAAGATGATTGTTTCTTTCCCTGGATTCATGGGGTCCCACCCTTTCCACAGGCTTGTCCAATGGCCATTTTCTTGTTTCCACCCTCTTCAAACATCTGGGTGGTGACCAAGCTCTAGATCTCACCCTCCAATAGCACTGGGGTGATTACCACACTTTACCCAATCTTTGGGTTAGTAGAGTCTAAACCCCTCTAGTACAGTGAAGACAACATCCTCCCAAGCCTTTGGCATATGGGCCCTCTCAGAGCAATGAGTTGACCACCTGGCCTTCCCTATTGCATGGGGGACAGATCCACCCCTCTTAGACCCATGGGGTGATGACCTTAACCTCCCTAATCCCTGGGGAATATGCTCCACCCTCTCTGTACCTTAGTGTGGCAAAACTCTCCCTGAACATCAGGTGGGAACATCCACCCTCTTCAACTGCTGGGGCAAACTCACCCTCTCTGTACACATGGGTGAGGTTCCTCTCTTCATCCAAGGTGATGTCTTAATTCCAGATCTCAGCTTCCATGATTTCCATCTTAAAGCAGTTTCTCCTTCAATCACTCCTTTCCATGTCCCTTTTAGTCCAAACTGACTGGTTTTGTTCATCCAGCTCCCTCAAAAAGCTTGTTGGTTTAGCATGTAAGAAGCAGGGGTCCAAGCCATCAGACAGTAAGACTTTCCACAAATCTTTCCAATATAACTGCATCTTCAATTCTGATTTACAAGTTCCAAGTTTAGTTAAGTCCTCAAATGGGGCACTATCATCTGGGAGTTTGATTTCCGGAGGCTTGGAATTTCGAGAGTGAGTTTCTGTTTTCTTTGTGCCCAGCAGTTCAGTCCTCAGCTTATCTCTCTCATCTAGCATTTTTCTATAAGCTGCAAGGAGAAGCCAAGCCACATTCTCTGAGTTCACTTTGCAAAGTTCTTCAGCTAAATGCCCAGGCGCACCATTTTCAAATTCCGCCTTCCATAAAACACTAAAAGTTAATCTTGCTAAGTTCTCTGCAATTTTAAAACACGGATCACCTTTCCTCCAGTTTCCAATAATAGTTTCTTCAGTTACTTCTAAGGCCTCATAAAAAGGGAATGGACTTATGCATCCTTATGATCACATAAGAGACACTATAAAACCTCTTACTATTGACAGATATCTCCTGCTCATTCTGTTTTCCCTAAAGAACCCTGACTAATACACCTACCCTTTTTGCATTCTATAACCAGTCTAACCAAAATTTTTAGGGCACCATGCATCAATGCCTTAACACATGCTTTCTTGGTAGTCTCTTGAAATTATCTTCTCTAACTTTTAAATAAATAATTCTTATTAATTACTCAGCTACAATACTTGCCTCAAAAGTCTCTTTAGAGCTCATCTTACTATCAACAGTCTCTTCAAAGCACTGTAGGTCTTTTCTACCAAGCATCTCACAATTCCTCCAAAAAATACCCTTTACCTGTTTATAAAACTGTTCCAGCATTTTGGTAATTGCAAAAGCACAACCCCTCCTTCTGGCACCAAATTGTACTAGTCAGGGTTCTCTAGGGGAAGAGAATCAACAGGAGATATGTCAACAGTATGCAATTTTAAAAGTCTCTCACGAGACTGTGAGGATGCCTAACCATCACAATATCCATGATATACAAAGAGATCATACAACTCAACAATAAAAAGACAAAGTATTCAATTAAAAAATGGGCAAAAGATTACAATACGAAAAACTACAGTGAGATATCATTTCACACTTACCAGACTGGCTGCTATTAAAAAATCAGAAAACTGTAAATGTTGGAGAGGATGTGGCAATAAGATTTATTCACTGTTGGTGGGAATGTCAAATGGTACAGCCACTGTGGAGGAACTGTTTGACAGTTCCTAAGGAAGTTGAATATAAACTCGCCATTTATCCTGGCAATACTATTACTAGGTATATACCCAGAAGAACTGAGAGCAGAGACATGAACAGACTCTGCACAATGACATTCATAGCAGAATTATTCACAATTGCCAAAAGTTGGAAACAAGCCAGCATAGCAGTTTGGTATTATTTATGAATTCCAAAAATAGATAATGGATTATGTTTGTAAACTACTCTGCTCCTCTGGGCATATTACATTGTATTGGATTCAGAGGTTTCACTTTTACTTGATTACATTATGATAAAGGATTTGATTGGGCTACATCGGTAGGGCGTGGAGTCCCCACCTACCAACATGGCAGAAGACAGAGTGGGGAGTTTTCCATGCTGGAGCCTTGGGAAGTAAATACACAGAGCAGCAGATATGTGAGGAAAGAGAGAAGGTTCTATTAGACACAGCAGATGCCCCAGGAAGAGAGACAAGCCATTTGCCTAATAATTTACAGCTAGCCTTATGCAGAAAGCAGAGCAGCTGAGCCCAGAGAGAAATGAGCCCCAGGAGACAGACTAGATTGATCCCAGCCTACAGCTGATATTGGAAGAAGCTGGAATACTGGAAGAGCCTTAATGGAAGAGACATAGGTAGCTATCATGCTCGCAACACGTGGAAACAGACTAGTAGGGGAAGTAACTTAAGCTTTATGGCCTGGTAACTGCAAGCGTCTACCCCCAAATAAATAACCTTTATAAAGGCCAATTGATTTCTGGTATTTTGCATCAACACCCCTTTGGCTGACTAATACACCAGGTGTCCATCAATTGATGAATGCATAAACAAATTGTGGTGTATACACATGATGGAATATTATATAGCAGGAAGAAAAAATGAAGTCGTGCAGCATATGACAATATGGATGAACCTGGAGGACGTTATATTGAGTGAAGCAAGCCAGACACAAAAGGAAAAATACTGTATGATTGCACTATGATGAACTAAATATATTGTGTAAATTCATGGAGTTAATTAGAATATAGATCACCAGGAAATAGAAGGAGGGTAGAGAATGGCAAGTTGAGGGTTAATCTATGTAGAATTGCTAAAAAAAAGGTTGTTTGTAAATCTTGAAATGAATAGAAATGGTTAAAACATTTCACAGTGTTTGTAACTAGCAGTGCTTTTATATGGGTATGACAGAGATTGAAAGGAAAAGTCCAAGGTCATGTATATTACTAGAAGGAAAACTAAAAACTGGAACATGGGTCAATTTTGTTAAATAGTAATTTAAGAAAAGAATATTCATGATAGTAAGTATAGGATAAATAATAGAAATACACTAAACTATATAAAGTACAGTAATTATAAAGATAAAGGAGAAACAAGCTTAAAATATAAATCCTTTATAAACAGTTCAAGTTTAAATGTAATAAGTGCTGTGATCACTGTCATGATGCATTTTTGTGTGTTTTTAAAAGGCATTTGTAGCCTTTTAAAAATTCATATATATAATACTGATTTTGAAATAGTAATAATAATTCTATAAAATTTCTTGAGCAGACTCACAAATGTACAGCATTGCATTAATTCACTTTTTTAAAATATACTTTTAAAGGTCTATTTGTGCTTATCCCAAAAGAAAGCATAGGAATTGATTGAGGTATTAGGCCTTAAAGTTTTTCTGACCATTAAATTGGTTTTCAGGCACTTGCTTTCTGTTTGCACAAATGAAGCCTACTCAGTAAAACAATTTCAGTCCATTTCATGGTGATGCTTCCCGTATTATGACCTTCCTGATGCCTACTAAAAGGAAAATAAAAGTTGTCCTAAAGAATATAGCTTCAAATATCCATTTTAAACTATACAGTATTTTCTTTTTAGATTAGTACACCAACTTTTTGTTTATTAAAAAAACACATGTATTTTAAGTGAATGTCTGTGTATTGTATATATAAAAATAAATAATTATGTCAACAGAATAACTTTAACAAAGTATTTTGGAGTAACCATTTAGTAATGAATTTATTGGGTCTTTTTTTTTTTTTTATCATGGTTTGGCAAAAGGAAGCATATAAACATATCCTTGATTACTTCCACCAAAGTAGATCATCTTTGCTATAAATTTTTCTCATGTGCAAATCTGAGTCAAAGTAATTTCTGGTAACAGTATTTATATAATGACCAATTATTTCAATATATTCAATTGGTTATTTATGAATTAATATAACCCAGTAAACATAATATTGGAATAATTTTTGTATGGCCAAATGAAATTGTCATTCAACCAGATTAGGGGTAAACTTTCATTATGCTCTTAACAGAAAGAAAAAGAGAGAGAGAGAGAGAGGTAAACCCATGACCAGAGAAAATACCTTCTTAATTTAACAAGTAATTTACCTAAACACTAAAGCATGAAATTTTATGGGTCTCATTATTATCTTTATTTCCACAGTGTTTCTATTTGAAAGTCATTAAATTAAATGGATCTTCAGAAGAGCTGGACACTCTTTGACCTTTTATAGAATTGAACTTTTAAAGTGAATTCAGAGCCCCTTAGTAAAGCAACTAATTTTCCCTTGATATTAATTGGCATTTAATTTTAGTTTTCTTTATGTCTGTATATCCAACAAAAGGTAAAATAAATATTTCATTATTTTTCAAATGGAGTATCTTCTAGTTAGAAATTCTGGTCAGTATTATTTTCCAGCCAAATCTTCAGGATTTTCAATAAACTTTTTCTGGTATACATTATATTTTCTTAATATAAAAGCACAGCAAAGAAGAGTGTTCTAAATGGGGCAAGACTTAGTTTGACAGAAAATTTTTAAATTCCCTTCTCTGATAAAAAAAAATATTGCCTACTCTAAAAGAATGCTATGAAAGGGGAGAAACTCATTAAATCTCTACTCTAAAAAAATTATCAAAAGTTAAATGGCCAAAATGTTAATAGCACATAATCACTTAACCACCTATAACCACCTACTATGTGCCAGGCATAGCAATAGGCTCGGGGGATATAATGAACACAAGACACAATCCCTGTTATATGCATCCTACAATGTTGCCATGAAACACAGACATTAAATAATTAAATGTGAAGGGAATATATTTCAAATTTCTTCATAATTATATGTACAGTATTAAAATAAAGATAACCTGAACAAGGAGAGAAATGTCATGTAAATGAATTAGAAGATTAAAACTTGTGAAAATATTCATTCTTCCATGATTATTTATCTCCCCAAATTAATCTATAGATTCAACTCAATCCCAATAATAATCATACCCATGCCTTTCTAGAGAAATTGACAATGATACTAAAATTTATATGGAAAAATAAAGGACCTAGAATAGCCAAACTCTCTTGAAAAAGAAGATGGAGGACTTATACTACCTAAGACTAACTTACAGCTACAGTGATCAAGAGTGTGGTATTGGCATATGGACAAACAAATATTACAGATGAATGGAACAGAATGGAGTCTAGAAACCGACTCACACTTATAGGGTAAACTGATTTTCAGCTAAAGTACCAAAGGCATCAATAAGGGAAGAAAACTCTTTTGAAGAAATATGCTAGAACAGTATCCCTGTAGAAACAAAGATGAACTTCTACTTTCTACCTCATACCATACAGAGAAATTAACTCAGGAAAGATCATAGACCTAAACCTATCAAAGATTTAGAAGAAAACTTAGAACACCTCTGTGACCAAGGGGTAGGTAATGATTTCTTAGATAAGACATCAAAAGCAATAGCCATGGAAAAAAAAGATAAATGAGACTACATCAAAATTAAAATGTCTGCTCATCAAAAGGCACCATAAAGATTAACACTAAATTTTGGCAACAATACGGAGTACTGGAATTCTTGTACATTACTACTGAGAACTATAAACTGGCCCCATTTAACACTGAAAAATGGACTGGCAGTTTCTTATAAAGGTAAACATACATTTACCCTTTGACCAAGAAATTCCACTCCTAAGTTTTTATCCAAAAGAAATGAAAACACATGTCCACAAAAAGATTTGTACACAAATGTTCGTAGCAGTTTTATTCATAATAACCAACACTCGGAAACAACACAAATGGAAAAGAGATAAACAAAATGTGGTATAAATTATACAACCAATATTATTCAGCAATAAAAAGGAACAAATTACTACATACAATCATAATTTTATAAACTTTATGCTAAAAGATGCTAAATACAAAAAAGAACATTCTATAATTATTATACATTTATATAAAATTCTCAAGTAATCAAAAGTAATCTATGGTGGAAAAAAAAAACAACACCCACACAGTGATTGCGAGGACAGGAAATGACTGGGAAGAGGACTTTCTGGAAAGATAGAAAAGTTCTATATCATAATAGATGGAGCTTAAATGTTTGCATATCTAAGACTTGTACATTTCAAATATGTAAATTATATCTCCAAAAGAGAACTGTAAAAAATAATAACTAAGTGTGGGGTAGGGAAAGGATAGAGATAGAAATGAAATAAGAATGGCAGAAGGTTCATAAGTGTTGAAATTGTTTGACATATCCATGAAGTTCATTACACTCTTTTTTTAAATAAATGCTTGATATTTTTCAGATTAAAAAGCTAATATATGTAACTAAAATAAATTGCTCTGGACCTGCCTTCTGTGAGAAATACCACTCTTAGTTGTTTATTTAGTGTTGCTGTTTTCTGAAAACTATAAGGTTGATGAAGATAATGATAATGATATTCTTTCCATTCAATATATATTGTATTCCAGGTACCATACTCATTATACTGTGATGAATAAAACAAGCATAATCTTTGCCTTCAATGAATTTATAGGAGGATAGAGAAAATGAACAAATAAATAAAATTATACACTTGTATAACTGCAAACTGGTGAGTTCTATGAAAGAAGAAAAGGTGCTGTAATAGAGAACACTGCTTAAATATATTGAACACTTCCTATGTGACAGACACTGTGCTAAATACATGATTCCCTTTGGAACAAGTAGTATCACCCTATTTACATATAAGGAAACTGAAGGGTAATTACATTCCCATTTCTAGTACATGGCAAAACATTATGCATTTTTGTTGATCTATCCGTAATAAGTGATCTGATATCAATGTCTTTTCTGAATCAAACTTTGTGTAGGGTTAGTAATATAAAGTTTGGCAACAGCAGATGTTTTTCCTGCAAGAACCTATTTGTTTCACGTGGAGTTTATTTGACTTCATTATCATCATGTAGTTAACCAACTAAATCAATCCCTGAGTAGATTATGCAGTATGTTCTGTTTTTCCTGTTTTGGCTCATGTCCCTCTACCCGGTCTATTTTCCACACTGAGCTTCAGCTCAAAACCATCCTCTAGCATCCCATCCCACTCAGAGAAAAAGGCAAAGCTCTAACCTCCTTGCTCTTTCCACTCCTGCCACTATGGCCTCCTTGTTAATTCTCTAACAAGTCAAGTTTAATCCAACTTAAGCTCCTTATACTTTTTCACTGTAACTGGAATTCCCTTTCCCGATTTTATACATGGTCTGCTCCCTGCTCCCTCAGCTATCATTATTTTAGGTATCTTTCTTCAAATATCTGAGATGTCCCTCAGCATCCTAGAAAAAACAGAAACCCATTGATCTCTTTCTCATTTATGTTATTTTCTTCATATCACTTGATATGTTAACATGTTAGTGGCTACCTTATTGGACAGCACAGAATTAGAGAATGTCAGTAGAATAGAGGTACACAGAGGAAAAGGAGACTGTCAGTGAGGTAGGAGGCAGGATAGAACAGCACACTGTTAGAGAAGCTGAAGGAAGGGAATGATAAATAAGATGTAGAGATGGAAAAAGATTGCTAAATTTGGTGACAAAGTATTTGGTGCCCAAGAGAGCCATTTCAGTAGACTAGGTGGGGTAAAAGCCAGACTATAGGATATTAAAGCACACTGGTGCTATTAGGAGTAAACCATCCAATTGAGATTATGTGCACTATCTGCCATATGAGTAGACATAAAATGCTAGTCAAGAAAGACAACAAGATCAAGAAAACAGGTTCCGAATTAATGAAACTGCTAATAGTTATTAACGAACCTCAGACCAAGGTCAATCTTTTAGGACACCAACTACCAAATAAACAAAAGTTTATGAAATAGTGTCTTTTTTTTTTTTTTTAAGATTTATTTATTTATGAAATTCCCCCGCCTCCCCCCATTGTCTGTTCTCTGTGTCTATTTGCTGCGTCTTGTTTCTTTGTCCGCTTCTGTTGTGGTCAGCGGCACGGGAAGTGTGGGTGGCGCCATTCCTGGGCAGGCTGCACTTTTTTTCCATGCCCTGCGGCTCTCCTTATGGGGCGCACTCCTTGCGTGTGGGGCTCCCCCTACGCGGGGGACACCCCTGCGTGCCCCGGCACTCCTTGCGCATCAGCACTGTGCATGGGCCAGCTGCACACAGGTCAAGGAGGCCCGGGGTTTGAACCGCGGACCTCCCATGTGGTAGACGGACGCCCTAACCACTGGGCCAAGTCCGTTTCCCTGAAACAGTGTCTTAACTGTGAAAGATTTATATTTCTTATAAACGTGTTTCTAGTCTTCATTCAGCCACCTCAATTATCTGCAAATATGGGCACATTACTTAAATTTTAGACCTTTGCATTAAAAAAAAAAAACCATAGGTCTGCATTCCAATAGGACACTAAAGTTACATTCTCCTTTTACAAGTAAGGATGTCAAAATATTACTTAAATCATTCCTCCCAGTATCTAGTAAATACATTTATCTTCAGTGTAACTAAAAACATTTTTTAATAATACTGTCCTCTTTTCTAACCCTGAAAAACATATATAAGGAAATTTTCCCTACAGTTATTTCCTAAACTATCTATCTTGGAAGGAATCTACATTTGTAGTAAGTATTGTGAAAACTTCTGTTATAAAATTGGCAATGATTAAAACAACAGAGGAAAAGATAACTCCTTGATTTAATTATAGTAATTCAAATGGCTTTTTAGAATGAAATATTATCACCTTTAATTTCTTCCTCCTTGCTTCCTCATTGATAAATATCAAAAATATTAAAGATTTAATGATTTAAAAAACCTAGAGATACTGATAATAACAGCAGACATTTTCAAAGGACTGTGTGGTTTACATAGCTCTTTAACATAAGTTGCCTCATTTAATTATTACATTACACCCTAGACAATAATAATATTTTGTTTAAATACTTAAAATTCAACAATAATAAAATTGAGCTAATAAGTAGCAGAATATTGGAAAAAAGGTATTTGAACTTTACGTTCAGTATTCTTTCCTTGGCAACTCCCACCTCCTCCCCCAGATAAGCATTAACTATATAATTATGATTTCTCTGAACTTTTCTACATACATATTCTAAAGGACAGTAAATGGTATAGGAATAACCCAATTCTTTTGTATGTTAAATATTAATTATACACTTACGTTGCTTTAATAAATAGTCTAATGTTAAAAAACCACAAACATAAGATCAAATTCCATAAAGAGACTCTCATGTTTTTTCACTAATCCCTGTTGGAAAAATATCCTCAACAAATTGAAGTGAAATGCCTGAGTGAGGAAAGCATTATGATTTGGAGCATGCCTGTAGCATGATAGATGTATCCCGGAAATTTTTTACAAAACTTTATTCTCTATTTTGTGAGAATATATTTAACAAAACTAGACTACAAAGACATGCTTTACCAAAAAAGTACTGCTTAAGTATGATATGTTTAATAGTTATTCCACAAAATCTATTAAGTATCTACCAGGAGTCAAGCAGTTATCCTTCAAATTTACCATGTCAGGTAGATTAAAGGAAATATTTCCCTTCCTAATTGTTAGAGTTTTTTATTTGTTTTTATTTTTTTATTAAATTTTATTTTTTTAAGACACATAAATCACAAAAAATGTTACATTAAAAAATATAAGAGGTTCCCACATACCCCACATCCCACCTCACCTTCCTCCCACATCAACAACCTCCCTCATCATTGTGGCACATTCATTGCACTTGGTGAATACATTTTGGAGCACTGCTGAACCACATGGATTATAGTTTAAATTGTAGTTTACACTCTCCCCCAGTACATTCAGTGGGTTATGGCAGGATATATAATGTCCAGCATTTGTCCCTGCAATATCATTTAGGACAACTCCAAGTCCCAAAAATGCCCCCACATCTCATCTCTACTTCCCTCTCCCTACCCTCAGCAACTATCTTGGCCACTTTCTCCAGATCAATGCTAAAGTTTCTTCCATTACTAGTCACAATAGTTCTATAGTAGAATAGCAATAAGTTCACTATAATCCATATTTTATTCCTCCATCCTGTGGACCTTGAGTTGGTGATGTCTGCTCCACCTCTATATCAAGAGGGTGCTTAGATCCATGGTGAATGGATCCGATTCTCCTGCTTGGAGATGTAGGCACTCTCAGTTCCCCAGTGTGGTGGTTGACCATCTTCACCTCCTTGTCAGCCAACCTGTGCAAGTCCAACAACTGGAGAGTAGGAGCTGCAACTCTGCTGAGGCTCATGGCCCAGCTGGCACATGGCCAGTCTAGAGACTGAAGTCTCCTGGGTATACACCAATCCCAGCACCAAGCACAGGTTCAATAAAAGTGATAAAAGAGGCATGTATAGGAAGTTCACATCTGAGTCCAACTCCATCACACTTAGGAGCACAAATTCCCAGGTAGGGCCCACTGACAAGGCACTGAACTCCAGAGCCAAATGCCAAGATCGTAGAACCTGTGTGTCTCCGTAGCCCTCAGGAGCACCAGTACCTGGGATTGTATCTACTTTGGCTGTCTCTGGGATCCTGCTGAGGTGTGTGTAAGCACGACCCCTCTGATGACCTCCTGAATCTTTTTTGAAGACTCTTAGCCATATAAATTCATTTATCTTTACCATTCCCCCCTTTTATTCAAGGTCTCTTTCTGGCTGCATCACCAGTTAGTGACTGGTGGTAATCCCTCGGTGCCAGGGAATTATATCAAATAAGATAGACTTGAGAAATACCTGTAAGCCACTGAAACTAAAACTATAATCTGATATTTTAGCAAACACAAATAAGAGACAGACTTCACTTGAGTGATACCTGTTTTAATCATGAATTCCTTTTAACATTAAATTTGTATTTTGCATTGGTAATATTCTATATCATTTTGATTACAGTTATTAAATACAATATTCTATAAAAAAACAGCAAACAAAAATGATTCTTTAATATCACTGGGGCAAAACTCATTGCATAAAGAGGATGTATTTATTCAAAAGGAAATTAACAAAATCAAGCAATAATTCAAAGGAAAACAGAAATTGAAACAGTATGCCAGGCAGTACTCTGAAAAATTTGCTGTGTCAAACTCCCTGTGCATCCATTAGGTGTCTATATAAAATCACATTGAGAATCAGGGCAAACAGTGCAAACCACTTCTGAGAAACAAAATGGTTCTTATAAGATATCATTTTGTGGACATCACACACTCCTACATAAAATGTAAAAGCCAAACAGTGCATCCTATAAAATGTGAAATTTGTATACTTTGTAAAAACATTTCTATAAATGAACATACAAATTATCTTTACTTATACCCATCTCTTAAAATTAGGAGCTTATTCTAAATGGTTTCTCCACTTTCCAATGTATAGTCTTTTTCCCTTTGCATTAAACATTTTTATGACAGATCTTAAAAATATTATGTTCCTACATGGAAGCTATGTTAATCTAATTTTTATTTTAATATGATTCTTTGAAAGAGAAAGCCCTCTCTATAAACATGCTTATTTAAAAAAATTATTCAATGAAGCATGAATTGTCTCTCCTCCAAACAAAAGAAGTGATTTTCCACATATCATAGATTGGTAGACCCACTCTAAGCCAACACATTCACTCATTAACCTTTACCAGGATAACACTGGTTGTTTGTTTAAATTTATTCAACAAAACTTGCATGTCTTTCATTAGTGTTAGAAAGAATGAATGAAGTGGAGAGATTTGGCTTCAAACTGTTAAGTTTGTCCTCTAAGCATAAATTCATGTTGTAAATTACCAAAAAAAAAAAAAAAAAGATTTCCTTTGGGGAATGTTCAACTCCTGAAATTCCTCTACTAGAAATAGAAGATCCTTCCTCTTTGCTTTCTATAATTTTATTATTATTTCAGAAATCAGCTTATATTCACAGGGGAAATTTTTCAAAAATCATGAAAAGATTATCAAAATACATAAGGAAATGAATGTTATCTAAAAAATTAAGCGAAGCATCTCCTCACACATCCACATATTCCACTCTTGTCAGTGAGATGCAGTTGTATGAGTCCTGGTCATGTGTTCAATTAATCAGCTAGTGAAGCCTTTCATATTCTTTCCAGCTATAACTTAAATATAACATTACTCAGTTCTCCAAATTACAAGTTAGGTACATTAACTACCACCCCTGTAATTAGCTACCTTCAACTCTTACTATTACTTAGTCCAAAATAAGAAGGAAAGATCATGTAAAAAATAACATACTCAGCTGCCTGTTTGTAGTGCTTCAAGTCTTTCTTCAAATTTTTGTTTTCACTTTCTAAAAGCATATTTTGGGTGTAGACATCCGGAACATTCCCACCATCTCTAAGTTCAGTTACCCTCTTCTGTACTAACTCATACCTAGAATAAAACCAAACAAAGGAATTCATATTATTTCTTTCTACTAAATTGGCTTAATTTTATACAATTCAAAGTGTACAATTCAGTGAATGGCTAAAGTAATTAGTTGCTACATTATATTTATAAATTAATGTCAACACTTGAAATATATTTTTTAAAAAGTAAATATTGGGGACTTCCAGGAAGATGGCATCAGAATAGGGTGATAGGGGCTCAACTCTCAAACAAAAACAATGGAGAGAGGGCAAAAAGCTGTATGAGTGATCTGAACTGGGGATCTGCAGACCAAGAGAGTGCTGTACATTATCCAGGAGAGAGAGGGACAGAGAGAGGGAAAGGCTGGCATGAAAACTATGAGTTACTAGCCCCCACAGGTGGGAAGGCACCCATCCCCCACCTTCAAGGTGAAAGCCTGGGTAAACCTGTGCTGCACTGTGGCCAACTGAGGGGCAAGGGTATCTTCCTACCTGGAAGGAAGAAGAGTATGACAGAGGGCAAAGAGTGGTTTCTCTTCCGTGACTCTGGCTGCAGAGACTGCTTTGAATCATGGCTCTGGTCAGACCAGAATTACCAGCAAGTGGAGATTGAAAGAGACATGGGGCTCTTTAGTGAACCATGTAAAGGTTCAATGAAGAGCATCATCTGCTGGCAGGCCAAGAAACTGAAAAAAGTAAAAGCTTTTTGAAGTCTAATGTCCAGGCGCTCTTGGATCTGATATGCAGTCCATTAGTAGGGCCCTGGTCCTGTTTTGTTAACTTAAGCAGACAACTGTGAAAATTTAGAATAAGCTGAACCACAAATTAAAGATGACTGTGAAACAAAACCACTAGGCAAGAGAGAAATCAACCATCAGAGTAATTCACAACATAATCAGATGCCTAGACATCAGCAAAAATTTACAAGCCATACTAAGAAACAAGAAGATATGGCCCAGCCAAAGGATCAAATAAAAAATCTTAATGAGACACAGGATTTAAGAAAACTAATCAGTGGTGTTCACATAAACCTCCTAAATCAATTGAAGGAGTTGAAGGAAAACAAGGCTAAAGAAATAAGGGATAGTAAGAAGACACTGAGTGAGCATAAAGAACAATTTGAAAACCTGCAAAGAAAACAACAGAACTTATGGGAATGAAAGACTCAATGGATGAGATTTTAAAAATGCATTAGCAGCACATAATTGCAGATCTGAATTTGTAGAGGACAGAATTTATGAATTGGAGGCTGAAGAATCTGAACTTGAAAAGAAAGAACAGCAAGAAAAAAGAGTGGAAAAAATGCAACAGGGTCTCAGGGAATTAAATGGCAATATGAAATGCATAAACATATGCATTATAGGTGACCCAGAAGGAGAAGATAATGGAAAAGGGGCAGAAAAAATATTTGAGAAAATGATGAAAACTTTCCAACTCTTACGAAGGACATAAATATCAATATCCAAGATAGACAACACACCCCAGAGTAAGAATGAAGCAGCTCATGATATATTAATAAAAGGGGCAATTCACCCAGAAGAAATTACTATAACAAATAGTTATGCTCCTAACCTGGGTACCCCAAAATGTATGAGACATACACTGGAAAAACTGAAGGGAGAACTAGACATCTTTACAATAATAGTTGGAGACTTCAGTATACCAGTATCATCACTGTATAAAACTTATGAACAGAGAAAAAGGAAACCAAGAGCTTGAATAATACGATAAATGAAGTAGGCATAACAGATATTTATAGAGAATTACACCCCAAAATAGCAGATTATACACTCTTCTCAAGTGCATAGGCATCTTTCTCTGGATGACCATATGTTGGGTCATAAGTAAGACCTCAATAAATTTTAAAGATTAAATTTATACAAAGCACTTTCTCTGAACATAATGGAATGAAGCTGAAAAAGGGAAAATTCACAAATATTTGGAGATTAAACAATACACTCTTAAATGATGATGGGTCAAAGAAGAAATTGCAAAGAGAAAACAGTAAATATCTCAACATGAAAACAAGAACACAGCATATCAAAACCTATAAAAAGAAGAAAATGCTAAAATCTAACTGCACACTGGTAGGAACTAGAAAAAGAACAGCAAACGAATCCCAAATAAGCAGAAGGAAAGAAATAAAAAAGATCAGAGCAGAAATAAAGTAATGTAAGAACAAAATAAAAAAATAGAATCAAGAAAATCAAAGTTAGTTCTTTGAGAAGATCAACAATATTGAAAACCCTTAGCTAGACTGACAAGAAAAAAAAAAAGAGATGATGCAAATAAATAAAATAAAAAATGAGAGGGAGTACATTACCACTGACCCTGCAAAAATAAAAGAGATCCTAAAAGGACACTATGAAAAACTGTATACCAACAAAACAGGCAACTAGGCAAAATGGACAAAATCCTAGAAACACTTAATCTACACTGACTATAAAAGAACTAGACGATATTAACAAACCAATCCTAAGTAATAAGATTGAAACATTCATCAAAAACTTCCCCAAAAATGAAAATCCTACAACTAGCCACTTCACGGGTAGATTCTACCAATCATTCATTCAAAAAAGATGTAATACAAATCTTGTTCAAACTCTTTCAAAAAATTGAATAGGGAAGAACACTACTAAACTCATCTTATCAAGCCAATATTACCTGTAGCAGTTTGGTATTATTTATGAATTTCAAAAATAGATACTGGATTGTGTTTGCAAACTAGTCTGTTCCTCTGGGCATATTAGAGTGTATTAAACTCAGAGGTTTCACTTTTACTTGATTTACTTGATTAAATTATGACTAGGGCTTTGATTGGGCCACATCAGTGGGATATTGGTGGGCAGGGACTCACAGAGAAAACAATACAGCAGAGTAGAGAGTTGAGTTTTAATGCTGGAGCCCCAGGAAGTAAATACACAGAGAAGCAGATACATGAGGAAAGAAAGAAGACACCATTAGATACAGCAGAGGCCCTGGGAAGAGAGATGAGCCATTCACCTGAGAGTTTACAGCTGGCCTTGTGGAGAGACCAGAGCAGCTGCGCCCAGAAAGAGATGAGCTCTCTAACCTACAGCTGAAAACAGGAGGAGCTGGGAGCATGGAGCCTTAGGAGGAAGAGGGAGACTGAACCCTCAAAGAGATCGGCAGCCATCTTGCTCCAACATGTGGCAACAGACTTTGGTGAGGGAAGTAACTTACGTTTTATGCCCTTGAGATTCTAAGCTTCTACTCCAAATAAATATCTTTTATAAAACCCAACAGGTTTCCGGTACTTTGCATCAGCACCCCTTTGGCTAACTAATACATCACCCTATACATCACCCTAATACCAAAGCCAGACAAAGATACTATGACAAAAGAAAATTACAAACAAATTTCTCTAATGAATATAGATGTAAAATCCTTAAAAAAATATTTTCTAAATGAAACCAAAAGCACATTAAAAGATTTATACACCATGGGGAACAGGAGTTGCTCAGCGGTTGAACTCTGGCTTCCCATGTATGAGGTTCCAGTTTCAATCCCCAGCCCTGGTATCTCCAAAGAAAACAAAAAACAGAAAACAAAGAATTATATACCACAATCAAGTGAACGTTATCCCAGGTATGCAAGGGTGGTTCAACACAGAAAATCAATTAATGTAATATATTAAATTAATACTTGAAGAAGAAAAATCACATGATCATCTTGATTGACGCAGAAAAGGCATTTTACAAAAACAGGATCATTTCTTGATGAAAACACTCCAAAATATAGGAATAGAAGGACAGTTTCTCATTATGGTAAAGTGCATATATGAAAAACCCATAGCTATCATTCTACTCAGTGGTGAAAGACTGAGATCGGGAAAAAGACAAGGGTGTCAACTGTCACCACTTATTCAATATTGTGCAAGAAGTTCCAGGTAGAGCAATTAGGCAAGAAAAAGACATATAAAGCACCCATACAGGAAAGGAAAAGTAAAACTTTTGCTATTCACTAATGATATGATTCTATATCTAGAAAATCCCAAAAAATCCATAACAAAGCTACTAGAACTAACGGACAAGTTCTGTCAAAGCTACTAGAACTAACAGACAAGTAAAGTGGTGGGATACAAGAATAATATGCAAAAACCAGTAGCATCTCTATGCACTACCAGTGATCAATCTGAGGAGGAAGTCAGAAAATTCTATTTATAGTAGTGACAAAAGAATCAAATATTTAGGAATAAACTTAACCAAGGATTAAGGATCTGTATTCATAAAACTACAAAACATTACTAAAATAAGCCAAAGAAAACCTAAATAGATGGAAGGACATTCTGTATTCAGGGATTGGAAGACTAAATATCATTAAGATGTCAATTCTTAACATCTGTAAACTGATTTACAGATTCAAGGCAATCCCAATAAAAATTCTAACAGCCTTTTTTACAGAAATGGAAAAATCAATTACCAAATATTTTGAAGGGTAAGGGGCCCCAAATAGTCAAAAAGTTCTTTAAAAAGAAGAATAAAGTTGAAGGACTCACACTTACTGAGTTTAAAATATATTATTTAGCTACAGACATTTAAAAAAAGCATAGTACTGGCATAAAGATAGACATATTAACCAATGGAACTAAATTGAGAACTCAGAAACAGACCATCACATCTATGGTCAAGTGATTTTTCACAAGGCTATAAAACACACAACTGTATCAGAACAGACTATTGAACAAATGATTTGGGAGAACTGGATATCCATATCTAAAAGAAAAAGGAAGCCTATCTCACACCTTATACAAACGTCAAAACAAAATGGACCAAGAGCCTAAATATAAAAGGTAGAACAATAAGACTCCTAAAAGAAAATGTTAGGGAAACAGCTTCAAGATCTTGTGGTAGCTGGTTGTTTCTTAAATCTTAGGACCAAAGCACAAACAATGAAAGAAAATATAGATAAAAGGGATCACCTCAAAATTAAACACTTTGTTCTTCATATGACTTTGTTAAGGTGAAAAGTTAGCCTACTCATTAGGAGAAAATTTGGGGGGGAACCATGTATCTGATAAGGCTTTCATCTCCATGCTATATAAACAGATAATACAACTCAATAATAAAAAGTTAAGCAGCCCAACTAAAAAATGGGCAAATTTTTCCAAAGAAGAAACACAAATACCCAAAAAGCATATGAAACAATGTACAACATCACTAGCTATCAGAAATGCAAATGAAAACTAAAATGCGATATCATTTCACACCTTACAGAATGGCCATTATTAAAAAGGCAGAAAACTACAAATGCTGGAGAAATGGGAACACTCCTTCACTCTTGGTAGTGATGTAAAATAGTACAGGCACTGCAGAGGACAGTTTGCTGGTTCCTCAGGAAGCTAAACACAGAACTGCCATATGATTCAGCAATCCTGCTACTAGGAATATATTCAGAAGAACTGAAAGCAAGGACATGGACAGACATTTACAACACCAACATTCATAGCAGCCTTATTCAAAATTGCCAAAAGACAGAAACAACCCAAGTGTCCATCAGCCAATGAACGGATACATGAAATGTGGTACATACATACAATGGAATACTATTCATCTGTAAGAAGAAATGAACTTGGAATGCATATGACAACATGGATGAAACTTTAGGACACTATGTGGAGTGAAATAAGCCAGACACAAAAGGACAAATATTGTGTATGGTCTCACTAATATGAATTAAATACCATGGGTAAACTTGTGGAGTTAAACAATAGAGAAAAGGTTTGTAGGATAGAATATAGTTAAGAAGGGTGAGCTGATGCTAAATTTATGTAGAATGTTTAATAAGGGGGATTGTATATGTGGGGAATTAGAGTTGGTGGTAACAGAGTGAGTATAATCAACACTACTGATTAAAATCTGATTGTGGCTGAAAGGGATAGTCTAGGGAGGTTAATGTCAATTGAAAGAAAGCTAGAGGATAATCTAGGGGCTGTATAACATAGTGATTTTAGTGGTAGATGATGATTTTGGTAATTGTACAAATACAAGAGTGTTCCTCTATTATGAGACATTAAGAATATGGAAATGCATGGGAAATATACAACTAATGTAATGAATAGACTAGAGTTTACAGTAATATTGCAATATTTTACAGAAATAGCAAAGAAGGTACTGTATCAATGCTAAGGATCAATAATGAGGGGGTATAAAATATATGGGATGTTTCCTATCGTAGTAAGGAAAATTATCTGAAATGAGCTAATGACAGCACAACTCTGTGATGAAACTGAAAGTCACTGAAAGTATAATTTGGATGTATTGTACAAGGCAAGAGACAATATAACATAGTGAACCCCATAGTGAATGATGGACTATGGTTAACAGTACAAATATGAGAACATTCTCTCATGAACTACAACAAAAATATAATACTAATACATTGTGTTAATATTAGAAGGGGTTATGGGAAAATTTTACCAGATATAATCTATGAACTATAAATAACTGTAATGTTATGGCAATGTGCTTGCATCATTTGTAGCAAATGTGTCACAACAACATAACATGTTGGTGGTGGGGCCATGTATGGGAATCTTGTATGGTATGGATGATTGTTTTGTTAATTCACAACATCTCAAATAAAAAATAAAATGCATGTAAAAAATATATGAATGAACTGTTAAGTACTAATAAATCATCATGTATAAAATATAGCTGAAAACTTCCTATATTACTCAGTCAAAGAGGTGCTGATACAAAATACCAGAAATTGGTTGGTTTTTATAAAGGGTATATATGTGAGATAGCTTTACAGTTACCAGGTCATAAAGCTTAAGTTACTTCGCTCACCAAAGTCTTTTGCCATGTGTTGGAGCAAGATGGCTGCCAGTGTCTGCCAGGGTTCAGGCTTCCTGGGTTCCTCTCTTCCCCTGACTTGCTTCTCTCTGGGCTGAGGTTCCTTCTCTTCCTGGGACTGCATTTCTCTCCAGGCTCAGCTGCTGTGCTCGCTCCACAAGGCCAGCTGTAGACCAACAGGCAAATGGCTCTGTCTCTCTCCCTGGGGCTTCTTCCATGTATAAGGAGCCATCTCTATTCCTCTGTGTTCATCTCTTGTTCACTTCCTGGGCTCCAGCTCAAAACTCCAGCATCAAAAAACTCCAACTCTGTCCTTTGTCATGCCTTTTTTTTTTAAGATTTATTTTTTTTATTTATTTCTCTCCCTCCCTGCACCCCCCGCCCCGCCCCAGTTGTCTGCTCTTTGTGTCCATTCGCTGTGTGTTCTTCTGTGACCGCTTCTATCCATATCAGCGGCATCAGGAATCTGTGTTTATTTTTGTTGCATCATCTTGCTGTGTCAGGTCTCCATGTGAGCGGAGCCATTCCTGGGCAGGCTGCACTTTCTTTCGCACTGGGTGGCTCTCCTTACGGGGCACACTCCTTGTGCATGGGGCTCCCCTACACAGGGGGCACCCCTGAGTGGCAGGGCACTTCTTGCGCGCATCAGCACTGAGCATGGGCGAGCTCCACATGGGTCAGGGAGGCCCAGGTTTTAAACTCCCATGTGGTAGATGGACGTCCTATCCACTGGGCCAAGTCTGCTTCCCTGTCATGCCTTTTATCTGTGAGTCCCCACTGACACCCTACTGATAAGGCCCAATCAAAGCCCCAATCATAATTTAATCACCCCCAGGTACAGATCAATTTACAAACATAATCCAATATCTATTTTTCAAATTCATACCTATATCAAACTGCTACACCTATGTTTCAAGCACCTATGTAAGAAAAACTGTAGACAAAACTCTCTAAGTCCTGTCTCATGGAGTTTACATTCTAGTGGGGTTGGTGATAAGCCCTGTGAAGAAAAATAAAGCAGATAAGAGGGATGGAGAGAGTGAGGTGGGAAGAACATGAGGGTAGTTTGTGCATATGTTGTATGAATGATAAAGATATTTGAACAGAGAAGTAAATGAAATGAGAGGCTAAGTCCTAGAGATAGCTAGAAAAGGTGCATTCTGGGACAAGTGAAGCATAAATGCAAATGCCCTGAGACAAAAAGTGCTTGGCATTGTAAGAAAGGTCAAAGAGCCAGAATATCTGCAGTATCTGGAGCTGGAGCCAACTAAGCAAATGAAAGAGAGTGGTAAGACATAGGAGAGGAAGACAAAAGGGACCATAGAGAAGATTTGAATTTTACTCTGAATCTGATGTGAGCCATTGGAAGGTTTTGAAAGAGGTGTGACATTTATCAGGCATGTTTTAAAAGGATCAGTCTGACATTTGTTTGAAGAAATAGTTGCTGAAAAGCAAGGGTAGAATCAGAGAGACCTGTTAGGAGGCTGCTGCAATAAGCCAGGAGAGAGAGGAAGATGGATTGGACAAAACTGGTAGAAGTTGTAAAAAGCAGGTGGCTTTTGCACATGCTATGAAGGTGAAGCCAACAGGATTTTCTGATGGATCAGGTGTTGGGTACCAGAGAAAGAGAAAAGTAAAGGATGCCTTCCAGGTTTCTGAACTGCACAATAGACAGACGTGTCATTTACTGAGATATGGACAAATGCATAGGAGCTGCATGGTTGGAGGAATCAAGGAATTGGTTTTATTCATGTTAAATGTAATATGCCTAGCAGACATTCAGGTAAAGATGAACATCTGGATCTATGTCCAGAGTTCAGGGGAAAGTCAAGGCAGGCAATTTAAATTGGGGAATCAGTATATAGACACATTTTAAAGAACAAGACTGGACGAAGCCAGCAAGAGAATGAATGCAGTCCTAGGACTGAGCCATGAAACACTCCAGTATTTTGAGGTGGGGAAAAAAGAAGGGAAAACTATCAAAAGAGACTAAGGAAGAGAGAACAGTGA
This sequence comes from Dasypus novemcinctus, assembly GCF_030445035.2. Classification (NCBI taxonomy): domain Eukaryota; kingdom Metazoa; phylum Chordata; class Mammalia; order Cingulata; family Dasypodidae; genus Dasypus; species Dasypus novemcinctus. The sequence goes on from NC_080679.1 coordinate 31,152,328, forward strand.
AGTTGTGTGAGAATGAGAGAATTGTGGCCCAGGGAACAAGTAAAGGAAGTATTCCACGAAGGACGAGATCAGCAATAGTGACATGCTGTAAGGAGATTTAATGAGAAAAGGACTGGTGATTAATCACTGAATTTGGCAAAGTAAAAGTCACTGAAAGAAGTTTATATAGAGTTATGAGGATGGAAGCCAATCTGGATTAGGTACAAGCGAGAGTGGAAGGAAATGGCAACAAACTTTTTCAAGGAGGTGTTACTATAAGGATGACCATTTCCAATAGACAAGACCACTAGATCTTGTGCTACAGAGGACAAACATGTCTTTTAGCAAAAAGGTGAATTGTTGCTAGTGCACAAGCAAGGAACTGGGAAACTCTTCCCAAAACCAGTTCAAAGTGGAAATGGGAGCTAGGGGAGGGGAGGGGAAGGGTGAGAAGAGGTAGATGAGAAGAAAAACAAGTTAAAAAAACAAGTAATGTGTGAGGAAGGTAGGTGTAATTTCTCAGTCCTATGTTGTTTTAAGCACATCTAACTTGTCTTTAATTTCAACAGTTAATAAACTACATTTTAGACATAATTGTGTACAAGGCCTTCATGGCTCCTTTCTCAAGGATATCAAACTTTTTGTCTCTGGGAAAAGTTACAGATTCACACCATTCTGTCTGGTTATGCTTTGAGATATTATTCCTGTAAGCAAAACTGAGAAGTCTGGTTAATATCCTTTAGAGAACTAAGTGCAAAGAGTAAATTTATAAAGTTAGATTAATAGAAAACCAGCTTAATTCGTTTTAGAATTTTCAAAACTGTTTAAGTGGAGAGATTTTGATCAGCACATTTCCCAGCTATCAGAGGAATGCTATAAAGCAGAGCCTACGAAATCAAAATGAACCTAGAAGAGGGTCCCCTTTCTATTAAATATGTGAGATATTGCACATCAGTATGCTTATGAAAACAATCCAGCAATGAGGAAAAAATTGGCAATGCAGGAAAAAGGAGACAATTGCATAAGCAATGTCCTTCAGTAGGAGACAGGAGCTGGGATGTTATAGGCAAGAGGAGGGTTGCCCTTAGGTGCCCACATGTATGGTATAGATTCTATGCCAGGAGAGAAGGTGGCAAGTTGGCAGAAGGGGAGGCAGGAACTCATGAAACTTCTCTTATATTTCCTCAGTGAAACAGAAGGAATGTCTGATTTTCATTTAAATATTTATAAATAATTATAATATCTATCATTACATGTAGAATTAATAAAGCTAAATTTAAAAAGCTGTGCCTAGAAAAACATTTAAGTAATTAAATTGTTAACAAAGAAATCTCTGCAAAATTTGCTATAAATAAGCTAAATATTAGAGTTTAAAATAATTTAATTTTCAGGATTTTCATATTACAAATCATAATTTTATTAATTCATTATAATTTAATAAAATCAGATGTTTTTGTTTTATTTACCTTATCTGATATACAAAACCACAAGAAGACCCTTGTAAAACAGGCAAAATGTTGAGCTAATTGAATCAATATAAAGTAATATTCACCACAATTTCAAAACAATAGATAACAATTCAATAATAAATTAATTTAGAATCTGATTTATTCTCACCTTAGAGGATAAGACATAGAGATTAACTGCTATATTATACCATAAAGTTTTTCTGACTATAAAACTGGTTTTTAGCAACTTGCTTTATTTAATACAGAAAAAAATCACTAAAGAAATTATTTCAATAAGGAAAAAAGTAATATGATAGTCTTTCTCTAAGATAAATGCTATTTAAATAAAATATGTGGCAAAAGAAGTACAAACCAAAACATAATACATAAGGCATTATATACATCTTAGGGCATTCAAAAATCATCACATAAAATGAAGATTTTATTTAAACTCACTAAAGCTTCCAGACAATATTATAAGGTAATTGGAAAACTTTATCTATAAACTACAGAACTATATCTCAATAAAACCTACATTCTCCTACATAAGACTTTTATGTTTTGAAGAAATACCCTTGTGCCATTTTTATTTCTCCTTTCATATTCTCTCACCCTTTGAATGAAACTAAAAAGTGTTCAGGTGAGAAACAAAATTGTCATAACTGTTAGAAATCTGAAATATTTAATCCCAACAAACTTATCAATAAATTTATAGCCAATAACAATACATTACTATCCTTAATATTTATTATAAGTTCCATAAATGACTTATAATTATGTAAAAATGGAATATATATATGAATTTTCAGGGAAAAAGCACATGGAGCTTTCATCAGATTTGTCTATGTAAAAAAGTTTAAGACCCACTGCTACTAATGATTAATAGTATAAGAGAATTCCAATAAACAAAGAGATGATATCATAAGAGTAAGGATTATTTTTCCATCATGTTGGAACTCAAGGCATAAGGTATAAAAGACAGAGAAACAGTCATCCAGATAAAAAGGAGCATCAACTAAGAATTTTTCTTCATGTTTTCAGAGAAGAATGGGAAAATATTTCACCAGCAAAGACAAAATTATCTTAATTCCTGCTAAAACTGAAGATGTTGGAATTTCCAGCACCATCACGCTTCCACCATTTGTAGAAGCAGGGAGTTTTTCACATGAAAAGTTAAGGTGAACAAGTTCATTACTAGCCCTGCCCCCATTTATTAAGGCAATATGGAAAACTGGCAAAGTACAACACAATTTATCTATCAAACTCTTACATTTGGACTCTAAATAAAGACATGCTTTAAGTTCTTTCGGTTTCCAGCCAAGCTGAAAGGTAACTTTATTGATACATTTTTTTAAGATTCCCTTGTATCATTCCACAATTTAGCATTGTGTTTAGGAGATAGGGCTTTAAGCATAGCCTGGCTCGGGTTGACTCTGCCACTTACTGCCTGTGACCATAAGTACAATTCCTATTCTCTCTTAGGAGATTAGTTCCCGATCCATAAAATGGAGATAGGATAGGGACTAACTGCTACATTTGTGAGAAAATCAAATGTGAGAATGCAAGAGAACATACGGTACCAATAAAAATGGTACAAAGCCATTCCTGAATGATAAGCCTAAGACTTCAACTTCTTGTTTTTAATCCTTCATATTTAACAAACACTATATTGATTAGGCTGCCTTCTCAATAATACAGTAAATAAATGCATGTATATTTACAGTGCTCAAATTTAGCATATTGTAGACAATTAAAAGTTACTGTTGAAAAAGAATCACAACATTCCTGTGTTTAATTTAATCCTGGTCAGGGGAAAAAATGTTCTTACAGCATGACAGCAAAAACACAAGTCAACTCCTCATCAACTGAAGAAACAGCAATAAATTTAAATACTGAAGGAACAAGTAGTTGTGTAGTATTGAGAGTAAGTAACATATATACAAAATACACATACTGCCCACACATACTGGCAATAGAAGAGATTTTTCAATGGCAATTTTAATTCTAGGCTTGGGCTCTAGAACCTAACCATCCCCACACAATTGTAACTCCAATGCCCAGATTTGAATAATGATAAATTGCCAAATTTCATTTAAACTTTATTAACATATCTTTTTGCAAATTAAATTAATATACTCAATTTACAATCTCTTCTATAATTAAGAAGAAATTAAATATCATAAGTAATTGCCCTATTACTTTGAAGGCATTTTTGTTACTACCCTACACTCAGTGGAATGGTTGGAATATAGGCCAAACTAGAAAGAAGTGGGGATTGAATAGAAAGTAAAAAAGAAAAAGAAAGGCCCTATATTAAAAAAAAAATTGGCTAGAATGGAAAGGAAAGAGAGAGAGAGTGAGTGATCATAAGAGGGAAAGGAAGAAAAGAGCAAGAATATACCCTTCAAGGGAGTTAAGTCCTAACCATGTCAATAGTTAGGAGAACAGTAAAGTGGAGGAAAGGAAATGGATGACATACTCAGATAAGGGTATGATCAAACAACATGGAGGAGTTTGAAGAAGTCGGAACCATAATGAAGAAAGCCTAGAAAAGGGTTTAATTTTGAAGGTAATCTTTTATTTCTGATGTATTTTCATCATTTAGAACAGTCCTTAGCACAGAGCATGTTGTCAGTAAATATTTTTGAATGAATAAATAAATGAGACAGGAGTTAATGTTCCATAGAAATATGGAATAGGATAGGTTTCCATAGAAATATGTATAGATGAATTTTAAAGGACTTCATACTAAAGAAACTTATTTTTTATGTGAAGTGCAAGACAAGACTATCTGCAAAGAGTGAGGAATGAAGGAATGTTATACTGGGAGAGTGGGAGTTTAAGGACAAGGATGAAAGTTTGACTTGAGAATGGAGCTAATTATTACTCCCTGTCAAAGGTTCTCCAAATCTTCATGTACTCTGGGTGCTCAATTTCTTGTTAGATCTAAAAAAATATATAGTACTCATTCAGGATAACATAAATCACAAAAATTAACTTAATTCTACAATATTAATAATATATCAGGACAACTCTGCTAAAGATGATCTCAAGATATTTTTACATCCTCATGGTTAGAAGCTAGAGAAACTATTATTTTAAGACTAAGTAGACTTTCCCCTCTGTTTCTTTAGCGAAGAAGCTCTGAATCAATATTTCAGAGCAGATGGTAGTTTTTTTTTAGAAAATTACTTAAATGAATTTTGTATTACTTAAGTGAATTTTGTTTGATTATACAAGAGCAAATCAAAGATCATAATTTCCAACAGAGAAGTTCAAGACAACATGGCCCAAAGAGCTAAACTATTCTACATAATAATGGGAAAAGGCTATCTTTTTTTCATGGGCAAGATTCTATTTCTCTGGATTATATTTCCTTTATGAAAACCTTTCTTATATAAAAATGGGCCAAAAAATGTATGGTTTTGAATAATATGAGACCTGGGGAACAGTGATATAAAGGCTATAGTTTTATTTTATATTCTACGTATTATAATTCCCTTCTATAATTCCCAAACCTCCTACAAGTCTCTTAAAAGTTATAGCCTAGTGTTCAGCTATCCCTGTAGAACAATGAAGGAAGGACCTGTACCAGAAAAAGCAGCACCAAGGTGAAAGAAAACAGACTCAAGTTGGCAACCGGGCACCTCCAAAAGAGCAGAGCAGGGCTGTCTAAAGAAATTTATGACCGATTATGGAAAAAGACTGGATTTACAGCAGTTAAGCAGGATGAATCTCAAAGTAAAGTGTGCCCTTACAAGCTAGAGAAGTCTAGGGAAACTGATTTGCTAAGTGAATGAACTAGTAATGAATCAAGTGCAGAAAGAGCACCAAACTGCTCTTTGTAGATTGTGCCCTACAAGCAACAAAAGAAAAAATAGATAAATAAGACCTCCTCAAAATTAAACACTTTTGCACCTCAATGGACTTTGTCAAAAGGGTAAGAAGGCAGCCAATTCAATGGGAGAAAATATTTGGCAATCTCGTATCGAGTAAGGGTTTAATATCCATAATATATAAAGAGATCATACAACTCAACAATAAAAAGACAAAATACCTGATTTAAAAATTGGCAAAAGATAATTGCCCAAAGAAGAAATGTAAATGGTGAAGAAACACTTGAAAAAATATCCAGCATCACTAGCAATTAGGGAAATGCAAATCAAAATTACAAGGAGATATCATTTTACACCATACAGAATGGCCATTAATAAAAAGCCAGAAAACTGTAAGTGTTGGAGAGGATGTGGAGAGACAGGAACACTTACTCACTGTTGGTAGGAATGTAGAATGATAAAAGCCACTGTGGAGGACTCTTTGGCTGTTCCTAAAGAAGTTGAATATAAACTTGCCATGTGACCCAGCAATACCATTACTAGGTATATACCCAGAACTGAGAGCAGAGACATGAAAAGACATCTGCACACCGATGTTCATAGCAGGGTTATTCACAATTGCCAAGAGTTGGAAACAACTCAGGTGTCCATCAACTGATGAATGGATCAACAAACTATGGTATATACATCTGTGGAATAATATACAGCGGTAAGAAGAAATGAAGTGTGAAGCATATGACAACATGGATGAAACCTGGAAGACAGTATGTTGAGTGAAGCAAGTCAGATACAAAATGCACTATTATGAACTAAATATATTATGTAAACTCATGGGGTTAATTATTAGAATATAGGGCACCAGAAAATTGAATGAGGGTAGAGAATGAAAAGTCAGGGGTTAATCTGTGTAGAATTGGTAAATCTTTGGAAATGAATAAAAGTGGTGAAAGCACATCATAGTGTTTGTAATTAGCAGAGCTATGATATGGGTATGACAGTGGATGAAAGGAGAAGTCTAAGATCATGTATATGACTAGAAGGAAAGCTAAATAATATAACATGAGACTGTATAAGATAGTAAAACCCCAAGTGAAATATGAGTGTGTGATATTGCACATATGACTTTTTTTAATGAAATATTTTTGTCTTTTTTTTAAGATACATAGATCACACAAATGTTACATATATCCCACTCCCCACCCCTCCCACTCCTCCCACATCAACAACCTCTTACAAAATATAAATACAAATATAATAGAGAGAAGGAAACAAAAGCAGCTATGTATGTCAGGGGAAGCACAGAGATTGTGAGGTAATGAGTTTTGTTTTGTTTTTTAATTATTATTATTGGAATAATGAAAATGCTTTAAAAATGATTGAAATGATAAATGTACAAACTATGCGATTACACCAAATACCATTGATTGTACATTTTGGATGGATTTATGCTTTATTAGTATGTATCATTAAAATTGATTTGTTAGAAAAAAAGATGGTGCCCTAGTTCCAGTTTTGTCCCAGTAAGTTGTATGAAAAAAAAATTCATTACTGGTAACTCTGAGGGACTTAGGCTACCTCATCTGTAAGGTCCCTTCAAGCTCTAGTTTTCCAAGAGTTAATAAGACTTAATAAGTAAAATTCTGATGGTGTTTTATATCACTTCTTTACTTAAATTCCTCCAATAGGGCCCCACCACTTTCAGGATAAAGTCCAAAGTCCTTAATATGGTTCAAAACCCTTCACGATCTAATTCTTAATTATTTCTTCGGCCCCATTTCCAGTAGCTCCTTGTGCAAGCTCTAAGCATGATAGCAAATCAATCTTCCTCTCTCTGTATCTCTTCCTTATTTTCTTTTCATATAAATCTCTCCTTTCTTGAGCCTCTGAACCCATCCCCACTCTCCCACCTCTGATAACTTATGCTCACTCTTCCAGACTCAGTCACTTCTGGGAAGCTTTACTTGACCCTATCACACAGTAAGGTTATTGGATGCCTCTCCTTTAGTATATTTGGCAAATCCTTGTAATGGCTTGTATCACACTTTTCTAATTGTTTGCTTAGTAGCCCTTTCCCTTCATCAGACTACTTAAGTTAAACTTAAGGGTAAAGACCCCCGCTCTTCCTTTGCAAAGGAATAAAGGAATAAACAGTCCTTTCAATATCATTAGTATCTGGCACACGATATGTGCTCAATAAGTGTTTGCTGAACAGATTAACTTACGTTCTTCACTTCAACTAAGAAACCACTACTACTCTGACAAACACGATACAGCACTTCTTGCTTCTAATGTATCATGCCAATTATATTGGAATTAAGTGGGGTTTTTTTCTCTCCTAAATGGTATACCACCTCATCTCTTTCAAAACCAGCAAAATGCCTCCTTAGGAATTCTTTCTAAATTGAAGTCTCACAAAGTTCCTGCCATTTCATCCACCCTCCTCATTCTTCATTACTAAAAAAAAAAATCCTTAACATTCCCAACCCCCTAATTAGAGTTGCACATGTTAATGGATATGTGTATTACCTGAATTTCACAAATGGAATTTTTCTGTCTTTCTCTCCCTTAGATTTAAAATTCTCCACAGGAGTGACTATACATTTCTTTGTAATTCCCCATAGATGGCCTATGCCATAGAACCTGATATATGCTATTGTTTCTCAACAGCTGTAGCTGGCAGCCAAACAAAATAAATCTAAATAGTCATTTATTCAGTTTGATAATTCAATTCCTCCCCTGTAGCCCTGCTATACTGTATGCAAGTTATAAAATTATAACTTTGGAGTAATTCTAATCAAGTTTCTGAATGCCAGAAGTAAAAACTAAAAACATAATAGTGGAAATTTATGCTTGAAATATTTCATTATTTATTGTTGGATCATTTAAATTTTATTCACGGTTTTCATAATTATATTTTAATCTGTTTTGTCTGATAAAACATTTTCAACATAAATTTAAAATATACTTTTATATTTCCTACACTTTAAACCCTTCTTTAAATTTTCCCCCAAGGAAATTATCATTGTCTGCAAAGAATACTTCTAAAACACATAAAAATAGCATTGACTAAATCCACAGTACAGACTTAACAGCAGTTCATAAAACAAATTCCTACCACATTCAGCTATTATTTAAAGAAGGGATTGGCAACATTTTTGGTAAAAGAAAGATAGGGGCTGTGTTCTAAACTTTGTGTTATTTACAAAAAGAGGAGGCAGGCCAGAATTGGCTCACCGGCCTCAGTTTCCTGACCCCAGATATAAAATATTGTTATTTACTGCAATTATTACTTGCAGACTGAAAAAAACATGTCAATTTTTTCCCCCACAAAATAACACTGGAGAAACCTTGTTGGGAAGCTTTAATAAGATTATATGAATGTACAGCAAATATATATTTCTTTTTTTTTAAGTCATAGGATTTTTTTCTTAATTTATTTCTCTCCCCTTCCCCGACCACCCCCCTCCCCAGTTGTCTGCTCTCTGTTTCCATTCGCTATGTGTTCTTTTGTGTCTGCTTGTATTCTTTTGTCAGCGACACCCAGAATCTGGGTCTTGTTTTGTTGCGTCATCTTGCTGCATCAGCTCTCCATGTGTGCGGTGCACTTTTCTTCATTCTGGGCAGCTCTCCTTACAGGGCACACTCCTTGTGCGTGGGGCTCCCTTACACGGAAGACACCTCTGCGTGGCAGGACACTCCTCGCATGTATCAGCACTGCGCGTGGGCCAGCTCATCACAGGGGTCAGGAGGCCCTGGGTTTGAACCTTGGACCTCCCATGTGGTAGGCAGATGCCCTATTCATTGGGCCAAATCTGCTATATTTCTATAGTACAACTATATAGAAGAGTTAAAGATTTCTGATCAAAAGCAGAGACATTTCATATGAAATTAAAGTATCCAACATAGTGTAATCTCATTATAAACTGTCAGCTATGAATAAGGATAAAATTATTTGATCTGCAATATTACCAGACCCATATGCAATAAAGAGATACTTTATACAAATTTTACTTTATGATTACAATATTATGCTAAATGGTATGGTATGCTTTGACTTAGGGGTTCCATAAATACAAATACTCTCAGAGCTTCCTGAAATTTCATCTCATCAATTCAGTTTTCTAAATCTAAAAAGATAATATGACAATAATCACATAATTGTTAAGAGTATGCATAGATCCAGATTTCTCTAAGGGAATCATTTAGCACTTTGGACTGGTCAGACACGTAAGTACTGCAAGTCCTAACACATTCTTAGAAGAAAAAAACAGAACTACATTAATCTTCCATTTCATTAGTACTATAATTATTACTTTTACAAAAATGTAACTTCTAGTACAGTAGTAAGTTTTAGACATTTTTATTAAAAACCTTCACACAATTTCTAGACTTAATAGGAATAGTATTCCTTTTCTACCATCGAACTTTCTCTTTTTCTTAGACTGTTAATGAAAAATGGTTCTCCTATTAATTAACATTATTAGATGTACAATTTAAAATAATGAAATTGAATTCTGTTAGTCTCAGTAGATGAGAAACAAAAAAAAGCAAAAAATAAAAATTGCATCACAGCTGTATTAGCAGAAATTGGAGACTATCTCTATATTTTAAATTAGGATTTAGTGGGAAGCATTATAAACATCTTTATAAAGCATATTAATCCATCTTTCTATAATATACCATGGCTATTAAAGATCAATCTTACATTTTCATATCCAATAATTTAATATTTCTTTAAATAATATTATACATCTGAAAGTATGCCTGGTGATACTATTACTGTAGTAAAGGAATAAAGACAGCATGCCTGCTGATTTTCATAACCAGTAAGTTATCAAAATTTTCAATTAAAACATGAAAATCTTGCATTTAGGAAACTTAAAAAAAAATTACACTTATTTCTAAATGAAAGAATATTTATAGAAAAAATCAATCGATAGTATAATTAGAGAAAGGAAAGCAATTATACTGCAAGTAAAACAAGCAAGCAAATTGGTACTCTTAGTAGGATATCTAAATGCAGGAAATAATACCCTTAATAATTATGCAAAAGATATTAGGGAAGAATTTCATAAGATAGCTTTGTGTCAGATAACTTCATCTGATATTCAATTTTCTTGATTTCTGAAAACCACCTAAACTTAGAATATTTGGGAAGATGATTAATAAAAATTTTTCCATTGAAATTCTAATTATGTGATTTGTGTTTTATGGTTTGAGGGGTTGGATCAGGAAATGTTTCCATCCATTTACATAAACTAAGTCACTTCAGAGTCTTTTAAGATAATTAAAATACATGCATTTTAAATATGTTAGCCTTTCCAGAGAAATATTACTATTAATCCACATAATTTCTTACCATTCAGATTGAAAGCAATCAAGAGTTCTGGTCATTCCCATTTTGATCAGGAAATTACAGAGAAAGTCTTCTACTACTTCAGGCACTGCATACTTTGAAGGAAGAACTGTTTTCTGCTCCTGAAAGTTCAATGTGCATTATTTCTTTTGAGAACACCAAAGCTTTGATTAATGACAGACACAGGCCTTTCATTCATTCATTCATTCACTCATTTTTCCAACAAGTTTTGTTGAGTAACATATGACAGGGACTATTTTAATCACAGGGGATAAAGTAGTGAAGAAAACAGACAAATCTCTTTCCTCATAAAGCTTGACTCCTCACAAAGTCAAGTGAGTCAAAGCTTGACTCCTCACAAAGTCGAGTGAATGGAGACAGAAAATGGACAACAAAATGAAAAATACATAATATGGCAGATGGTACTAAGTGTCTGGGGGAAAATAATGCAGAGGATGAAAGATAGGGAGAGCCAGGAATAAGACAGATATGTGTGTGGAGCTAGGTTACTTTTTATGAAAAGTGTAAAGAAAGACCTTATTGATAAAGTGGTCTCTGGGCACAAATTTAAATGAAGAGGCAGAGTAAATCAATAATGTTCCAGGTATAAGCATCAACATGTACAAAGACCCTGAAGCAAGAGTGTGATTAGATGGTTTAAAGGACAAGGAGGAGGCCAGCTTGTGCTTTGGTTAACATATACCAAAAGAATGGGGGGAAAGAATGGATCTTTTAATTTTTTTAAATTATGATCATATAAGAAATGCAACAATTTTGGCACCTTGATTTTTAGAAACAATATGGAAGAAATAATGTGCAATGGAGGGGGCTGGCACTACTCTTCATAATAAAAATAAATAAATCTCTCAATTAGATCAGGGATCAGCTGTTTTTACAAATAAAGTTCATTGGAAAACAGTCATGATTATTTCTTTATATATTGTCAACGGCTGCTTTTGAACCACATGGCAGAATTGAATAGCTATGATATAGACCTTATGACCCATAAGGCCTGAAGTATTTATTATATGGCCCTCTACAGATCAAGTTTGCCTACCCTTAAACTAGAAAAAAAATGGGGATCTTCTAGCAAGTGAGATCTGAACTTAGGGCCCATGCAGGCTCAGAGCCTTGTGGAGAGAGGATCAAAGACAAGGTTAAAAGCTAGACAGAAACCATATCATGGAGGCAAAACCAGAGGAAGGGTAGAGATACTGTAGATTTAAGCACAGGAGTGATAAATTCAAATTTGCATTTTAGAAACATTTTTTAGGTGGGAGTAGATGGAAGCATAGTACCAGCAGCATGCAGCAACTCAGATGAGAAAAGACAGAAGGTACAAATAACACTTAAATGAGAGAGAAATATGAGGAGAAGGATATGTACGTTGTTGAGGACATAAAAACTGACAGGACTTAAGAACTAATTGAATGAAGAATTGTAAAGAAGTACACATATCAATATTAACTATCTTGATGTTCTCTGAACTGTTTCAAAGCATGAGTTCAGCGAGTTCCTTGACTATTAAAAGATAAAAAAGCGTAAAATATATAAACATTAAAAAATCAAAAAAAAAAAAAAGAAACATAACAATCCTAATGATATTAAAACACAAACTGTATTTTATTTGGGATTTCATTTCATCAACACCTTAATTCATATTAAGTCAAATATACTGGCTTGGAGAATCTATAGGCGAGGCTTTGAGTACAAGCATCCTGGTTCTTTAACTGAAATTAAGTACATACATCAAGAGAATGAGGACTCAGTAATGACTAACATATTGTTGTGACTTAGTCATTGAACCTATCAGAATAATGAAAAATATTTTATATACTAAATTCATTGACATCATGATGTGTAAGATTTAAAACAATGATACTGATTCCTTAGCAGGTCAAGGTCTAAAAAATGAGAACACAAATTCACTGCCCAGACTACTTTTTTGGTTAAACCAACATAATTCTTAGCAAGAAAAATGTTTGATATCCATAACCAGTATATTAAAAAATACCTTAGAACACAATTCTGTAAAAAGGTATATAAGCGACTGTCAACTTTATGGCCTTGGAATACTTTTATATTCTTAAAAATTATGGAGGACTCCAGATTATGTGGGGTATATTGATCCACAATTGCCATATTAGAAATTAAATTTTAAAGTATTTATTTATTTTAAGTAACTATAATGAAACCTTTAAATGTTAACATAGATTAGTATATTTTTATAAAAAATAACTATATTTTCTAAAATAGAAATAATTTAGTGACAAAAGTGGCACTGTTACACATTTTTGTAAATCTCCTTAATGTCTAGAAAGAGACAGCTGGATCCCCACATTTGCTTCTTCATTTAATCTGTTGTGATATGTTGTTTTGGTTGAAGTATATGAAAAAATCCAACATCAGTCAGATATGTAGTTGGAAATTGGAGGACCTCACTAATACCCTGAAAGGGTCTTTGGGACCCCAGAGAACCTCTAACAACACATTGAAAACTGCTGATAAATACACTAAATGATATTTTAGTTTGGCTCAGTCATCAAGGAGTCTTCTCCCAAAATACCTGAATATTCCAAAGAAATGCCCTATATTCTACTTAAATTATCTAAGGAAGAAGAGGATGAAAAGAAAGTATCAGGGAATATTTAAATGATATGGAAGCCTTTTTACTATTACATTTAAAGGACAAAATTCTGTTTTATAAAAATTAGGAGTCATTATGAATGATAGCAATTAAAACGACCCTTAAGATTTCACTCCCACAATTAACAAAACAGAAAATCAGGAACCAAAGGGGCTAAAGAATGACTGCATATATATATGCCAATAATACAGAAGGATAGTGGTTTAGAGGGGGAAACAGCTTGAATAGCTTGAATATAAGTAAAATTGACTTTTTCCATAAAATTACATAGTAATATCTCTAAGAATTATATATATGATCCTATCTCTCCATTCATTCAAATTTTTTTAAATGTTCAGTTTTAGGAAACTGACAGTATAACCAGACTACCCATTTGTAATGGATTAATAACACTTCCTATCTTTTCAATATTATTCTGAGAACCACTTACAATGGTTCATTTACTTTAAAGTAAATGAAACTACATTTACTTCAGAGTTCAGTACCATTCCACCTTTTAAAGAAATTGATAGTATACCAAATACACAATTTTACAAAAGTTTATAAGATAAAACTTGCAATCGAGTTTCAAATTTTTCATCTATTATATTATCAGGGTAATAAATTCCTCCTTTTGTTTTTTTTTTCAATTTTGAGTGGCCAGATATTTTGGGAAGAAGTTACTGGATATACAGGTTGAGGAAGACTACAAAAAATGGAAAAATTTACATAAAGCAGAATAAGGAATGAAGTCTATCATATTTTATCTTGCACTGAGGAATTTTCTTTCTACAAAAGAGTATCACAATTTCACATTTTATAAGAAAGTTTTCATCACTGAAAAAAAACTTCTTAATTAAGTTGGCATGAGACTATAAAGCACTTCTTAAATTATTTTGCTATAATCATTAAATTATTATCCATTTTAAATGAGTTTTCAATTTTACAGGACGGTCATCAATTTTTGTACTTTTAATTAGTGGCAATATAATCAGTAAGCATTCTCCCATTTTATTCCTTGTTGTTATTAATACATAGTCCTCACAAAGAAAAATCATAATATATTAAACATCCTCTTTAAATGGAATACTTTCAGAAAAGGAAAAACACAGAATGCCTCAAAAATAGATGTGGAATCTGTGTACCACACAAAATTCTACAGATGGGTGTCGAAAATCTTTGAACTGATGTCAGTGAGATTAAACAGGTAGAGTTCTAGAGAAGGCAGCACTTGCTGCAAAGTCATGCAAGAATGACATGATGTGGAGAGTGACAATTCAAAGAGAAAATATGACTACTTACCTAAGCTAAAGGCTTGATGATTAATAAATAAAAGTGAAAAGGACATGGCAGGTGATAGGGCTGCATTCAGAAAGTAAGGTAAAAGAGTTAACAAATTTTAAATAACTTACAAAAACTTCACATTGAAAGTATCTCTGCTAAACCAGAGGCTACAAATGTGCTCAAATTCTCACCAAAATATGAGTATCTGTAGCCTGGTCTTGGACAATTTGAATTGCTTTTGCCAGATCTTCTTCACCTTCTGGAATGCTAAAATTATCATCTGGGATCTAAATCACAGAGAAAGAAAAGGATAGGAAGAGTAAGCAGGAATATAAAAATACCATATTTCTTTTTTTTTTTATTTTTTTATTTTTATTTATTTAATTTCCCTCCCCTCCCCCGGTTGTCTGTTTGTTTGTTTTTTCTGTGTCTTTTTGTTGCATCTTGTTTCTTTGTCCACTTCTGTTGTCGTCAGCAGCACAGGAAGTGTGGGCGGCACCATTCTTCGGCAGGCTGCGCTCTCTTTCGCGCTGGGCGGTTCTCCTTACGGGTGCACTCCTTGCGCATGGGGCTCCCTTACGCGGGGGACACCCCTGTGTGGCATGGCACTCCTTTGCGCACATCAGCACTGCGCATGGGCCAGCTGCACACAGGTCAAGGAGGCCCGGGGTTTGAACCGCGGACCTCCCATGTGGTAGACGGACGCCCTAACCACTGGGCCAAAGTCCGTTTCCCATAAAATACCATATTTCATTTCAAAAGTCATTTTTCCTCACAGCAAATAAAAAGATAAAAGAAATGCATTTAATGTAAGATACCAAGTCATTCTGAAGCTCTGTGAAAAATGTATAACTAAACAGGCAGCTTTCTGATTTCCCTATAAACATTACTCCAATGTCA
Source organism: Dasypus novemcinctus (assembly GCF_030445035.2). Lineage (NCBI taxonomy): Eukaryota > Metazoa > Chordata > Mammalia > Cingulata > Dasypodidae > Dasypus > Dasypus novemcinctus. Next base: position 31,167,757 of record NC_080679.1, read on the forward strand.
CTTCTAATAAACTCAAGATTATCTTTATAGGCAACTGCTTTTATCTAAATGGACAAATGTATTCAAACAATTTTGCTGAAAAGAAAGTTAGACCATCTAAATGCTATAGTTTTCTTCCCCCATCCCAGGGATTCGCCACCATTACTTTTTCATAACTCCAAATCTCCAGTTTATAAAAACAAATTTCACTGTCTTAGAGTTAAGATCTTAGAAGAATACTGTCAATACTAATTATTGATATTATGATAGTTTATACTTATCACATGCTTCCCATGTGTCAATCACTGTTTTAAACACTTTACATTTATTAACTCATTCAGTAATTCATGTGATTCATATTAATATTACAGCCATTTTACCTGAAGTAATAAAAAGCCTACCCCCTCTATTTGTCCTTTCTCTTGCCCACCTATGCCACAAATTGGCAGGCTTTTTCTGTATAGCTTTGTTCACAGTTTTTAACATCTACAAGTGACTTCATCTTCCAAGATTCAGAAGTAATGATAGGTCTCACAGGAACAATGAATTAAAGGAGACAGGAACCACTAGACAGAAGTACAGTTAAGCTCAAAAGAAGCAAGGGATCTGAGCCCTAGCTGGGTAGTGAGAAAGTAGAAAATCCTGCCAAGAGCTGTCTGGATTATGTGAAATGCATGCTAGACATAGATGACAGTCTGTAGTATGGGTACACCAGGCAGGAAATCAGGAGCTGACTATGAAAAACAACTAACAGAAAAGCCAAAAGAGCCAGATATACTATCAATCTAAGTGTTTAAACAGAATTATCACATCTCACTCTTAACCACCTGACAATAGCTAAATACATGGAAAAATGAGCAACATTTAAGGAGAAAAAAAAATAAGTTTGCTTACATATTTAAGAAAATGAAATGGATATTTCATAAGAATGACTGCAATTATTATACTTTAGAGTATAAATACCTAAAAGGAACAAATTACCTCTTCATATTCATAGTCATCTTCAGATGCTTCAGTTATGGTGACCTCTGAATATCTTGTCAAGTGTTAATCTCAGAAAAAAATATGGAACAAAATTATTTTCTTTAAAATCAACCTGACATTAAAATAGAGTATTGGATCCTATTACCTCACCAAGAAGTTGGAAAATACATTTAATTTAAGCTCTTTTTAAAAGCTTTCCTTCCCCCTGCAGCCTACAAACCCAGGGCATGTTTTAAAACAAAATAATTTTAATTATTATTCTTAATTATTATTCTATAAATTCAAATCTATGAAAAGCTATACTTCTATCAGTCTGTCTGTCTGCCTGCATATTTACTAATAATTTTCAGCTGAGTTCTAAAAAGACTTTAGTCGGTTTAAAAAATTATACATAAGATAGCAAATTAGAAAGAGAGGAGAAAGTTATGACAAGAAAGTTATGACAGTAAATTTTTCAAATTTATCTTAAACCACACTGAATTTTCCGGAGTTCCTAAGGTCAATTATTCATAATGCAGCATGATATCTACATTTAGTTTAAAGTATTGTGAATGAACAAAACTAATAGCACAGAAATATTTAAATACAAGTGAATAGCAAATTTTACTGTTTCCTTAGGCTTCTCTAGGGAAACAGGACCGGATATACATATATATACATACATATATACATATATTTATCATAAGTATTATAAGATTTTTTATATGAATTAACCCAGTAGAGCAGGCTGCAAACTGGGAACTCCAACAAAGATATTCTATGAATTCCCCAGGAGAATATGCCTGTCTAAAGTAGAGATGGAAATTCTCCCTTGTGACTGCTGAAATCATCACTTCCCCTTTTAAGGCCTTCAACTGATTGAAAAAGACTTCTCTCATTGTTGAAGACAATCTCCTCAGTTGATTGTAGATGTAATCAGCCACAGATGTAATTAACTTACTGATGATTTAAATCCATGAAATATCTTCACAACATCAGGTCAGTGCTTGCTTGAACAAAAAACTGGACACCGTAACCTAGCCAAGCTGTCACATGAACTTAGCCATCACAAATATTTCCACAAAATATTTTAAAATAAATCTCTACTTTTTTTCTTGTATATCTCAATTTTAAAATTAAATTATCTTTATAGAGGGAGTAGATGTGGAGCAAGCAGTTGAGCGCCTGCTTCCCATAGTGGAGGGCCTGGGTTAGGCTCTTAGTGCCTCCTAAAAACAAAAAACAACAAGCAAAACAAAATGAAAAACCAACTGAGAGGAGTTGATGTGGCTCAGTGGTTGCGCACCGGCTTCCCACATACAAGATTCCAGGTTCAATCCCCCTCCCTATCATAAAAAAATGTATATATATATATATCTTTATAGAAAATACAAACTAAACTTTAGACAAAAGTAAATTATCCAGAATCATAATTCAGTATTTCCTAAATGCTCAAGAAATAAATATCAAACTAACAATAAAATGATTATAAGAAAAATAATTCTAAGAGCACTGCTTCAAGGCTTTCAAAAACTACAAATTCCTCTGATTACATATGAAAACTTCAAGATAACATTTTACATTAAAAGAAATAACAATGCATACCAGTAATGCTATTTTGTTGATCGGTCACTCACTTTTTCCAATTTTACTGACATGGTTATACCAAGTTTAAAAGGTATGAAATTGAGCACTTTAAAGGACATTAATGGCTATGCAAATCAAAGATGAAATTACCTTATTTTGCATTTTGCTCCTGGTTATAAAAATTATCTGTGTTATTTTGTCTTCCAAGAGTTAGCTCAAAGTATCTATACAGGCATAAGGAGAGACACACAGACCAATGGAATCGAATTGAAAGTTCTGATATAGAACCTCATATATATAGCCATATAATATTCGATAAAGCCACCAAACCCTCTCAACTGAGAGAGAATGGCCTATTCAACAAATGGTGCCTGGAGAACTGGATAGCCATATGTAGAAGAATGAAAGAGGATTACGATCTCACACCTTATACAAAGATCAACTCAAGATGGATCAAAGACCTAAATATAAAAGCCAAGACCATAAAGACCTTGGAAAGCAGTGTAGGGAAACATCTACAGGATCTTGTAATAGGAAATGGATTCATGAATATCACACCAAAAGCACGAGCAGCAAAAGAACTAATAGATAAATGGGACTTCCTCAAAATTAAAGCCTTCTGCACCTCAAAGGAGTTTGTCAAGAAAGTAAAAAGGGAACCCACACAATGGGAGAAAATATTTGGCAACCATATATCTGATAAGAGACTTATAACTTGCATATATAAAGAACTCATATATCCTGAAAATAAAAAGATAAACAACCCATTTAAAAAATGGGAAAAAGATTTAAACAGACAATTCTCCATAGAAGAAATACAAATGGCTAAAAAGCACATGAAAAAAAATGCTCCAAATCTCTAGCTATCAGGGAAATGCAAATCAAAACTACAATGAGATACCATCTTACTCCCATAAGATTGGCAGCTACGAAAAAAACAGAAGAATACAAATGCTGGAGAGGATGTGAAGAAAGGGGAACACTCATCCACTGTTGGTGGGAATGCAAAAGGACAGTTTGGCGGTTTCTCAAAAAACTAACCATAGATTTGCCATATGACCCAGCAATACCACTGCTGGGTATATACCCAGCAGAACTGAAAACAAGGACACAAACCGATATATGTACACCAATGTTCATAGCAGCATTGTTCACTATCGCCAAAAGTTGGAATCAACCCAAATGCCCATCAACAGATGAGTGGATCAATAAAATGTGGTATATACATACAATGGAATACTACTCGGCTGTAAGAACAAATACACTACAAACACACGTGATAACATGGATGAATCTTGAGAACCTTATGTTGAGTGAAGCAACCCAGGCATTGAAGGACAAATACTACATGACCTCAATGATATTAAATAAGCAAGCTGCCTCAGAGAGCTAGAGACTGGAAGATAAGCTTACAGGAAATTGGGGGGTGGAGGAAGGATGTGAGCCGACGTCTGCAGGGGTGGAATCTATGATGAGCTGGCGGTAAGTATGAGCACAAAAAAGAGATAAAATGGGGGCAAGGGGTTGCCTTTGGGTGGGGTTTTGTGCGTTTGATGGGGGCTGGGGATGGGCAGATGGGTAATCTTGCCCAAAAATTGGGGGAGGGAGGGGCAACATACGAACATAGGAGAGTGTCAGGTGTTGGTCGAGAGTAAAATGCTGAGAAAATCGTATCAAAATATAATTAGGAGGGTTACCTGTTTAGGATGCTTGGAGGGGATGGTCTGATGCAGGATGGACTCCTGGGAAATGTCTGAATGCTCATTTTGCCAAAGTGGGTTGTACCATTGGATAGAGACCCAAGTACTGAGAGTGGGGGTGGACCCACATCCTGGGGAGGACTAAAGCCATCAAATGGAGGGAACTGTATCTCTCGAGAGAAAGGGTGGTTCCCAGGGCATTAGGGCAATTGAGCAAGTTAGGCCCTGAACACTGTTGCAAGTATCTCTGGACGTGGCTTCTTAGGAAATGGAGGTTGGCTGTCACTGTGGGCCCCAAGGGGAGGGGAAAATGGATGTTGAATGGATGGAACCAAGGTAAATGTGGGGTAAGAGAGGAGTTTCGTGAGAGTACACAAGGATGGATATAAAACATGTAATATTACACCATAAACATATAGGGGATGACAGACTAATAATGTAAACCATAATGTAAAACACAGGATAACTAAAAATTTAGAAAACTGTATATCCTAAAGTATGGACCACAATGTAAGCACAGATGTCACCTTGTTTGAAAGCTATTGTCTCAGAGTCTGTACATCAGTTTCAGTAAATATGATATGAATAAGTTATAAGATTATCGCTGTGGAAGGGAAAAGGTTTTATGGTGGATGTGTGGGAGTACTGTATATTGTATATATGAATTACTGTGATCTAGGGCTCTTGTGAAGAGAAGCTCAATAATTAGGAAAAAAGAAAAGAAAAAAAATAGGATGTAGAATTTTTCCAAATCAATACGTATTCTGTATCTAACCTTTAAACCCATCGCTATATTCCATTTTACTAGTAAGGGATCCTGACATTATATTGGGCTTTACTTTTCAGAAAGTTTTGGATCACAGAGTGGTTCAACAATGGCAGCAGAGGAATACTGGTATGGAATGTTATTGACAGGCGATATATGGTTGACAGGGAGCTATACAGGGCATACGTCCAGGGTGCATGGAATGTTTGGATATACTCATAGTGGCAACAATTAAAAACTACAGCTGGAGGGGTACTGGGTTCCTGGCCGGGGGTGCTCTGTTGTGGTCCCTAGGGGAGCAGCAGCAGTCCCCCAAGTGCAACGGTAAGGACCAGGAAGGAATAAGGGTCCAACAGTGAGCCCCTGATACTAATGACTATGCTTGTGAGCCTATATGCCTGAAATAAGAACAAGGCCTAGAGCAGCACTGTGCCTAGGAGTTTCCTCCTGACAGCCTTCATGTTACTCAAATGTGGCCAGTCTCAAAGCCAAACTCAGCATGTAAATGCAATGCCTTCCCCCCAGCGTGGGACATGACACCCGGGGATGAGCCTCCCTGGCACCAAGGGATCACTACCAACTACCAACTGATGATGCAACTAGAAAATGACCTTGAATTAAAGGTTCAACGCGGACCAGCAGAATATCCCTGTCTACATGTAATAACAGGAGTTAAAAATGCTGTTTGACCTAAATTAAGGGGGAAATGGAAAGGACAAATGAGTTTATATGGCTATGAGTCTCTACAAAAGAGTCTGGAGGATGTCAGAAGGATTGCCCTTATGCACACCTGAGCAGAGTCTCAGAGACAGATAAAGTAGATACAACGCCAGGTATTGGTCCTTTTGAGGGCTAAAGAGACCCACGGGTTCTAGGGTCATGGCAGATGGGGTTCACTGCCATGTCAGTTGGCCCTTCTTTGGAGCTGGTGTTTCTGCTTGATGGAGCTGGACACAGATGGGATCTCTTTTCACAAGGCTTTCATGCTACTTTACTGGAATTGTAGTTGGTGCTGGGGTTTAAGATATATCTAGGGGATTTGAATCTCTGGACTGACAATATGATAGCCAGGCCCTGAGCCTTAACAGACTTCAACTCCTACACTCTGATTTATTGGACTTACCCCACTCAGCTAACATGGAGTTGAAGAATGTCAACCACCACACCATGGAGCCTAGAGTGCCTACAACTGAAAGCAGGAGGATTGCATCCAGTATCCATGTGGAATCTAAGCCTTCTCTTGACATAGAGTTGCAATGGACACAACCAATCCAAGGTCCACAGAGAAAATGTGGCATTGGTGTGGGAAAAGTGGCCATGGTGGCTGATAGGTACGGGGAATGGGAGGAAGAGATGAGATGTGGAGGCGTTTTCGGGACTTGGAGTTGTCCTGGGTGGTGCTTCAGGGACAATTACCGGACATTGTAGATCCTCCCAGGGCCCACTGGATGGAACGTGGGAGAATATGGGCTATGATGTGGACCACTGACCATGAGGTGCAGCGATGCCCAGAGATATACTTACCAAATGCAATGGATATGTCATGATGATGGAAGTGAGTGTTTCTGGAGGGGGGAGTGGTGGGGTGGGGGTGGTGGGGTTGAATGGGACCTCATTTTTTTAATGTAATATTTTCACAAAATGAATAAAATTTTTTAAAAAAAGTATCTATAACAACATGTTTTCTATAATAATAACAGATAATACCTAACATAGTGTTAAATTGGAGATAGGCACTGTTCTAGGTATTTTACTGGTATTCACTCATTTCATCCTCACCCTGTCTATGACGCTAGAACTATTATGATCCTCCTTTTATAGATTCAGAACCAGTGCCATAAGTTCACACAGTTAATACATAACAGAACTGGGAATTAGCCTCAGAAGTTCTGGCTCAACTTGCTATACTGCCTCTCTTTGAATCATTCTATATGGATGTCCCATGCTATTTTATACCTGAACAGTTTGTTGGTGCTCTTCCACAGTTTCGCAGTGTTCTAAACCTCTGAAAAATAGGTGGTAGTTTCCTCATTACTCAGTCCCATCCTAAGTAAACATTCGTAACTATTTGCCTTATCCCTATTACTTACAGGAAAGACAAAAGCCTAATTCAATTATGACTGCTCCTAAGGTACCAGTAACTTGTCAAAAGACCAGTAATTTATTCTCAAAGGAGAATGTCTCTCCCAATAATATGCTGAAAATAATTCAGGCTCAAAAATAACTAGTAAAAAGTATATTAAACAACAATAACAAAAAGGTAAAGCTACACACCCATAGTCTTTCCTATAATCTTGAATTCATCCATATTGTGTACAACAAGGAGTGCAGTATTTACCTGTATTAGTTATCTAATCCTGTGGAATAGTTTTCCACTATTTGTCTCACTTTCTTTTAATCCCTCACTGGTAGCATCCTTAAAGGCCACCACATTTCCATTGACAATCTGTTCAAGATATTATAGCTTTCACTAACTCCCTCCTTAAAAGTATTTTCAGCTTCTACACAACGTCCTGGTCCAAGGCCACTCCCATACCTTAGAGTGTGTTGTTACGGTAGAGACCTACTATCAGATTCCAAAATCTATATTTGTTATGTATTCCTATATAAGAAACATTTATTATCTTTACAGTTTCTGTGGGTCAGGAATTCAGTAGCAGTTGAGTTAATGATTCTGGCTTGTGGTGTCTCCTGAGGTCTCAGTCAAGATGGCAGCCAAGATTGCATTCATCTGAAGTCTTAGCTAAGGTAGCAGGATCCACTTGCTGGTTGTTGCTGGAGGCCTCAGTTCCATCCCTTGTCGGCCCATCCACAGGCTGCTTGAGCATGTTCAAAACCTGGTGGCTAGGTTCCCACAGAGTAAGAAACCCAAGAGAACAAGGTGGTAGCCACAATATCTTTTCTAACCAATCCTCAGAATTCATCTATCATCATTTCACAATATCCTATTGTTTACAGAAGTCAAGCCTATCCAGTGTGTGAGAGCAGGAACACCCCACCTATACAAGAGTATGAATACGAGGAAATGGGGATCACTGGAGGATATTTTAGAAGCTGGCTATCATAACTCCTCATAGAGTTTCATGAATATTAAAAAAATTAATATAGAGAATTTTAAAATAGTGCCTGGCTTATAGTAAATGTTATGCAAGTGTTTGTTACTACTATTTTCCTTGCTCTGGATAGAGATGAGTATCTGGAAAAGTCTCATAAATCCCCCATGTTCCAGTTTCCTCAAATGCTAAGACCAATGGATAAATAAAAGGCATTCTAAATCTTCCTCTATTCTAGATTTATATTTTTCTCTGACACATTTTATATAATAAGATTTCCTAAGGCTCAACTAGAAAAACTGAGCCTCTTTTCTACAGAAAGGCATACTCTAAGAGACAGCTACTAGAAACTGATTCTGTAATCAGCCATTGGTCTTCAAGTCTCAGAAAAACAATGCTTATAGTATAATAAATTTCAGTGAGAAAGAAATATTCTGAAATCATCTGGACAGACTTTAAAATTGTAAATAAGCCAACTCCTGACAAGATTATTGTGAGGAAGAGACATCAAAGAATGGATTGTTAAACACAGCAATACGTAGAGAAAAAAGTGATTTGCCCTCAAAGCATAGCAAATATCAAATAACACTTGTATACTCTTACCCAGATAATATGATAGGCAACTGTGTTTAGTTGTTAACAATATATTCTGTTTCTTAAAGCCAAAAGAAGAGAGGGAGAAAAATAACTACCATTTTATAAAACTTAAAAAGTTTTTTCTCATGAACCATAATAATATCCTCTCTCACAACAACCCTGTGAGATTAAATGGCGCAGATACATAGAATCTCTATGTTGAAAATGAAGAAACTGAATCAGAAAGAGTAAGACTTTGCCCAAGATCACACAGCTATGAGTGACAGAAACAAGCTTCTTGACTATCAACACCATAAATTTTCTACTACTCCATACTATTTATACAGTAACATAAGAATATGCAATTATTACCCACTATATAGATGAACTCTTACCTATTTGTTTTCCACACTTTCCACCAGACCCTAGAAGGAGACAAAGAAAAGAGCTAGGGGGTTACAGATCCAAAGATTAAATTGATCAAGGGCAAGAGATTAGTAAGACAAAAGGTCAGGAACAGGAGAAAATGCCCCAAATAGGAACAGATAACCCCCTTGATTGATGTTTAAGTTCACGTAATATAATTTGTGCAAAAAATCTTCCCAGAGGCAAGTCAGTTTAAATGTGATGCTTCAGTATTATTGAAACATGCCTTGGCATGTACATTTGTATGCATCTGTCTATCTGGCTGGCTAACTCTTAACACATGAACAAATATACAAATGAATCCCAAAATTATTTTGTATCAGTTAACAAAAAGGCATGTAGAAAAAATATATAAAAATAAATGAATATGGAAATAAATTGGAGAGAGGGAAATAGTAGAAATAAGATGAAGGTAAAGATGCAATGCATGCCACAAGGTCTCCTTCATTTTGTTAGACATGAGCGACAGGTTTGGCTCTAAGCTTCCCAGCAGCCAGGGTAAGGAAGGATACAACTGTAGTATCCATCGATGAAAACAGATGAATTCCTCAGCTGATGTACAGCAATTTTTGGTTCTGCAGCCTGAGAGAAATTACACTCTTGGGTTCTCATAAAGAGAACACTGTGTACTGTACAGATATTGATCCCCTTGCCCCTGGGGCAGCCTAGAAGACAGAGTGAAGCAGGATTTAATGGAACAGTGTGTGAAAAAGAACTGCTTTAGACAACATTATTGGCAGAATGGAAAAGGGCAATTAATCAAGAATTCCCTAAATGACAAAACCCTTCACTCTGGTCCTCCTTTAACTGGACAACTTTCTCATTTGTAACTTAATCTCTTGGGTGATCCTACTCTCCAGAAAATGTCCATAAAATTATAGCTGGTCACAGTTCTCAAGCAAAGTTATCGTTCCACTGCGGAATAATAAGCTCGTATTCTGGGTTAAAAGCAATTTTCTTAATGCCATGTTGGCTCTCTTTGCCTATTATTCCCTCAAAGAACATCTCTGAACTTCAGTTCCAAAATTCTTTTTTTTTCCACCCTGTCTGTCCTCTATCACCAACACTTCTCCTCAGATCTGGTTCTTGCATTTTCATGTTTTGCCTTACTTGACAATATTGTCCCTGGTTTTCTAATCTGCTCTTGCCTAGATATCTGTCTGTAGCTCCCCTTTCCTCCCTGTCTTGCAGCCACAGTTCACATCACCACTCATTTTCAGGCCAGGCTCTATATCCCTGTGTCATAGCCTAGATAATAATCTGGGCTCCTACTCCTACTGCTGCCCACACCTCCACTTGTCCCAGAAGGAATTCAGTAAATTTATGGAGCATGAATTAGATCCCTGGTACTTGGTCAGCATGGGTGAACTAACAGGTAGTTTCTGCACTAATGGATTCTGCAGCAGTTCCTGACCTTATAGATCCTATCAGAAAATAAGCCAAGGCGATACCCATGCTGAAGGTGTCAGGAAGCCCTCAACCCATTACAGTAGTGCAGAAAGCATATTTATGAGAAGCCTCAGAGAAGCATTTAAGCTAGCCTAATGGAGCAGAGCTCGAGGTGACAGTTGGTATAAAGGAGTCACAAACAAGGTTTTGCAAATGGACCACAGCCAGAAACCAATGAGCAATTTTCAGATGTGTGCAGCATACCAAGTTCATCACACACTGGTCTCTTCCACAGCTGAATTTCTAGGTAGTGATCACTGCCAGCAGCAGCATCTTTATAAGGAATTGGAGTGAAACATACAGCTAATTATATTTTACATGATTTCCCAAAGCTCCTATAGGCAGAGCTTTATAATCATTGCTATCATTTTAGAGCCAACGTTCACAGAAGCAAACTAAAATCTAGCCTGGATCTTCCGTGATCAACATTTAACTACTAAACTGACATTTTTTAAAAGTACTATAGATAGCAACCACCACAGGAATGTTCCCTTTCTTAAGAATGTTAGTTTAAATAAAGTAAGTTACCCAAACAATATAAACCAAATATGGCAAATAATTAGCATTCTTGCTGCCACATTCTCCATTGCTATTCACCCCAAGCAGTCTTTCCCACTGAGTCTTCATGAATCGCAGAACTCTTATTAACACCAGATACCACCCAGCCACTACCAATTCAACAGGGTTGTCAAGGGTGGAAATGTATCAGCCACCCCAGTCCTAGACAGCTATTGTACATCTTCTGCCTCAGAACCTGAAAAATAAGTTTCTTTCAACATAGAAGACTCACAATTCTCATAGTGGGTGATGGTGCAAGGTTTTCCAACTTCTAAACAAATAGATCAAAGATATCGCTCTACATATTACACCTTTATCTGAGACTATAAAGGCTAGAGATCAAGATGTTTGTTTACGACCTACTCCAAGCAGCATCAGCATCATCTGGGAGTATAGAATCTCAGACTCCACCCTGATTTAATGAATTAGAATCTGCATTTAAACACCATCCCTGAGTGATTCACACTGAAGTTTGTCTATAGAGGACACACAACAAACACATTTTTTCTCTCCAAATGCCTGTGACAGTCGTGAGTGTTAAGTTCAGTACTTTGGGTTTAGTGACATGGTTAGTGGTCTAAATTCTACACTCGAATTGTCTATTCTTTTTGTTTTAATATTTATTGGGTGCATCTAAGCATCCATGGGAAAATCTAGTTTCCCAATGATAATAAGAAATACACTATACAAGTACATATCAGTTATGAAGAAGTTTATTAGTATCTTTCCATTTAATCCTAGGAACATCCCAGAGAAGTGCCATTTCATAACAGAAATAGAGTTAAGATCTTTGGAGGCAGCAAGATGGTGTCAGTTTAAGCGCACACTCACCATCTCTTGCCAAAAACAACTGAGTAGGGGCAAGATCCTGCCTGAGTGAGATGTTTTGGGAACCCACAGAGCAGAGGTTTTAGGGCATCAATCTGGAGGGAGCTAGACAGAGATAAATTATTCAAGGTAAAACCATGAGTTTCTTGCCCTTGAAACTGGAAACTGTGGGACGGCTAAGCCCCACCCTCAAGGCAAAAAGCCTTGACAATCGGATTCAGGCTAGGTACCCAGAGAGAGAGGGAGCATTCTCCAGAGTGGAAGGTTGTGGTGAAGGGTGGAAAGGGGTTTCCTTTCTGCAGGCTGGTTGCCTGGACCCCCTTTGAGCTTTGAGGAGCATACCAGCTGGCCCGAGGTGGCACCAGGAAGAGGGGAGAGGCAAATCTGCTGAGGCAGCCTGATCCACCTAGCCTACCTGGGAGAGGAGAACTTGGCCTGGGAGAGGGCAGAGTCAGGCAATTGACTAGTCCTGTGTTGAAAACTATCAAAAATTTAACTCCCCTAAGGGAGGCGGGGAATAGGAAGCACTTAATAAGCTTCCAAGAGCCTATTTAGGGTCCCCTGGGAGGAGGGGGTGGTCTGGAAGAGGGTTGAGAGTCATTTTTTTCTGCAGTGAGTTCAGTCACTGGAGTCCCATTTGAATTTCAAAAGGGAACTCAACCTGACCAGAATAGGTGAGAGGAGAACCTTTCATATAGGCTATTGCATCCTGTTGCCCTAGGAGAGAAGCAGTAGCAGTAAGAATAGAAAGGCGGCCGGGAAAGACTCCTAATCAGCAGGAATTTATCCAACTGCAGAGTCAAACCTGCCCAAGGGAAAGTGACTAGATAACTTTCTGAAGAGCTAACTGACCCAATGAGAAAGTTTAGCTCAGTGGAGGAGCTTCTTGAGTATATGAGGTCACCAGTTCCATTCCCAGCTCCTCTTAGAGTAGTGATCCACTGGAATATCAGACATCCAGCTGATACTTTAGGACAGGGAAAATACGGACATTATTTTTGTATTAGCTTCTCTTGGATCTCTTATTTTTCCAAATTAAAAAAAAAAAAAGATTACTTTTTTAATCTAACTTAGTTTATTTGCTAAAACACATTTCAAAACCTGCAAAGGGAAGGCAGCAGGGTAATTGGTTGATGCACAAAGGCAGCCTGAGAAGCTCCACAGGGGCCTAAGAGGGAAGGCCATTTTCCTTAGTTTTGATTGACTACTTGTGTATTTGTTTGTATTGTTTTCTTGTTTTTCTTCCCTTTCTCCCCACCCCATTTTTTTTTCTTTTCAATTAGTTGCTACTGGCCTGTTTGTTTGCTATGTTTCTTCTTCCTTGATTTCCCCTTTTCTGTGTATACAAATTTTGTCTATCAACATTATCTCTTTTCCTCCCTTCATCTTTCTATCTTCCACTCTCTGTAGTTGTTCTTACATTCCATCTTTGTTTAGTCCTCAATTTTTCTGGTTTTTATTTCTATTTCATCTGTTTTCTTTATCACCTTTTTTTCTTTTATTCCTTTCTTTTCTCTTTCCTTCTCTCCTCATCATTCTGGCCTTTTAATTCATTCTATATATTTTTCTCTATTTTGTTTCCCATTTCATTGTAGGTACTCTATTTTTTTTTATTCCTATTACTCTACACTATTTACATGAGTTAAATATTCATTTTCCTAGGTCTTATATGGTTCCTCTTCTAACTTTTACTATTATTATTAAGTAATCCTTTTTCTTTTTTAGCTCTTTTGCCTTCTCTGGCCCTATTCTTTTCCCTTCAAAGAAACATAGAAAACAGCAAGGAAATAGAACAAGAATAACAAAGTGTCAAAGAGAAAATTTAAACACAAAACAACAGCTGAATAAAATCCTAGAGAGAAGCTAATCAACAGAATAAACCCATCAAGATAAAAAGATGACCAGAGAGCAACAAAAAATTACAAACCATACCAAGAAACGGGAAGATATGGCCTAGTCCAATGAACAAACTAAAAACCAGGAAGAGATGCATAAAATTGAACACCTAATCAAAGTTGTCCAAACAAATATCATGAACCAAGTTAATGAAGTGAAGGAAGAGATTAAGAATATTAAGACAGTGGGAGAACATACTGAAGAAATTGTAAACATACATAAAAAGATAATGGATATGATGTTGATGAATGGTACAATCCAAGAAATCAAAAATATATTGGAAGCACATGCCAGATTTGAACAGGCAGAGGGAAGAATTAGTTATGTGGAAGACAGTACAACTGAAATCAAACAGATAGTAGAAGAGATAGCTAAAAAGAGAAAATATCCAGCAGGGACTTAGGGATTTGAACAACACAAAAAGCACAAACATATACATATAGGCATCCCAGAGGGAGAAGAAAAGGGGAAAAAGACAGAAAGAATGTTGGAGGAAATAATGGCTGAAAACTTCCCAATCCTATTGAGGGAGATGGATGTACATGTGCAGGAAGGGCAGTGCACACCAAACATTATAAATCCACTAGGTCTACTTCAAGACATATACTTGTCAAACTCTGCAATGCTCAAGGCAAAGAGAAAACACTGAAGGCAGCAAGAGAAAGGAGAACCATCACATACAAGGGAGACTCAATAAGATTAAGTGCTGATTTCTCATCTGAAACCATGAAGGCAAGAAGGTAGTGGTATGACATAGTTAAGGTACTAAAAGAAAAAATGTTTAGGCCAAGAATTCTCTACCCAGCAAATCTGGCATTCAGAAATGATGGATAGTTTAAAATATTCACAAATAAAAAGAAATTAAGAGTATGCCAATAAGAAACCTACTCTTCAAGAAATACTAAAGGAATTTCTGAAGATTGAAAGGAAAAAAGGAAAGAAAGAGTTGGAGGAGAGTGTAAGAACTAAAAAGACAAAAAGAGAAATAAAAACAACATACCACATACATAAACCCAAAGAAAATACGGCTAATGTAATTCCTTGAGAGTAATAACACTGATTGTTAATGGATTAAACTCACCAGTCAAGACACACAGATTGGCAGAATGGATAAGGAAATATGACCCATCTCTATGCTGCCTACAAGAAACCAACCATAGACCTAGGGATTTAAGGAGGCTGAAAGTGAATGGCTGAAAAACAATCTTATAAGCAAACAATAACCAAAAAAGGGTGGGAGTAGCTATACTAGTATCAGACAAAATAGACTTTAAATGCAAAACTATTGTAAGAGACAAAGACGGACACTATATATTATTAAAAGCTGGATCTTTCAAGAAGAAAAAACAATCATAAACATTTATGCACCTAACCAGGGTACCTCAAAATATATGAGGCAAACACTGGAAAAATTATGTGGAGTAATAGATGCCTCTACAATTATACTGGGGGAATTTAATACACCACTGTCACCATTAGATAGAACATCTCAACAGAGAATCAAAAAAGAAACAAAGACTTTGAATAATACATTAGAGGATCTGAACCTAATAGACATATACAGAACACTACAACCAAATATAATGGGATATACATTCTTCTCAAGGGTGCATGCATCATTCTCCAAGAGAGACCACATACCAGGCCATAGAAAAATTCTCAATGAACTCAGAAAGATTGAAATTATACAAAGTATCTTCTCTGACCACAATGGGATGAAGCTGGAAATCAATAAGGGCCAGAGAACCAGATTAGGCACAAAGATATGGAAGTTAAACAACACACTCTTAGACAAACAGTGGGTCAAGGAAGGAATTTCAAAAGAAATCAGTAACTACCTTGAAATAAATGCAAATGGCAACATATCAAAACCTATGGGATGCAGCAAAAGCTGTACTGAGAGGGAAATTCATAGCCATAAATGCATATATTAAAAAAATGAAAGAGCGAAACACAAAGACCTAACTGCACACCTGGAGGAATTAGAAAAAGAACAATGAACTAAACCCAAAGCAAGTAAAAAGAAGGAAATAACAAAGATTAGAGCAGAACTAAATGAAATATAAAATAAGAAAGCACTAGAAAAAAATAAACATAGCCGAAAGCTGGTTCTTTGAGAAGATCAATAAAATTGACAAACCCTTAGCTAGACTAAAAAAAAAAAAGAAGAGAGAAGATGCAAATACACAAAAATATTTCTGACCCCACAGAAATAAGGCATACCACAGAGAATACTTTGAAAAATTAGATGTCACCCAGAAGGACAATTTAGAGGAAATAGACAAATTCCTAGAAACACACAAGCAGCCTACACTGATGAAAGAAGAAACTGATGAATTCAACAGACCAATCACAAGTAAAGAGAAAGAATCACTCATTAAAAACCTCCCAACTAAGAAGAGCCCAGGACCAGACAGCTTCACAAGTGAATTCTACCAAACATTCCAGAAAGAACTAACACCAATCCTACTTAAACTCTTCCAAAAAATAGAAATAGAAGGAACATTAAATTACCTAACTCATTCTATGATGCCAATATTATGCTAATACCAAAGCCAAACAAAAATGCCACAAGAAAGGAAAATTACAGACCAATCTCTCTAATGAAC
Source organism: Dasypus novemcinctus (assembly GCF_030445035.2). Lineage (NCBI taxonomy): Eukaryota > Metazoa > Chordata > Mammalia > Cingulata > Dasypodidae > Dasypus > Dasypus novemcinctus. The sequence goes on from NC_080679.1 coordinate 31,184,147, forward strand.
CTAGATGCTAAAATCCTCAACAATATACGTGCTAATCATATTCAACAACACATTAAATGAATTACACAATGACCACATGGGTTCCATCCTGGGAACACAAGGTTGGTTCAACATTAAAAAAAAAAAAAAAAAAAAAAAAATCAATGTAATACACCACATAAACAGATTGAAAGAAAAAAATCACATGATCATATGTATAGATGCAGAAAAAGCATTCAACAAAAAATAGAGCACCCTTTCCTGATAAAATCACTGCAAAAGATAAGAATAGAAGGAAACTTTCTGAACATGATAGAGGGTATATATGAAAAACCCACAGCTAACATTGTATACCATGATGGAATCCTAAAAGCTTTCCCTCTAAGATCAGGAACAAGACAAGGATGCCCACAAATCACCACTCCTATTTAACATTGTGTTAGAAGTACTTGCTAGAGCACTGAAACAATAAAAAGGTATAAAAGGCACCCAAATTGAAAAGGAAGAAGTAAAAATTTCACTATCTGCAGATGACATGATCTTATACATAGAAAGCCCTGAGAAGTCTACAACAAAGCTTTAGAACTTATAAATGAGTTCAGTAAAGTTGAAGGTTATAAGATCAATCAGCAAAAATCAGTAGCATTTCTGTACACCAATAATGAGCAATTTGAGAAGGAAATTAAGAAAAAAATACCATTTAACTAAAAAAAATCAAATACCTAAGAATAAATTTGACTAAAGATGTAAATGAAATATACACAGAAAACTACACAATGCAGTTAAAGGAAATCAGACTTAAATAAATGGAAGAATATTACCTGTTCATGGATAGCATGACTAAATACCATTAAGAGGTCTATACTACAAAATAATCTACAGATTTAATGCAATCCCAATAAAAATCAACCTAGCATTTTTTACTGAATTGGAAAAACTAACTGTGAAATTTATTTGGAAGGGCAAGAGGTCCCTAAAAGCCAAGACATATTGAAACAGGAAAAATGAAATCAGAGGAATCACATTACCTGACTTTAAAACATACTACAAAGCTATAGTGGTCAAAACTGCATGGAATTGGCATAAGGATAGAAAAACTGACCAATGGAACTGAACTGAGAGTTCTGATATAGATCCTCAAATATACAGTCATACAAATATACAGTCATCTGATATTTGACAAGGCCACTAAGCCCACTCAATTGGGAGAGAATGGCCTCTTCAAAAAATGGCACTTGGAGAACTGGATATCCATAACCAAAAGAATGAAAGAGGAACACCATCTCATATCTTATATACAAAAATCAACTCAGAATGCATCAAAGATCTAAATATAAGAGCCAAGACCATAAGGACCTTGGAAAATAATGTAGGGAAGCATCTAGAGGACACTGAAACAGGAAATGGCTACATTTCACACCCAAAGAAGGAGCAGCAAAAGAAAAAATACATAAATGGGACCGCCTCAAAATTACAAAATTTTGTACCTCAAAGGAGTTTGTCAAGGAAGTGAAAAGGCAGACCTATCCAATAGGAAAAAATATTTGATAACTAAATATTTGATAGAGCCTAATATCCAGCCATATAAAGAAAACCTATATCTCAAAAATAAAAAGACAACCTATTTTAAAAATGGGCAAGTGATTTGAACAGACACTTCTCCAAAGAAGAAATTCAAATGGATAAAAAGCACATGAAAAGATAGTCAACATCACCAGCTATTAGGGAAATGCCAATAAAAATAAAGTAAGATACCATCTTACCCCCATTAGACTGGTAGTCATTAAAAACAGTGGACTACAAGTGTTGGAGAGGATGTGGAGGAATGGGAACCCTCATCCACTGCTGGTGGGAATGTAGAATGGTCCTGCTATTGTGGAGGATAGTCTGGCAGTTCTTCAATAAACTACAGATCTGCCATATAACTCAGGAATGTCACTGCTGGGTATATACCCAAAAGAACTGAAAGCAAGGACATGAACAGATAAACGCACACCAATGTTCATAGCAGCATTACTCACTATTGCCAAAAGGTGGAATCAACCCAAGTAACCATCAACACATGAATGGATAAACAAAATGTGGTATATAAATACAATGGAATATTGCTCAGCTATAAGAAGGAATATAGTACTAACACATGGGATAACATGGATGAATCTTGAGGACCTTATGTTGGTGAAGCAAGCCAGGCATTGAAGGACAAATATTACATGTCCTCTCTGATATGAATTCAGTAAATCAAGCTGACTTATAAAGCTAGAGTCTGGAAGATAGGTTTACAGGAAATAGGAGAAGGCTGTGAGCCAATGCCCATATGGGTGAAATCTAAGATAAAATGAAAATGGGTAGTTGTGCAGTGAAGGGATATGACAGGGGTCCAGGGACACTATTGGGTTGGGTGGTGCAAGTTTGATAGGAGGCTACGGTGGAGAGGATGGGTTGGAAGGTCCATATAATATAGCTTGTGCATGAGTTCAAAATTATCTAATTATATATCCAAGTGTACCTGTTTTCTAGAAAATCAATTAAGTAATATAGGCCCTATAGGCTTTAAATATTCAGAAAGGATGTAGAGTGAATAGGTGTTCAAAGTTACATCCAGACAGAATGTGGGCGATATGTAAATTCAAGCTTACCTGGAGGATAGGCAATATGTTAATTCAAGCTTACCCGGAATGTGGGGAATATGTTACTTCAAAACCTACCTGGTACTCAAACACACACTTTAAACTCTAAGAAAATAACAAAGAAAAGTCCTTTTTGCATAAAAGCACCATTTGACTCCCCACTCTTACATCCTCTGTATAAAAGGGACCCAGAAATCCTAATCAGGGCTTTTTGGACTGGAGTCTGCTGGGCCTGGCCAGCCATAATAAATCTTCCTTCTCAGAATATTCCTGAGTCCTAGCCTTCAATACAGAATCACTGAATCCTTTCTGCTTCCATAACACATGGAACTGGAGAGAGGGTTAGGGGAGGGAGCAGGTGAACACTGGGGATTGGCGGGTACATGGCTGAAACTACAATGTTGAGTAAACTTTTGGCAATAAGATAAGGAAGGGTTACTGGTTTAGGATGTTGGGTGGGGGAGCATTTGGGACAGGATGCATCTGGGGCAGTCTTCTAGAGAATGTGCGAGTGATTATTTAGTCTTAGTGTGTTGTATCAGTGGGGGGAGACCCACATAATGAGTAGGAGGGAGTTGGACTCCCATACTGGGGAGGTGCCATATGTTCTCAGAGGGAAGGGTGTCTCTTGAGAGGATGGGTAGTTCCTCATAGGGGAGGACAGGCTAGTGTGTCAAGCCCTCAGCATTGTTGCAAGTATCTATGAATCTTGTCCTTTAAGGAGTGAAGCCCGGTGGTTGCTGGGCCTCCAGGGGAGTGTGAGGGAGGAATAGAATAGACGGGAGAGGCGGTAGCTAGGGGGCAATGGAAGTGTTCTGCATGATCTTGCAATGATGGATAGAGGCCATGTTAAATTTCATTAAAAATTTATAAAAGTGTATGGTCTAAAATGTAAACCATAATGTAAACCACTGACCATGGTTAGCAGCTATGTTTCAATATTTGTACATCAGTTGTAACAAATGTACCATCCACATGTAAAAAGATTATTAATAGGGAAGGTGGAAAAGGGGGAGGATGTTGGGTATATGGGAGTCCCCTATATTCTGTATGTCATTTTACTGTGACCTAAAACTTCTTTGATGACAAAATGAAAAAAAGTAAGACACTGGGGAAGAAATGGAAGAATATGCCACTGTACATAAAGGAAAATAATTATTACAGTGATGAAAGCCAAAACATTTTAAAAAATGTAATACTTTTCTGTTTTCTTAATATCCCCAATTTTTTTACTTTTAGTTTTACTTTTTCTAAATTATTATGTATTTTATTTTTTATGTTTAAACCTATCATTACTATCTCATTTTCCTAATAATTGAATTTGACAATATTCTTGGCTTCATTTTTTAAGAAGTTTTGGATCACATAGGGTTACAACAATGGGAGGGAAGGATCATTGGTGTGGGGTGTCAAGTGATGGGACATACATGGGAGGAAGTTCACCTGAGCATACAAAAAAGATATAAATATGTTCAAATATTCATGGGGCACTGCCACAGTGGGTAGAGATTCACACAATAACCAAAAGAATACAAATTCCCATCCTGGGGAGCTCTTCCACATTCTCTAATGAAACAGCAATAATCCCTCAAGCAATGACGAGTGAAGAAGGATGGCCCAATGATGGGCCCTTCATCTTGACAACTATGCTTATGAGCCTTTTGCTCTTGAAATTGCAACTTACCCTAACGTTGTAGGATGCCTAAGAGTAACCTCCTGAGAGCTTCCATGTTGCTGAAATGTAGCCACTCTCTAAGCCAAACTCAGCATTACCTTCTCCCTACTGTGGGACATGACTCCCAGGGATGAGCCTCCCTGGCACAGAGGGAATACAACCAAGCACCAGCTGGTGATGCAACTGGAAAAAAACCTTGAATAAAAGGGGGGAAAGGTAAAGACAAATGAGTTTATATGGCTAAGATACTTCAAAGTGAGTCGGGGGGTCATCAGATAGGTAACACTTATGCAGATCTCAGCAGGATTTCAGATGGCCAAAGTAGATACTGCCCCAAATACCAGGACTCCTGAGGACTCTGGAGACACCCAGGTTCTATGGTCATGGCAGATAGCCCCAGAGTTTGGTGCCTTGCCAGTGGGCCCTACTTTGGAGTCCGTGCTCCCACTGTGACAGAGTTGGACTCATATGTGACTTCTCTACACATGCCTCTTCTGCCCATTTTATTTGAACCTATAGTTGGCACTGGAGTTGGTCAGTGTTATGTCCAAGAGACTTCAGTCTCTGGGCTTTCCATGTGACAGCTGGGTCCTGAGCCTCAGCAGACTTGCATCACCTACTTTCCAGTTCATTGGACTCACCCAGGAAAACTAATAAGGAGGTGAGAATAGACAACCACAACACCAAGAAACTGAGAGTCTTCAACTGCAAGCAAGAGAGTCCCATCAATCAGCCATATGGGATCAAAGCCCCCTCTCTATTAGAGGTGGAGTGGGCATCACCATCTCAGAATCCTCAGGATTGGGGAATAAAATATGGACTAGAGTGGACTTTCTGGTATTCTACTATAGTCTTATTTTGCTTCTAATAATGGAAGAAATTACATCATTGATAAGGAGACAGTGGCCACTGGAGGGGCTGAAACCAGGACAGGGAAAAAGAGGCATAATAGGGGGCATTTTTGGGACTTGGAATTGTCCTAAATGACATTGCAATGACAGATACAAGTCATTATATATCCTGTCATAACTTACAGCAAGGAGTGGAAAAGAGTGTAAACTACAATGTAAACTATAATCCATGCTGTGTGGCAGTGCTCCAAAATGTGTTCATCAATTGCAATGAATGTACCACACTAACGAAAGTTGTTGTTAACATGGGGAAAAGTGGGAGGTTTGGAGAGAAGGGCATATGGGAATCCCTTATTTTTTTTATGTAACATTTTATGTAATCTAAGCATCTTTTAAAAATAAATAAAAAATATATTTTTTTAAAAAGACCTTTGTTTTAGGGCATAACTTGTTAAAAAAAAAAAAAAGTGAAAAACAACCGGTATACCCAGTCTTCTGAATCTTTTCACTACACCATCATGTATCTGCAGTTACCCAGCCACAACAATGTTTATTTTTACAAAAAAAAAAAACTAAATGCTTAAAACAATAATACATAATATTCTTAAAAAACAAAATGGCAAAAGTTCAATTTTAATTAAACATAGTTATCAGATACTTCTTCAGAACATACTTCTGAAGAAAAGCAGGTAATTCAGGTGGGGCACCAGTTTAGTGAAATCACACTATATTTTAGTATTTGGAATCCTTAATTTTGCAGTTTAAGAGTTGACCTTGGGACTGCATCCAGTTGATTAATCTAACAGTACTGGCTTAAGCTCACTCAAGTCTCAGAAATTGCTGATAGAAGCAGTGGAGACCTTTTTGGTGACCAGCAACTTATGTCTATGATCTAAGAAGCCAAATTCCCAGTGCTGTAATGCCTAGAAAAAAATGAAATAATAACCAAAAGCTAAATAAGAAATCAGAGGATCAGCACAAAGGAAGGTAGATAACCAAAAAAAATTATTTTGAGAGCTCCTATTTCCTATATTCCATGACTCTTCCTTGAACAAGACCTTTCTTAAGACAAGTAACTCAATTAAATGTTAGTTTCTTAGTACAAACTCACTCCAGCCTGTATCTTCCAAGTGAAACTGGGTACTCCCAAATGTCCATAGCCATACATGAACAGGCAGACCTACAACTGAAAGTCTCACCCAAATTGTGCTGATTTCTAATACAGGACTCATTCACATGAGACAACCAACCTTCTTTCCAAGTTTTTGTGACTCCTACTTGGCCCTTTACATATAAGTAAAATCTACCCTTATATTTTACAATGCTGTATTTATCTTTCGAATGACAAGCTTACCAAAGGAGTAATATACTCCAAGACTAGATTTCTTAAAAGTTCTTGTGATAGCTAAGGTAAGTACTGTCATACATGTTTGTATGTCACCCTGTGTTAAGTTTAAACCATGAAAGCAATAATATTGTGAAGCTCCTCAGAAAATAAACAGATGACACTGATATGCCTGATAGGTGATAGAGGACAGGTGTTGCTGGAGTGTTTTAGTTTCCTAGGCTGCTAAGAGCAGATACCATGGAATTGTTCACCTAAAACACAGGGATTTATTACTTTACAATCTTACAGTTTTGAAGCCAAGAAAATGTCCAAATCAAGGCCTCATCAAGGCAGGGCTTTCTTCCTGAGGACTGGTTGCCAACATTCCTTGGCTCCTCTGCCACATGGTAAGGCAAATGGCAGGATCTGCTGATTTCTCCCTTCTCTTCTGGGTTTCATCAATTTCAGCTTCTTGCTCTGGTGGCTTTCTCTCTTTCTCTCTCTCTCTGTATATTCATTCCATTTATAAAAGACTCCAGTAATAGGATTAAGATGCATCGAATGAGGAGGGTCACACTTTAACTGAAGTAGACTCATCCAAAGACCCTACCCACAGGAATGGGTTAGATTTAAGAACAAGTTTTTCTAGGGTATGTACAGTTCCAAACCACCACATGGAGTAAGAATTCTCCTCCTTCAATACATTCTCTAAAATGCCATAAATATCAAGAGGCCTTTATTGATGAAAGCATTCCCCAAATAGTGACTCTGGCTGCTCCTGATTTTGGCCACATTATCTACAAATGTTCTTTACATTTGAATATTTAAGATAAAAAAAGAGGGTGATTTCCTAGAGCATTCAAGTCAATGTTTTCCAAAGCCTTGCTCATATTGATAACTCATTGTCTCATGCATTTGGAGTATCTGTTCAGTAATAAATAAGGGAAGCCCAGGACCAAATGCAGTAGATCAGAAATGATTAAGAATATGTGAAGTAGAGGACATCCAGTTTCTGATACATTTGTGCATGTTATAACTTTTATTTATCTACTCCAATAACTTAATTAAATTACCTGAGAGTTAAAGACTTTAAACACAAGAAAGTTTCACTTTGGCAACTATCATAACTGCCTTAAGAAACAATGTCAAATAACATTGTACAATCAACTGTTAATTATGCATATAAACAGTGTCCAGGAAAACAGGAATAACTGGCATTCACAAGTAATCCTCCAACTTAATTTTGACTACGAGTTAAACTGTCTCCCACAACTAGACCTCTTACCTGAATACTGAATATGGAAAAGTTGGCTGGTTAAATGACTAACTTTGTTATCTCCTGTCAACCACTTGGTTGAAAAGCAAAATAGTATTCAGCCAACCAAAGAAACAGGAAAAAAGCAAAGATGCTAGATGATTCACAAATTGAATAGTAAAATCCTGAGTGGTCTAGGGTTGCTTATAAATGCGGCTATTTGGAGAACTCTTCTTAAGACAGGATTGCAAACTACTAAATGTTGGCAGTTGTAATTCAGTGGTCTTCCTACACAGTAAATAAATTTGATTTACATTGCTAAAAGTAGTGTTATGTCAGAACCCCAGCATTTATTTCACAAAGATGTTTGCAAAATATTACCTCATTGTGTTTGTCTCACTCAAAAACTAAACTGTGATTAAAGAAGTCATGTCAATGACAACAATAATGACAGGATGCCAGGCTAGCATTCACTAAGCAAGGATTCTAGGTAACTGTATACTTGATGTAGATAAGCTCAGAAAAAAAAATTGTTTTTAAAATAAAAGTATTACTAAAAACACCTGCAAAAGCTATAAAAGTTGTATAAAATCTCACTTAAGACATTTAAGTATTAATATATTTATATTCCTGTAAAAATGATTTTTGCATCCAATAAAATACCATATATTTTCTTTGATCTTTTCAACTAAATTCCCCAAAGCTCCCTGTAGTGCACATGTGTAGGAAGCCTGAGATAGGACAGGTTATTCAGTTTGCTCAAAAAATGAATCAATGCCGGATCTCTGAAATCTTGAATTAAAGCTGAGGGGATTATAGTTGAGCAAATGATATGCTAAGGGAGATTGCGGAGTTTCCTTGATATCTTTAAGAATAAAACAGATAACCACCCTCTCTTACCTGTCTGAAGGAGTAAGATGTCTTTTCCCTATAAACCCTGCCCATCTCTCCAGTACAATTAATCTATATGCTTAGAAGAGAGGAGCTCAAGAAATAGTGAACATGAATATCCACATGAGGATTACCCAATTTTCCCACTGACAGTCATCTATACCTGGTTTCTTCCTAACATCTCTGAGCCCTGTTAGCTCAGAATAAAAGTAATTATTATTTAATTATTATTAAAGGCCAAAATTAAAACTACACAAAAAGATGATGTTACTGAAACAAATCATTTAAGCATTAGACAATTAGTCAATCTACACGATCAAGGATTGGGTATTCTGAGCGCTTTAGCTCGTTAAAGGCGAAAAGTAGAGTTCTTACTAGCCTCCGAACTTTCCCAGAACTTACGTGGCCCTATTCAGTTGGCTTCAGAACTTATTTAGGAAAACACCAAGTGAAAGGAGACTTAAATGAATTTCTTGTGCCGCTCTCACACCCCCCATTCAAAGTGTATTAGTGCTTACTAAGTGTGAGGCCTTGTACGGTCTCCCAGCCCCTTTAACATAAACGAGGCCGCCTACCCCTAAGTGGCGAGAAAATCATTTGGTGACTTTGAGAGGGATTATGGAGGTGACGACACGGTTTAGAGATCTAACAGGCTTCGGTGCTGGCTCGGTAGCCCCGACGTCCTAAAGGGCGCCCCAGTGTAAAGCCCGAGTCGTCGTCCCCAACACCCGGCACCGCGGCCCGCACCTGCAGGCAGTGCCAACGCGGGAAGGATACGCTCCAGGTAGTAAGCGCCCTCGGCGGCCACCGCGTCTGCAGTGTCCCCAGCTTCAGTGAAACCCATGCCCCGCGCTTCTTCCAGGACTCGAAGGGGCGAACTGGGCATTCCTTGCTGCGCAGCCATGAGCAGCGCTGCAGGACTCAGAGCCCTGCAGCCCCACACCCGTTCCTAAGGGCAACCGCGAAGACGCTTCCAGACGGCTCCACGGAGCTCTCGCGAGAGCGCGGCGACGCCTCACCACCCGCGACCAATTCCGGGTAGGGAAGGGCAGACCCAGAGACCTCCGAGCTGATGCCTTAGCGCTTCCTCGGTTACCAGGGCAACATAGTTGCCTAGTTACCCCGAGAGCTCAGCGCGCCGCTCCTGGAATGGACAAGTCAAAATATGGAAGAAACAGTCGCCTTAGATTGCATCTTCTTACCGCTGCAACTTGATTTTCTTTCGCTTTGACCCTATCAGTTTTTTCTAACTTCATTTCCTTTTCTAAATTGCTTTGCTTTTGGTTCTTCCGTGTTCTTCCTCATTCCCTGGACTTTGAATGTTTGTAGAGACGCACTTGTCCCCAGGGAAAACTCTTAGAAATGAGAAAAAATCTCAGTGGGGTTGGGGGGAGACCCTGGAAATCTTTATTGAGACACTGACACAGGGCAGCTACAAGCTGTCTCCCCAGACGCTTAGCGGTAAGAAACTAGAAGTGGTCACTTTAGTCAATTCCATTCTTGTCATTTAATTCATTTATCTAAATGTCTGTTTTGGCTTTTGTTTTATACACTGGGACTTGGAATAGTATTTGTAGAATTGACTTTTGTCAAGGTAAAGCCACTTTTGTAAGAATTACGAGGTACAAACAACCCCAACAGAATGAATAATAGGGGATATTTGCTCACTCATGTGTAGTTCTTTTGCTATGACCAGGTCTTCCTTGGGTTTATATTGTGTATGTATCAGAATCATCTGCAAGACCCTTTTCCTTGCAGATTCTTTTCATCTTCTACATTTCTTGATGAAAACTGCATGTCAAACTGTTGCTTATTATAAAAGCTCCCATTTATTACGAAAAATCATGGTAAGGCATAAGTGAGAACTGAAGAGGTGATTGAGAGTTTGGGGTGTTGGCCAGAGAAGCTGCATTGGAAGTGAAGGATAAAATCTAAGACCCATGGCAAGTTTCTATTTCCTATAAATGCCCCACCCGCCCAAAAGACCAAGTTAAAATGCAGTCAGCTAACTTCCTCCTTCCTGAACCAACTTTCTCATTCCTAAGCAACCACCTGCTCCCCACTCTGTAAGACCTCCCTAAGTAAAATGGAAACTTAATGTCAGCCAATCAGAACATTTTCTCACTTGCTTCTGCATTTGCCCTATGATGAGCTTCTCCTTCCCACCTCCTTGGTGGAACTCTCCTCTAGTTTCTGAATGGGATGCTACCCAATTCATGAATCAGTCAGTAAAGCTGTGGGGATCTGAAATTGCATGAAAGGTTGTTATTCTTTTTTAAAAAGCCTGGCTCCACCACTTATTACTATGTAATCTTGCCTTGCTACTTAATACCTCTAGGTCTCAGTTTCCTCATTTGTGAAATGGGAGTAATATTCCTACCTAAAGTGCTGTTGCAAGGGTTAAGAAAACATATCAGGCCCATAGTAGGCACTAGGAAATGTTATCTATTACTAATATTGATTTTTATTAATATTACTAATAGTTTTTTGGTTTGGTTTTGAAGAATAGTCTAGGATCACAGATAGTTGTTGGAGAATTGGTTCCTGACACTTGTTGTTTTACTAACCTACTTTGTGTACTTGACTCCTCATATTCAACATATCCTCAGTGCTCACACTAAGTCAAAATTCTAGTGGGCTGAAAATACAGAAGAGGAACTCCAAAATTAGTGATTCTCCTGCTCTTACAGCAAGCAGTAAGCAAACCTCTCTCTTCCAGAAGGAGGCAGGGCCTTATCCCTTAAGATTGCTTCTTGTAAACACAACCCTGAGATAAGATCTTGGTAAAAAGCAGTTAAACCTTGTGTTCTTGGCACACCCAGCAAGAGATGCAGGAACCCAAAAGAACTTTGGAAGGGGGTATCTCAGAACAATTGATGATTACCTTGATTTTTTTGTCTGTTACATTTGCTCTTCCATTTCTTAGTTTAGACACAGTTTATCATGGTGTCAGATATTTGAATCCTGCCTTTTCTATATGACCTTGAGTAATAAACTTGAGCTCTCTGAGCCTTGATTTCCTGTTATCTAAAAATGGGAATTTTAATACCTACTTTTCTAGAATATAAAGAGTAAATGAAATGAAGTCTATAAAAACACCTAGACCATGCATAGTATATCAGATGTTTTCAGTAATGATTTGTCAATAAAATTTACTTAAAATACTGATTAAATATGCCAAGTCCAAACTGGGTATTATATTAGTAAACATATTGGAACATTTTTAATATAAAATTTAACTATTTTATAGAAAGATTTAGTACCCAAAAAAGGGACAATTTTTTTTAAGGCTGCACCAGGGATTGAACTAGGGAACTCATACACAGGCACTCAAACCAATGAGTTACATTTGCTCCCCAAGGATGATTTTAAGTTGTCCTTTAAAAATGAATAAATTATACCCCATATCCTCTGTTTAAGACAGAGAAGAAGTATATAATACATTTGGAGAAAGAGTCCTGTCAAAAGAGCTAAAGAAAAAAAAAAACCTTACAACTCAAATTATCACTAACCTATACTCCAAAATTATTTGGAAGTCTTTAAGGTTGTAAGGAATTGTTCCATATAACCAAAGTTTTAAGTCTGAATTTCCGATTTGATTATTTCCATTTCATGGATTTTAAATTTAGAAGTCACCAAGAATTTGTGGCTCAACAGTTATTTAAACATATTTCACAGGGACCCAAACAGCAGTGCTTTTAAAAATTTACATTAGAATCACATTAAAGATTTTATTCTGTGTACTTTTTGATGACTAGAATGGGTAAGCAATATTTTAAAAACTTGTGAAATAATTTAAAAATTAATAAATATGTAAATGGAACCAATAAATTCTTTCAAGCAAAAAACAGGATTCGATCCTTTGTGATGACAGCTAATATCTTAAAACTACTGTGTTTTTGCAGGGAACACATTTTATAACAATCTTTTCACATTGGAATTCTTGTTCTGTTAATCATTGGTATAATTTTAAAAGGGTGTGAAAAGCTTCTTGAGAGAAAATAAGAACTCAGATCACAGTAGTGATTTGAATTATAACGCATTTCCATCCTATATTCCTTCCTTTTTAAATATTTTTACAAACTTCCTTGAAGTTGAAAAAAAAAGTAAGTGCTTTAACATTTTGATGAATGAACAGCAAGCTGACTACTCTTTCTTTGCATTTGTTCCTGAAAGAGGTAAATAAAGAAAACCAATGTAGACAGTAGAAAGGAAGCAACAACCTCAAAGGACAACAGATTTTATCTCCTTCCAGACTAAATGTTCCATTTTTGTAAAAGTGAAATTATTTTTAAAAGAAAAACAAGAAAGGAATCTGACAATGAATTTAAGTATTTGTAGTTTCAAAGCAGAAAATACTCATTTGCAAAGATCTAGTAAACTACTATTCAGTTTTCAGAATTATGACTTAATTTGTTTCCCATAGAGACAAAGCTATTTACTGTTGGGTCTTTTTGTAAATGTAGCCATCTTATTTTCTTTCAAGACTTCCTAGTAAGTGGTAGTAAGATTTAGAATTTCTGAATTCATAGGGACAGTAGCAATTAGCTGCAGTAGAAACTTTACAATCATACATTTTATATTTTCTCTTCTTTCATTAATAGCCATTTGAAAATCCTCACTTGCCACATGTGGTTCAAATAGGTTCAAATAGAGTCTTCTGACTCTAGTGAGGAACACATGACCCAGTCTTAATCCAATAAGCACCGCCCATTCTCTTAGCTACTGTGATGAGCTCTGAAGTAGGCATGTGACCTAAAAGGGGCAAATGAGGCTCAGTGAGAATTTGGGGGGAATTCTGGGAAAGAGACTCTGTCCCTTGGAATTATATTCTGGAATTGCTACAGCCACAGTGCACTGTGAAGGAAATTTCTGTCCAAGAATTGAATCAACTTGGAGGAGCTGGGTAGAAGAAAGGAACTGAGTTCAGATAAAACCACTGATTTCAGATAAAATGACTTAATAAATACATTTTTCCCTCACTCTGTCAGCTGAGAGAACCTAAGAGCAATGACACCCCCATAGCAATCAGCACACAAAGTGCCCAGATGTTGGTTTCTAATACCATTTTCCATTAAAAGGAACAAGGACTTCTTGGGGATATGGCTGATTCTAAGAGTGGGCATGGAATATACAAGTAACAGCTGTGAATGTTACCCAATTTAGAAATAGGATCTTTGAAGATATTATTAAGATGAGGTATCTTAGTTAAGATGAGTTTTCCAGGGTTTCTATAACCAAGTACCACAGAATAGTTGGCTTAAAAAACAGGAATTTATTTTTTCACATTTCTGGAGGCTGGTGGTCCAAAATCAAGGAGCCAGCAGGGCCATTCTTCCATTTAAGTCTGTAGGTTCTGGTGCTGGCTTGCTGGAAACCCATGATATAATTCAATCTCTACCCCTATCATATGGCCATTTCTTTCTGTCTTTGCATCAGTCATCTGTCTCCATCCAAATTTCCTCTCCCTATAAGGTCATATTGAAATAGGGGCCAACTAATTCACTTTTCACGTAGTGGAAGTAACCTAGAAAATGCTTCTGGAAGTCTGTCTTCCTACATGATTTTATGATGGGGGAGACTTCCAACTACCTACCTGCCACCACCCCAAGCACTCCAGGCCACTGTTGCCCACGCACTATTACCCCTGAGATATAGTGACATCCCACAAGAATACAACCACTTCTTGGGTTGGAGAAATCGTCACAAAACAGAGCAATCAAGTAAGAAGGAGCAGGTTGGCTTCTTTTTCCAGTGCTGAGGATAAAAATAATGATAGCTAATACTTAATGATTGCATTATATGGAATATTTCAGTTAATCACACAATAATCCTTTGAGGTAGTTATTTAGGGGGAGATGAGGAAAATGAATGCAGAGAGAATAAGAAACTTGCACCAACTCCCTGTTAGAGGTTTACAATAATTAACGAGCTGTAGCTCAATTTCCCCTGATATGCAGTGGGGAAAGTCTAACCCCTTCCCCCATAATCCTACGTGTCCAAGGGCAAGGCACTTCCCCACAGGTTAAATAAAGAAACCACATAGAGATGGGAGTAAAGGAAACTGGAAACCTTCCCTACCTACATATTGGAGGGAGATAAAATTTCTACAGAACAAAGAAACATCTGCTCCTGCAGCATTCCAAGAAACCATAACTCCCTAACCCACTATCTTCTAGTCACTATCAGGAAAAAGGTACACCTTTTAGGGCTTCCTATTGACCCCTGCTCTTCACTTGGACCCTCAACCCCCTCCCACCAACTATCATTCCCCCGCCTAGGAAAATTCTGTATATATTCAAGTTCCCACCTTCCAAGGGGGGAGCTGAAGTCTGTTCTTCAGACCCCCTCCATTGGGAGAACTTCTCAATAAATCTTTCTTTGTCTATAGTCATTTCAGTGTCCATGTCCCAATAAGCACTGTATTTTCTCCAACACTCCCTCACCTAGGCAGTGCTAAGAAGAAATCTTCACCCCCAGCAACATGCAATTGACTCCCGTATGGGAGGAACTGCTTGGTGATGAGGCTCGCCTAACCACCACCACCCTCTCATTCCATCTCAGAGAAGGCTTTCCTCTTATTTTTGATCCCTACATGCAGGAATTAAAACCCTCTCTTGGAGTTAACTTAATCATTCCTGTTCATGGTGCACTATCATATCAACCTGTACTAAATTTTAAATGAATTAAAGTGTTAGAGAATGATAGGTCAGTCTTCCTCCCTCTTAAAAAAAAATTAGTTCTCTTCAGAAAAAAAAACACTTGTACAGTGTGTTTTAGAAATAAGATACATATAGTATCTACCATTCATGCAAAGACATTTATCCATCTCAGTTTATAGAAAAATGGCACATACGTTTTCACATCTGTATGGTACTCTTCATTGTAGATATATGTGATGGTTAGGCTAACAGGTCAATTCTCCGGATAATGGTTCCCAGTTGTTTGGTCAAGCAAGCACTGGGTTAATAATTGTAATACAAGGGAATTTCATGGACTTTAATCATCAATGAGTTGATTACACTGATGAATGATTATATCTATAGCCAACTAAGGAGATTACCGTCAGCAATGAGTGACATCTCATCCAATCAGTTGAAGGTCTTAAAAGGGGAAGTGATTTCAGGATTCAGTGAGATAATTCCCATTTCTATGTCAGATAGCCAGTGTCTCCTGGCAACTCATCAAGGACCTTCATCAGAGCCCTGGTTTGCAACCTGCCTTGTGGAATTTGGACTTGTGCATCCCCACGGTTGCATTAGAGAATTTTATAAAATCTCATACTATTTACAAATATCTCCTGCCAGTTCTATTTCCCTAGAGAACCCTGACTAATACAGTATATTATAATTTATTTAAGAATATTTTAGATTGTTTCTGGTTTTATTTCAAGCCTTGATACTCCACCCATTCAGGGACTGAGAGCAATCACCTTTCCTTATCTCTAACCAAAGCTGACCAGGACTCAGGAATACACCATACACTCCCCCAGAAACACTCCCCTAATTTTCTGTCCCTGGAATTCCTTCAGCGCATTCATTGTTCAGTATTTTATGAAAGCTTATCCTACACATATAGCAAAATATTAACTATTTTTGCAAAATATTGCATGATTAGTTTGTGTTTTAAAATGTTCAGAGAAATGCTAAATACTAAAAGTTCAGAGAGAATTCTGAAATTCTCTCTACTGGCAATATTTCCCAACTTATTTACTTACTGCTTGTGCCCATGGATACACTTCTTCAAAGAATCATTACACTGTGAAGAGCTAAAGTTTAGGTTGTAGTGTTTGAGCAATTTTAGTAAACAGAAGTCTAAAGTGATTTGCATATTTAGTAAATCTCTTTTTGTACCATTCTTTGGAAAAATAATGCTACGGCAAAATTGTAAAAAATGTTACATAATACATAAATCTTACATAATAAATACATAAATCTTCTAAAAGTTACGTTTCTAAAGCAACTGCTCTATCATTGAAGGTTAGCAAATCAATGGGCATGTGACTTTTTTTGCTTTATAATGTTTAGCACAGTCATGATGTACAGAATGCCTGGTATAGTAGTTTAATATACTGATGAATTCCAAAAAGAAATACTGGATTATGTTTGTAAACTGATCTTTTCCTCTGGGCATATGAGGTATGGCAAAGGACAGAGTTAAGGGCTTTTAATGTTGGAGTTTGATACTGAAGTCTTAAGTTGGAACCCTGGAGAGAGAGACAGAGCCATGCATCTGATAGTCTACAGCTGACCTTGTAGAGAGAGGCAAAGCCTTGAGAGCCTCATAGTCTATAGATGACCTTGTGGAGAAAACAGAGGAGCTGAGCCCAGAGGAACCCAGGAAAACTGAACCCTCGCAGACATGAGCAGCCATCTTGCTCCAACACATGAAAATAGACTCCAGTGAGGGAAGTAACTTATGCTTTATGGTATCTGTAAGCTCCTACCCCAGATAAATACCCTTTATAAAAACCAACCAATTTCTGGTACATTGCATCATCATCTGTTTAGCTGACTAATACAAAATTTGGTACCGAGGAGTGGGGAAGTGCTTTTGCAATGACCAAAATGATGGAATGGTTTTATAAATGGGTAAGGGGTATTTTTTGGAGGAATTGTGAAATGCTCAATGGAAAAGGCCTAGATTGCTTTGAAGAGAGAGTTGATAGAAATATGGATGCTAAAGAGACTTTTTATGATGCCTTAGAAGTAAATGATGAAACTATTTTGGAAATTAGAGGAAAGGTGATCCGTGTTTTAAAGTTGCAGATAATTTATGAAAATTAACTCCTGGTGTTTTATGGAAGGCAGACTTTGAAAATGAAGAGCCTGGGCATTTAGTTGAAGAACTTTTCAAAGTAAACTTGGAGAATGCAGCTTGGCCTCTCCTTGCAGCTTATAGCAAAATGCTAGATGAGTAAAATAAGCTGAGAACAGAATTGTTGGGCACAAGGAAACAGAAACTGATTCTGAAAATTCCAAGCCTCTGGAAATCAGGCTCACAGATGAAGGTGCTCCATTGGAGGACTTAACTAAACCTGGAACTTGTAAATCAGGATGGAAGATGCAATTATGTTGGAAAAACTTGTGGAAAGTCTTACTGTCTGATGGCTTGGACCCCTGCTTCCTGCATGCTAAACCAACAAGATTTTTGGAGAGCTATATAATGAAAACCACTGTAAGCCTGGAATAAAAAGGGCATGGAAAGGAGAGCTTGAAGGAGAAACAGCTTCAAGAGGAAAACCATGGAAGCTGAGATCTGGAATAAGGACATCACCCTGGGCCAAGAGAGGAACCCCACCCATGTGTACAGAGATGATAAGTTTGTCTCAGCAGTTGATGAGAGTGGATTTTCCTGTCTGATGTTCTGGGAGAGTTTTGTTGCCCCAGGGTGCACAGAGGGTAGAGCACATTCCCCAAGGATTAGGGCAGTTAAGGTCAGCACCCCACAGGCCTAAGTGGGGTGGACCTGTCCCCCAAAGGTTAGGGAAGGTCAGGTGGTCCACCTGTTGCTCTGAGAGGGTTGAGCGTATATGCCAAAGGTTAGGGAAGGCCAGGTGGTCAACTCATTGCTCCGAGAGGGTTGAGCCTGTTTGCCAAAGGTTAGAGGGAATGTTGTCTTCAGGTCACTGTACTAGGGGGATTAAGACTCTAAACGAAAGACTGGGTATGGTGTGGCAATAACACCTTCACTCTTGGAGGGTGAGGTGTGGAGCTTGGTGGACACCCAGATGCTTGGTGAGTGTGGAACCAAGAAAATGGATGTTGGGCAAGCTTGTGGAAAGGGTGGGTTCCCATAAGGCCTCAAAGAGAAGAAACCATCATCTTAAGAATGACTCTCAGACTTCGAAATCGAATAGAGGATGCCCTGCTGGTCTTCTGAACTGCTGAGAAACTGTGACTCATGTTTCCCTCCTAATTTCTCCTTATTGTAATGAAAATGTTTATCCTTTCTCTATCCATTTGTGTATTAGAAGCAGATAAATAGTTTTGTAATTTCAGAGGTCTATAGCAGATATGACTTTGCCCCAGAACAAACTGTATTTCTTCAAATTGATTGTGATATGATTTAGTACTTGCATTGTAACTGATTTAAGTTGTTTTTTTTTTTAATATTGTAATGTCTTTTTGGAATTCAGAGGTTAGCGTATAGCAGTTTGATATTATTGATGAATTCCAAAAAGAAATATTGGATTGTTTGTAAACTGATCTTTTCCTATGGGCACATTAGAGTATATTGGATTTACAGGTTTACTTAATTAAGTAATTATGTAAACCTCTTGTGCCAGTAGGGCACTGATAAAAGGCATAGCAGAGGACAGAGTTAAGGACTTTTAATCTTGGAGTTTTGATGTTGGAGTTTGATGCTGAACCTGTAGACCCAGGGAGAGAGACAGCGCCATTTGTCTGAAAGTCTACAGCAGATTTTGTGGAGAAAACAGAGGAACTGAGCCCAGAGGAACCCAGGAAGCCTGAACCCTTGCAGACGTGAACAGTCATCTTGCTCCAACATGTGAAAATAGACTCTGGTGAGGGAAGTAACTTATGCTTTATGGCCTGGTATCTGTAAACTCCTACCCCAGACAAATGCCCTTTATAGAAACCAACCAATTTCTGGTACATTGCATCAGCACCCCTTTGGCTGACTAATACACTACCTATGCTAGGACATAGTAACATTTTCCATTTGTTCAATCTTATTTTATATCTCTCATTAAAATTTTATATTGTTCACATATCATGAAATAGTTCAAATATATAAAAAAGTAAAAAAAATTATTTAATATATAACTTTCAAGGAATTAAACAGGAACCCTTTCACTTGAGAATATAATTATATAAAACTACTTCCAGTCATTCTGATGACTTGTTTGATTTCAATCATCTTATTTTGTCCTGTCAAGCATTATCTGCTTTCTTGTTTCATTTGACTTAGTTATTAGTGATTAAATTTATCCAGTGTTCTCTAAAAACTATTTCCAGGTAAAATTCTTTTGGTGTTTTTGTTCTTTTCTAACTAATTACTGATCAATATATCTGTATTGCATCCTTTTGTTCTATTTTACTGTAAAACACTAAATAAATAATAAAATTGCATGGTACATTCAAATGAAGGATTTAATCAGTTAAGATCCTAATTAATAATTCAAGTTCATTTTATTTTACCTTCTCTTCCTCAGAAACCTAATAGCCTGTTATTTCCTTTTTCTTTTCTTTGCCTTCTTTATATTAAAATTTTAAATTCTAGACTATTTAAAACTGTATATGTGATATTTCTTTATTTTTCAGAAGAAACAGTAAAAAATATAATAATATTCAATACAATACATAGTTATTTCCTCCTAAGTATAGTATTAAGTGCTGGATATAAGAGATAGGAGGGGAATGGAGATTCAAAATTGCATAAGGCTCTTATTCCAAGCAGTTTAAAGTCTAAGAGATCACTCTAATTTGAAAAATCCTCAAGAATGGAATGACAGTTTCTGAAATGTATAATAACCATAAATTAGAAAAATAAATAGCAATGAGGTGTGGAGACACAGGACGGGTAAAGAATAAAACAAAGGGAGTAGATGTGGCTCAAGTGGTTGAGCACCTGTTTCGCAAATAGGAGGTTCCGGGTTTGGTCCCAGTGCCTCCTAAAAGCAAAAACAAACAGCAAGCAAACAAATGAGAAGTCCAACTCAGGGGATCCAATGTGGCTCAGTAGTTGAGTGCCAGCTTCACACAAAAGAGGTCCTGGGCTCAATCCCTGGCCCTGGTACCATAGATAGATAGATAGATAGATAGATAGATAGATAGATAGATAGATAGATAGATAGATAGATAGATAGATAGATAGATAAGAAATGAAACAAAGACTAACAAGGGGATTGAAATGACTGAAACAGGAGAAATGGATTCTATAAAATATTATGGCAAGCAATCATGTAAAATATATTTTGAAAATAAATTTTTAAATTTATGGTATCATAGTTGAGTTTCTATTTAAAACCAAAATAAAAATAGATCACGTAATTTTAAGGTAAAAAACAAACATCCTTCTCCCATGTACTTCTCAAAGTGTAATGCACAGACTAGCAACATTGGCATCACTTGGGAACTTGTTAGAAATGCAAATTCTAGGGCCCAACACAGGTTTACTAAATCCATCTCTGGGGTGGGGTCAAACAGTCTGTATTTTAACAAGCTTTCCAGTTGATTCTGATGCACAATGAAGTTTAAAGAGCCACTGTTTTATCACGTTTTTCCTAATGGTTTTCTAGCAGGTGTCTTTAAGTTGCATCTGGATGTAAAGCGTACAAAAACAGTGCCAGTAAACAAAAGCCTGGCACAGGCCTTCCAAGTGATTAACAGATATTAATGTTGTCCCTGGCCACATAGTCAGTAGTTGTTGGGGTCACTAGGTACTGAAGGGTACACCACTTAGACTTTCATTCAGCCTATTTTCTACGTCCTTAATCACCAAAGCTGTTCCCCGCAGATAACTCAGCCAATTGTTACTTTAATTGCCACCCTAAAGGAGTCAGATGACATTGCCTACACTGGGAGACAATAGCATTAATTCCATTTCCCACCTGTCCTGGGGAGTAGCTATTAAAAAGAAAAATAGAAATGAGTAGCCTTGGAAATAAATAGGATGCATTTAAAGAAGCTTGTGCCATGCTTCCTAAATAGTTTGGAACCCAAGCAAGACAAGAGGCCTAATGAACCTCCAGCTCTACTTTTGCTGCTCAAAGATGCAAAAGAGTACATTGGGAGCCTTTGAATGGTTTTCATCCATGATGAAATTTGAAGGTATGTTAGGTAAAATAATATAAACCCAAAGGCTAGAAAGAAAAAAAAAACTTACAAATATATAAATAGTGTTTTATCTGTTAATTTTTATGGATTTTAAATAAAAATGTCACAGCCATATATGCCCCATAATAAAACCGTAAGCTTCCTCACAAGTACTAGAGTTGACAATGCCACCACATCTGAGATGGAACAAAGGCAAGTGAAGAAGTAGAAACAGCATTATGAACTCTGGAGCTGCCAAATTTCAACTACTGGCATAACGATAAAGCTGAGCAGAGTTTTTCCCCAACCACTCCCAGATGTCTCCTCCTAGATTTCTTTTTCCACTTGGAGAAATGAACATTCAAGGACAGGAAGCCTGAGAATAGCCATTCTCAAAGTGTGTTCTAGCCATCAGTAAAGTAAATTTCACTAAAATGATTCCTATATTTCAATTTATGTCTATTGTTAAATAGATATTTCTTCAATAGAGTAAAAAATCTTAGTGAGGATATAGTCTAACAAGAGAAGGTGATTCCGGGAAGGCAGTCTCAAAATTTTCAAATATGCTTCTCCAAATTCAGTGACAATGAATATTATCAAATACATTGAGATTAACCTTTTTTCATCACACTTAAACTATTTTAAAACACTTGATTATATAATCATTAAATTATAAATTGAATTATAATATTGCAGTTCATTGACTAGTAGTCTTGAATTTCTGACCATAGGAAGAATCCATTTATCTTTCTGACAGTCAAATTTTAAAAACAATATTATTTCTATCCATTCAATATTTAAATTAATGTGTGAGCCAGTCAATATTTGTATAAAAAGGGCAAAATGTTCTTAAAAGAAAAAAAGATATAGTGTGAAAAAATGAGAATTGGTTTCTATTTTTCTAGAAGTTATTATGTTATTTCATTCATTTTAAAATACACTTGTTCTCAAAATAATTCAAGAGTATATCCATAGTGCTACTGTACTCGTGCTTATAAGTAATTATTATTATTTAGGCTGTCAGAAAATATTTAATAATTGTAGAGAATTCAGAAAATGAAACATTTACCCGCCATTGTTAACTGAAATAAACTAGTCAAGAAATAAATCAGCATTATGTCAGAAATATATCAACACTTTTGGGGTTGATGAATTTTCCTTTTGACACAGTAATGATTATTGTACTAGGAAATTTTGATTTGTAAGTTCAAAAACATAATTTCTTTCTTTCCTCATCTACCTTATCTGTGATTGTAGCTGGATGAAGTCCAGAAAATCATGTTCTTAAAGTTAATCCATTCCTGCGGGTATAGATCTATTGTAAGTGGGACCTTTTAATTAGGTTACTTTAATTAAGGGCCTTTTGAATAGGTTACTTTAGTAAGTCCTGGCCCAGGATGGGTCCTTCGTAAGAGAATGAAATCCAGATGTAGAGAGAGAAAGCTGGAAGTCAGAAGCTGAAACAATGAACCCTGGATATGAAGGGAGAGACCTGCAGACGCCACTTGTGCCTTGCCGTGAGACAGAGGAGTCCAGGAGTGCCAGCAATTCGTCTTTGGGAAGAAAACATCTTCTGATGATACCTTGATTTGGACATTTTTCTCAGTCTCAGAATTGTAAGCTTGAAATCCAATAAACCCCCATTCTAAAAACCAAACCAGAAATTATACATTGCTTTCAGCAGTCTAGCATACTAAAACTCTGCCTATCATCTATAGGAGAACACAGAATTTTTCTTTACCTCTTTTTATCATCCATTTCTACATGCATTTTCCTGGTGCTAGGTGAAGCAATAAAAAGTTTGATATTGAGTTCTTACTATTTAAAATATTCTTATAAATAAATCTCCTGGTTATTTTGCATATGAAAGATTTTGCAGTAAACTTGCCAAAACTTTTGAAAAGGCATAACACCTGACTTCAAAGTGACCTTGTAATGTGACCTCCCTCCAAAGAGACCAGGGTATTTTCAGCTAAGGTTATGGAAGCATTCCAACTAGAGCACAGGTGTCATCAATATATATCTTATTTATAAGAAATGATTTTTTTACTTAAAATAAAAAAATCTCTCAATTGAATTTACTTCACACAAAAAAACAGATTAAATCAAAAGTATAACATTTTTCCTATTTAGAGTTGACCTTTATTTGGTGAATCACATGCAAGATCCTCCTAGATAGTTGAATTTATGAGTCTTGAAAGGAAAAGAGGAGTATAGAAATAAAACCGATAATGAGTCTAAAAATAAAACATGTTAATCCTTGTCAATGTGAAACTATTCACTTTTTATAAATTGTAAAGGGAATATATATAGACTTAAAAATAATAAATTTTGTATAAAATGAAGAGAAAGGAAACCATGAAACATTAGAGAACATTTCCAAAAGCAAAGTATTTTAAACTACTACTATCAAGAACTCTTGAATAATTTAGATAGGCTTGACAGGCCTCTGAGGTATTACCTCAAAAATTAAAAAGCAAAATTTTGGTATGTGAATATTTCTGAAGTGTATTATACTTTTCTCTGAATTCATAAATAACCTTGATGAGACTTGAACTCTGCACCCAGATAACAGAGTGTCATTATTATGAACATCTGCTATTTCACTATTCCTAAATCCAAGGTATGTAAGGTTGGTCCATCTTTAAATGTATCTAGACTCTGTACTTCATGATCGTATACTGCTTTCAATAATTACATGGTCTCCTCTGTTGTAGGTACACTGCTCCTTCTTACTTCTAGATTCTATCATGGTGCCTGAATATAAAGTCTATTTTGTTGTTTCTTATCTGTAGAAGACATGTTATAATTGTGTGCAAAATAATAGTAAATTTCAATGGGAAACAGACCAAATCAAACAAGCTGTCATTAAGCAAGGTGGTCTTTCCTTGGCAGCAGTCTTTTTTGCCTACTTCCTGTTGATAACTTCTATTCAGGGTAGGTAATAATTGCTTTCCATTTTGCTGTTCTGCCAATTCTAAGTGAGCAAAATGTTATCATTTGAAGGGAATTCACTTAACATCAGAAAAATAATATATTCAGACATGTAAAAAATTTAATTTAAAGAATAAATTATATCAGTGCTTTTAAAGGCACTTACCATGACAAAAAAAGCAAAAAATAAGAGAATCTAATTTACATAAGTTATAGATTGTGCACTTCCTATTAAGAGAGATCAAAAGGAAATGACAAAAAACTGCATCCAGTCGATTTTTTATACACATAGTTTAAAGTCTCAGTATCTTAGACTCATAGTCCTTTAAACTGGAAACTTTAAAGATGATCCTTCCCCCATCTCTTTCCTTTATACATGACAGTCTGATGCATAGATCAATGTGCAAGTTCATGGTACAGCAAAGAAAACTAGAAGCCAATTCACCTCATACCTAGGTCTTTGCTATTCACACTAATGTTATGTGTTTTTCCATGGCCATCAGAATAATTCTAATTTATGTTAACTGTCAATTCCTGTACAAAGACCACCAAAACCCGTTGATCAATCAAAGATGAGTACATTAAACTTACTTCAGCAAGGGAAAATACCATCTTGACAGTCTTAGTATTATCTCAAAAATGAGGTTCAGGAGTAGTATTTAGAGTTTTGGGGCTTGGGATCAGGTAGTTTAATGTAGGTATTTCAAGGTGGGAATCTAGTTGGAACTGGGCACAATTAATGTTCTAATAGTTTAGAATTAGAGAAAAGTAAAGTAAGTCTTGATGAGTGAATTGATGTATTTATAGGTGAGTTGTTTTTTCTCCTATGATCAAACTAGTGTTCTGATTAGATAGCTATTTGCCCAGGTGAGTAAATTGTTTATCCAGAAAAATCACTTTTTGAAGCAAATAGCAAAGATGTTTGAGTCTGATTTAAAATTTCCTGGATCAAAGTAAAATATGTTGACAGAATATTCTTTCTGAGGTTTAGTCTGGCCTCAAGAAAACCACTTAATCAAGTTAGCATCTCATCTTTCTCATTAGCAAAATGGAGCCAAGTTTCATACTAAGCAATTACAAACAAAACACCATGAACCTTTACCATCACCTACTGCCACAATAATGTGGCCTTACAAAGAACTCAAAAACCCAGGAGAAGACAACACTAAGACTTGCCTTGCTTAAGCATATGTGAGTCACTGGGGGTCAGCTGGTCTTGACTACAATTTTTGGTTTAAACAGAGGTATTTTCCATGTGCCTCTCATTCTCTTTAGACACAAGGCTATATGAGGCATGTTCTTCTCTTGGCAAAAGGCAAGAGCACAAGACAAATTCGACCACTGAAGCACATTTCAGGCCTTTGTACAAGTCACATCTACTAACATTGAACAAAGAAAAATAAAAAATCAAGTCCAAAAATTGGCCCAAGACAAAGCCCTAAAAGTAAAGCCCAAAATAAAGCACCCAATAATTCAATCTAACAAATGTTTTGAAGAAACACCCTTCTTAAATATAACCTTCAACCAACCACAGTCAGATATTTGAATAGATTGTCTAATGAAATATGTTTTGGCAAATTAGAAAGCTTTTGTACAGGCATAGAAAAGTAATCAAATTTGATAAATATAGTTTTCCACACACACACATCATTCATTATATCATTTCCACAAATCAGTTTCTCACCCTTTAGAATTAGAAGCTAATGAAAATTTTGGCAATGGGCCAATCAAGGAAACTGGAAAATACTGATTTCATGTGGGATTGTTTCTATGTTAAATCACGGACACATATACAATAAATCTATCAGTTTGTAATGAATATATAAGAATATTATAGCATTTATATATCCCTATATATGAGATTAAAAAGCTCTAGTGCCCCCTGATTTTTCTACTAGCCACAAAAGAGCTATCATTGTTCAAGTTATATGCTTCTTTCTTTCTTTCTAAGCTCTCAATTGCTATTCTAAAACCACTGAGTCCTTTTGCTCCCATTAACATACACTATGCTTTTGGCATAACTAAATATAACAAAACTAATGAATTACAGAGTGAATTTTAAGCTTTAAAATAACTATTTCAAATCCACATTAAAGTAATTAATAATTCAGGTCAAAATTATCAATGTACAGTTATAATTTACATGTAACTTTTAAAGAAGACAATCCTGAAATATTTTCACCATAAGTCTAAAATGTCAGCCCCAAAACAATGAGGGTATCAAATTATTGTCTCCACAGAGTACATATACACAATAAACAGTACTAACATAACTAATGACCTTATGATAAAGCAATATTTTTTTTTTACTTTCATGATGTAACAGTTTGATATAATTGATGAATTCCAAAAAGAAATATTGGATTATGCTTGTAATGATCTGTCCCTGGGCATGATTGAGTTATGGTTAGGGTGTTGCGTCCCAACCCCTTGGTGGGTGGGGACTCACAGATAAAGGAATTGTGAAGAACAGAGTTGAGGGCTTTTAACGTTGGAGTTTTGATTTTGGAGTTTGATGCTGAAGACTTAAACCGGAGCCCTGGGAAGTCAGCACACAGAGGAAAGGGAAGCCAGCCCCAGGAAGGAAGGAACCTTGAAGCTAGAGTGAAGCAAGCCCCAGGAACATAGGAACCCAGGAAGCCTGAACCCTCACAGACATCAGCAGACATCTTGCTCCAAATAGACTTTGGTGAGGGAAGTAACTTATGCCTTATGGCCTGGTATCTGTAAGCTACTACCCCAAATAAATATCCTTTATAAAAACCAACCAATTTCTGGCATTTTGCATCAGCACCCCTTTGGCTGATTAAAACACATGACCAAGGTAATAATTTATTAATCCGACTTATAGGACAAAATGATAAGAACAGATAGAAAAATAAGCAATATGATACACTCTTGTATTAAGAAAATAACTATGGGGAAGTGGATGTTGCTCAACAGATAAGAGTGTCCGCCTACCATACAGGAGATCCAAGGGTTTGATACCTAGGACCTCCTGGCTTGTATGATGAGCTGGCCCATGCACAGTGCTGCTGCGCACAAGGAGTGCTGGTCCACGCAGGGATGCCCCTGTGTAAGGGTGTCCCCCCGTGCAAGGAGTGGCCCCTGCACAAGGAGAGCCAACCCACACAAAACTGCAGCCCACCCAGGAGTGGTGCCACACACATGGAAAGCTGACGCAGCAAGATGACACAGCAAAGAGACACAGATTCCCAGTGCCACCTGATGAGAATACAAGAGGACATGGAAGAACACACAGCAAATGGACACAGAGATCAGACAACAGGATGGGGGTGGGGGTAAGGGAGAGAAATAAATAAATCTTAAAAAAGAAAAGAAAAGAACTGTGATCAAACTAAATTTTAATGCAAAATGTATAGAAGAAGCTGTTTGCTTTACAGAACAATAACATCAATATTTTCACATAGTACCAGAAAATTCTACATAAATTTATAAAAAGTATTCATATTAAAAGTGAAAACACAGAAGTATGATCTTACTACTACTTTTCACCTTCTTTATATTGCTATTATTCACAACTTTGTGCAAAATTTCTATAAAATTTTATAATAGCAATAGCTGGTTCATTCATTCATTTAAAAATCATCTTGAATAACTACTGTATGCCAAGTGGGGTATTAGACATTGGAGATACAATGTTAAAGAAAACTCAGTTTGTGAGTAATTAGAGTTTTACTGGAAAAGTGAACAAGTATCTGTAAGCTCCTACCCCAAATAAATACCCTTTACAAAAACCAACCAATTTCTGGTATTTTGCATCAGCACCCCTTTGGCTCACTAATACAGTAACCAAGTCATTTGGCTGGAATATTGGACAGATATAAATTAATAGTTAAGTTATAATAATTGTATTCAATAAACAAAATAACTTACTACCTCCACAACCTACCCCTCTCCCACCTGAATCCTTACCTACTCATCTCTGAGAGTTAGAGTTGTTTCTTTAGTGGTGTTGGGGTGGGATAGGTGTCCAACACCCCATCATTCATTTAATTTAGCCACAGTACCCTTTGCTATTCCTTGGACAAGCCATTCTCATTCTTGCCTAAGGTCTTTGTGCTGCCATGCCTCCCTCCTAGAAATCTATTACCCCACACAAACTTATTTGGTATTTAGTATTTTTCTTTATACCTTATATTGCTACTTGCAATTACTACATATTTATTTCCTTATTGGTTTATTGCATATTTTCACCACTGTTTCAGTTTCCTAGGTTGCCCCAAGCAAATACCATGACATGGTTCAGCTTAAACAATGGGAATTTATTTCACATATGGTAAGAGTCCAAGAAAATGCCCGAATCAGGCATTGTCAAGGTGAAGCTTTCCAATTTAAGTGGGGTTGACAGTGCTAGAGTGTGAGCAGAGGCAGGATTGGGTAGTGGGTAGGTTGGGCTATCCCCAGAGCTTGGGGGAGGGTTGGAGGAAAGAACAGGTGAACTCTTGGGAGGTAGAGGACTGTGGTTGAGAATACAATTGTGGGAGTGTTCTTTTGGCAAAGATAGCAGGGGAGGGTCACTGGTGCAGGGTATGAGTGGTAGGGGGATATGTGGGAAAGTGTACACCTGAGGCTTGCCTCTATGGAATTCGAATGTATAGGGTAATCTCAGTGAGTGGAGACCCACATAATAACCAACAAAATATTAACTTCCCATCCTGGGGAGTCCTGTTACATTCACTAATAGAGTGGCAAAAAAACTCTAGAGTACATAGGTAGTGCCTAATAAAAGAAAGCAGGCCAATATGCCAAGCCCTTAATATTAATGATTGTGCTTATGAACCTTAGTCTTGTAAAATTGAAACTTAGGATAATATTATGTACTGCCTAAGAGTTACCTCATGAAAACCTCCTTGTTACTCAAATTTGGGCTCTCTCTAAGCCAAACTCAGTAAGTAAACTTACTACCTTCCCCTCAGCATGGGGCATAACTCCTAGGAATGAGCCTCCCTAGCACAAGGTATTATTTCCAAGCACCACTCAGTGATGCATTTGGAAAAAGACCTTGACCAAAAGGGGGAAAAATTAAATACAAAAATGTTTTTAATGGCTAAGAGATTTCAAAGTGAGTCAGGAGGTCATTCCAGAGGTTATGCTTATAAACATCTCAGGCAGATCTCACTAACTGCCACAGTAAACAAAGCCTCAAACAGTGGTGCTCCCAAGGGCTCTAGAGACATCTGGACACTATAGACAAGGCACACAACTGAATGAAATCAGCACCCTATCGGTGGGCCTTACCTCAGATTATATCATTATTTCCCCAACTGTAACAGAGTTAGGCTCATTTATAATTTCCCAACATAAGATTCTTCTACCCTTTTTATTTGAACCTATAATTAGCACTAAACCCATTAAATATATGTTAAGTCCTGAATCTCAGCAGAGTTGCAGCTAACACCTAACTCTCCAGTTCATTGGACTCACCCAGGACAACTAACAAAATGATTATGATGGGCAATGTTCATCCAAAAAAGCAAAAAATGTCAAAACTGCAAGAAAAACAGTTCATTCCATCTGCCCCATAAGGTCTAAGCCCCCTCTCAATCTGAAGTAGGGCAGGCATCACCATCCCTAAATCCTCAAGACTGAGGAATGAACAAACATAAGGCGGAAATACAATAATGAACCAAAGTAGACTTATTATTATTGTAGTAATGGAAGAACTTGTAATATTGATATAAAGAGTGTGGTTATCAGAGGTTCTCAGTGGAGGGATATGGAATAATAGGTAGAACATAGGGCATTTTTAGGGCATTGGAATTGTTCTGTATGATTTTGCAATGATGGATACAGACCATTACACATTTTGCCAAAACCTATAGAATTGTACAGTGTAAAGTATAAACCATAATGTAAACTACAGACCATGATTAACAGCAATGCTTTAATGTTTGCTCATCAATTACAACAAATATACCATACTTAAGTAAGATGTTTTTAAAGGGGAAAATGTGAGAAAGGGATGGGATGAGTTTTTGGAGATTTCCTATATTTTCAATGTAACTTTTATGTAACCTAGACTTCTCTAAAAATAATGTGTTTTTTTTTTTTAAAAAAAGATGATGCTTTATTGCTGAAATCCAGCTACTGGTGCTCCTTGGTTCCTCTGCCACAAGGCAAGACACATCGCAGCATCTGCTAGTCTCTTCCATCACTCTGGGCTTCCTTGATTTCAGTTTCTGGCTTCCATGGTCTCTGTCTCTGTCTCTCTCTGTCTCTCTCTCTGTCTCTCTCTCTCCCCTCTCCCTCTCTCCCTCTCTTTCTCTTTCTCTCTCTCCCTCTCTCCCTCTCTTTCTCTCTCTCTCTCCCCTCCCTCCCTTTCTCCCTCTCTCCCTCTTTCTCTCTTACTCTCCCCTCCCTCCCTCTCTATCTCTCTCTCCATTCCATTTATTAAGAACTCCAGTTATAGAATTAAGTCTCATCCTGAATGAGGTGTGCCATACTTTAACAAGTAAAGTCATCAAAAGATCCTATTTACATGAGTTTACATACAAAGGTTTAGGTTTAAGAACATATTTTTCTGAGGTACAGCTTCAAATCACCACAACCACACAGAGGGATTTTATCTTATTCAGCCCTGTAATTCCAATGTCCATAACAGTTCCTCATGTATAATAAGCCTCTGATAAGTATTTAGTGAATGAGTGAATCAATAAATGAATGAATATATTGAGAGATCTTCTTTAATCTCTAGACTCCAATAACCCATAAGCCAGAAAAATAACTTTGTCAATCACATTTGATGAAGACTTTTTTGCCTCAAATATTATCTACAATATCTTGCCCCCAATCAAAATTATATTCATATAATTTGAAAGGCTAAACTAAGTTTTATTAATGCATGTTCACATTTAAGTAATTTGTGTGGTTATTACTAATTGTAATTTTCATTAAACTTTGTTGGAATAATTTTTATTATAGCTTATTTACAGAATATGAAAACAAAAACACCTAAATCAAGTAATTAATCCAAGGTTATGTGGTATGTTATCATCAACTAGATTTCTAAATTATATTCATTTAACCTACATATGATATTTCTATCCAATATACTATAAACTTAACATACTTGAAACTTTCCTTTATGTAAATATTTGTTTCAGGTTACAGGTATAAGCTATGACTAGATCCATGTCCATATCTTCTCCTTGTAATTAGAGGAACAAGAGAAGACCTGTGCTTTCCCAGCAGCTTCCAGAGTCTCATTTATGCAATGCTCAAACTTTGCTAAATAATAAAATTAGTTCATGGAATAATTTTCCATGAAAGCTCATATAAGCAAGTTCACCTTTTCCAAACCATAATATCTCTTTAGTTTCCCCACAAACCTAGCCCTTCCCTCTATCATATAATCAGGCAATACTGGTGCCAGGTGAGGCAGAATTGGAGTTTTTGGCATTTTATGGTCTATAGCAACGAGGCCATAAAAACTTTAGACACAACACAGCCCCTGACTGTTTCATGTCTAAGTGTGCCATTACAATTCTATGTCCTCCCCTAGCTGTCAGCAAACTCACAACAAAATCCTAAATTATATAAATCTTACAAAGCAGCTAAGGATAGAAAGATCCCCATCAATTTATTCCCATAAACACCAACCATGTCATAAAAAAAGAAAAATCTCCTCGAGGGAATGATTTGATTGAGTGAGACCATGAAAACTGTAGGTTATAGAGGAAGGTATTCTCCAGCATAAGTGTTTTTTACAAGGAGAAACAAACGGAGATAGTTCACTAGAGTTATTAAAAAACTTTGCTATGCAAGTTAATTACTAAATACAATTCTGCTTATCAAGCTATGCAAAATCTGAACAACATGCCTTCCCAATATAAGGAATACCCTTTAAAATCTGAACATGGTAACGAACTGTGCTGAGCACTATTATGGGTACTGGAACTATGGGGCTGAATAAGATAAAGTCCTTCGGGTTGAAAACGGGCAATGATAATAATAGCACAAATAATAATAGCAAACCCTATGAACAGAGTGTTATCCCCAATTTTACAAATGAAGAAACAACACAAAGAAAGTTAACCTTCCTAAGGATACCAACCTAAGAAGTAATGGAGCTGGGCTTAGAACTCACACAACTGGCTCCAAACAACTTGATTCTCCTTTTGCATTTGGAAGTAACCAACAAATCCAGGAACAGGAAACTCAATCTTCATCTGTCTTAGAATTCCTTATCTAATAACTATCATTGGCAGTGGACTTGTCCCAGTGGATAGGGCATCCGTCTACCACATGGGAGGTCTGCGGTTCAAACCCCGGGCCTCCTTGACCCATGTGGAGCTGGCCCATGCGCAGTGCTGATGTGTGCAAGGAGTACCCTGCCACGCAGGGGTGCCCCACGTGTAGGGGAGACCCATGCGCAAGAAGTGCGTCCCAGAAGAAGAGCCGCCCAGCGCGAAAGAAAGTGCAGCCTGCCCAGGAATGGTGCCGCATACATGGAGAGCTGATACAAGATGACGCAACAAAAAAAAAGAAACACAGATTCTCGTGCCACTGACAACAACAGAAGCAGACAAAAAAGACGCAACAAAGAGACACAGAGAACAGACAACCGGGGTCGGGGGAAAGGGGAGAGAAATAAATAAATAAATCTTTAAAAAAAATAACTATCATTATCTCAAGTATTGGGTGTTTTTATGTACCAGACATGGTGCTAAGCACTTTGTAAGATTTACAAACATCACACTCTATAAATCAGATATAAATCAATGTCTCCATTTTATAGATTAAGTGAGGCATAGAGAAATTGGGTAACTTGGTCATGATACTCCCTTTAACTATGAGCCTATCCATGTAGTGCCAAGAAAAAGATCCAACAATGTGCAGGTCTCCAATACACTCTTCCTTAGCTGCATGTCATTTTCTACGTAAATCCTGAAGTAATTTACAGTACTGCTCTTCTTTTTGGGGGGATTCTCCACTCCTACGACCCTTTAAAAAATTAGCATGTTTTTCATATAAAGTTAAACATACACTTATCATGTGATTCAAATTAGATGATTACCCAAGTGAAATGGAAACTTATAGACACATAAGGACTTGTACATGAATGTCAGAGCGGATTTATTCATAATGCCTAGGAACTGGAAATGCTCCAATATCCATCAACAGATGAATGGGTAACCAAATCATGGAATACCATTTAATTTAATGCTACTGACAACGAAAAGAATAAGTGATTGATACACATAAAACAACATGAATGAATCTCAAAAACATTATGTTGAGCAAAAGGAAAAAAACACAAAAATGTACGGACTACATGATTCCATTTATATGAAACTTTAAAACAGGTAAAATTAATCAATCAGTAACATTCTTAGTGCTTGCTTTGGCAGACATATATTTAAATTAGAATGATTCAAAGAAGATTAGCATGGCCCCTGTGCAAGGATGACATGCAAATTCATGAAGCATTCTTTATTTTTTCTGAATAACGTAGTGAACCCAGAGATGGATGAAGATTGTGGTTGATAGTACAAATACAAAAATGTTGCACAACAATGTAAAGTGTTGGTGGAGGGATGTTGTATGGGAATTCTGCTCATTATGCATTATTGTTTTGTAAGTTTGTAATGTCTCTAATTTTTAAAAAAATGGTGTTCTTAATCCAGTGGAAATGTACTGTGTGTTATAACAGCTACAAAATACATTTTTCTCTATATCGTTTTGAAGAGACAGTTTTATTAGCCTTAACCTGGTAAAGTAAAAATTCTAAATCACCTATTGCTAGCAAATTTCCCTTCCCTTTTATAGAAAACATGAACCCTTTATTGTATGCTTGTTTTCTGTGGCCCAATATAAATCTCCTCCCTCTGTGCTCTGTCTCCTCCTTCCCACATCCCAATGTCTCCTGCAAGAGCAGCTGTGATTAAAAAGTGCTTGAATCTAATGCAAGCAAAACTAATGAAATTTACATTTCAGTGCCTCTTGTTAACATGTTATTTCCAAGATCCTGGAAGAAGCTTTCGGAATGTATTTATATTGTGATTTTTTTTTTAATTTGCAAAATTAAGATTTTAATTATAATCAATTAAGATGCCTGTGTCTTTCCACTCTAATGACCTCACCAACACATTTTCATTTTGTATAGGTATTATTGATGTGGCCACAGGTGTTTTGGGGATCCTGCTGTGGGGAAGTTGAGTTGGTATATACTTAGTTTGGGCAGAGTAGGCTATGTTTTTGTGGCTCACAGTCATTTCTGGGTATAATTATGTTCTTGCTCACTTTCCTGTTGTACTATGCCCACTGTGTCCTCTTGCTGATTTACCCAGGATTGTAACACCAATGTGCAATGGCAGAGGTTGCAAATCTATATGAACGTGTCCTGTGGAACATAGAACTGAAAGAATGTGTGGAACCAGAAGCTAGTCTGTAGAAAATTCTTTCCAACAATCAAACCAATAAATCTGTAAGCAAAGGATTCGGTTTTTATGGATGACTAGTCAAAAAGCAATATTTCCCTGTCATAAATAAACTCAATAATGCAACATTTACTATCTTAAATACTCTGCATATTTTTCTCTCTTTTTTGAATAGAATCACATGAAACAGAATTTAAAGGATTCCTGGACTTATAGGACATCAATCAGTAGCAATACTAAAAGTAAAGAGATGTCTATGTATAAATTCACATTTTATGCATTGCAATGTATCAGATCATTAGCAAGTTGTGAGGCTTACATACATTTTCTGAAATATCAATAACAAGTGTTCTTTATCCATGGCTGAAAAAAACTAAATTATCTATTCCTTCTATTAAAAAATAATATTAAAAACTCATCATATGTAGAGGTTATGAAAGAGTATGCAGCCAAAATTGTAAGCCAAAAAAGAGAATTATAAGATGGCTAATTAATAAAAATATTGAATTATTTCTGGACTTTGTGATGTGTGTGGTATTTGCCAGTCCTTTAACATTTGTAATTATTTCTTTTCTCATTCAAACTAATAATTCTTTCAACCTTAATTGTATTTTTATAATTATGCATTCTTTTCTTTAAAGAAGGACTTCCAAATTATACAAACTGCAAACCCTACAAAAGTGGGTCTGCTCCTAGACACATTACAAGTACACAGAATTTGGATTCTCAAGTAAAGAATAGAAATAATACTTGAGCAGTGCAGTTACAGATTTTTTTAAAAATCATATACCTTAGTTTTTAATCAGGGGACAGTTTTTTAAAAGTATATGTTTATTACAGAAGTTGTGAATTTATAAAACAATCATGCAGATGTGCAGAATTGCCACAAAACAACCCTTCACCAGCACACCACACTGTTGTAGAACATTTGTTACAGATTGTAAGATAATATCATCAGACTATAGCCATTAACTTTAAGAGGGACATTTTTTTTAATTTCCCCCAGGAGACATCTTGGCAACATGTAAACACAGTGTTGATTGTCATGACTGGGGGAATGCTCCTGGCATCTAGTCGGTAAAGGGCAGGAATCTTGCTACAATGTACAGGACAACCCTCCACAACAAATAATTTGGTCCAAAATGTCAATAGTGCAAAACTGTCTATCCTGAAGCTGAGAATGAATTGCAACTATTATATCAGTGCTGAGACAAGGAGATAAGCATTCTGATATGGACCAGTGTTAATCAGAATGAAATGCAAACGATCCCAGAGTGCAAAAGCAGAGTAATAATAAAAGACAACCATACCAGAATTAGAAAATCCATTTCCCTGGACATTTTTAACTAAAATTTTCACTAATATCCCAGCAAGACAAGATATATAGATAACACTGAATTCACATGTCATCATGCCTCTCTACAATTTATTGTTGCTACATCTTTAGTTTAACTCTCTAAACCTCAAGCTTCTTTCTTCTTGAAGGAGATAATAATGTTTTACTGGCTTTTTAAGAAGATTAAGAAAGGGCCCAGACCCCCTTCCTTCTAGAGTTGATTACATTGTGTTAGGAATGGGGTGGTATGCGTGGCATTAGATGAAGTATCTTCTTCCAATCTCACACTCCTCTGCACACATTTAATCCTGGAAGCCAGCATTGCCTGAGGGAGAGATGTCAATGGAAAAGCCAAAGCCTAGAACAAATTTTTAAATTCAAATTTTAAAAAGCTAACTTTTACATTTTAAATAAGCTTTAAAGATTTCAGAAGAATGTCTCCTGGGGGGGGGTTCATTTTGCTTTGCTTTTGCCCACCTCATGCACCAGATGAAAGTTTCCAAAGTGGGTAGAAAAAGAGAATCAAAGGAGCCAAAGTGAGAGAATGGAAGCCTGGTATGAGATGTCCTACATCTTGTCCTCCGTTAAGTCAAGTGTTACAAAGGAACAGAAAAGATGTGGAGAGAAAGCAGACCTCCAAATATGGTTGCTAATCCAAGAGGAAATGAGAAGAATGGCCCACTGTTCATCTGGAATTCTAGTAAACATTAGCCTCACACAGGTCCCCTATGCCACAATGTCATGTAGCAGGAAATAAGAGATCGTTTCATGAGGTGCTGGATACAGTTGGACAATCAGCAACTTTCCCACAGCCCCAAAGGACTACTCCAGAGAAGCAGCCCCTTCTCAGTGTCCACAGGTAAGTACAAAACTTGGTGCACAGCAGGGTACATTGGATTGAAATGTGTATGTTCTTGGCCTTGGTCCACATTCTGGTGAGTGTGGGCCCATATTAAATAAAATCTCTTCAAGGTGTTACTTCAGTTAAGGTGTGACCCAACTGAATCAAGTTGGACTTTAATCTGTAGTTCTTTATAAACAGTGAAAATCAGATGGTGAGAGAAGCCACAGCTAGCAGCCAGAAGCTGGATGTCAATGGAACACGGAGGAAAAAGGTAAAGGCATTGTCATGTGCATTGTCAAGTGACAGAAAAGTCAGAACCCCAAAGATTGCCAGCCTAGCCGGAAGATACCAATCCCAGGAAAAAGCAAGCCTTCTAGTCTATGAAACTCTGAGCCAATAAATTCCTGTTATTAAGCCAACCCAATTCACAGTATTTGTTTTAGCAGCTAGGAATCTAAAACAGATTTTGGTTCCAGAAAGTGGCGTACTGCTATGACAAATAATCAAAAAGGTAGAAATGACTTTGGAATTGGGTAATGGGTAGAAACTCAAAGAATTATGAGGTGTCTAGATTGTTTTGAAGAGACTGTTGGTAGAAATAAGAACATTAAAGTTTCTTCCAATGAGGCCTTAGAAGGAAATGATGAATGTGTTATTAGAAACTGCAGGAAAAGTGATCCTTGTTTAAGAGTGGCAGACAACTGGCCAAAATTGACTTTTGATATTGCATGGAAGGCAAAACTTGAACTTCGATATTTAACTGAGATTTCCAAGCTAAATGTGGAATGTGAAGACTGACTTCTCCTTGCAATATAATGAGATGAGAGAAGAAAGAGATAAACTGAGGATTAAACTATTAAACACAAGAAAATCAGCAATTAATAATTTAGAAAATTCTCGATCTATCCAGATAATGTGCTCTGAGACTAGGGCCAGAAGTAGCTCTATCAGGGACTTCTTTGAGCTTTCTGGAAGTAAGTCCCAAGAGGAGTTTAGCTGAATAGCCCTTTGCTAAAGAGGATGTGGCTGAACATGGACTTAGTCAGGCATTTCAATGCAAATTAAGACTGAAAATGCAATTATCCAGGAAGAATCTTTGGAAGGTTCTATGGTCTGATGGTTTGGACCCACTTGAACTGCAAGTAAAGTTGACAAAGTTTTGGCAAAACTTGTATGAGAAAGAACCACCGTCAGCCTGGACTGAAAGGGACAAAAAAGGGACAAACTGAAGGAAGAAGGACTTCAAGGGCAGAACTATGAAGCAACGGTCTGGACTGAAAAGTTCCCCTTGGGACAAGACAGCGTGTCCTCCCACATGTGTGAAAAGGGCAGGTCTGCCTCTGCGCTTGTAGGGGGCTGGTAATCTGCCCTGATGCTTGCAGGGGTGGGTCTTGTATCCCATTCGTATTAGTCAGCCAAAGGGGTGCTGATGCAAAGTACTAGAAATCTGTTGGTTTTTATAAAGGGTAATTACTTGGGGTAAAAACATACAGTTACAAGATCCTAAAGAGTTCAGTTCAAGGTACTCTAAGATATTTTCTCACCCAAGTCAGTTGCCACATGTTGGAGTAAGATGGGTCTCTCCTTCCATCTTCCTCTTACAATTCCATTCTCAGATGTAGGCTGGCATAGGGTTTGTTTCTTCCAGTCTTTTTCAACTCAGCTGCCCTGTTCTCTTCAGCTGCAAACTGTCAGACTAATGGCTTATCTCTCTTCCTGGGGCTGCAGGATCAAAGTTCTCTCCTGTGCTGTGCCTATGGGCTCTTCCTTTCTGTGCCTTGAGTGAGTGCTCATTTATATCAGCCCACCAAGAGGTTATACCTTACTGATATGGTTGAATCAAAACCTTAATCTTAGCATAATTTAATCAAAGATACCTCATCTGAATCGAATACAATCAAAATGTATCAAAACACTGGCGGCAGACTTGACCCAGTGGTTAGGGCATCCATCTACCACATGGGAGGTCCGCGGTTCAAACCCCGGGCCTCCTTGACCTGTGTGGAGCTGGCCCATACACAGTTATGATGCACGCAAGGAGTGCCCTGCCACATAGGGGTGTCCTCCATGTAGGGGAGCCCCACGTGCAAGGAGTGCGCCCAGGAAGGAGAGCCACCCAGCATGAAAGAAAGTGCAGCCTGCCCAGGAATGGTGCTGCACACACAGAGAGTTGACACAACAAGATGACACAACAAAAAGAAACACAGATTCCCGTGCCGCTGACAACAACAGAAGAGGACAAAAAAGAAGACACAATAAATAGACACAGAGAACAGACAACCAGGGTTGGGGGGAAGGGGAGAGAAATAAATAAATAAATAAATCTTTTTTTAAAAATGTATCAAACACAGAGAAACAGACCAGTTTACAAACATAATCCTTCTCTTTTTTTGGAATTCATAATAATATCAAACTGCCACATCATTTTTCAGGGAGGGTGAAGATATCCAAAGCTCAGAGATCATGGTCCTGGTCTGGAATCAGCAGAGAGCTTGTCTACCATTCCAATGATCAGACAGGGTGGAGCCTTCACACCAGTGTTTGGAAAGAGCATGGCCACTGCACAAGCACTTGGAGGAAGTGAGGCTGTTGCTCTATCAGGTCTGGAGGACAAAACATCAATCCATAGATGACTCTTAGACCTTGAACTCTAATGGAGTTTGCCCTGCAGGATTTGAGACTCCTGTGGGACCTAA
Organism: Dasypus novemcinctus; assembly: GCF_030445035.2. NCBI lineage: Eukaryota > Metazoa > Chordata > Mammalia > Cingulata > Dasypodidae > Dasypus > Dasypus novemcinctus. Next base: position 31,223,750 of record NC_080679.1, read on the forward strand.
GACTCCTATTTTTCTTCCAATTTTTCCCTTCTGGGATGGGTATATTTATCAGATGCCTTTCCCTCTGTTGTATATTGTGTCAGATAAGTTGTTCTCTAGGTCTCATAGGTTCATCAGCAGAATTTTCCCTAGGATGGAACACACCCACAAGCAATTTCAATGAGATTTTTGTACTTAACATTTTGTGATGTTGTAATGGAAAGAATGTATTTTGCATGTGGGAAGAACCTTTCTTCTTGGGGTCCTGAAGGAGGATTGTGTTAGATTGACAATGTGTATCTCAGTTTGAACATGTTCTTGGTCTTGATCCACATTCTGGTGGGTGTGGACCCATAGTAAGTAAGATCTCTTCAAGATGTTGCTTCAGTTAAGTAACTGTGTGGCCCAACTGAATCAAGTTGATCTTTAATTTGTATTACTAAAGGCTTTATAAGCAGAATGAAAATCAGATGGAGAGAGACGACAGGGAAAAGACAGAAGGTGGAAATCAACAGAACCCAGAAGAGAAAGGAGAAGATGCTACCATATACATTGCCCAGTGATGGATGAGCCAAGGAACCCCAAAGATTGACAGCCAGCCAGAAAATACCAACTTCATGAGAGAGCAAATCTTCCAACCTTTGAAACTATGAGTCAATAAATTCCCACTGTTTAAACCAGTCCATTGTATGTTATTTGTTTTAGCAGCTAGGAAACTAAAATGCAGGGTGTCAGACAGGAGGAAGGGTTGGATACAACAGTGGAAAATGGCTTGAAATCCTTCTCTTAAGACTAAGTGAGGACATGATCTCTTAGCATGTGCTAACATGAAGAAACTTGCCACCTGTGAATCATGTAGTGCTATTATATATCTCAGCAGAGGCCTGCAGAGAACTGATTGAGGCTGTATTTGTTTGCCAAAGTAGTAGCCTATGCAAAGTACCAGAAATCTGTTGGTTTTTTTTTTTTCAAAGATTTATTTTATTTATTTCTCTCCCCTCCCCCCCACACCAGTTGTCTGTTCTCTGTGTCTATTTGCTGTATCTTGTTTCTTTGTCTGCTTCTGTTGTTGTCGGCGGCATGGGAATCCGTGTCTCTTTTTGTTGCGTCATCTTGTTGTTATTGTGTCAACTCTCCATGTGGGTGATGCCATTCTTAGGCAGGCTGCACTTTCTTTCGCGCTGGGTGGCTCTCCTTTCAGGGCGCACTCCTTGCGCATGGGGCTCCCCTACACAGGGGGCACCCCTGCGTGGCACAGCACTCCTTGCGCGCATCAGCACTGCACATGGACCAGCTCCACATGGGTCAAGGAGGCCCAGGGTTTGAACTGCGGACCTCCCATGTGGTAGACGGATGCCCTAACCACTGGACCAAGTCCACTGCCTGTTGGCTTTTATAAAGGGTGTTTATGTGGGCTAGAAGTTTACGGTTATAAGGCCCTAAGAGTCCAACTCTTTAATGTGTTTTCTCACCAAAGTCAGTTGCCACCTGTTGAAGCAACAGGTGTTGGTCACTGAACTCTGCCTGGTCTCTCCTTTCTGGGCTTCCTCTTTCTCTTGAGGCTCCATTGGTCCAGTTCCTTCCAATCTCAGCTGTAGTCTGGCATAGGACTTGACTCTCAGGGCTTTCTTTATCAGTCTCTGGCATAGGGCTGGTTTCTTTCCGGCCCTTCTCAGCTGCTCAGCTGCTCTAGTCTCTTCACATTGTCAGCTGCAAACTGTCCAGTGAAAGTTCATCTCTCCCTGGAACAACAGGATCAAAAATGACAGAGCTTTCTCTTCCAGTGTGTCTTCTTAAGTGTCCAAGGGGTGGGGACTCAACCTGAGTCACTACTGAAATGGTCAAATCAAAGTCCTCATCTTAATAAGTAATTTAATCAAGATGGCTCATTTCAATCTAATGCAACAAAGGGTATCATACACAGAGGAATAGATTAGTTTGCAAGCACAATTTTTTTCTCTTTGGGATTCACAAAAATCTCAAACTGTCACAGAGGTCAACTCCCTGCAGCCTTAGGTAGTCCCCATAATTTAAACACAAATACCAGTAGAATGTGGGGAGAAAGGTAAAATCCTGAATTTACTCAGTTTAAACCTCAAGAAACCTCAGAAACAACTAAAATTGCCTAGAAGTAGCCAAATCACATTTTGTAACTTCAGTTATATGATTGCACACATGGGTTTATAGCTTATGAAGATCACACACTACATACGTGTATACACATACACACACATACATATATTGCTTCTATACTTCTCAACTAATCTTCTGTATTGTCTTAATGAAGTATCCAATTAAAAAATAAATGCAACCCAGCCACAAAATATTGCCTGGTTATTTTTTTAAAGAAAAGCACAAAAACTACTTGGAAAAGAATGCTGTTTTAGGGACATTCTTAGTCCTTATAGAGGGTAAAAGAGAAAAAGCAATATCCTACTTAGAAGGTAGGCCCTGAAAGAGTAAGTTTTGTAGAGCAAATTGCTGATTTTATCAGATAGCCAGCCCCCCTGTTTAAAACTTTAACAAATATTTGCCAAGCAACACACTAGCTATGTTGGATAACATACTAGTCATGGGATGCAAAGAAGGATAAGTACATTCCTTGACTCCAGGAAGCATACATGGACCGTTCCTATTTGATTTTTAGTATAGCAGTTAGCACATTTACAGGGAATAAAAAACCATATATTATATGGATTCTGGTGAAAACAAAGAGGCCAAAATCTTGAACCTGATTAACTTGAACCAAAATGAAATAGAAGTTGGAGATAGTCTTGCCTCAAGAGTTTGAATTATTAATAAGGCTGCAGCATACAGGACAGCTGCAGGCCTTTTGGCCTTAATACCAATTCTAAATACAAAGGATAGCAGTAATTTGACCTGATGCAGCGATACCTATAGGGCAGGCGTTTTTAATCTTTTTTGTTCCACAGACTCTGTGATGGTTAGGCTAATGTGTCAACTCAGCCAGGTAATTGTGCCCATTTGTTTAGTCAAGCAAGCACTTGACTAATTGTAATACAAGGATATTTATGGACTTTAGTCATCAGTGAGTTTACTGCATAGATGGTGGATTACATCTTTTAATACAACCAGGGAGATTGCCTTCAGCAATGAGTGACATTTTATCCAAACAGTTGAATGCCTTAAAAGGGAAAGTAATTTCAGCATTGAGAGAATATTTCCCAACTCATCTTTGGATAGCCAATGTCTCCTGGGAGCTCATCCAGGACCTTCACTGGACCTTCATTGGAGACCCTGGCTTGTAGGCTGCCTGTGGAATCTTGACTTGGGCATCCTCAAGGTCATGAAAGATAATTTTATAAAATCTCATACTATTTACAGATACTTTCTATTGATTGTTTGCCTAGACAACCCTGACTAACTCAGACCCCTGTACCAGTCAAGTGAAAACCATGAACCCCTTCTCAGAAGGAAGCTGTAGGTTGTTTTATGACACTCAATGTTGGCATGTCTCTAAATTAAATTTTAGGATTATTCAAAATTACGTTTTACAATTTTCCCACAATTTCAATGCCTGATAACCTAACATGGTTCAACATCTGTTCAAATGGTCATTTTCAGCAAACATTTAGAAATTTGAGTTTTCCTACAGTATCATAAAACCACTTCGCCATCCTTCCAACATTTTTGCAGGCAGTTATCCACTACACTCAGAACACACTACTTCAAAATAAAAATCATACTAAGTCCACACTTAAATATTGTCTATTATTTAATAAATATATCACACCTGCACCAACATGTCCCCACAAGGATGTTTTTAAATATATAAAATTACAAAGGAAATCAGTTACATGTATTGAAATACAGTTACTAAAATAAAATACATATAATACTATACATATGTGCTTCTTTCTTGACACATTAAATAATAATATAATACATTAAAAAATAGGGAAGTTAAAGGTAAATTTTATTTTTTAAAGACATGTCAGTGTGCAGACTGTTGTTTATCTTGAATAAGAACATTAAACTGTGGTGTAGTATTTGACAAGGCAACACGCATATCATGTTGGACATCTAATCAAATAGATTTTTTTCAATTCTAGGTCATGGAGCCCCTGAAGAACCTTTGCTATAGGGTAATATGGTTGAGTGATGCCAAGCATCTAAACAAAATGCACTGTCTGATCTCTTTGAATATTCCTAGGAAACATATTTCACTTTTATCCATACTATTTCTGTTTAAGAATGAGTCTAAGATAGATATTTAAAATTTAGCTTTTTTTTCCCCCTTTTCTCTAGTAGCATAAGAGATATAATGAATAGGGGAGTTATGGAATGAGCTCTCTATACCTAAATTACTTACCCAAATCAAAGCAGATGAAGACATTCCAAGTGTGTTGAGGAAAATCATATACATATACACATGTCCAAATATAATAGTTATCTGTCAGTTTTCTGAATTAGAGAGAAGCATAAGGGCAAATAAAATAAAAAACAGATAATCTCCCTGGGGTTGTCTCCAAATTTTTCTTTTATCAATGCATTATTTTACACCATCAATCAACCATAAAAATTTCAGGAAGGCAAACCAGATCTCTGTGATTGAAAATCATAAGATAGCCAACCCTATCTTTTTGACTGGAGCAAACCAAAAATTTCAAGAAAGAATTGCCATGCTTAACTTCTGTAAAATGGACATTAGCCAGAAGTTTTAGAGAAATGCTTAGAAATCCATTTGTGCCTGTCAATAACATCCTTCTTTTCAAGCTACTAACCCATTAGTGAGTAGCGGCTGACTTGGTTTTAAGCTGGAGACTGTCGAAATAGCATACCCATTGCAGGGAAAAGTAGTGAACTAAGTTTTTGTTGTTTTTGTTATTATCATTTTGTTTGTTTTAGAATAAAAGAAACAATAAGTGGATTGACAAAATAACTGGTGGGAGGCAAGTTCAGCAATTTGTAAGAAGATGTACAGATATTCTTTCCCATGAAAATTGAGTTGGCGCTAACCTTCATAATCATTGCTATGTTATACTTGTAATACTATTGAAAGGGACAATAAATATCAAAGATGAATAAAGAGCGTTATTATCCTTATCATGAAGAGATAGATTTTGCTTAACATCCTTTCTGTAAGACTTTGTTCTGTTGTGCCAGCAAAAGCGCTGAAATCATTTAAAAGGAAATCATTACACAGAAAAGAATTTTAGGCTATCCAAATGGAGCAATTAAAAGCAAAAGGCGTGAGGGAAATTTTATTCTTTTAATCCAGAGAGTGGCCAAAAAAAGAGGCTTTGATGTCATCTCTAATTAATAATGAGTTTCAAAATTGATTCTTGCCATAAATGAAAGAATGCATGCGCATTTGAGTCTCCTGCCTGCTCTGACTCAGCACATTGTTAAAAATGACAATAGTGACATCTACTGTGAATGTACGGTATCACTCATTTCAAAACGACTAACAGGTTTCCCCTGTGTGTTATGCTAATAATTTTTTAATTAGGTGATAATGTAATTTTGCTAAAATATTCAAGAAAATTGGAAGATTCTTTCCACATACAAGTCCCTTACATGTTTGGCTTCCACCAGGCAAATTTACATGCATTTATATATTATTTAAAGCACTACTTTACAAACAGAAAGTAAATTGAAAATGTACCTTATGTGGTAGCAGTAAAGATTTCATGGATAATTTTGAACTAATTGCCCCTCTTCCTAAATCTATTTTTCCATTAGTTTCCCGACCATTTTCTAAATCTAATTAGCAATGAAATTTTCCTTGTTAAATTTGGTGAATTTGTTTTTAGAGACAACTACACAAAACAAGATAGTAAAAGTAGCATATAGATGTGTTTATAACTTTATTGTTCTGCTGCTAAGCATTGCCAATAATGAGTTTTAAATGGTAATTGTGACTCTCTTAATGTACTTTATATATTAACTATCCTATAGAAGAGATGAAGTTTGAAAGCCTTTAATAAACAGAACACATACATGGAATTCTAATTAAAAGGAATACAGATTAATTGCATTTGTAATATAATGAATGCTGGCAAAAATTAATCAGGCCTAGAAGAAGAAAAAATTGGCTTCAGTCAAATAATACTTTTTTTAATATATGAGATTTAACCTGAATTACTGTACTATGTTTGCAAGGTTATTGATATCATTTTAGAAGTATTACTCTTGTGCATTTGGTTAGAAAATTATTTGGTTTATTTTAACATATGGGATAACATGGATGAATCTTATGCTGAGTGAAGCAAGCCAGGCCCTCCCTGAAGGACAAATATTACATAACCTCGCTGATACAAATTAAGCAAATTGGGCAGACTCACAGAGCTATAGTCTGGAAGATAGGTTTACAGGAGACAGAAAGAGAGAAGAAAGTTGTGAGTTAATGCCCATATGGGCAAAATCTATGATAAGGTGGAAGTGTGTAGTTATGCAATGGATGGGTATAACAGTGGTACAGTGATGCTATTGGATTGGGTGGTCCTGGTCTGTGAGGGAGATAGGGAAGGATGGTTGGGTTGTACTGTCTATGGAACTGAGGGGAGGGTTGGGGAAAGGAGCAAGTGAACTATGGGGATTTGTGGATATGTGGTTGAAACTACCATGTTAGGAAAGTTCTTTTGGCAAATATGGCAGGGGAGGATTACTGGTTAAAGGTATTGGATATGGGGGGCATTCAGGACAGGGTGCAACTGGGGCAGGCTTCTAGGAACGTGCAGTGTTCATCTTGTCATATTGTGTTGTATCAATGGGTGGAGACTCAAATAATGAGCAGAAAGGTGTTGAACTCCCATCCTGGGGAGTCCTGCTATGATTTCAAAGGGAGGGGCAGGAGTCTCTTGAGAGCATGGGCAGTACCTAGTAGGGGAGGACAGGTCAGTATGTCAGGCCTTCAATATTGTAGCAAGTAACTACATATCTTGCTCTTCAAGGGGTGAAGCTTTGTGGTTGCCTTAGGTCCTGAGGGGATGGGGAAGGAGGAATAGAATAGATGGAACATGGGGCATTTTGGGGGCATCAGAATTGTTCTACAGGATCTTGCAATGATGCATACAGGTCATGTTAAATTTTGTCAAAATTCATAAAAATGTACAGTCCAAAATGTAAACCATAATGTAAATTATTGACCATGGTCAGTAGCAATGCTTCAATATTTGTACATCAATTGTAACAAATATACTATCCACAGGTAAAATGTTATTAATAGGTCACATATAAAATGTTATTAATAGGGGAAAAGGGGAATAGGGGAGGATGTTGGGTATATGGCAATCACCCATATTCTGTACATGACTTTTATGTAACCTAAAGCTTCTTTGAAAACAAAATTAAAAAAATAAGACACACTAGGGAAATAAATGTGGGAAGAAAATGTCACTGTATATACAAGATAACAGATCTTACAGTGATGAAAGACATAATGTTAAATTTTTTTTAAATTTTAAACTTATTACTTTTATTATTTCAAAAAACTTTTTAATTGAATTTTATTCATTATTTTTAAAACTATCATTATTGTATCATTTTCCTATTCACTGTTTTCAGTTATTTTGAGAACTTCCTTGTGGGCAAGCTGCCAATGCCTTGTTAGATGTAGGAAAACCTCTCTAACTATAAGGCCTTTGGGGTTCCACCCAAAAGATGGTGCCTTCCCCCCAGCAACTAGAGCACATGAACCAATCAGCCTCACTAAATTAGCATAGCCAGTAAGCTGCTTGCACGTTGCCTCATGGTCTATAAAAGCTACTACACTTTCTCAATAAATCAGACCTGCGCCACCAGCCTGTGTCTCCAGAGCAGTTACTGTGTGTTGTCTTGCTCTGTTCGTCCTTACCTCTTTGGGAGCAGAGCTGCTGGACGGCACCGCAACACTTCCTTGTTGCTCAAATGTGGCCTCTCTCTAAGCCAAACTCAGCATACATATGCATTACCTTCCCCCTAATGTGGGACATGACTCCCAGGGATGAGCCTCCCTGGTACCAAAGGCTTACTATCAAGCACCAACTAGCAAAGCAACTGGAAAAAGACCTTGACCAAAAAGCATAAGGGTAAAGACAAATGAGTTTATATGGCTAAGAGTGATTTGGGAGGTCATTCCTGAGATTATGCTTATGCACATCTCAGCATGATCTCATTGGTTGCCAAAGTAAATATTGCCTCAAATAGCAGGGCTCCTGAGGGCTCTGGAGACACTATAGGCAGGGAAGACAGCTCAGGAGTTTGGCATCCTGCCAGTGGGCCCTACTTTGGAATTTATGCTCCCCAGAGTGATGGAGTAGGACTGAGTTATGGTTTCACTACATATGGCTCATATGGAAGTTCAGAAGTTCTACTTGAACTTATAGTTAGTTCTAGAGTGGAAAGGTGTATGTCCAAGAGACCTACATCTTTGGGCTTTTCATGCACCAGCTGGGCCCTGAATCTCAGCAGCACTGCCATACCTACTCTCCAGGTCATTGGATTCACCCAGGACAACTAAAAAGGAGATGATGATGGACAATAACCATCCCAACGAGCAAAGAGAGTCTGCAACTGCAAGCAAGATAGTCCCATCCATTGACCCCATGGGATCTAAGCCCCCTGTCTCAACAAAAGATTACTAAACATACAAAGAAACAGGAAGCAATGGCCCAGGCAAAAAGATTAAAGCCTTAGAAACCATTAACAAGAGGATCAGAACTGGGACATACCAGACAAGGACTTTAAAAATGGTCCTAAATATGCTCAAAGAGCTAAAGGAAAACATGCACAAGGAAGTAAAGGAAATCAGGAAATCAATAGATTAACAGAATAAGAATACTAATAGAGAGAGCAAAATTATGAAAAGTAAAAAAGACCATAATAACAGAAATTTAAAAATTCCCGAATAGTAAATGGATCTATCAGAAGAAAGAGTCAGTGAAATTGAAGATAAAACAATTTAAATTGTTCAGTTTGAGGAATAAAATGAAAGAAGAAAAGTAAGCAGAGTCTGAGGAACCTGTGGGACATCATAAAGCATACCAAAATATACATTGTGGGAGTCCCAGAAAGAGAAAGAAGATAGAAAGGAACAGAGAGAATATGCAAAAAAATTATTGTTGGAAAATCCCCAAATTTAACAAAAGACATGAATATATGCATGTGTGATGGTTTGAAGCTAAATGGAACCCCAGAAAACCATGTTCTTAAAGTTAATCCATTCCTGCTTGACATTTTGATTAGGTTTCTGAAGTTAAGGGCCTTTTGATTAGATTACTTCGGTAAGAGTGGGTCTGAATCCTTTTACTGGAGTCCTTTATAAGAAAATGAAATTCAGATGAAGAGGGACAGAAAGTCACAGAAGCCAGAAGCTAAAAGCAACAAAGCCCAAAAGAGAAGGGAGAGACTGGCAGATACCGCCATGTGCCTTGCCACATGACAGAAGAGTCCAGGGTTGCTGGCAGCTGGTCTTCAGAGAGAAAACATAACCTGATGAGGTCTTGATTTGGACATTTTTCTCAGCCTTGGAACTGTAAGCATGTAAACTTAAAAATCCCCATTGTAAAAGGCAACTTATTTCTGATCGATTGCTTTCAGGAGCCTAGCAGATACACAACAAACTCCAAACAGGATAAACTTGAATAGATCCACACTGTACCATATTATAACCAAACTGTCAAATGCCAAAAATAGAGAATTCTGAAAGTCTCAAGAAACAAGTAGTGTGCCACATACAGAGGTGCCTCAATAAGATTAAATGCTGATTTCTCATCTGAATCCATGAATGCAAAAGGCAGTGGGATGACATTTAAAATGCTGAAAGAAAAAAAAACTGCCAACCAATAAATCTATATTTGGCAAAACTCTCTTTGAAAAATGAAGGTGAAATTAAAATATTCCCAGACAAAAGCTGAGAGATTTTATAACTACTAGACTAGCCCTACAAGAGATGCTAAAGAGAGTTTTATAGGTTGAAAGGAAAGGACAATAGACAATAGATCGAAGCTGCAAGAAGAAATAAAGATCTCTGGTAAGGATAATGACATGTGTAAATAGAAATGCCTATACCATTGGATTTTTGGTTTGTAACTCCATTTTTCACTTCCTACAGGATCTAAAAGGCAAATGCATATCATATAATGATAAATCAGTAGTTTAGGACTCACAATGTATAAACATGTAATTTGTGGCAATAATACATAATGGTAGGGAGATGGAGAGATGTAGGAATGTATACATTATGTATACATTATTAAAGTTAAATTGTTATCCAAGCAAACAAGATTGTTATAAATTTAAGATGTTAAATTTAAGCCCCATGGTAATTACAAATAAACTATTAGAGTATATGCAAGCTCATAGAGAGAGAACTTAGAGTAGAGGTTGCCAAGGTTGGGGGCAAGAGGAATGGAGAGTTAATGCATAATGGGTGTAGGGTTTCTGTTTGAAAGATGGGGAAGTTTTAGTAATGAAGGGTGGTGAAGATACAGCATATTGTGAATGTGATTAATCCCACTGCATGGTGTGCTTGGGAATGAGATGGAAAAGTTGATGTTATACACATGTTCTTACAATTCTTTTCTAGAAAAGAGCAACTAAAAAGACAATGATAATTAAACGCAATATGTGACCTTGGGCAGAATCTAACAAGAGAGGATAAAAGGCTCAAAAGGGCATTATTGGGACATATGAAAAAATTGGAATATGGTCAGTAAGTTTTATATCAATTTTAAGTTTTTTGAACTTGATAACAACACTTAAGGTGATTTCATCAGTGAATATCCTTGTTCTTAGGAAGTGTAGATGACAATATTAAATGTTCAAAGAATATGACATTCAAGTGTTCAGAAAATGGATTGATAAGTAGATTAAAGGAGGGAGGGATAAATAGATGGATTGACAGATGGAAAACTAAAATGACACAGCAAATGTGGCAAAATATTTATTTTGTTGGGTCTGAGTTTCTAGGTGTATAGGGGTATGTTGGACTTCTCTGTATGAGGTTTTTGTAAATGCTCTGTAAATTTGAAATTATTTCAAAATATAAAGTAAAAAGAAAAAACCAAGCAGCTAACCCTGCAATGGACTTAGAATATCAGCAGTAAGAAAATCATATTCAAACAACAATAATAACTGCATTTGGCCTCATCTCTGAAGACATTTAACTACTTTTAACTTCCTGAAGCATAGACCAATCTCAGAGTGAATCCAGCCTAAAACCCCCAAAATAAAAACACCTGCAAGTTTGTGCATATGATAACAAACGGAAAAGTATGCAGTGGAGATAAAGTTACCATTTAAGGAGTAGGTTATGGAGTGATTTAAAGTCCTGGAGATAAGGTTTTGAAGATCTTTTATAGGGAACCAGCAGATTCTAGGACCTCAGTCTCACACCAGTACATTGGAGCACTGGTAACAGGGGACTAGGGGGTTATTGCAGAGTAAGCAAAAACTGGTTTTGTAATACTAAAAAACAGTTTCATGACTTAGCTCAAAGGTTTTTCTCTGCTTCACTCATAGTCAAATTTTATGAGCCAAATATCTTTTAAGTACTAACACTGGAAAATAGAACTGATTGCTTCCTTAGAAACTCACCGTGTTGAGTGGGAAGTGTATTGTTGTAATTAATTGTTCAAAAGAATATATGCTTTGACACTTTCCATATGGGAAGATATTTAATTCTGAGGAATAACAAATGGCATGGCGAGGGGGTGAGGTGGAGAAGAGGTTATCACAAGTCTCTTAATCTCTGTTTTAATAATACTATTAAATTCACTAAGCTACATGTTTCTTGAGCATAGGGAACATGCATTCTTTATTCATGAAGTCCCAGTACTTGTGATATTTTCTGGAATGAATTCCATGGTTGATTGCATTTTAGAATGTTCTTTCATTTAAAAGAATATAAGGTTTTGAAAGATTAGCCATTTAAAGTCGAAACCAAGTAAAATGGTTAGCTCCTCAAACTCTGAAAACTTCCCCCCAAAAAAGCCTTTGTCTAAAACTCCTGTGGTTTTTCATAGCAAATAAACTAGGCTTTAGAAATATTTTTAAAATTATAAGTTAGAGACATTTTATCTGTCTTTTAAAACTTGTTTAACTAATCTGTACTATTATAATAGCCAAGTATTTACATTAGAAAACTTGTGATATCTCTCTAGGAAACTATATCCCAAAGACAGTGAAAGCATCACTGTAATATGGGCATGTAGCAATTAAATATATATATATATTTATATTTATTTATATATATATATGAAATAGAAGTTTGTTCCTATACCATCAATATAATTCATAGCATTTATTCCTGGTGGGGAAAAAAAGTTTGCTGATAGCAAATGATTTCAACATGTATATATAATTGCTAAATTTACTTGAAATCTGAAGTACACCATTTACATACACAGGTCTTTCACGCCCCCTAGTGGTCAAGTGAACTATTTCTTATTCAAGGTGCTTGCATGCCTTAGAAAATAAAATTTGGCATACTTCATTTTGAACAGATGATTTAAAACTGAACTCAAATAAGTATTTATTAATAAATGTGGATGGCTAACATATGCATCATTTGGGTATATATGTAAATATACCTGTACTATATAATGTACATGTGCAAATAAATCTCTCAAAATAATGTGGTTCAACATATGTCCATAAAATGTGTGGTAGTTTTAAGCACACTTTCCAAAGATACCTCTTCTCTCTTCTGCTTCTTGCAAAATTATACATGGGCTTTTCAGCTCCCAACAGCCATGATCTAGGAATAGTTCTCAATCCTGAATGTATATTAGAATTGCCAGGGGATAATAATGCTGCTATGTATGGGTCCCACCACAAACCATTAAATCAGAATTCCTGGGTGGTGATTCCAACATAGCCAAATGTTGCAAACATCTGATTTAAAGAGGTACTTACAGATATTTCAGCTGGAAGAGAGAACATTAAATGGAGGGATGGGATGAGCTCACATTGCATGAAAGTGTCAGAATGATGGTATGTTGAATCTAATCAGTCAACACTACCTGGTTCTGCACAGGGGCCATTATTGTGGAATTACAAGAATGAGACCAGGTGTTTCCTTCCTAGGGACTTAAAAAGTATTTTACAAATGCACCATATTCACTCATAAAAAATATTATTGTACAAAGTAAAGCCAAAATAATTAGTGATCATATAGAAAGAGGTATAGAAGGACTACATTTTGTTTAATTGTGAAAATCACCATCTGATTGTGCAAAGTCTGCTAATATATGTTTGTCAGGCCTGGGGTACGTGGACAGGTGTTTATATTTAAAGTCCTTAGGTAATTAGCCTGTACTTTGAAATATTTTAAAGTAATCAGCATTTATTTTTGGTAGTTTACCGGTGTTATCTGAACTTTTGGGCCATGTGTGAATGCCAAGCTTTTTAAATGAAAAGCCTGGTTTTACTGCCAGTAGGCATCTAAAATTACTCTGCAGTTCATATTAATAAGACAGAACGTAATTGAATGTCAGCAGATATGGTGATTTATAAAGTACTTTCTATCTTGTGTATAATGAAAACCCTTGGCACTGAGTCCTAATATTTGATAAAACATGATAGTGGCTTTATTTCCAATAGCCAACTTGATCTAGAATCGCTTATTATTTTTATAGTGATCTACTTTACTCTATTTCTATTTATGCCTCAAATTTTCATCTTAAATTAAGGGAAAATTGCATGATTTTAATTTTAGCTTTTTCCCTTCCTTTAGCTATTTGATACATTTTCAAGGCAATAAAATGGAATATTTTAGCAAATATATCAGAATTGCATATGTTTAAATGAGTGCAAAATCCTTGAAAGCTGACACCTGAGGAAACTGGCATTTACCCCATGGGCACTGCCCTTGCCCAAATGTTTTTAGAACTCGTCTTTGGGAACTGCTCTCTATGCTGGCAGCACATTCTTTTGAATATCTGTTTATATGGTAAAACTTTGCTTTTAGTGGTGAATTTTTTTTTTTGAGCTGTATTAAAAGGCATTTACAGACAAGACTAATGGGCAATTGGGTTAGGCTAGTTAATGAGTAAAATAAAATAAATAATAAAACAAGATGTGTGTAAGTATGATGGAGGGGTGGGGCAATTATAAATCAGTGCTAAAGCCTAGTTTTAAATTACCAAGAGGCATTTCCCAATTGGAGCCATTGCAACATCATTAGGATATGCATAAAGTTTCACAAGACACCTGCTTTAAGGGTAATGGGTTGCTCTGTCAGGTTTTTTTAATAATTGAAATGTAATATATACGTACATATGCATACATCCAGAATTATGTATATATCATAAGCATGCAATTCAATTTTTTTCAAAAACTGAACACACCCAGATCAAGAAAGAGAACATTCCAGGTTGGTACAGTGTTGAAAGCAATCTCAAGCCTTTATATTCATATGTTTATTAAAAATAATGCCATAAAAGAAAAATACAGTGTCTAACAACAAAAACTGGGAAGGAATACAATTGCAATTTAAAAAGAAAGTTCATAGCTCATTTCGCCCCATTAAAATTAAAATATTTTTAATATTATAAGAGAATATTTAATGGGATGCTTTTAATCAAGCATACTTCGTAAATACTTGAATTATTAGATGTTGTATAACTAAAAAATTGAGAGTCAACAAGTAACAAAACTATCTTAGTAAGATTTCTAACATTTTCCCAGAGTTCCCAAATTCAAACTGTAAAGAAAAAATTTCTAAGTACTTTTGATGATATTTGCATGTATATTTTTTATTCATGTTAAAGTAAAAAAAGAAATAGGCTCCCAAACTTTCATCTCAAATGTTAATATGGGTATTAATCACCTGGAAGATAATGTTAAAATGCAGATTTTGATTGAATCTATCTAGGTTAGAGCCCAAAAGTCTGCATTTCAAACAAGTTCACAGTTGGTGCTGATGCAGCTAGTCCTCAAACTACCCTTTCAGCAGGGAGGTGGTAGACTTCAACTTGGTGATAGATACCAGCACATAATATTTTTACTTTCTCTTTCCAGACCTTTAAAATATCTTCCCCAATCTCTGAGCATCTCATTATTATTATTATTATTTTAACTTTTCCTCACTTCTCTGGTTGGTTGAAAAAAAAAATAGTCTCCATTTGCTGGGCATTGTCTGTCCCTATGCTATCAGTGTTGGAAAGTCCTACCTAAATCTCTCCCCAGCTTTCCCCTCGCTCAGTCCATTTTACCCTCCAGAGACTGATTTCAGAGATTGGTTGTTGAGCTTTATCTAATGCAAACCTTAATTCTTGAGGGTGGTGCTGTGTAATAAAATAAAACTCTGCTATCAATATCCTGAGCCCATGAAGGTCAGAAATCTCAATGATTCAACAGTAAATCAATTCTTCTTAAAAACAAACAAAACCCCCGGATATCTGAGGCACAGTGCTATAATACTGCAATTCATTTCCAAGTACTATCATCTGATAAATTGTGTACGAACTTGAATATTACTTGGTTTTGTATTTTGGTTAACAAAAACAGTTAATGCCCTTAATATTGATTCTGAAAATTGAGGTTAAATGATGATCTCAAGTATGGAAAGAAGAATCCATGCTAACTTCGAAGTATATAAAAAAAAAGAGAGAGAACAAAAAATTTATTTGCAATTATGACTGGGTAGAGCACTAATAACTGAATTAATGGTTGAATTTTCAAATAAAATAAAAATTTATCCTAAAAAAAATTTAAACTCAAAAACATTATAATTAGGGATAAAAGGAAAAAATTTAAACCATGATAAAGGCTCAAGATTTTTTTAAATGCCAAGTTTGGGAAATGAAAGAAAGAAAAGAAAAAACTTATCAGTAAGATGAACACATGGAATTATTCGGTATTTTCCTTATAATCGCTTCCCAGCATTTTTATTAAAATCAAGTGCAGTATTTTGCTTATAATTTTCCAATCCAAAACTTTTATGTTAATCTGTAGTGAATCTTCCTACAACGAACTTCAGAAAAAGTAATGTTGAGGTTTTCTGAAAATCCCAAATCTCCAGTAATCTGACCCTAACTATTAATTCTCTCTTTACGGGTATAACAACAATGAGAAGTGACTATGTCAAAATACAATTCAATATTTCTATCTGCCTTTCTGGTATGGCATAAAAAGCCCTGGCCTGCGACTTCAAATCGTGGCTTCTAATTTTGGCCCCAATTAGCTTGTGAGCTTGAATAGGTCAACTAAATTCTCTGACTTCTAGTCAACTAAATTCTCTGACTTCTGATTCTGGGACAAATCTTTGATGCAAAATAGGAAGATTTTAAGAATCCCAGCAGTTGACTCAGAGTCAAGTCTCATTCTGACCTTAAACTCAACTTCTAAAAACTAGATTCTTGGCTTCAGTCTTAAGACCAGGCTTTTTTGTCACCACTTCCAGTAGAAGATTCTTGCCTTTTCCTTGTCTCTGTTTCTGCCTTGGCTCCCACCCAGGACTATAGTTGTTCTAGGATGGAAAAGCAGACTTACTCCCCCAGTGCTTTCCTAACACTCTAGACTTTCTTCTAAATCCCTGTGCCCATGAATACCTTCCTCACTGTCACTCTTGGACTGCCTTGGCTTCTAGCTAATGCTACTTGCCAAAACCCTCTTGATTCTAAGACTGGTCAATTGAACTGGCTTTACTGCTGCAGAGCCTCTCTGCACCCCATGGTCAGTCATATTTAGTTTTGTAAGGTCTCCAGGTCCCAGTCACCTAGGAACTGGTTTGTGGGGGAAATGCAGGTATGGAAACTACACTGACTTAAAATATCAGAGGTTAGGTATGGGATGGAGGTCTGGGGAGCACACACTTAAGACACTGTTGCAACAAGGCAAATAGGTCAGTTGGGAAAAAATTGGGGGAAGATGAATATGTTGCTCCACTTCAGTAGAATGTTTTCTTCCCTGAGTGTAATTGTCATTAGAGTGGCAGATTAAGAGAACAAATACAGTTTAGACAAGCGCCTGCTAATATCAGCCTTAAAATCACGGTAAAGAGAAGTTCATTTTTCATAGTTCATTCAATTTATGCTTCTCTCCTAAGTGCCAGACAATAGCATTCATAACCAATATCCTTACTAGGAAGGTTTCATCTAAGTAAGTAAGAATACACCTCAAGGAAGAACTAAAATTTCAACAATGATCCTGTAAGCCTTATCTTTATTAATCTACTTGCTTAAATTATCTCCTTTTCTTGATCTCCAGAAAATGTATACACTGTACTATGTTTTTACAAAAGCAAAAGCCAAAATGCAATAAACGTTAATAGATAGGAATGTGTATCACAAGCCAATATTAGAACATCAGGCTGTCCCATATCTGGTACTTCTCATTTCAGCAAACACTGAAATGTTTTGAAAAACACAGTTTTTCAGTCACTCACTTTCATTTCTGATGGATAATTATTTTTTGAAGAGAGTATTTGAATTATTTTTGACCATTTGTATATTTTAGCATAAATTATTAGAAATATAGACTTGCATAAAAATATAGGTTCTTAGGACTACAGAGTTAAAATTTCCACGCATGAGCTAGAATTCATATTAACAAACTAGTTAAGTCATTCTGGTGCTGTCTTTCTTCAGAGAACACTAAAGAAACACAGTTGTATATTAATTGTAATTTAGCTTCTGTTACTAAAATGTTAGAGAGGGATATGATTTTATTTGATGAGCCAGTGTTTTAAAAAGGGAGAAAATCTGAATACCTTTAGGCAGTGTATGCACTTTCTAGATCCCCAGAGCTCAATCTCCCATCCCAATATCCATACCAGTTCAGCAACTCTAGAAGTTATTTACATGCCTGGTGCCTGAATGCTTGGAATTTGCTACCCTGGACCTAAGTTTTCACAGGAAAACCATCATCAGTTGCAAAAAAAAACATAGTAAGCAGATAAAGTAAGCAAGGAACTGTGCTGATTTATAGTATTTAGTTCAACTAAGCTTTCTTTTTTTTCTGTTCTGGACACATACAAAAATTGAAAGGCCAATAACCAATATTATTTTAAAGCTAAGAATGAGGATCATCTTTCAATTATATGTTTTTCTTTTCAATACTATAAATGACTAAACTGTATTGCCCCAGTGGTTCTAAAGTAAAGGCAAACCCATGTTTAAATACACATTCATAATCCAAGAAATTAAATCCTGAAAAATAAATAAAATCACTCTTGAATACTGTATGTTATTTTAAGTATATGAAATTTAAGTAAATTTGAAAATTGAATAACTTTTGAAAATCTGTTTTTCAGGTTTTCAGTAAAAGATACTTCAGAGCAAAAGAGGGTGGCAACAAATTCAAATGAAAAAATTCACACTATTTTAAATTTTCTCTGTTTAATGGAAACGTTTATATAAATATACATTATGAATATATGTGTACATATGTGTGTATAGAGATACAGACAGACACGGAGAGTCATTTAAAAATAAATAGCTATTGATTTTTAGCTAACAAAGATTTCTCTAATTGTAACATCTTACTGTGTCTCAGAGCATATCTTCACACTCTATGAAGTATATAAAGAGCAGGAGTTTACAAAAATAACCGTATTTTAAGGTCGTAATGTCCAAAAAATAAGCAGTAAGTACTAAACAATTCTCTCCCAGAGGAGAGATATTTTTAACTCTGAACCTTCAGTTATTTTATAGGCTCGCTATTTTTTTTTAAGTTAGGTATTAACATTTAAGTCATATAAGATGGAGCAATCATATAAGGAATAATTTAAATTGTTTTTTTATTCCTAGTTTGTAGGTGTACATATTTATTTTTAAATCTAAACCAAATTACCCAGCCACTTATTACAATATCAACAATAAGCCTTCATACACGTCGCTGTTTCTAAACACTTAGTGTGGGAAGTCCACCAATGTACCTTCGTATTTGCACCTTCATGACGATGAGGCATTTATAACTGTTTATTTCATTTATCAACCAAATGCCCATTAAAACAAACCACGTTTCTTCTTTATTAATTTTGACAGTTCATTTTAATTCGGGGATAAAAGGAACCATTAGTCTCATTTCATGATATCCTGAAATGACCTCAATTCTTATAATGTGAGTTATTTCTAGTTGCTCTTGTGTTAATAGGATTCATAAGTTTTTGGTTTTAGAAAAACAACTTTCCAGTTTGGTAAACCTTGAAAGTCTAAAATTGAGGTATCTTGAGAGAAGGAATATTTGTATATTTTGCAGCTCATGATTCTTGACTGTGAGTGAATATGATATTCAAATCCTTTTAAAATCGTGGCACTCTTGAACTCTTGAGATGGCTTTGGCAAGACCCCAAGCCCCAGTGCAAAGAGTGTTACACGTTTATCTGCTCATATCCTAGGTTGAGCAACAAAACTGCTTTTGTTTAAAGAATAACTAACAGATGAGTAATGAAGTCACTTACCCAAAGCCAGATTCCATTGTCAATAGAGGAGATTTGGATTATACGGTTTCATCTAACAACTATGTTAGAACTTAGATTTTCTAGCAGAAGTCAGAAAGAAACTTTTCTTTCAGCAGACTATTCTTCCTCAAGAATATACCATCAATCCATGATATATTTTCATCTGTTCAGGTTTTTTGTTTTTTAGAAAAGACTCTCAAACTTGTCTTACATTGCAAGCTTAATCCTTGAGACAAACTGTTGTTTTCCCTATTTTTGTAAGTTTTTTTGAGTAGTTTTTTTGAAAGCTGTTTTTATTTTGTTTTTATTTTCTTTGCTATCTTTTTAAATAGCTTCCAAATGCTCTTTGAACAAAGCAAAGTGGAACTTAGAAAGACAATTCTTTAAGAATGTTTTCCAAACTTAAAATTCCTAAGACCATTACCCTCGAGTATAAATGCCTTTAAGGAATGAGATAAATGAAGTTAAGATACATCCTTCATCGAAGTACAGAAACTAAGCTACTCCAGTGAGTAATGCTGCTAGGGTACTGATCATACATTTTTAATGTCGCGCATTTACCTATCATGAAAATGCCTACTGCTTAGACAGGGTAAGTTGATGTTAACTTCTGGGTAGCACCCTTGGTGAATTCCTCCCAGTTAAGCAGATTTGGTGTTTTTCCTAGAAATAGAAATAAATTTAAAAATAAAATGCATAAAAATATGCCCTTCCTTCTTTCACAGACACATCCATAGTGCTGTTCATCGAAAAAGCAACAAGATATTTACAGACACATTTTTACCAGATTTATATTTATACAATTCTCATCCTCAGTTTTATAGTGAATTGAAAGTGTTCCAGTCACAATTCATTTCCTCTCAGTTATCTTTTTTTTTTTTTTGCAATTTTTATACAGATTTCCTTGCCTGATTTTATTCACTTTTTCTATTACATGCCTGTCATTTTTCCCTTTTAAACAACAACCATTTAAATTTTGACTTTCCTATGGTTGGGAGAAACTGTTGTGTCAAATTTCTATAAGGCACCTTTCTTGTGAACTTCGGCATCCATTACACTTTGCTGCCCTATCTCTGAGGCACTCTTTTTTATTGTATCAGGACCTCTCACATCACTGGTTTAAGTGAGGCATTATTTCCCCCAATAACAAGGATGATATTAAAACATGAGAACATACTAATTATCATGAAAAAGAAACAAAAGGCATTTTTGTGTTTATGGATCTACTTTCACCCTTAGCTGCCCGAACATAGAAAAGGGAAGACCAGTAGGGCCCTTATTTGTATTACCAAATGTGCCCAAGTGATTCCCTCTGCCCACTCTAACTCCTTTATTTGAAAAAGAACAGGAAACAGTGCTACTTTTCCTTCATGAAAAAGAAATCTAAAAGATTGTCCAAAAAAAATTACTCTTGCTACTCTTTCCTGTAAGTTACTATATAATAGGAATCGAATCTATCTATCTATCTATCTATCTATCTATCTATCTATCTATCTATCTACTTACCTATCTATCTATCTATCTATCTATCTATCTATCTATCTATCTATCTATCTATCTATCTATCTACTTACCTATCTATCTATCTACATACCTACCTGGTACTCTACCAATTTGTTGGTTAGTTACTCAGAATTGCCCCAAGTAACATAAGCTTGGAGTTGGGGTCACTCAACAGGAGTGGGGAATAGCAGAATAAGACCAGACATTGTCTCAGAACAATGAATGATTTGACACAAAGTGCGTTTTTGAAAGCCAACGTCACCATTTCAGGAAATTAATTCTCTTGTGGTTCAGTGATCCATAAGGGAAGTGAACTGAAGAGAATGAAAATAAATCAAGATCAGACATTTCATGGATACAGAGCCCTTGCTTTGGGCATTCCAAAATGCTGCAAGAAGCATTGATTCTCATATCACTTATTGTGTGGTAAATCTATTTAGCTTCATCTTAAACACTTACTACGTAAAAATCTGTGAATTAAGGTAATTTGACAAAGTAATATACACCCATATTCTTAATAGCTTGAAACAGTAATAAAACTTTCGTATCTAATTATTTATAATGAATTGTAATATTTCAAAATAAAAATTTGACTTTAATAAGTTTTATGTTTTTCTCCACTCTGGTGTATATTTAAGGATTCTTATGATTTCTATCCATTTTGATAAGCCTTCAGGCTGAACACAAAACAGCTATGACTTTAGACTCTCAGACTTCAGGAATCTGTAGTCCAGAGCAGTTCAATTGCAAATGCAGAGAGAAACATGCAGATGCATTGTGACAAAATGGCTGAACACTCTACTTAAATAGGTCAAGCAAATATTTATACCATCAAAAAATTAAAAAGAAAGAGACTGAGCAAAGGAGTAAGTAGTAATTCTGAAAATGGCATGCATTTATTGAAAAGAATTAGAATATTGAAAATAACACCTCTATGCTTCAAAACCTTAAATACAAGCATTAACAGTAAAGTTAATCAAATGGCGGCATCAGTGTTAAAGAAAAAAATATGTTTAAGCTAAAGAAAAACAAAGACAATGAGAGATTGAAATATCTATAACAACTAAAAATACTGTTATAAAATGCATTTATTGATATGAAAAGATGTTTTAAATATTATGCTAAATTATAAAGGCAAGTTATAAAACAGTTCTATATTATACTCTAATCCTAATAGAAAAATATTCTTGAAGAATATACAAAAAAATTAATGATGGCCATACAAAATGGTGGGGATGTATTCATGATTTTAATCATCGCTTTCTTCGAATTTTTAACAATAAAAATATATTACTTGTGTTAAAAATATTTTAAACTCAATTCAAGAGACTTAGGGTTAATTCTGGCAGCTACTTAACCATATGTGATTCAGTCTCCCCCACCTTCCCAATGAGATATTTCCTAACGAAATATCCATGGAAACACAACAAACAATATAATTTCTCAACAGCACAGAAAATTAAGACACTCCATCTAACTGAACATCTCTTGAAGGAATTGCCTCAAAGTACTGCCCAGATGAAATAAATTGAGAAATAATGAGGAGCAGCCAACCCATATAGACCTTTCTCCACTCATTCCTCTCTGACCCCCAAGCTCCTACAACAGAGACCTTGGGCCTGTGCTTCAAATCAGAAAAAAACTTTAAAACTATATTATTCACAGCTGCCTGCCAAGATTGTCAAAATTGTCTCTGAATTCTTGCTGCAGTTCTCCCTTTTTTACAATTATTTGAAAGACTGAGCTCAAAGTAATCCATCAGGGCCAGAAGCCAAAGGAGGAACAGCCGGGATCTGTAAAGACGAAACAGGAAGAGGACTTGAGCATAGGAATTGGGAATATCCAGAATGAACTTCAAGAAGAAAAATCTGGATCCATCAGAACTCTGCCCATCCTTCCCGGGCAGAGGGTCAAGAATGGAGATTGAGGGGGTTTTCCCTCAGGAAGGGAAAGGAGCACAGAGCTTTCCTCTCCAGCCCAGAAGCCTTCATTATTCTTAAAGCAAAACAGTGAGATAGAAATGGTTATATCTGTTTCAGGGTGAGACAGAAAACCTCAGAAAGATAAATACTTGGCCCCAAATCACATAAAACAGGTAATGAAATGCCAAACCCCATAACTAAACTTAGTACTCCAAATAATGACATCAATATTTTTAATTACAAATGTCAGAGATAAAATTAATAAAATTGGAATTTCAATGATAAATGAATTGAAAAAGTCTGCTTACACACAGTTGTGTTTTCAAACTAATGATTGATTTAACTGAAAATTCTGGTGTCTCTTGAGCCAAACTGATAAAATTATCAACTACCATTACTCTTTTGTTTCTAATCTCAAGAGAGTTTTTTTAAGGTTTATAATTTGTTAATAGTACAACAAATATATCAACAAATAAAGCTAATAGCCTGCTGGAAGGAACCTTACAGCATTGATCTACTGATTTTTTAATAGCCACTTGATAGTGAGATTTGATTTGTCTCCAGTTTATTTTTAATTACTTGAGGAAAGAAACGATACCTGTTGCAACACAGCCTTCTCAATATTAAATTTCATGTTATATTTTGCATATAACTTGAGCATTAAAGTATTTTTATAGAAAATAAATTAGTCCTAGGTAATTGAGGGATAATGGTTATAGAAGCCTTTTTAGTTATATGACTTTGAATTCCTCTTGAAAAGCCTACTAAACATATTTCGACCTAAAATTGGGTAGAAAAATCAATGCTCTCAACCTAGGACAACATCCTTTTAATTTGTACCAAATAGGAATTAAAGTGCCATTAAGTCCATTGCCAGCTAAAGACAAGCATAGATAAGGGAATGCTGATTTAAATCACTTTTCACTAACTCCCGGGGAGTGTTTTTATTTTAAAAAGGATAATCTTTTGTTGATAATCCACTTGCATACTTCACAGTATGCGATTTATACAATTATGCTCTTATTAAGTATGGTGTCTTGTATCTTCTACAGATCACTAAATATGCCTCCTTTTACTGCAATCGGTGACCTATAAAGAAGATGAAATACTTTTTCCATAAGACAGGTAGAGAAGCTAATTAGTCTAGATTTTGCATCAAATTGCCTTTGATTTGATGCTTGATATTAATTGTTTTTAAGTGTGTGAATGTTGCGTTATTTAGTGTGTCTAAACCACAAATGGCTCCTGGCAAGACCTCACACCATTAACAATGAGATTAGCAGAGGAAAATTCAAAAACACTCATGGGGATTGTTTGTACTTTTTTTTTTATTGGGTATGTTTTTGCTCTGTGGGATAGAAGACAGTTTAAAACAGCACTGCATGAAAAAAGAAGCGACTGACCGCAGGTTGCGACTATGCTTCAGTGAAGCAGAGGTTTCTACAGCTCTGTCTCAGCAAAGGGGAGGTTTCTAACGGTCCCCTGCTGACTTCAAATGTGTTCACAGCCTGCACGTAGCAGCCACAATGGAAACTTAACGGTGTGATAAAAATCACTTAGAGTGAGACTGTGGTACAGACCCCCTTCCCCCAACCAGAAATCCCCTGAGTAAAAGCTTTGTCCCCTGGGGAGACACAGAGATGCAAAGAGACAAAAACAGGTGTATCTTTCCCTGACACTTAGAAAAACCCGGTACTAACAGCTTTGCCCTCCTGATATTCTGAGTCAAAAATTAGCACAAGCATAGCATTACCTGAGCTTTAGGCAGCCAATTTATAACTGCTTTAAAATGTTTGTTGGGGAGGATTGTAATATGTGAGAAGGGGTAATTTTTATTAAAGGAAAAATAAAGTCTGGTGTATGTGTGAGTATATATACAAATAAAAGTATGGAGTAATATACACCAATGTGTTTCTAGTTGTTTCCTCTGGAATATAGGGTGAAGGTATAGTAGGAACCATCCTTTTACTTTTTACATTTTTGCATTATTTGCATTTGTTAGAATCACCATATATTATTTTGGTAATTATTTTTAAAGTCTTTTTTTTTTTTTACAAAAATTACTTTGAACACTATCCTCTACTAAAGGTGAATTATATTCTCTGAGGAAGCTGCCTTTTGCAACAAGATGGGGGTGTAAGCAAATATATGTTAAAAACGTCCCTCGAGAATCAGTATCTTATGCATCATTAAATTAATGAAGGTGATTTTTAATTAAATTAAACATATGTATATCATTCTTCACATTACCAATGTGGCAGTTCATTAGCACATTTTAGGGAACAACAACCCTCTGAGATAAATATTACCATGTCTGAACCCCAGCCTTCTTAATTTTATGAAGAAGTAAACTGAGATACAGTGTCAGGGTCTTGCTCAAAGCTACACAGATAAGAAACAGGAAAGCTGGGTTTGGGACCTGGGAATCTTTCCAAATATCATGTACAATTTACAAAGCAGGATTAGAAGGATACATTTTCTTCAGTCTTGTGTGGTCAACATAATAACAATAGTGAAGTAACATAATAAAAGCAAGCCCAAAGTATCAAAGCCCAAGAAAACACTATAAACAATAAAAGCAGTTTTGCTACATTAAGCTGAGATGTCATGGAATGCTGTCAAACAACGCTCTAGCGGAGAACCCAAAATGCTAGTCCTTCACCAATATCGAAAATTCATCCAGCCAATAGCTAGGAAAATTTTTGAGAAATGAACTAAGACTCTAAGAGAACACAAAAGTAGCTGTAGTTTGCGAATGGCTAGACTTGGTGATGGACTCTCATGAACCTAGATGTTCTATTCATTCTCTCATTCTCATACACACATGGCTTTCACTTCAGCCAAATACACATGAGATTGGTAAACAAACTATCTAGGAAATCAGTAACATGTTTTATCTACAGATGTGGCTGCCAAAGCTAGGGGAATAGCTAGCTTCACCCTCAGGTTAAAATGGTCTATGAAAGTCGAAGGAACATATTTAGAAACACAATTGTTCTAAATTTATAGATCTCAGGGCAGAACAAACAGAATCAGAATTTCTGGGGAGTGAAGCCTTAGCACCCTAGCATTAATGTATGTGGTGAGTCTTTACATTTACACTTATATGCATTTCTATTTATACCTCCGCATGTGGTTGCGATGTTTGTAGAGGAACCTGAGGTAATAAAAAGAAAGCAAAGTACCTAGCAGAGAAATAATTTAAAAGGCTATATAGTCTATTTATCCCATTCCAAAATTGAGAATTGAGATTACTTACCTGCAATTAATAGATTGAATATAACAATCAACTGAATTAGCACCCTTGGAGGATATTAAACCAACTTTATGTAGGGTCACCATGGTTAAGTGGTATGCAGCCTTTCTTTTGTCAGTGTGTGAAAGTTACATGTCAGAGACATGTAACTTTTTATTGGAAAATTCCAGAATTCATCAAAAAAGGAAATTCCAATTAAATGGTCACTGTCTCCTGCTGTATACATACACAGACCCCCCTTTTCTGTCACCAAATTACCTTTTTAACCTAGGCCTATGTCACCTAAAAAGATAAGCCCCGTTTCATATTGCTTTCTTCAACCACATTCAGGGTTTATAGATGCTCAGTCATCACTCCAAAGGTCCTGTAACTGGAGGAGAAGGAGTTAATTTTACATATGTATAAGAAATTGAGGCATACACATATTAAAAAGTTAACAGGAGTCTGTAGCTAGGCCAGGAATAGAATCCAGGTTACATATTTTTAGATTAGTGCCTCTTTGATTTTCACACACAATATGATACTTACCCATATGCTTTAAAAGGACACAGCTTTCAGCAAGGAGGGTAACAGGGAAGAGAGACTTTGTATAACCTTAAAACCCAATTAAATCTGCATGGCATGGGCATTAGAATGTGAGAAAATGTCTTCACTTTTAAACCACCTAGGAAATCCTTCAAATCTTTTGCTCATCCAAACTCTACTCACCACTTTTCTTCACTCTAAGGAAACTTTTACCCCTCAAGGATGTAACAGCAATAATAAAACTACTTATTATATTTCAGACATTACATTGGCACTTGACACAAATTTTAGTTAATGGTCACAAAAACCCTGCAAAGTAGATAGTAATTCCATTTTATAGGTAAGGAAACCGAGGCTCCCTGATTTACCCAAGGGAAAACTTATTCTTTGGACACAGTCCTGGGAGAGAAGAAAAGCTGATATTTTAACCTTTTCTCTTTGAATATACATGTTAGAGAAGAAAATACTAGGACCAAGAGGCAATAGAGGATAGTGATAACAGTAGAAACTCTGGAATTAGACTGTCAGGTTTAAATATTAGTTCTGCAATTTATTATCATTTTGACCTTGGACAAATTACTTAAATCTTTGCTATCATTTCCTCTTCTTTAAAACTAAGATATTAATTATTCCGTCTCTCACAAGATTGTTGTGAGAATTGAAAGACAATACACGTCAACGTTTAGGATAGTATGTGGCACATAGCCATTTTCCATTAACATGAGCCACTGCTATTTCAGAAAATCCAGCACCGTTTGAGACCTTGGTAGGAACCCCAGCACTACTGGGGCCGATTATCTTCTCGGTTACCAATAACTGCAGGCAGCCAATCTCAAAATAATCTCTTGTTGAGCACATTTTGTCAAATAGTACATTAATACTCAATGAGATATAAGAAAGACTTTCTGCACATTTTATTTACCCCTGGATTGTTAAAATAGCTCAAACTTGCTCAGCACTTACTATTTTCCAGGCTCTGTTCTAGGGGTATTAATTTATTCAGTTCTCAGAATAACTTCATAAGGAAAGGTGCTATTAAGGTCATTTTACAGATGATGAATTAGCAGCACAAAGAGGTTAAATAACTTCCACATTTAATAAAATAACAGATAACAAGAAGTTAAGCCGGGATTCAGATACAGATATTCTGACCAGAGTCCACAGAAAAAAGCATTTCAACTGGTTGTCGCTATGCTGCGTATTTGATTATTTCCGTCATTCTGCTTCTCGGAAGGCATCAGTAAACTTGCTTTATTTCTCCCCATTTCCAGCATTTTTAAAGCCTTGAGTTCTTTTGTCATATGGATAGGCATTGTCTAGGTGGAGTCGTAGAGGAGAATAAAGGAGGATCTTGATTTCTTATTACCTGACAAGACCTTTGCTTTGAGATATAGCATTCCAGATTTCTACACCTGATCACATCATTTGCTCCTCATGTCAAGTCAGCACATCACTGATGTCCTGCGAATATTAAAAATTGAAAAACAGTCACCATAAAATTTGATACTGCTCATTAAATTAAATGTAAAATAAAAATCTTGTATAAAGAGAACTCAGTGTTAGCTCTTTGTAACATGAAGAGTAATATATTAAAAAGAGTATATTGTAGTACAAAGAAAAAATTTCAACATTAAAAATCAGGCTCCAAGTTGTAGTGCATTCAGGCATCCTGGTACAGGTCCTTCATGAAAATTATCCATATCTGCAAATTAATCTGGCCTTCTAGCCAGTTAGATTATGTAAAAAAAAAAAAAAAAAAAAAAAAAGATTTGTTTCAAGACCTCCACTGATAACTGTAATTAGCTGATCTATAAATAAGGGTTGCAGCTAAGTGCTTTCTTAAAACACATATACACACATGAAGACATAAAGAAAGCATTAGACACTTTGAGTATATTCTTTACATAACCACTTACCCTTGCTTTTTGTCAGGCTTAGAGGTGTGTCTCATGCTGAGACTTGCCAGAAGCAGCCTACAGTGACCTCTCAAGCTTCATCTAATCATTCTACATTGTGAGTATTTTGGTATTTATGTTTATGTCAAGGAATTCAAGGCAATATTAAATACTCTGAATAATTCAGTTTTGAAACAAAAAAAAATCCTACTTCTCCTTTCAAAGCTTCCAAATTAACTGGATTGAAGAATTTTCTTAAATTAGAAAATGACAATATTTTGTATATATATACTGTCATTATCAATTTGTAGCATATGACTCAAGGATGGGAAGCACCACCATATTGCTCAATGTTCTAGTTTAGTTTATACATGCAGTCTATATTAATCACCTCTATACACAATTTCAAGTACAGATTTGTAATTTTTCCCTATGTTATGTTCATTCTGAATATGTTTATTTAATTCTAATTTTACTTATATTGAATCTAACAATAAAAAATTAGGGCTTTATATTTTATGTTTGGGTCTTACTTTTTTCAGTTCACTTTTGAAGTAATTTATTATTATTATTTTACCCTCACAATATATTGGGGGAAGAAATGGTCTTTCGACAAAGACTGCTCAGGTCTCTTTCTACCTAGTAAATAGGAAACTGAGTCTTTCTGCCCTCCTCCCCTGATGGTCTTTCCTGAGGTATTTATTATGTTTAAAGAGTCAGTCTTGGTCATATTTTTTCGTATCTCAAGCCAGAGCTCATACTTGCCCCCATGAAGTTGTAGGAATCGAAATCACTTCTTGATGGTGACTGCCCTAGAACATGCAGCCATTACACTGTTGGGACCACCAAATCCAAAGGCCAGATGTTTTTTGTGAAATCCAGCCAGGAGAAGTCTCCTATCCATATGATTGCCCTTATTGCTGGTGCCAGAGCGCCTGCTGTAACCTCATGGGGTTGCCAATGACAAAAAAAAAGCCACTGATCCCTATTACAGTTTTCTGAAACTATGACAGTTGAAACACTTTTTTCATTGGTACTGCCGGCATTCGAGCTTGTTGGCGTGCATCACAGAACCTGCCTCCAGAATGTATTTCCCATTCCACTGCCTCATGGATTCTGGATTATCATTCTAATTCAAGTACCTGATCTGGTATAGGGGCCAATCAAGCAGCACTATTTCTCCCTACTCATATCCTGATTTTATCTTTGAGAGAAATCACCCACAGCTCCCCTAAGACCTTGGTCCAACAGATTTCAATAACATT
The DNA here is from genome assembly GCF_030445035.2 of Dasypus novemcinctus. Lineage (NCBI taxonomy): Eukaryota > Metazoa > Chordata > Mammalia > Cingulata > Dasypodidae > Dasypus > Dasypus novemcinctus. The sequence goes on from NC_080679.1 coordinate 31,253,446, forward strand.
GACTCTCAAGTGGAAAGGATTTGGGATCTTGATTCCTTTTCACCAAATAGCAACTGGGCTTGATCACCACGTTCACCAGCAGGCTTCCAGCCTTGCTCCTTAATAGTATTTTGCCAAAGAATATATATCACACATATTAATTCTGCTTCCCTTGAAACCCTTGTGGTGGTTTAAAGCTGTATGTATCCCCAGAAAAACATGCTCTTAAAGTTATGCCATTCCTGTAGGTGTGAATTCATTTTAAGTGGGCCTTATTGATGTGGTTACTTCAGTTAAGGTGTGGCCCAGCTTAATCAGGATAGGTCTTAATCCTAATACTGGAGTCCTTTATAAGTGGAATGAAATTCAAATAGAGGGAAAGCCAGCCAAAGCAGTCAGAAGATGAACATCAGTAGAACTTGGAAGAGAAAGAAGAGACCGGGAGATTCCACCATGTGCCTTGCCATACGACAAGCTAAGGACCAAGGATGACCAACAGCCAGTGCCAGAACACCAAAATCATTGAGGAGAAAGCATTACCTTGACAATGCCTTGATTTGGACTTTTTCCTAACCTCAAAACCATGAGCAAATAAATTCCCATTTTTAACCTGACTTCTTTCATGGTATTTGTTCGGGCACCTTAGAAAACTAAAACACCCTTCCTCATATTTTAAAAATTTTATTAGTCTTTACATTTTTCAACATCACAGTCCATTTTAAACTTTAGCACCTCTGATATTATCCTGAAAGCCAAGTATCACCATAATACTTAAATATATGCCCTTTCTTTTTGTCTCTTGCCAATTTCAAATCTGATCTTGTCAGTAATTTGAGTTGTTACACTGGTTTCTTTAAGTACTTTATTTTTTAAAAATCAACTAATATTCAAATACATAGCTAATATTCAAATAAACTAATATTCAAATAGCAATAATTTCCCTAATAATTCCCTTTACCTTTTGCCAGATGTAACTATCAATGAGCTAAGACAAGAATTTTGTTAATTCAAGAAATTAGATCTTCAATTAATCTATGAAATCAATGGATTTCAATGTGTACTTGAAATCCAGTGTTGTTATTTGCACTGAGTAAATATAACCTGTTCACATTTTTAGCCAAGTCCTTGCTAGTGTACTCCTGTAGTGATTATAGTCAATATTTACTGAGCACCTCCTTTATGCCAGGATATTTCCTTAATTTCATTTCTTCCTCATAACAACCCTAAGAGGTAAATATATCTACATTCTAAGATGAGAAATCCACACTTTAAAAATGAGGCACAAACAGATTAAATAAATGGCCCATTGTCCCCCAGCTAGCAAGTTACATTGTCAGGATAGGAACCCTGGCAATCTAATTTCAAAATTCAGCCTGGTAACCACTGTGTTATACTGCCTAATTTTGTTTCTAATCAACTTTTAGCTTCATGTAAGTGCTCTTCACAATTCTACAGATTTTCATGAAGGAATATATATATTTTAAACACACAGTTTCTTTCTAACTTCTTGATAATGGTTCTGGTTTTTTTGAAACATGAATGATCATATCATTTTGTAATATATTCCAATAGTGAATTCCCTTCATCTGAGCCTCTCATGTCAAAATTACTTCCTATGTCACAATCGCAGTTTCATTTTGCATATTAATCATATTGTTCAACTACTCTGGCCCCTAGATAATACAAAGAAAAAAAAAAAAAACCAAACAGATGTCCTAGTCAGATTAATCTAATTTACCTCCCTCAAAAGTATGTTAGATTATGACAAATACTGACAGGAGCATATACCTATATTTCCATTACTTATCTTAGTTTTTTAGGTAAGAACATTGAAATAAGTTTCATTTATAAGATTAAAGTTGGAAGAAATTTTGGAATTCATCTAATCCAACACCTCATTTTAACTTGGGGGAAAAAATTATGCTTTGATATGTTAATTGTCCTGCCTATAGATAAAATACCTAGTTACTTAAATTGGGTTTTTTTTCCCCATAGTAAAGCTTTTAGTAAGTGATCACTAGTTAAAATGATATTTAGCTTTAAATTCATTTATGTTTACTTGCCACCATTTTATTCCCCAATTCAATATGTAGTAAATTTAAAATATATCACTTGCCGCCATCTTATTATATCACTTGTCACCATCTTATTCTCCAATTTAATATATAGTAAATTTAAAATATACCCTTTTATCACTTTGTATATTGAGTATCTAAGGGTATAGTCATTTCAATTTTACCTATAATGATAGATTCAGAATGGAAAAAAAATACATTTATAAGATTAAAGCTTCTACTTAATAAGACAACGCATATTCTGGAAAATACATATGAAAGCAATGCACATGCAAAATTTAGTAGTATTTCTGATAAGCGATTTTCTAAAAATGACTAATAAAGGCAAAAGGAGAATAACAAAAATAATACATAGGCTCTAAAAGCAATCTTAGCAATAGAGAAATATACATTCAGGGTAAACGCACGCAGCCGTCTTTATCTTTATTGGTTGTTTCCCTCCCACCTTGGAAAATATAAACAGATCCTTCTGTCATCCTGGTAACACTATATTTAATAAAGATATATACCAATGCCTATGGTTGTTATAAATGTAATTAATTATCATGCCATAAGTATTATTTGCTGACATAAAAAAATATATATTCTAGTACCTAGTGTAAGCATTGGCTTAAAAAGAGAAGAGTGCATTGTGAAAAAAAAGTTTCAAAATCTACAATTTAAAAATAAGAATCTACATGAACAGTTCAACCTGGATATCTGAGAAAATTAAAAATCATGGCAAAATTTAGAAGTTTCAAATGTGATATAGTTTTAATTACAACCAAACTCACGTTCTTTCATACATCTTATCTTCATATTAAAAATGAAATTCAAAAGTAATGTGGAAACTAAATTTCACTGTATATTATATACTTAACTTAGAGAATACAAATGTTCCAGCACAGGCTGTGGGATGGTTGACAATGATATAATGGAAAAGCAATGATCTTGACAAAAATTGTCCATCTCTTTTCATTCCTGCCCCCCACCTCAGTATTTGGTTTTGTTTTTTAATGATAATCAACCTCTCATCAAGTGTCTCTTTCCTGTAAGCCTTCTAATAAAGGCAAATAAATAAAGGTAGACTGTCTTTATTTTCCTGTTCTAGAAGGGGTTTATTCCTCAGTAAGGGAAGAGACTGGTAGCAAACAAAAAGTGCATATTCTCTCTTTAAGACCTATGGTTTCAAACTTGGAAAAGGATATGTTTCAAAAAGGAAGTAGTTTACTTTTTAAAATAAAAAATAAATGCACTTGGTGTTATAATCCTTACAACCAAGCTGCTTTCACAGTCAACCTTGAAAAAACTAGCTGCACCACTGAAAGGAATATTGAGTGGGAAGCACAAATGTTGGGCTATAACTGGCAGCAAATAAACTACATATACTGAGGCAAGCCAATTAATTCTCTGTTCTATAACTTTCCCACCTATAAAACTGAGATATTGCCAAGTGTCATACAGTTGTCATTTTATTTTTATTTATGTTTTCATTCCTCAATCTCATCTCAGAATAGATTTGCGTCTGCTTACGAAATAAGAGTGTATTAAATAATTAAGTGAAAATATTAGAACAAGATGGAAAATAGGAGAGAAAAAAAATATCAGGGAAAGAGTTGGAAGACAGTTTGACTGGCCTAATGTTTGGGTGGAAAGCTTTCCTGGAGCCAATGACTCTCACCTTAATGAGAATGGATATATTCCTCTTTGCTGAAGAGACACGTTTTTTTCTCTGTTTTATTTCATTTTTAAATATATTTTTATTTATTTTTATTTTTATTTTTTTTTAATTTTTTTTTTTAAAGATTTATTTTTATTTATTTAATTCCCCTCCCCTGGTTGTCTGTTTTCTGTGTCTTTGCTGCGTCTTGTTTCTTTGTCCGATTCTGTTGTCGTCAGCAGCATGGGAAGTGTGGGCGGCGCCATTCCTCGGCTCTCCTTATGGGTGCACTCCTTGCGCGTGGGGCTCCCCTACGCGGGCGACACCCCTGTGTGGCACGGCACTCCTTGCGCGCATCAGCACTGCGCATGGGCCAGCTCCACCCGGGTCAAGGAGGCCCGGGGCTTGAACCGCGGCCCCACATGTGGTAGACGGACGCCCTAACCACTGGGCCAAAGTCCGTTTCCCTATTTTTAAAAGATACATAGATTACATAAAATGTTACATTAAAAATATACAGGGGATTCCCATATGCCCCACTCCCCATGCCTTCCACTTTTCCCACGTTAACAACTTCTTTCTTTAGTGTGGTACATTCATTGCAATTGTTTAACACATTTTGGAGCACTGCCACACAGCATGGGTTATAGTTTACATTGTAGTGTACACTCTTTCCCACTCCATTCTGTAGGTTATGGCAGGATATAAAATGTCCTATATCTGTCTTTGCAATGTCATTCAGGACAATTCCAAGTCCTGAAAATACCCCCATATTATACTTCTTTTTCCCTCTCCCTGCCTTCAGCAACTCCAGTGGCCACTGTCTCTATATCAATGACATAATTTCTTCCATTGCTAGAATCACAATAAGTCTATAGTAGAATAACAATAAGTCCACTCTAATCCATATTTTATTCCCCAGTCCTGAGTATTCTGGGATGGTGATGCCCACTCCACCTCTAATTGAGTGGGGGCTTTGATCCCACGTGGCTGATGGACGGGACCCTCTTGCTTGCAGTTGTAGACTCTTTCGGTTCCTCGGTGTGGGGCTGTCCATCCTCACCTCCTTTAGTTGCCCTAGTGAGTCCACACCAAGGAACTGAGAGAGTCTACAACTACAAGCAAGAGACAAGCTTTTGATAGTAAGAAAGGGTAAAGAAAGCACAAAAATCCCTAAATGTTTGGGGAACATAGGTACATTTAATTATTTTTAATTATTTTACCTTTTGTTTCCACTCATATATACCTGAAAAGAAAGGAGAATTTCTAAAATTTAATGTTGGCCAGTATTGTTAGGCTCTGTCTCTCTTCAAATCATCATATAATTTCTCAGATAAAATATCTCATAATTCCAGACATCACTTTCATTCATGTAGACGTAGGAAATAACCCTATAAAAAAGATTTGCTTTTCTGACATTACTACTGTAAAACATATTGAATCTTCATATGTAACTATGTTTGAAAAATAGTACATTTCTTCCCTCCATAGTTTTTCTTTCTCAGACCCAAACTTTGAAAGCAGTTTTCAATGTCTTACAGATGCATTTCCTTCTAATCCAAAATAAGCCTTAATAATGTTAGCTTTAGAAACTAGTTCCATAGCAACTGCGACAGAAGCTTTTACGTGGACACACATTTCTAGAGAAATTATGTTAGTAACTCACAATAGTACAAAGAAATGTACAACTAAAATTATCTTTTGCATCTGGTAGGAGAAATAGGAGTACTTCAAAGATCTTGAGGATGTTTCTTAAGAGCTCTCTCTAAGTCAATTAAGTTGTATTATTTTGCTACTAAGCTAGTGTCATTTTAAAACAAGATTCTGAGACTGGAAGTAACATTAACCTCTTCTTGCTAAGTGATTTAATGGTCATGGTTTTCAAAAGATTTTAAAAAACAGCATAATTTTACCACTATATTTTGTAATTTCCTTTGTCACATATAAAATAATTTTATTCATCTATGAAAACCTGCTGAGTTAATACAGAGGACATTTCCACTGCAAGTACTAAAAATCACAGTTACCCTTACAGTTCATAGAAAGAAAATCAAATTCTATTTTAGTGAAGTTTTCATAACAGCTTTTTGGCTAATAATCTTGAAGAATCATGATATATTTTAGGAGATATTAATTCTAGTAATGGTCATTTATCTTTGATGTCAAAGAGAGACAAAGGCTTGGGAAATAGAAGATTTATGATGACATATTACAGACTCATTTGGTAGATGTTAGATTTTTTACTCTTCCTCTGAAAGGACAGATAATGAAGCTTTATCAACTTCCTTTTATTAAGGCTAAAAATATATCCTATAATAGGATCATAAACATTTAATGAAACTCACAGCTGTACTGAATTTAAAAATTAGGTGAGGATGGACAAGTAGTTCATAGAAAAGTAAATCAGCATAACTCATGCATTATGAGTTCACAACCTGCTTGTTTTAATTTAATATATCTCTGGGTCTGACTTCTCTCCTGAGGACCAAGCATATATTGCCAAATTCCTAAATGAACCTGGATATCTAAAATGATTTATCTTCCCAATCACATCTGGATATCTGAGAAATTTCAGTGGAAAAAGCTCAAATTCAAGAAGGTAGAACAACATGACTGATCTTCCCTTTACTCTTTCCACTGCATTCTGGGAAGAAGATGAAAATGCTTATCATCTCTGTCTTAAATTTGGTTCCCCAGAAACAGACTCTGTGATGGGATTCATGTGAACATGATTAAGAGAAAGTGTTCCCAGGAGAAACTGGTAGGAGGGTGGGAAAATAAGACTAATATAGTAAGGAGGCTAAGCAGGAGTGTGTTATCAAGCAAAGCCTCACAGAGGGAAACTTTGTCTCAAACCCACAGAGGCTGTCTGAAGACAGTGTAGGTCACACCTCAGATTTATCACGATCAAGGTAAAGTAGCTGTACTATTTATATCTTTGTACCTGGCAGTCATTGGTTAAGGGCTGTTCCTTGGTGGGGTGAGGAGTAGGGAGGGCTTTAAATTCCCAGGCATTAATACTTCTAACAAAGAAGAACAAAGTGGATTCTGGCAGCCAGAGGCCAACTCTCCAACAAAGAGACACAGTGCAGAAAACTTGAGAGTGAAACCAGCATGTATGAGAATGTGAAAAGACTCAAGCCACTTACAGCTATGCACTGACCATGCCTGCTTCAATCCCAACACTTCTCATTATTTAATCTTATTTTCCTGATAACCCAACTTTACTTTTTTTTCCTTAGTGCATGCATTTTCTTCTCCTGTATTCCATTTCTGGGCATTCTAGGGTTGGGGAAGATCAATTGCTGAAAGCAGAGTGCTAACAGCTCTGAGGTTGCAGTTCGTTCCACTCTCTTCCACAGTTTAATGAGCCTAGTAGATGTATATTATTGACCAGCTTGGTATTTAAAAATTTGAATTTGCATGCCTTCAGATGAGGTGTGTTTTCTCTAGTTCACCAGAATCTTCTAAACATAATAGTCATGATTTGATTTAGCTGAATGTAACAAAAAGTGAAAGGAACATTTGTTCTCAAAGTATGCTCTTCAGAACAGATGCATCAACATCTTCTGGCAATCAATGGACAAGGAAGTTCTTCTATGAAGTCATCAAGGACCCAGTCTCCTCCCAGATTAATAGTATTATAAGGCTGCATTAGCAGCAGCCATAACGCCCCACCCCCCCCTCATTCCAAGCAACAAGATGGAGGAAGAGGCAGAGAAGATGCAAGGGGCTTATGAAAGGTTTCTTTTAAGCCACACAGCTTCCAGTTCGTTGTTCAGAACCATTAATGCTCTGATAAATATTTATCAACCAACCCTCCAATTTTCACTGGAAAATTGTGTGTAAATTTTGTGTTAATTTTCCTGTCATAGTTCATTTCAAGCCACCAGCTTGACTGAACAGAGATGGAAAGAGATGTGCACAATTGGCTCTTACAAGCCTGACTAGCTCCAGCACACTACTGCCCAGATTTCTATCATATAGCCATGGCTAGTTACAAGAGAGCCTTGGAAAGGAAGGCATTATTCAAAGGAGTCATGTGCTTTACTTGAAATTTGAGGTTCCAGTGTCCATTACTAAAGGATGAAAGGCAGATTGGGTATTTTGCAGATGCTAGCTCTCTTTGCCACAGCTTTACTTCCTTTTATCCCACTCCTGACCTACTACATACATTTATGCTACCTGTTTGACCCTGTAGAATAAATCCCTGTCTTAGACTATGCCCAAACTGTAGTCAGATGACTTTCAAATGCAAATACTTGCTCACAGAAAAAGACTAGGAAATATGTTATTTATACCCAAGCAGGTCAAAATATATTGCCCATCATCATACAGGGAGGGTATCAGATAAATGTAAATATGCAAAGTCTATTCAGTACCTAAAAAAAGTCTATAAAAAATGAAAAATAAACCTATTCTACTTTTCAGTTGGAAAAAAATAGAATATTAAATTGTCCATATTGTGGTGCTATGAGAAGTCATGTAATACAATTTACCTATTTTTGTTGTTATTCTTTCTAAGGGACATTTATGAAATTTTTCCTTAATCCAAAGTCATGAAGATTTACTCCTACATTTTCTTCTAAGAAATTTATAGTTTTATGTCTTATTTTTAGGTCTCCTTAGGTCTATTAGATCAATTTCAGGTCTAATGTTTTTATATGATACGTGCTAGAGGTCCAGCTTCATTCTTTTGAATGTGGACATCTAGATTTTCTGACACTATTTGTTAATACTATTATTGCACCTTTACTGAAAATCAGTTTATCATAATGTATGGGTTTATTTCTGGATTCTCAAGTCATTTCCACTGATCTTTATGTTTAGCCTCATGTCAGCACCACATTATAAACCACCTAGTTTATCTTCTAGGTGATTTACCTATCCTGTTACTCTTCTGTCTAGTTGTTCTATCCATTAATGGAAGTGGAGTATTAAAGTTTCCAACTACTATTGTTAAATTTTCTGTTTCTCCCTTTGTTTCTGTCAGTTTTTGTTTCATGTATTTTGGGGCTCGGTAGGTAAATGTTTACAATTGTTATGTCTTCTTAGTGGATTGGTCCTTTTATTATTATTAAATGACTCTCATTATAGTTATTAGTATTTTTAAATATTAAAGGCTATTTTGCCCGATATTAGTATAGCCACTCTAGCTCTTTTAAGGTTGCTCTTTCATTCACTATATTTTGTTTTCCAACCTATTTCTATTATTTTATGTGACTCTAAAGTGTATCTCTTGTAGACAGCATATAGTTTGATTTTGGGTTTTTTAAATCCAATCTGTCAATCTCTTCCTTTTGATTAGATTGTTTAATCCATTCACATTTAATGTTCTTATTGATATGTTTGGATATATATCTGTAATTTTTCTTTTTGTTTTCTATATGTCTCATGTCTTTTGTTCTCTATACCTCCTTATTGCCTTATTTTATATTAAGTGGATATTTTGTCTAACATTTTATTTCCCTAATGATTTTCTTAATTATATTTTTGTTTTCTTAATGGCTGCTGAAAGGGCTTACAAAATGCATTGTAACATACCAGAATCTACTTCAGATTTACACTGACTTAGTTTCAGTGACATTTAGAAACTTATTCCTTATAGCTTCATTCCCTCGACACCTTTGTTTTGTGCTGTTACTATTACACATAGTAGGCTTATACACCTTACAAATCCAACAATATGTTGTTATAATTATTACTTTATATGGTTTATGTGTTTTAGAGAAACTGAGAAAATAAAGAAGACCAAAGATATAATTATTGTGTTATATTAGCCCATTATAGTAACCTTCCTATTTACCTTTGTTGGTTCTCTTCATTTCTTCCAGTAGATTTGCCTTACCATCTGGTGTTATTTCCACATTAAATATAACCTTGTCCCCACCCTCTTCCTTTGTGTTGTTATTGCCAAATATTTTCCATTTCTCTATAGGCCTAGCAATAAAATGATATGCATATTGTATTACAAGTAATAGAAGAAAGGGAAAAAAATATGGGGTTATAGTCTTTTGTAATTATCTACATGCGTACTATATTAATTTCCAACGGCCCCAATAACAAATTGCCACAAACTCAGTAGCTAAAAACAACACAAATTTATTCTCTTACAGTCTAGAGCAGGGGTTCTTAACCTTTTTTTGTTCCATGGACCCCTTTGCAAGTCAGGTGAAAACCACAGACCTCTAACCACATTATCCTGTGTATTATTTAATAAATAAATCACACCTGCACCCAAAAGAATAATGCTTTTTTGAATTTCAATTCAAGCTCACTGACCAATTGTTAAGAAGCCCTGGTCTGGAGGCAAGAAGTACAAAATCAATCTGGTCAAAGGCAAGGTGTCAAAAGGGCTGGTTCCTTCCAGTGGCTCCAGAGGAGAATCTGTTCCTTGCCTCTTCCAGCTTCTAGAGGCTGCTGGCATTCCTTGGGTGATGGCTGCATCATTCCAATCTGTAATTCCATCATCCTGTTGCCTTTCTCCCTGTCTGACCTTCCTGGATCCCTCTTATTAAGACACTTGCAGTTACAATTGAGTCTATTCAGATAATCTAGAATAACTTCCACATTACAAGACCCTTAACCTAATCACATATGCATATTCCCTTTGGCAGTATAAGGTAATATTCACAGGTGCCATGAATTGGAACATGCACATCTTTGTGTCCACACTTTGCTTTCTGGCCCCCTAAGATTCATGTGTACCCACAGGCTAAATATATTCACCACATTCCTAAAGTCTCAACCTACTACAGCATCAATTAAAAGTTCAAAATCATATCTGAATTTCCAACTCAAAGACCCCAAATCTCATCATCTGAATCATATAACTTAGGTATGGGTAGAATTCTGGGATGATCCATCCTGAAGAAAAATTCCTATCTCTAGACCTGTGAAACTAGAAAACAAGTTATCTTCTCCCAATATAAGATGGTGGACCAAGCATAGTCTAACAGTTATAATAGACATTTCCATTCTAAAAGGCAGATTACAGAAAGAAGAAATAGTAATCAAGTGGAAAGAAGAATGGAGTCATCAGTCACAAGTATTTGGGATTGATTGTTCCTGGGAATGTGCAGTCTAAATAGATCATGTGCACAACCATTCTCATCTCCAGATTTGACTCTGATCCCAGCTTTTCTTGGCTGTCTCTTTCCCCAGTTCTCTATAAAATTTCTGGTTGCTCTGCCTTGCTTATATCAGAGCTATCAGCTTCCTTTCATTTTCACTCTCAGTTCCGATTAAAGTCAGTCCCCTCAGGCAGACCTGCAGAGCAGGTCTTATGTCTTGTCTTTCCCTCTAGGGAGAACCCTTGTGCCACTGCAATAGAATGGGCTAGAGTCTGCTATTCCAGGAGTGATACCCCCACTCTACAGGTGGGCATGCTTGCAGGTGGTGGCAGTCCTTTGTCTTTTTTGCTTGCTCTTCAGACATGGAAGCTCTACTCTGTGAAGGAGGATACCAGGGCAATCAGGGTGTCAGTATTCTCCGCCTGTTGTGCCTAAGATAGAGCTTCTGCCATACAATTGGAGGCTGAGTGGGAAGTGAAGTCTTGATCCTCTTTGTCTCACCATCCTGGAAGAGAGTTTCTACAACATAGAGCTAGGGGGCTGAGAAATTCTGGCAACCTACTCCTTCCAGGGAGACAAGCCAGCTGCAAAGAGAGGGAGCCGCCATCTCCTTGGTTTATTTTTTTTTAAGCATTTTATTTTTAAAGGAGCTTTAGATTACAAAAATGTTACATAGAAAATACAGGGATTTCCATATATCCCATTCCCACCCCACATACACTTTCCCTAATTAACAATGTCTTTCATTAGTGTGGTACATTTGTTACAATTGATGAACACATGTTCTTGACAGCATTTGCCCAGGGTGGAGTTTCCACAACACAGAATAATGGAACGAGTCACTGTTCAAATGTTATAGACCTTCACTGTTCTTACTGAGATTTAATAGATTTTTATAATGAATGTTTCTCCATTTGCTGCATATCCTTAGGATAATTTCCGGATATTTAAACAAACATTTTGTTGTCATTGTTGTTATTGTTTTTAATAATTTCCACTGGTTTAACTGCTGTTTCGCTAGGAAGAAGGTTCTCCACCATTCCAGAAATCATGCTATTTAACCTCATTAAACCTCATTTTCCTCATTGGAAAATGTATGCAGATTAACTGAGATGATGCATTTTCAGTAACTTGGAGATACTAAACACTTAAAAAATGTTTCCTATTATTAGAAATAATATCCAGTAATATACTTCCATAATTTAAATAATTTTATATTGATAAAATTCATTAGTTAATACAGAAAAAGTCACAATATATTATAGAGTAGGAAAAAAATTAGGGGCTCTGATCCTCAAGCTATGGACTACTGCATATATATGAAGATTCTTGGATTCTAATTTCAGTTCTGTCATGGACTCCTAATGAAATTTTAGTCTATTCTATTGCACAAAATTGCTTCATATTTGGTCTTGTTCTTTACCTGCAGAATTTGCAAAATGGCCAGATATTCAATCTGCCCTAATGAAGTTTTTTCAAAGGAGAATAGTTTTCTTTAGGTAAAAAGTAAATAGAAAAGATAGTCTGAAATTAATTCCTGTCAGGAAATAGCAGTTGGTTGAATGTATGCATCAATATTTGTGACATGAAGACAAAATGTTCTACAACAAGGAAGTAGTTCCATCTTGCTACTTGGAATGCTGAAACTTTATTTGACCCTGGTACAAACCTGAATGGAAAACAATCAGTTATTTTAAAAAAGATTAGTTTTGCAGCTTCTGGTGACTCACTTAAACGTTAAACTTGTTCAAACTGGTTCTGGCTGTTCCTTTTTCTGCATTAGCCAGCCAACAAAGCATCTAAAGTAAGCTGCTCTTGACTTCCCATGTGGTGTAAACCTGTTACTTTTTATAGTTATATAGATGAATTTGCACTCATTCATCTACAATTCCCTCCAAAAACCAAATCTAAGTATTTGTAAGTCATATAAGCTAGACTAGGTTGGGTTACAAACACTGCTTTAGTACTTCATGACACCAGTTATAAATTAAAGCAATTTTCATGATGCTTCTAAACACTGAAAGCCCCCATCTATTTAAACAATATTTTTCCCATGTTATTATGTTTGGTGCTTATAATTCTATTAAAACACAATTTTTTCTGACTTTAAGCCATTAGGTTTTATTTCTATGAAAATTATCAGTAAAGAGTTATTATATTAATCTCTGATGAGCTATGAACAACTTAGTTTATTGCATCTATTTTCAAAAGTGCAATTCATTGAAACTAGGCTTTGGTCAAAGGAGGAAGAGATTGAGAGGAAAGGCAATCACTAGACTGGCCTCTCAATACTGGATGGATGGCATCATGAAGGATTAGATAGAACCCAAAAAGAAAAGTAAATTCTCCCTTACAATAAAAATGTTCAATCCTTACATAATTGTCCCTAGACCCATTTGGAATATGGAATCCCAACTATACTACCTTAAAGTTGTATGTGGAGGTATAGCAAAATACAACACTAATACATATGTCCAAAAGCCTTCTATTATATTTTGGCAGGGTCATTTATGCAGTATCCCTTGAAGACAATCTGACAGACTGTATTAGTCAGCCAAAGCAGTGCTGATGCAAAGTACCAGAAATCTGTTGGATTTTCTAAAGGGTATTTATTTGGGGTAAAAGTTTACAGTTACAAGGCCCTAAAGAGTCTACCTCAAGGTACATTAAGATATACTTTCTCACCAAAGTCTGTTGCCATGTGTTGAAGCAAGATGGCTGCTGATCTCTGTGAGAGTTCAGCCTTCCTCTCTCTCTCATCTACAGGCTAGCATAGGGTTTGTTTCTTTCTGAGTTTTCTCAGAGCTGCAAACTAGCAGGCAAATGATTCATCTCTCTTCCCAGGGGCCACAGGATCAAAGTTGTTTCCTCTGCTGTGTCTATGGAGCTCTTTCTTCCTACTTCTGTGTGTCTTCCTGGGTGTCTGTTTCTATTAGCCCACCAAGGGGGTGGGCACTCAACCCTGTGTCACACCCTACTGATGTGGTCAAATCAAAGCCCTAATCTTGATTTAATCAAGTCAACATAAAACCTTTGAATTTAATGCAGTCAAAGGACGTCACACCCAGAGGAACAGACCAGTTTACGAATATAATCAATATCTTTTTTTTTGGAATTCATATATATTATCAAACTGCTACACAGCCCTTCATGGCTTTAAAGCAAGAATGAAACAAATAAACAGCATAGAAGTTTAGAGTATAATATGTAGGATTGCTTTTCAACTGTACTTGCACATAGGCCAACAAATATATTTAATTCATTTAGTCTTCTTATGATCTCATTTTTATTCCTAATATGTATTGTTTCTACCTTCTCTTGGTACTGGAGCAGGGGACTGAAACTGGAACCTTGTATGTGGGAAGCCAGGCTCAACTGCTTGAGCCACATCTGCTCCCATCAACTAGCTTTTGACTTTGTTAATATTTATTGTTTATTTTTTACTTAGCTGATTTGTGTTTGCTCCGTTTTTCTAGTTTTTTGCTTTTCTCTGTTCTTATTTTCACTTCCTAAATTCAAATGCTTAAATCATTAATTTTTTCCTATCTTTCTTGCTCTAAGTTAGATATGAATAAAGATATAAAAACGTCTCTTTAAGAACTTCCATATTAGTTCCCACAAGTTTTGAATGCAATGAATTCACTGAAATCCAGTTCCAAATGGCATAATTTACTATATTTTTCTTCTTGGGTCCACACATTGTTTAGAATCTAGATTTTCAGTTTGCCAAGATAGGACTGGAAGCTTGATTTTCCTTATTAATTTTATAAATTAATTGCATTTTGATCTGAAAATTTAGTCTACATGATATCAATTTCTTGCTAGTTGTAGAAATATCCTCTGAACCTAATAAGTCAATTATTTTTATAAAAATCTGTATGCACTTGAAAAGAATGTTCATCTATCATTGGCCAAGAGATCAAGCTTTTAAATGTGTTATTAAAATCTTCGTCATTATCACTTTTGCTTGGCTTGAGTTTTTATTGATTTCTAAGTAGTAAGTAGTCCAACCATGACAGTGAATTTGTCAAATTTTTCTTGTAATTCTGTTCATTTTTACTTTATATATATTGAGGCGGTGTTAATATATACCTACAGACTCAGAAATGTTTTATCTTTTTTGGTGAATTAAAATTTATTATAATCAAATAAATAGCTTATTAACGCCAATACTTTTTTTCTTAAACCCTATTTTCTCTGGTATGAATAAACCTAAACTGGATTATTTCTCATGATTATTTTGTGATTTTTTTTCTATCTCTATAGGCTATACTCTTATAGTATAGTGCACTTTTAAGTGAATGTTTTATGCAAGCATGTTTTAAATGAATCTATTAACAACATCTAACTGGGCTTTCAAAAAATCTAGTCTGACACTCTCGCTCTTAACTTGCAAGTTTTAATCATATACATTATGATAGTAACCAGTATGTTAGGATTGGTTTTAATCATATTATTCGATCTTTTCACTTACTATTCATTTGATCTGCTTGTTTTTTCCATCCTTCCTGCCTTCTGATGTGCTGATGATTTTTCCTTTTCCCTTTACAGGTTTATAAGTTTATATATTCTTTTTCTCTGTTTAAATTATTATCCTTAATATGTAGCATGTTTACTTGATTGATAAATTTAAAGGTAATCATCATACAAAGGAGACAAATAAGTTACATTGCTTCAAATAATAGATTATAATAAAAAAAGTTTTATCTGTCATTTTTTGAGTGTTCACATATGTACCATCTATTCTATTGAATGTTTACTTGTTGATTTTTGTCTTTATGCCACAATGTTTACATAATAAATATTTCAGGAAAATCTGCAAAAATTTTTATTAATGTATATTTAATAAATGAATATATTGACAAAAAAGAAAATGCACAGGTCATTTGTGTGTGCATGTTTAAAATGTTACTATATTTTAAGTATTTGTGTGTGTCTAGATATATATAAGCAAATGCATAAATATGAATGAAATAGAATTATAACTAAGAAACTGGTAACAGTGCTTGCCTCTGTAGAGATGAAACTGGTGTCATGTACAATAAATGTGGGAAGGAAACTTCACTGAATCCCTTTATATCTTCTGAATTTTATAAAATTTTACATTTTCCACAAAAAGCATAATATTGAAAAGGTGTTAATCAGTGTTTCTCCTCCCAAACAACTCAAGGAACTTAGAATGTTTGGAATCCAATCTTCATTGCTCTTATCATCTTTATTAGTATCTAACATATCAGTCAGATACATTAACTAATCACAAAATCCCAGGGGACATTTGACAATAAGCAATTATTTGTCTTTGGGTCAGCTGCATAGGACTAAATTAGACTGGACTTGGCTGAACTGAACATTGGGTCCAAATTGTATATTCGGTCCAAATCTGGTTCAGGTGTCTCTCATCATCCTTGGACCACTGGCTACCAAAAGCATACCCTTCTCATTGTAAAGAGCAGGAAACCAAGAGTATCCCCAACAGGCATGTAAATTTCAAACCTTCTGTATTATCACTTCCTTTAAAATCCTTTTGGCCAAAGTTACAAGGCCCAAATCATCCATGAGGTAGAGAAGTCTATTCCTCCTGTGGAGGTGAGGGAAGAGAAAAAGAATGAATATTCATTGAACAATAAGCACATCTATCAATCTGATATTTTAGCTCTTCTTTATTTTGAAATGTCCCCCAAGTTGCCAAGTTGGTCTCTTTTAAACACTCAGTGTTTGCTTTGAAATGCTTAAATGTTTACCAATTTGTTTGCCCAACATTGTTCCTTGCATTCCATTCTTTTTTTCTAATTTAATTTTCCCTCTTAATAAAAAAATTAATACATAGTTCTCTCATCAAGGGTTGGGAAACGGACTTTGGCCCAGTGGTTAGGGCGTCCGTCTACCATATGGGAGGTCCGTGGTTCAAACCCTGGGCCTCCTTGACCCGTGTGGAGCTGGCCTTGCGCAGTGCTGATGTGCGCAAGGAGTGCCGTGCCACGCAAGGGTGTCCCCCGCGTGGGGGAGCCCCACGCGCAAGGAGTGCGCCCGTGAGGAAAGCCGCCCAGCATGAAAAGAAAGTGCAGCCTGCCCAGGAATGGCGCCGCCCACACTTCCCGTGCCGCTGACGACAACAGAAGCGGACAAAGAAACAAGACGCAGCAAATAGACACCAAGAACAGACAACCAGGGGAGGGGGGGAAATTAAATAAATAAATAAATCTTTTAAAAAAAAAAAAAAAAGGGTCATTCAGTAGTAAATGCCCACTGTCTTTGTCTAGAAATATGTCTTGAATGACAATTTAGGTAGCTTTAGCACAGATATGGCTGGAACTTAAAAAAATAATTATGAAATTCACATTATTAAAACATAACTTGAATTCACAGCCCTGTTAAGTCTTTCATGTGAAAGTTACAATTTGTTTGGGAATGAATGGATCCTAAAATGTGGAATGAGCACATTTGGGTATACTGAGACAAATTTGGAACCTGGAACTACTGAATCTTCCTGAACTCCCTTTCCCAGCAGAAGCAACCATGCCTCTCTTATCTGCAAAGACAACCATTTTATTCTTAAAGGCCCTGTCGTAACCTCTTTTTGTCAGTTAACCTGTAAAGGAAAACTGATTCTTCTCAACACTTACCCTCCAAAATCTTTCATTTCCTCCAAACCAATAAAGATAGTAAAATTCTAGCATGCTTCCAAGGTAAAGTACAAAGTTTGGTCACACCTAATGATCCATGAGACTTTGCTAGTTTATATTGACACAAATATGATGAATATGTGTGGGAATTAATTATAAGTTTCTTACATCAACTCAGATGAAATATAACATTGAATCAGGCCACAGTATCAATGCGGTACATTTGTCAAAAATTCTGCACTTAACATATAAGCTCCAGGTGCTGAATCTAAAAGTTAGTTTAGTTGCTTAACTGAAATCTGGACTCAGTGATGGATTATGATTAATTGGAATGAGCTTCCAGAACTTCCCTTGCATAACACAAAGGAAATAATCTAAATGATTAAGAAGACAGGAATGTTGACATACTGTATGTGCCCTTCCCATCATGTCCCACAGGAAGGCCCAGAGTATACTACCTTCTTTAAGACATTTACAACATTGAGAAATGCATGAGAGAAGACCACTAGCATCCTTGACTAGATCTGTTAAAAAATGTATCTTCTATAGGTAAGGGAACATAGAGAGAGATGCCCATCACTGAAATACACTTCTAGATTTCGATGGGTATGATGGGATCTTGAAGTGCATAAGTTCAATTATTTAATAGACAGCAGAGATATAGACTGGCTAGCCAGTACCAAAGCCATTAGCATCTTATATTCTACTCAAAGACATCTGAGGATTTCTTAAACAAGACAGTGCCCCCATGACCACAACCCACATACACAATGTATGTGCACACAAAAATTCTCAAAACTCATGCTAACTCTTAACATAAATTTTTTGCCTCTATTATGAATTTGACAAATACTTTAAAGGAAATATCAAAACAATGAGGTGACTTGTAACAGGATATTAAGTGGACCCTCTCTGTTGCTTCAGAACTAGTAAGACTCAAAGTTCAGGACAAAGAAGGCTTAAGTAACCCACTGTCTAAATATAGCAGCAAATAATTGAGAAAATAATAGGGGTTAGTTACCCATTTTGGAGATAAGGCAGCTCAACCTGCAATTCTACCCATCCTACCACTCCACTCCCCACCCTGCCCCACCAACTAACATCCCAGCTGCACCCTACCTTACCATCTATATACAATGGATGGAGCAATGAGCTATGTTTTTTATCTACCTTCCCCCTATAGGTGGAAGAAGACAATGGGATAGAAGGGATGCTTTCCTTCCCAAATACCAATAAGGGAGGAACTTCCATAAAATCACTTACAAAAAATTGGAAGTGCCTGCCACAAGTGGAGAGTGACATCTCATCCAGTTTAGCCAGTGGATTTGTTACCTTTTTCTGAGTCCAGCAGAACCAAGAAAAGTATAATTGAAAAGTAATAACAGGACAGGGAAGCAGTGTATCAGCCAGTTTTTTTATCATTTATAATAGCAATATCATTTATAATATCATTATAAATAGCATTTATAATAGTATGACAGTTTGAGATTATTTTATGAATCCCAAAAAGAGAAAGATTATGCCTATAAACTAATCTATTCCTATGGGTGTGATACCTTTTGATTGAATTAAATTCAGCTTCAATTAATTGTTAAAATTAGAGCTTTTTTATTCCACTACATCAGTAAGGCATGACTCAGATTGAGTCCCTGACTCCTCGCTGGGTCTAATATAAATGAATACTCACTCAAGAAGACACAAGAAGAGAGAGCTCTGTCATTTTTTGATCCTGCCATGTGATAAAAAGGAGAAGGCTCAAACAGCTGAAGGCCCAGGGAGAGATGAACCATTTTGACTAATAGCTTATAGGTGACCTTGGGAAGAGAGCCGAGACCGATATAGGAGACCTGGAAAGAAACAAATCCTATGCCAGGAAAGAGAGGACTTCACTTAAGCAAGAAGCTTCAAGAGGAAGAGGAATCGCAGAGGGGAAGGCAGAGACTAGCCAGAGATCCATGACCATTTTACTTCAACATGTGGCAACTGACTTTGGTGAGAAAGCAACCTTGCGTCGGACTTTTTACAACCTTGTATATGTAAAGTTTTACCCCAAATAAATGCCCTTTTTAGAAGCCAACAAATTTCTGGTACTTTGCATTAGCAGCCCTTTGGCAGACTGATACGCCTGATTTTCTACAAGTCAAGAAACACAATGAAGTATAACCCTGTGTGAACAACCTTCCTGGCCTGCCAGGTGAAAAGAATGTCAGCAAATAAAAGCTATGGGGGATAACCACAAGAGCTGAAGGGTGAGGGAAAAGAAAAAAAAAAAAAATTGACCAACATGGAGTTGTGAGGAGGAAGAACTAAAAGAATGGAATCAGGGAAGTGGATGTTGCTCAAGCAATTGGGCTCCCACCTACCATGTGGGAGGTCCCAGGTTTGTTTCCCAGGGCCTCCTGGTGAAAGTGAGCTGGCCTATGTGGCAAGCTGGAGCAACAAAAGAGACAATGAGGAGAGACAATGAGAGGCACAACAAACCAAGAAGCTGAGGTGGCTCAAGTGATTGAGTACCTCTCTGCCACATCAGCGGTCCCAGGATCAGTTCCCAGTGCTTCCTAAAGAGAAGACAAGAAGAAAAGACAAGCAGATGCAGAGAACACACAGTGAATGAACACAGAGAGCAGACAGTGAGCACAAACAACAAGGAGGGGGGGAGGGAATAAATAAACAAAATCTTTGAAAATAAATAAATAAATAAAAGAATGGAATTTTCTCCAAATGTCATTTAGTAATGGCAAAGTTTTGACCATTGGTTGTAAACAGTGGTCCAAGAAAAATACAACCTTTTTCTTATGTTTGTGTCCGACCAAATTCAAAAATTTCAGTAATAGATTATGAGTCAATAGAACGTTGAAAAGAGGTATGATGGCTAAGTTCATCTGTCAAATTAGCTAAGTTATGATGTCCAGTTGTTCAGTTAAGCAAGCACTGGCTGGATTGTAATTGCAAGGGTACTTCATGGATTTAAATTATTAGTCAGTTAACTACATCTACAATCAACAAAGGTGATTTCTTTCAACATAATAGAAGTCTCATTCAATCAATTGAAGGCCTTTAAGAGAGAACTGATGATTTTAGCAGTCAGAAAGAAGTATTTCTATCCCTATTTTAGCCAGCCACCTTCTCCTGGGGAAGTCATCCAAACTTTATTGGAGTTCCCAAATTGTGGCCCGCCCTATGGAATTCAGACTTGTCAATCCCCATGGTTGCATGAGCCAATTCCCGTAGTAAATCTCATAATAAATAACACACACATATAACCTATTGGTTCTAGTTCCATGAAGAACCTTGACTAATGCAGTAGGTCAACCAAAGAAGAAATAAAGAAGACTCTGCAGTTTCAACAAAGAGCAACCTGGAAAATGATGATTCTCCTCATCAGTGGAAAAGGAGGAAAAAGACCAGTTGGGAGGGAGCTGGAAAAACTAATGGGTTGGGTTTTAGACATTTGAGTTTGTGGAGGCAGTGGAATTTCCAATGGAAATATCCAGAAGGTAACCAGAAATACATGAAGGAAAATTTTAAAAAGAGGTCAAGAAGTACAGATATGGTAGGTGTTTAGAGAGATGATCACTGAATATATGAACAGGAATGGATATCCATAGTAATGTGCTCATTAAGGACTCATATCTGTAAGTAATAACACAGGGTTCCTTTTGGTATACAAAGAGAAAATTAAAATATTTAAATGCTGCACTAAAGTGATGATGGAAAAATCAAGAGTGGCTTATCTCTTTCAACTGTCCTTATTACTTCATTGGTGAAAATTTAAACTCTAACATTTGAGGATTGGAATTGTATTTATAATAAAGTCTCTTCTACTTTTTATGAAATAGACATGCCTTTCTTTTAAAGAAAGCCAAACTTCTGGGAAAGATTCTGTCACTTAATAACTCCAGCTTTTCTATTTAAATAGCCTAGATGTGTCCTTAATGACCAGACAAGTGTCTGTCACTATAAAATTAGGCAAGTCAAACTTTTAACTTTTTGAAAGTTAAAGTTAACATTCTGAAAACTTCTTCACAGAAATGAGGGGACAACATTTATAAGTGCCTAATTTTCTATACATATAATCTTTCCCAACCAAAAGTAAAGGTTATATTTTCTTAAATGTTATATTTTTTCTGTCACTTTGGTTAACTTCATTCATAAAAAGTAAAAAAAAAGTAAGATTTTTTAAAAAGTAAAAAAGATTAGGCTAATCATTTTAAACAGGTCAAGAGTGTGTTTGAATGTTCATGGTGTTTAATAAAGCATACTCTAACACGAATAAAGGGAAAAAAGCCCACCTTTAGTCTGAAAGCAAGAGTGTTTCCCCCCCTGTGGCACTTTATGACACTTGGCAGCTCATTATCACACTTCACAGAGTCTCGTGTCAGCATGTCAGATTTCTCTAAATTTTGACAGCATTAAAGTAGTGCCGTTTGATATAATTGATATTGTACAGTTAATCAGGCAATGGCTCCATCACAGAGGAACATTCTCAAAAGGCTTAATTACTGAACTGTGAAGATTTACTGCCATCTGGAAGTTCCTTTCCAAAGTTCTGTTCCTAAATTTTATGTAGGGTTCACAAAAATAACTTGGTCCATTTAGAAATCATGCCCTCAATTTGAAAATTAAAATTGTTATTTTTGGAATCTCATTTCAGCTAGAGATCATGGAAGCCTTATGAAAAATAAGGAAGCAATGGCAAATGAGAAAGAAGAAAACCAAAGCCGAAGCTCTGGAAATTATTTTCTTCTTGTAATGTTTCAGAGCGCAGATTCTGGAGTCAGATGACTAGATTTCAAACCCCAGTTTTGCCACTTACTAGCCATGTGACACTGGGTGGTTTACGTAAATTCGCTATGCTTTACAGAGTTTCATTGTCTGTAAAATGAAGATAATAATAGCACCTACATTATAGGGTTTTAGTGAGGATTAAATGTACCAACATTTTGAAAAGTGCTTAAAACTATACCTGGCACATTGTAAGAACAATGTAAGGGCTTGCTATTGTTATTGTTGTTGTTGTTTGTTGTTAAGATTCTAAAATTACTTTTCCCTCAGGATTGTTCTCACCTCAGAGACAAACCATTTGAAAAGCAGTTTCTGCAGTAGTAAGTTTCCTATGTCTAAAGACTAATAAGAATAAAACAGCACCATTATTTCTCAGAAAGAGTGTGGTAATATCCCTACTTTTGAGTAAAAATTTAAGTTGGATTCCCTCTAAATCCATTGTAGACTAAGAGCTATGACTATAAATCTGTTATAACTAAGATTGTTGATAAGTTTCAGAAATGGAGGCTTTGTCCAGAGGAAACATTAATTCATCATCTTATATCCGGCTGAGGCAATATTTTTGAAGAAGAGGAGGAAAGGGGAAGGAGAAGGAGGAAAGAGGAAGAATATTTATAAAGACCCGTATGAAAATGGGTGTATGTTATTAGAATTTAAAAATAATTCCCAGTGAGGAAGAAGATTTTCTATATCCTAAGTAGCACCCCAGGAGGCAGAAACATAGGAAAAAGAAAAGATAAAAGAGGTGATAAAAGCTCAACTCTTCCAAAAAATGAGAAAATTATTGACTTAAAAAATTGTTTTTATAAAATTAGGTATTGCCTACATAAATAGACTTTTTCAATTTAAAACGCATTGTAAATACTTTCATATCATCATATCTAGTAGAGTATTTTTTTTACTAGGGATGCTCAGTATTTCAAAGAATGCATATACCACAATTTTAGAGATCTTGAGTTGCTATAAATGTATGTTGCTTTCACTTTTTTAATGATCTAATGAAAGTTCTTATGACTAAAGTATTGGGCAACTCTTAAGCACCACTTCAAATTCTCTCAGCCTTACCTTTCCTCATTCCAGACACTTCTGTGGCAACCAGTCCTACAGATATAACCAGACAGCATCTTGCTTCACCCCATGGTCAAAGAGAATGAATATTGATTGATAAATGCTTACCATTTTTCTCTCCCTGGATGGACAGTCCTACGATGCATTTCAGATGATATGATATGATTTATCAGCCTGTTACCCTTAGTTTATCTTTCTTACTTGCTTTGTTCCCCTTGTCCCTCACTCTTATTTGTGCCCCAAATAAGGCATATGCACATAAATTTTGGTTTTGGATTCTGCTTTCTAGGGAAAACAGATCATAAAAGATGGTACCAGGAATGATCTTAGAAACAGCCCCACAGAAATGCTCAGGTAAGCAATGACATCACAATTACTAAGGCTCTCCCCTTTGGTTGATTGAGATAAGGTGGAGGTAGAGAGTGAGACACAATGGTATGGAAGCAATTACTATTAGAGTTATTATAATTGTAAGAATTGTGGAATGGGCTAGCTTTATTAACTGTGCTGGAAGTCTCAAAAAAAAAAAAAAAAGATAAAGAAAACCAAATCTCAGAATAGCAAATTATAACTCTAGAAAACTGAAGTTCAGGGGAGAATCTATAGCAGCTTTGAAGGAAATTCTCATTATCAACTCCAGTTAAAAGGCAGCCTGGGCTGAAAATCAGCTTCAGGATCCAGAGTAGATGTGCTTAAATGAGAGAATGAGGTAGAGTCTGGACAAATCTTCTATATTGGAACCAGAGTCCATATAAATAAAAGGCTGGACCTGAGACCTGAAACGGTGACATTTGAGTGGACAAGACTAAGAATCTTGAATCCTCGGAGTCTCCTGAAACTTCCATTTTAGCTGAAGCAGTTTCTTGGCAGAAGAAAGAACTATTCCTTACAAGGGGATTCTTCAATGACCTCTCCTGAGTCTGGCACCTTGCAAGAATATGAAAAACCTGTCCTTGTCTCCTCATTGCCTCCAAGCCAATAACTAGAGTAAGGTATCAGTATAATCTGAGTGACTCTTGGGAGAAATAGCTTAACCACCAAGGAATTGTAGAACTAGGCTAATATGTATTAGTAGGATTCGGAAGAGCACATAGGAGTGTATCATAGGAATGTAACATGAGGATACTAGAATAAAAGCCTGGATAGGGAACAATTTTTTGATATGGGGGTACTTATCAATAACTCAAGGGTCAAGAATACCTGGAGCTAGTCCTAATACTCTCCTCATATGACTCTTTGAAACTTGGCTTGTAGCAAATGAGATGAGTGTAGATGCCAGAACTTTCTTGGGATTGGATTGAGGAAGGGATCAAAAGATCTATGGAGGTTGGAGTGTAGTAATTGATTTATTATGTGAGTCTAGAAAATGCATGTAATAGATTATATTTCCCAAAGATGGATACAACAATATCTACTCTTCCATATATTCTTTTCATGTGTGTTTTATTCAAACCTGGGTATTCTGACTCCACAGACCACAGTATAAATCATGAAAAACTGAATAAATTGGTAATTATTATTTTGATCTTTGTACTTAGATTACTTAGGGATACAAGCATCATCAAAATCTGAAAATTTAGTTGATGACCTGGGCACTTATAAAATCAGTGCTTACTCAAATATCATTCCCCAGTTAATATCCACATTCAGTCCAGTCCATCAAATCAACATTTCAAGTCAATAGCTGTGCAGTTGCTTGGATCTTAGCATCTGACAAAGCAATTCAAGTACAATGCCTTTCAATAGAAAAGAGAAATAGTTAAAATTATAAAATGTGGGATTTCATGAAGATGGTGAAAATGATATTGAAGAGCTACTCAAACCACACACAAGGAGTGGCAGAGTTAGAAAATGACTAGAAGAATATCGACCAGAATGAAGAAGGCTCAACAGGCCCATCGTAAAAGGAGGATTGCAATGATAATAAGAAATTTAGGGAAACGGACTTTGGCCCAGTGTTTAGGGTGTCCGTCTACCACATGGGAGGTCCGCGGTTCAAACCCCAGGCCTCCTTGACCCGTGTGGAGCTGGCCCATGCGCAGTGCTGATGCGCGCAAGGAGTGCCCTGCCACGCAGGGTGTCCCCCGCGTAGGGGAGCCCCACGCGCAAGGAGTGCGCCCATAAGGAGAGCCGCCCAGCGAAGGAGGGAGCAGCCTGCCCAGGAATGGCGCCGCCCACACTTCCCGTGCCGCTGACGACAACAGAAGCGGACAAAGAAACAAGAAACAAGAAACAAGACGCAGCAAAAAGACACAGAAAACAGACAACCGGGGGAGGGGAGGGGAATTAAATAAATAAAAATAAATCTTTAAAAAAGAAATTTAAAAAGGACCTTGGGAAAACTGACAAAGCCCTCCCTAACTGACCTCTTTAAGAATCTGTTACGAAGTCAAATGAGAAGAGAGAGGTGTCCTTTATGGCTATCAGTAATTGCATCAGAATAATTACACAAAGTTAAGCAACATTTTTACTACGAATCTGGGCATAGTTGCAATCTATAAATTAAGTTTCATTAACTATAACATAAAATGCATTTGTTATACATTTTTAGTTTTGTTTCTCAAAATAAAGTCCTAATCAAACCAGTCCCCCTTACTTCAATATTTACTATAAACTCTTGGACTCTATTTTAAGTGGTTTCTCTTCTAAGTGAAACTTCTCTTGGAATTAAAATCCTCTGCACTTTGCCAACTCCCTGTTGTGGGAGACACGTTGTGAAAACTTGAGCAATAGCACTACTGCCTCCGAGATTCAGAGAGCTTTTCGCTTTTCACAGAAATGTCCCATCTTTTGTTTCATCTGATGACTTGGAGAACTCCAGGACCTATGGAAACTGTGTACTGTTATCCCAAACATATATATCATACTTTATAGTTTAAAAAACTACATATAATCCACTACCTCACCTTAAGCCACAGGACAATTCTGCTGTATGCAGGACAAAAGCAACACAATTTACCAATGAGGATTCAAATTTAAGGAAACAGCCTGATCTCCTACAAGTAAAGTAAAGATATCAACTTGTGGCCCAGAATCCCTGTCACTCACTCTGGTGAACCAGTAACTCTTAATCAACTCAAAACTATGGCTTCAAGTGGGAATCTTATCTATTGGCCAACTGACACTGGAGGAAAGAAACTGGGCATGATTCACAGATGGGTCAGTGCAATAAATTGGTATTTGCTGAAGATGGCTATGTGCTGCATTATAGCATCACTCAGGAATAACTTAGAGTGGTGAAGAGAAAACCTCCCAATAGGGAGAACTGTGAGTAGTGCACATAGTTGTTCCCTTCACATGGAAAGAAACATGGCCTAGGATAAGAATACACATATGTCTCTTTCAGTCTCATATTGCAGTGGCAAATGTTTCACTGGTTGGTTGGGGACCTGGAAGGAACAAGGTTAAAAAATTGATGCCAAGAAAATCTGTTAAAGAAGCATGTGATTAGATTTATTACACTAGGCACAAAGAATGAGGATTGTTGTCTAAGCTCACTGTCCATCAGAATGCCACCACAAAGAAAAGGATGACTCTTCCAGTGGCTATCAACTTGAGTCTCTCGTTGGTCACATTAATGCTAGGTATGCAGTGGCCATGGTGGCCAGAGTGGAGGCTATGCATGGACCCAACTGCATCTCTTCCCTCTTGTCAAGGCTGACCTAACTCCTGCCACTGCCAAATGACCAACCTTCCAGCAGCAGATATCAACACGTGATAGAGCACCATTCCTTGAAGAAATAAGCCAGCTGGTTTTCAGTAGGTTGATTACATTGGAGCCCCTCCATCATGAAGGAGGTAATGATCTGTCCTTATCAGAATTGATGCCTACTGTATGTATGGGTTTGCCTTCCCTGCTTTAGGCATCTCTGTCAGTATCATCATCCAAGCGCTTACAGATTATCTGATCTATAGGCATAATATCCTACACAAAAAGTCTCAGGTCAAGGACACATTTTATAGCAAGGGAAGTACAAAAATGGGCATATGATCAGTTTCCATTTGTTTTTACCATGTATCCCATCACTCAGAAGCATTTGGCCTAACAGAATTTTGAAATGGTCTTAAACACTCACTAGGGCCCAACTTGGTGCCAACACCTTATGGGGTTGAGGCACTGTCCACTAGAATATATCTGTTTATAGGACTAATGGCTAATATTGGTACTGGTCTTCATAGCAAAAATACACTGATTCAAGAGCCAAGAAACAGAGCTAGGAATGGTCTTTCTCATCATCATTCTCAGTGATCTACTTGTGGAACTTACGCTTTTCATCCCTGCAAATTTAGTCTTTGCTGGATTAAAGTCCTGGTTTAAAGGAGAGCAATGTCTCTACCTGGGAATCAGTAAGGGTCCACTAAATATGAAGCTACAACTACCACCTATCCCTTTGGATTATTCATGACAGTAGAGTAGCAGGCTAAGATACAAATTACTATAGTGGTGAGGATGACCAACTATGCTTACCATGAGGCACAGGGAGGTATGATTCTGGAACCCAGGACATCCAACTGGGGCATCATCTATTGGTCCTTCCAAGTCCAATGAATGGTGAATGGGAACGTATAACCAAATGGCCCAAGAAGGCCAAAACAAGGTTGAGACCACTATGAAATTAAAGTCCACATTAGGTATCAGGCAATCAGCCCTGATAAGCTTCTAGCTAAGGGTGAGAGAAATGTTGATTAGGTGATAAAGGAGGGAAATGATAATTAGCCATTATAATCTCAGGACCAGCTATGGAAGTAGAAGCAGTAGGTTTGTTTTCACTCATCTTATATTAAGTCTTTGCAGAGACTATCGCTGTCCTCCATCTTGAAGGGGTCTCTTGCAAATTTGACTTGAACTTCTCTCTTATGGGAAAAGGGCAATTTGTTCTCACAACAAAACTGGAGGTCGCATAATATAGTAAGGAAGATGTACACAATTGGACACAAGCAGATCTAAGCAAGGGACGGACTTTATTGAATATCTCTCATGCACCACTTCAAATCCCCACAGCCTCATATTTCAGACACTCTAGGGGCTTTGATCATCTTCAGACAAGTGCAGCCTGAGAGCACCTTCCCTCAGACCCATTCAGGATGACTCTCAAGCTGAGACTGGGACAGGCAAGTTCATGTACAACTTGAAAGTGTGGTACAGTTAATTCCAGTAGGGTGAAACTTAATAAGAGTTGTGAACTGGTAGATAAGTGCTGTCCCTCTTCCTCTGCAGATGGAAAGCCTAAGACATATTTCTTATGGCTTCCCAGATGATCCTACAGTATCAAGCACCCCTTTGTTCTTAACAGTGGGTAAATTGATAAGGCATCCTTATGCTAGCTCTCCCTCCATCCCTACTTCGCTTCACTAGTCTTATTTCTCTCTGTGAGATCATATTCCAATAAAGACTGATGATAAGGCTTTGTTTCAGGGTCTACTTTGGGGTGATAAAATCTAAAACACTAATTTTTTTTCACATATTTATGTTTCCTTCAGTTAAATTCCTAAAGTTAGAATTGCTGAGTTAAAACACATATTTAAGACTTCAATGCATATTGCCAAATAGCTCTCTAGAAATATTTCACAGCATTCACTATCACCAGGAATATATGAAAGTGCCCATTTCCCCACATACTTAACAACTAGTGTTATCGTTTTTTACTATTTTGAAATTCAGTAAGGAAAAATGTGATCTCTTTGTTTCAATTTTTATTATTCTATGTACAAATAGATTTGGACTTTATTCAATAATCATACACTTATTGCCCACCTGTACTTTATACGTTTGGAGATGTTCATATCCTTTGTCACTGGAATTTTTTTTTTTTTAAGATTTATTTATTTTTATTTCTCCCCTCTTGTGGCTGGTCTTGCTGTCTGTTCTCTGTGTCCAATTGCTGCAAGTTTTTCTATGTCTGCTTGTCTCCCCTTGTTGCATCATCTTCCTGAGTCTGCTCTCCATAGCGCACAGGCCATCAACTCTCCGTGGCACATGGACCAGGTTGCCTTTCACAAGGAGGCCCTGGGACATGAACCCAGGGCCTCCCATATGGTAGACAGGAGCCCAACTGATTGATCCACAGCTGCTTCCCTAGTATATACATTTTTATGTAATTACAAGAGGTCTTAAAGGGTTAAAGTTATGAATAACTTCAGTTTACTTTTATGGTATGATGTTTGACTTTTCGTTTTGTATATTCTGTCTCTGGACATACAAAAAATTTTTATTGCTGCTGTTGCTGTTTTGGGAGGTTTGTCCCATTAATCTGGCTTTTTCTGCATTGGAATCACATTATTTTATTATGAAAGTTTTGTAATATTTTACTATTTTTCAAATATGTATCTATTTGTTTAATATCTATCTAATACAAGCCTCCATTATTTTCTTCAGATTTTCCTGGTTATCCTTATATGTTTATTCTTTCAAAAAATCCCACTGGCATGTTAAGTTTTGATAATGATCCTGGATATCTGATCTAGGTGGTCACGTAATTTTCATTTTGACCTATTTATATTATAAATTATAGCATTGTTTAATCTTTTGAGTCAGCTCAACATGGCTTCCTTCTTTTTATTCCCTCTGCTGTTACCTTAGTTTGGACCCTTATCATTTTGTATCTGGTTTACTACATTAGTTTTCCCAAAAGATTTGCTACCTGCAATCTTGTCCCCTCCCCAACCTATTCGAATAGAGTTTTCTTCAAAGAATCAAATCTGATGAGTTTTCCCTATCCTTCAATATAAAGTCCTTTCTCTTTAACATAACATTCAAGGAAGACCCTTTACCATCCAGCCTTTGGATATCATCCTTATCTCATCATTCACTACTTCCTCCCCCCACTTCTAACCCCCCCCCCCCCCAAAGTGGGCTGCTGTGGTCCAATAGCTGTTCTGAGAATGGGCAATAAACTCTATCCTTGGTGCATCTGCCAAGGCTGCTTTTTCTATATAAAATGTCTCATCCTTTCACTGCTCATCTTTGCCTGTCTAACATCTATTCATGATATTCAGCTCAGCCCTCATCTTCTCCAAGATGCTTTCTTGACCCAATTGTGGATTTGTTTTCTTTCCTATGTACCCCCAAGATATTTCACACATATTCCTATCTTTACAAATCTCACACTCAATGATCATTGTTGCTAAATCATTGGAGTTGAATATGATACCCTGATGACTTCTGTGTCCCTAGAATCTAGGACAGTGCCTGGCAAATAAAATCAGTTCAAATATGAAGTTGGTGGAATTAATATCTCTCAAATTCCCTACCTAAAAAATGAGGATAGTATGTCAACTAAACAAATTTGTATAATGGTAAAAATTATATAAATACATGCCAGGGTTTTGAAAAACTATAAAATTGTGTATAAACACAAGTTGGGAACCAAAGAAATAAAGTTATAGTCCAAATGATTAGAATCAAGGCAATATTATTGCATAGACTAAAGAAGAAAATGTAATGATTTCATATAGAATTTTGTTTAAAACCAAGTGATTCTTAAGAATAATTTTGAGTTTTTAAACATTTCATTTGGGATTTTTTTCATTGGTACATAAACATGTTCTTATGATGTATATTCACAGTTATTTCCATCTAGCTTTTATATTTTGTGACATTCTCAGGTTTAAACAAAGGAAACAAACTTTCCTTTGTTTAAAATGTTATCAATTTTTTTCACAAAGCAGTTTCACCAATAACTTCAAAAAAAAAAAAGAAATCATAGATTTTAAGTTTTAATTTTACAGTCTGAAAATCGTGGATATCTATATTTATTTGAGAATCTATTTGAAGGGCAAGTGTGCATTTTAAATAACAGGTTAAGTATATTAAAGGAATCTAGTAAATGTCAGAAAGACTAATCATAAATGTCTAAAGTTACTGACATTCTTATCACATAAAAAAGAGTGTGCAGTGGAAAGTTTTTAATACCATCTGTTAAAAAGCAATTTATAAACGGATTCAGAAGAGATTATAATCTCCTAAAACTTAAAAAAATTAAAGACAAGTTTTTATGTTAGGAACTGTACCAATCTATAGAGGCCATTCCATTTTGCTAAAAGATTTTAAATATTTTTCTTTAATAATGTATTTGCATGGGCATGTTTTAATACAAATTTTGTTTTAGAATTCCTTAGCAGATATTTTAATGTGACATGAGTATGATAAATTTATTGGGGACAAGATTTCTTTAGCACAAATATATAGTTTAAGAAACAGGAGAAATGATCTGAATCCTATACCTGTTTAACACACACTTAATTTATTGATTAAACATCCATCCAAAATGATCAGAAATTTTTCACAAGAGCTCACTTCTGATTTTCTTCAGTTATGATGTTCTAAAAAGGCATATTTCTTTTGCAAAGTGGGTGTAGCTCAGTGGTTGAGTGCCTGTTTTGTATGTACAAGGTTCTAGATTCAGTCCCTGGGACCTCTTAAAAAAATAAAAATTGCCTAAGTCATTCCTATATTTTTGCTTCCTTTTTAATTTCTTAATATCTTAAGGAAGTGGCATTACTTTGATTTTTCTTTTAAACATATTTGCTAATTTTAGATCTACATATAATGTATTTGAAACAGCAGTTTTATCTTTCTTAAAAGAAATATATATATATATAATGGAAATTTTTAGTACTGTGCTTGACTCAAAATGTCATGAATTAAAATAGTGCAGTACAAATATGAGAACATTTCTCATATACCAAATGTACAGTACTAATATATGGTGTTAATAATAAGGTGGTTTATGGGGGAAAATTACACAAGATGTTAAGTTATAGACTATAGATAGCAGTAATATTTTGATGATGTTCTTTCATAATGTGAAATAAATGTTCCACCACAATGCAAGGTGCTGGTGGTGGGGTGACGTATGGGAGTCCTATCCATGATGCATGATAGCTTTTCATGATGCATGGATAGTCCTATCCATGATGCATGTTAACCTTTCTAATTAAAATAATAATTATTTTAAAAACATTACACAAAGTGATAGAAACTAGACACAAAGTACTATACATTCTATGATTCCATTTATATAAAATGTAAATGTAAATAAATCTCTAGAGACAGAAATATATTAGTGTTTATGTAGAACTGGGGATGGATAGAGAGATTGATAAGTGACTATTAAGGGATATGGAGATTTTCTTTTTTGGAGTAATGAAAAATGTTTTAAAATTGATTTTTGTAATGAATACACAACTCTGTGACTACACTAAAAGACACTGATTGTACACTTTGGATGGACTGTATGGTTTGTGAATATATCTCAACAAAATTTTTTTTTTTTGAAATAGCGCATTCTTCAGAATAAAGGCACATACGTTGGATGTGTGTTAAAAGAAAAGACAGGCAGTGGTTGTTCTTAAGAAGCTTCCAAATACTCACTTTCAATTGCTTACCAGTTCTCATCCTTAAACCTTGTTTGTTTGTTTTCTCTTTTTGGTTCCCAGGTTTGCAACTCACCTCTGGGCACTTTATTCTCTTTCTTATTAATTCCCTCATTTCAAAGCTCCTGGCCCTTTCTGCCTGCATCCTTACTGCCCAAACTCTTTTAGCCAACAGATACGAAAACAAACTTGAAAATGTGTCTGCACAGATACATAACTTTTTTTGTAAAGGAAAGCAAAAGAAAAGATGGAACAGTATGGCATGTGATCAAAGCTAATCATTATTTCTTTCTTGTTGATTTCTTTTTCAATAATAAATGCCAAAGTCATACATGTTGGTACTTACATGGATGCATCACGAGTAATTAAAATATTTTTTTCTTCATTCTGCACTAAACTTGTTGAAAGTAGTTCAATATGCTGTTTTGCTCCCATTTGAAATGCCAGCATAGAGTTTTTAGCATCATGGCATCCTGGGTAGGTTGTGGAATCAACATGACTGAATACTGAGTCCATAACAAGTGAAACTAGCATACTTTAAAGTTTACTTTTACCTTGTTAAGAAGGAAAAAAACTGGCAAAATCATATAAAATAAGATTTAACAAAGAACTACCTATACTGTATATAGTATGGACATATTTGATTTGAATTAAGTCCATTTAAAAAAGAATAATCAAAAAACTTGCTTAGTGAGCACTCCTTACTGTAATAAGCAAACAATACTTCATGTAGTAAGGAAGAGAGAAATTTCCTCAATGATCTTAATGACTTTAAAATGACTTTGCAGACAAACTCTTGGTTGGTAACTAAATGCCTCCCCCCACCAACCAACCGAGTTTCTTAAACTCTTTTTCATTAGTGTCAGGGGGTCCATCTCAGTTACCACATTCCATCTATAGACAGAGTAAAACGTTTGCAGGAAAGCTCTAAACCCCTGTTTCCCAAATTTTTGAACCCATAAGGCTTATAAGACTTTTTACTCTATTCTTTGAGTCTCTTCACAAAACAAGACTATTTTATCTACTTCCATTTTCTGTCATTTTTTTAAATGTTTTTCTCTATATAGAATATTCTTTTATCATTTGAATAAATGATTGATTTTTTAAAAATGAAAACAGCTTGCTTTTCTGATTAGCAAAATATTATATGCCCAATGTAAACAATTCAGACCACAGATAAGCACTTTTCAAAAAATATACTTTTTTGCATAAACAGGAAATTTATACATATGATCATATAACCTACATTTTCTCTTAACATTTTTTTTCATTTCTTGGCTGCTCAAGCAGATACCATGAATTGGGTTGGGGTTAAAAAATGGGAATTTATTCACTCATGGTTTGATGCTGGGTAAAAATCCAAATCAGGGTCTTATCAAGATGATGCTTTCTTCCCAAAGACTGTGGCATTCTGGAACTGGCTGCTGGAGATTCTTGGTCCTTTTGGCCACATGGCAAGGACATGGGAGTGTATCCTGGTGTCTCCCATCTCTTCCAGGTTCTGTTGAATTTCAGTTTCTTGCTTCTGTGGCTTTCTGTCTCTACATCTGAATTTCATCCAGCTTATAAAAAAACTCCAGAAATAGGATTAAGACCTATCCTGATTGAGGTGGGCTACACCTTATCTGAAGTAACCTCATCAAAAGTTCCTCCTTACAATAATGGTTTTACACTCACAGAAATGGATTCAATTTTTCTGGGGTACATACAGCTTCAAACTCACCACAACATTATATGTGAGAGATTTTATGTGCATTTTTAAAGAGGAGATCTACAATATATTTCTTAACTGCTGAAGAGAATTCCATTGTAAAGCTGGCATCTTAATTGGTTTGTCTTAATTTGATTTTTACTAAATGTTCCCTATTTTCATTATCTGCAACAACTTACATTCTTACACATCCTTTTTTGCTCACTTATTGGACTATTTTCTTGGATAAAGTCTAAGAAATAGAGAGGCATCAATAAACATTATTTTAATATATTACAAATTGCCAAATTGCTCTGTACAGTATTTCTATCAACTTTCTCTCTTACCAAAAGTGTGTATGTAAGTGTATGTGTGTGTACTTCTTTCCCCATACTCTCACCAATTCTGGGATTTAACAGATATTTAATTTAAAAAAATAAAATCAATGTAAATTAAGATTTTTATTATTTTATTTGAATTCCTTTGTTTTCTAGCAAAATTAATGATTTTTTTCTGCCTTTGAGGTAGTACTTAGAAAATACTTCCCCACCTAAAGACTATAACACTATAATCTAAATTTTCTTCTTGTACTTTATGATCTTATTTTTCAGTTGAAAGATTTGGTTTTAAATCTTAAAATAAATTGAGGATTCATTATGCGTAAGTGGAAGGTAAAGTAACAACATCATATTTTTACAAACACTAAGCCTTTTGTTCCAAAACATTGTTCGGAAAATCCATTCAATACATTGATTTGAAATGTTACCTATAGCAGTTACTAAATTCCCAGCTACACTAGAGTTTGCTTCTGGACTCTGATCTCTTTGGACTCCCAGTTTATTCTGATGCTCGCACCCCACATGGCATCACACTGTTTCAGTTATTACACCTGAACAATATGGCCTAACATGTTATAAGTAATTTCTACTCTATGCTTCTTTCTCAAAATGTTTGTGAATACTCAAACTTTTTAGTCTTCCAAATAAATGATGGTTATGTTATCATGTAAAAAAAGGGAGGGGAGGTCCCTGTGTTATATTTCCAAATAAATCTGTAGAAAATTCATATCTTTAAAATATCTGTCTTCCAAGGGCACGCAATATTTCTCCGTTTATTATGATATTCTATTATGTTCTTCATTTTGTTGGTTTGTGCTTTGTTTTCCTCAAACAAAACAATATATTTATTTTTGAAATTATTCCTAACATCCTTTGTACTCAGGCCTGGACTTTGCAGGGCAACACAGGATATCCTGTGGCGTTGGTTTGAGTCTGAAACACTCCTCCTTCTCAGGCCTGGTTTATTTTTAAAAATACCATTCTGCAAGAAGTTTGATAGGCTTCCGATCAATTTTGTTGTTGAGAACAGCTTCGTTTAAAATACAGAACCAGGTCCTGGAATGAGAATCTTCTCTGTACATCGCTACATCCACCTTGTCACTGCTTTTCAACAGCTGCAAACGTGACCTGAGAAAGCGGCCTGTAAAGCTTAGGTCGCCTAGCAACAAATGGCACTAGCTCCTCCCCTCCCCATTCTTCCAGAAATAAAGGCTTAAACCTCAGGTCCCTGAAAGGAAACATCGGTTAGAACCAGCAGCAAAGGGCCTTTCTTCCCTAATCTGCCTTTGCTTACTTCCAAAAGCCCATGCTATTATACATTCCGACCCTTGGTCACAGGATGCATTTATAAAGGGGAGTCTCATCACCGCGGGAGGGGGCTTCCACCGGAAAGAGCCTCGGGGAGGCCAGGGTCTCAGGAATCCCCAGTTCTGCTCTCCGACAGGATAAACTCACTGCCTGTCAGGGTCCCAGCCTTAACCTTATCAAAATGGCTTAGAACACCCTGCTGCTGTGGTATCAGAGCAGAAACCAGAGGCAGAAAGCGCTTCCTGAAACAGGGATGTACAGGGATGCATTTCCTTACTTGTTTCCCACCTGGCAATCCAGGAGATGCTTAGTTCCTGTGTCCCTTTTATAAAGGCTGTGCTTTAAGGCTACAAAAAGTTACCAATTCATTCCGGCATCCTTTCATTCAGCTCCTTTACTTAGTTCCCCAACTGTAGCTTTCTAAAAAAAATGAAACTAATCCTTTCCAAAACCCTTTTTTAACTAAATTAACAGAAGCCATTGACCAGACCACGGAGTGATTGTCCTTGGTCAGGTGTTCATCGCTGGTTAGCTGTAGCCAGGGGCAGGTCAGAGTCAGGGGCTAGGAAATACGGCCTTATCCCCTGATTGGGATTAACGTTGCAAGGGGTAAATGTGGCTGGGCAAAAGCCACGAGCGTTTCTAGTCAACCGTGTTTTTACTTTTAAAATTTTAAGTCACTTTGTTTCCGTTGTCTTTCATTTACACACCATATAGACTGTTTTTGAGAGTTCATTTAAAAAAATAAATAGGTTGTTTACCCCCATTTACCTTTAGATTTAATATTGGTGACTATTTAACAATTTAAATTTAATTTATTTAATTTAATAAAAGCAATTAGCATTTATTGAACACTTAATATATGCTAGGTGCTGGCATAATCCCCTCTTATAAAAATGGCATATTATCATTTAATACTCACCAAAACTCTACAATGTAGGTTGTTTATTATTCCCATTTTATAGATGAAACTTAGGCACAAACAGGCTAAGAAACTTGCTCAGTACCTCACAGCTAGTAATTGGTGAACCTGCGCTGACTGCAGAACACAAGCCTTTTTCGGTCATCTTTGTTTGTTTTCCGTGTTTTATGCTGTTTCCTCTATTTTAAATTTTTTGCTGTGGGCTCAATATTTTCTTCTCCATCTTCTCTCTTCTCCCTAATTTTTCTTGCTCTCCACTTCAGACTTCCTTCTATTATATTAAGGGAGTTCTCTTCTTTATCCCTTCTTATGAACAACTATCAAAGAGCCAGATCAGAGAAATTAAGTGAGGAGGGCTGGGTGCTCACTTTACATTCCAGGGATGCCAGCCCAGCCTCGGAATGTTGTTGAACTATGGTGGGAAAGAGGCTCAAAGCCCTATCATTTGTCAGAGCCTGCCTTCAACTCCAACCTTTGTTCCTCCGATGTTAGCAGTTTGCCAGAATTTCCTCTACTTCCTACAGCACTGTGCTACTCTCTAAAGAAAAGGCATCTTCCTTTTATTTGCTTCTAACCTCTACTGTAATTTGAAAAAAATTCTTTGAAATCTGTGGTCTGTGTTTGGTATCACTCCCAATTAGCATTACTTCCCACCCCCATCCCACTCCACCTCACCCCCATTGTTGCTTTTCTTTGATCAAACAGGTACTTTTTCTGGTTGGGGATAAAATATATGCCATTCTGCTGCCATCATTCTGGAATTAACTTCCTTCTGATTCATCCTATTTTAGTTCATCTTTAATTCATTTCCAAAAACATGAGGAAAAATTTTCAGCTATATAATAAAGCACCATAAAAACTATGCCTAAATATTAAAGAAATGAACAACTGGCAAGAATTTATTGTTTCTGTACACAGACTTCATTTAATGAGAGTCCTAAAGAGTGACTTTAAAGAAAAATAACAATAATTATAAAAATAAATGGAAATGTTAATATTTTATACAATAAAATCATTAAGTATGTATATTATAAATTAATACCTATCTACCAGGAATCTAAATGTCATTATAAATGTTACATATTTATAAAAATATCCCATTGAGACCAGGAAAAACATTAAAAGAACATTACCCAGCAATATGGCACACAGTTTGCCAGTTTCTCGTTTGTAGTTTGTATTCTGGGATGTAGCAATGAATTAGATTCTGGATGTCTGACAAAATTTCACTGACTCCAATAAAAGTCAATGGAAGTCTTGCATGAGTCAGATCATGTTCCTTAAGTTATTTAAACACTAAGTATAAATTTGGACTAATAGATAGAAAGTGAAATTGATTAAGATCAAGCAGTTTATAATTAATGTGTAGTCCAATAAACATTGCAGAAAGTATAATCTCAAAAGTTATGCCAAAGTAGGACAAATAATTTTAAACTTAAATGGGAGATACAACATTGAATCTTACTTTTTATCAAATAAGGTAAGCAGAGAGAATGGTGCAATGATATCCTTTTTTAAAGGTATCATAAAGTACTTGATGAAATCTGCTCATATTCCAGGTAGAATCATCTGCCACACAAATACACACCTGGAGTTCTATTATTAAAAAGAGAAAGACACACACATACACATATATTTAATTAATGTTTCACAAACTAGTATAAGAAAAACTCAGATCTTTCTGCTATGGAAATATGGCAGTAAAAAAAAGTCTAAATATGATTTTGCTAAACCTCATAAAATAATAAAAATCTTTTCTCACCACCAAGGTTCTATAAGAGAGACGCAACATGGTCAGAATTATTTCTGGTTTTGAAAACATCAATTATAAAAAAACATTAGGATTTCATCTTTACCAGCAACTTCTTACCACATATCTGGGAATTTGGTATCATTTTCACAAATGAGGTTACTAAGGCAGTTTTATGTTATAACTTACCTTGAAATAGTACCATATATCTCAAGGAACATCTTAGGTCTTGGAGATGGAGTGCCATACAGGAAATTTTATATATGCTCTACAGGAAAAAAAGAAAAATATCACAAGACATGACACCTATGAAAGAAAAGGGAGGGAGAGCAGGGAAAGAAAATAAAGAGAGAGGAATGGAAATTAAAAAGGAGGCAAAATTATGACTGCTACTTGGATATAATGTAATGGTTCTACTTTTAATGTAAAATATTTTTCATTGCTTTTTAGTTATACTTCATAAATCTTCCACAGTAGAATATACCAATTATAAAATTATGGCATGTGGTTGAAAGCTAACCTTATGCCCCCAGTAAGAAGGCAATTAATTCAGACAGTGTTCAGTATCCAGTTGTAACCCTGTAATCCTTACATTTACCTACTGACAAACTTGATTCATGGCTATTCAGTGTATAATTTTTTTCTACACTGAATCATTTCTATAAAAAAAATTTTTGTGGCTATTTTTGGTATATCTTTTCATCATATCTGAAATTATTGTTTTATTTAAAAATTAAGGTAGAATGAGTCTTCTTACCATATTTTGAAAAAGATTTTTAAAATCTCTTTCAATATTTCAACTTTAGGGACTGACCGAAGCTAATATATTGATAGTCCTTATATACCAACAATGCCCTTTCCGAGAGGATAACCACCATATGTATATTACTATAGGCAATCTGGTAATTTTCCTTGAAACCCAACTATTGAGCAACCCACACCCCAGCAGACACACATGTAATATGCCATCTTTATAGTTAAACAGAAGAAACTAAAGAATTTCAAACTGAAGAAGAATAATCTTTACCTGCATTGAGAAACATATTTAAAAGCAAAATATTTCTAGCTTGTCCTTTAGCTGCCACAACAGATGCTAACTTGGAATAAGGAAGCTGGGACTAATGACACATGATTCTCATCAGGTTGTGACATTTGAGACAAATGGCATGTAATATAACAAGGAGTGAATAAATAAAAGTAGAAAAGACCCAGAAGAAGGACTACTACTGGTTCATAATCTCTGATGTCAACAGAGCCAGGCAGGTAATAAAGACAAGTGAATCAGGCTCATGAAGTTCATATGCATAGCTGAGTAAGTAATGGGGGCTGTGGCAAACTAGCGAGCGCAAGTTTGTCCAAAGAGGTAGACAAATCTACTGATATGTATATACACATACACACATACATGCATACATATATGCATTTTTTTCATGGAGAGCTGATCATTAAATATTTACTAGAACACTCCTGATGTATATTCATTCACAAAAATCTTCAGTCCCATGGCTTTAACGTCATCATTTGCAAATAACACCCAATATTATATCCCAGTCCACACTACTCAGCTGAACTCCATACCATCCTATTCAGATTCCTAGATATCTCAAACATAACAGATTTTTTTATTCTTTCCCTTTATTCTTCCCTGTCTCAATGACTGGCTCTGCCAATTATGCTGTTAATCAGATCAAAATCTTGAAGTTACATGGAATTGTGGGAAAGTGGCAGAATAGGAAGCTGCAGGAATCAGTTCCTCCACAAGAACTACTATTAAACAGGCAGGAAGTGTTTTAATTGACTATTTTGAAGCTCCAGAGTCTGGTAGAACATTGTACAGCATTCAACAGCAGAGTGGGAGAAAAAGGCTGGTAAATTATGGTAAATACAAGTAAATTGCTCTCTCCGCATGATGGTTGTCATTGCTCAGGTCCCACTCTTATGACAGGCAGCAGTGGGGTCTGGCCAATGGTGTAGCATGCTATTGCCAGAGAAGGACATAAAAATCTACTTACCCAAGATGGGAGAGGGGGTGGGAGGTGATCACTGCTTTTGATTAGTTGCTCAGATCATGGCGCCCTCACCCGGAGGGTAGCCATTGTTCAAACCTGTGGTGGAGAAAGGTGACAGAGAAGACTTAAAGATGGTATACTTCCTTAGAGCTGAGGTGGACAGTTGAAGGGCCACATTTGCTGGGCAGGAACTAACTTAAGAAAGTGCGGCACTGGGGAACCAAGGAAGGAGCTACTGGTGCTCTTACTTATCTCCCTCATCTCTTCCCCAGGGCAGTATGGGGCCTACTTGAGTTCCCTTTGCAGGTCACTAACCTTGCTCTGGCTGGAAAAGACTGATTTGGGAAACTCCTCTCTGGTGTGCCTTTCCTCCTAGAATTGTCTCCAGTCAAAAGCAGCTTGAGAGGATGAAAGTAGTGTAAGACACAATTGAGACAGATGGCCTGGGACAAATGCTGACTGCTTTATGTCCTGCAGTGAAATATCCAGGACAGGGAGAAGATCTGCTTTCTGAGTACAGTGTGTATTCAGCTCCTGTAAAAGGCTATGATCAGGTACAATCCCAGGACAAAACACAGGACCAGAAAAGAGGAAAGACCCTGCACTTTGCATTCACCTTGGCTGGCATTCTTATAGGAGGGTAAACTCTAAAGGAAAGCAACAGTCAATGAAAATCCAATTTAGGCTTAAATTAGGCTGTTAAAGATATTTTTTGTTTTGTTTTGTTTTGTTTTGTTTTGTTTTGTTTTGTTAGTGCCTGACCTTAAGAAAACCTCTGTCATATCACTAGCTAGACACAAACTCAAGAACGACAACTCAGGGAATAAATCCTGGAGTTAACATTTTAAAATATTAAAATGTATATAGTATGCAACAAAAGATTACAAGACAAAAAAAGAAACAAGTAATGATGGCCCATCCAAAGGAAAAGGATGAAAATCATCCAGAAAACATCAATGAAGAGCCCCATACTTTGGATATACTGGACAAAGACTTAAAAAAAAAACTTCAATGTATTCAA
Source organism: Dasypus novemcinctus (assembly GCF_030445035.2). Lineage (NCBI taxonomy): Eukaryota > Metazoa > Chordata > Mammalia > Cingulata > Dasypodidae > Dasypus > Dasypus novemcinctus. The sequence goes on from NC_080679.1 coordinate 31,295,101, forward strand.
GGAGATGAAGTAAAATACAGAGAAAGAATTAAAGAATATCAGAAAAATGAGGAGTGAACAATATGAGAATTTCAATAAAGAGATAGAAATATTAAAAAGGAAACAAACAGAACTAGTGAAGTTGAAGACTATGATAACTAAAATGATAAATTTCCAGGAGGACTTCAACAGCAGATAGGAGCAGGCAGAAGAATTAAGCAGTGAACTTGAAGACAAGACAATTCAAATGAGTCAGAGGAGGAGCAGAAAGAAAAAAGAATTATAAAAAGTGAAAACAGCCAAGGAGACCTGTGGGACACCATCAAGCATAACAACATATACATTATGGGAGTTCCAAAAACAATGAGAAGAAAGAGAGAAAGGGAAAGAAGCAATATTCAAAGAAATAATGATGAATGTGTATATGCATATCCGAGAAGCCTAGAGAACAACAAACAGGATAAAGTTGAAGAAATATGAACCTGTTACATACTGATCAAACTGTTAAATGTAAAGGAAAAGGAGAGTGTTCTGAAAGCTGCAAGAGAAAAGCAACATCTTATGTACAAGGGAGTCCCAATAACAATAAAGTGCCAATTTATCACCAGAAACCATAAAGGAAAAAGGCAAAAAGGCAGATGATTGAAATGAAAGTGCTGAAAAAAACAATTGGCAACCAAGATATTTTTTTTATCCAGCAAGACTTTTTTTCAAAAATGAGGGCAAGATTAAGAGATAAACTAAAGCTGAGGTAGTTCACCACCACTAGACCTGCCAATGTTAAAAGGAGTTCTTCAGACTGACAGGAAAAGATAGTAGACAGTGTTTCAAAGTGGCATAAAGAAATAAGACATCTCATAAAGATAACTACTTGTGTAAAAAGAAATATCAATACTATTGTATTGCATTTTCTGGTTTGTAACTCCACTTCTTACTTCCTACAGGTGCTAAAATGCAAATGCATAAAAAGTCATGATAAATCTATGGTTTTAGACAGACAGTATACAAAGATATAATTGGTAAGAAGTACAAAAAAGAGTGGAGGAACAGAAAAGTATAGGAATGATGTATGCACATGCTATTGAAATCAAGTTGGTATCAAATAAAATTTGATTGTTATGTATTGAAGATGTTAAACTTTAATCCATTGTAACCACAAGGGAAATATATGAAAAAATATATCAAGATAGATATGAGAAGGGACTCATATGGTATAATACAAAAAGGCAAAAACTCACATGAAAATTGGCATTAACAGAAGAATTGAGGGACCAAAAAAAGAATACTAATTACAAAGACTAAATGGAAAAATGGCAGAAGAAAGTCCTGTATTATCAGTACTGACTTTAAATGTAAATGGACTAAAATCTCCAGTCAAAAGGCAGAGATAGGCAAAATGGATTTTAAAAAAAGTATTACCCAACTCTGTGCTGTTTACAAGAGACTTATCTTAAATTCAAAGCTATAAGTAAGTTGAAAGTGAAAGGATGGAAAAAATATACCATGCAAGAAATAACCAAAAGAGATTTGGTGTAGAAATATTAGTACCAGATAAAATAGGCTTTAAATGAAAAACTGTTATGATGGATAAAGGTAGTCACTATATACTGATAAAGATGTCAATTCATCAATAAGTTGTAACAATTATGAATATATATATAATTAATAGCAGAGCCCTAAAATATATGAATTGTATTGTACTGAAAGATTTGAAGGGACAAATAGACAGTTCTACATTAATAGTAGGAGACTTTAATGCCACTTTCAAGATTGGATAGAACATTTAGACAGAAAATCAATAAGGAAATACAAGACTTAATGATTCTTTAAACCAATTAGACCCAACATACATCTGTAGAACACTTGAACCCAACAAAAATAGATACACATTCTTTTTGAGTGCACATGAATCATTCTCCAAAACACTTCATATTGTAGGTCACAAAACAAGCCTCAATCAATTCAGCCATATTGGAACAGAGCTAGAAATTAAAAACACATTGAAAAATGGAAAATTCATGAATATATGGAAATTAAACAATGTACTCTTAAACAACCAATGGGTGAAAGGGAAATCACAAGGGAAATTACAACCTAACGTGAGTTCTAGGGGCTTACATTAAAGAAGAAGAAAGATTTTTAATCAGAAGCCTAGCATTAAAACGGCAGGAACTAGAAAAAAAAGAGAGCAAGCTAAAACCAAAATAAGCAGAAGAAAGGAATTAACAAAGATTAGAATGGAGATAAATGAAATAGATAATTTGAAAAACAATACAGAGGATGGACAAAACCAAAAGTTGATTCTCTGTAAAGATCAATGAAATTGACAAATCTTTAGGTGGACTAATGGAAAAGAGAGAGAGGACACAAATTATTAAAATTAGAAATAAATAAAGAGGGGGACCAATGCTAATGACCCCATTGAAATAAAAAGAACTAAAAGAGGATACTATGAACAACTGTATGCCAACAAATTAAATAACCCAAGTGAAATGGACAAATAGCTAGAAATATACAAACTACCTATGCTAACTCAAGAAGAAATAGAGATTTCAATAAACCAATAACTAGGAAAGAGATTGAATATGTAATAAAAAACCTCCCAACAAAAAAAAGCCCAGAGGCACCCAGGAAAACTAACAAGGAGGTGAAGATGGACAACCACCACACCAAGGAACCAAGAGAGTCTACAACTGCAAGCAAGAGAATCCCATTGACCAGGCATGTGAGATCAAAGCCCCATCTCAATTACAGGTAGAGTGGACATCACCATCCCAGAATCCTCAGGACTGAGGAATAAAATATGAACTAGAATGAACTTACTGGTATTCTACTATATTGTGACTCTAGCAATGGAAGAAATTATATCATTGATGTGGAGACAGTGGCCACTGGAGGTGCTGAAGTCAGGGAGAGGGAAAAAGAGGCATAATATGGGGGCATTTTTCAGGACTCGGAATTGTCTGAACGACATTGCAATGACAGATATAGGCCATTATATATCCCACCATAACCTACAGAATGGAGTGGGAGAGAGTGTAAACTACAATGTAAACTATAATTCATGCTTAGTAGCAATGCTCCAAAATGCATTCACCATTTGTAATGAATGTACCACACTAATGAAAGAAGTTGTTAATGTCAGGAAAAGTGGGAGGTATGGGGAATGGGCCATATGGGAATCCATTATTTTTTTATGTTACATTTTATGTAATCTAAGTATCTTTTAAAAATAAATAAAAAATATAATAACAATAAAAAGTCCAGAGGTGTAATAATAGGATAGTATATGGGAACCCTGTATTTTATGCATGATTTCTCTAATAAAACTTCTCTAATAAAAAAGGAAAATAAGGGAAGTGGATGACTCAAGCAATTGGGCTCCTGTCTACTATATAGGAGGTCCAAGGTTTGATACCCAGGGCCTCCTGGTGAAGGCAAGCTGGCCTGCACAGCAAACTGGCCCACACACAGGAGTGTGAGAGCTGATGCAGCAAGGTGACTCAACAAAAAGAAACACAGAGGAGAGACAATAACAGACTTAGCAAAACCAAGAAGCTGAGGTAGTGCAAGAGAATGATCACCTCTCTCCTACTTTGGAAGGTCCCAGGATCAGTTCCTGGTGCTGCCTAATAAGAATACAAGCAGACACAGAAAAATACACAGTGAATGAACACAGGGAGCAGACAATGAAGGGAGGAGAGAGAAATAAATAAATAAATCTTTAAAAAAATTTATTTAAAAAAATAAATAATAAATCTTTAAAAAAAGGAAAATAAGAGAAAAGAATAGCCAAGAATAAGATGGCTTCACAAGGGACTTTTACCAATCATTCCAAGAATAATTAATACCATTGTTGCTCAAGCTCTTTTCCAAAAAATTGAAGAGAAAGGACCACTGCTTATTCATTCTTTGAGGGTAACACCACCCTATAACAAAGCCAGATAAAGATACCACAAGAATAGAAAATTAAAAACCTATATATCTTATTAACATAGATGCAAAAATCCTCAATAAAATACAAGGAAACTGAACCACCTTTGTGTTAAAAAATGTATACACCATGATCAAGTGGGATTTTGCCCAGGTATGCAAGGGTGGTTTGACATAAGAAAATCAATTAATAACCACATTAACAAAATGAAGGGAAAAATCTCTCAAGATCATTTCAATTAATGCAGAAAAGGCTTTTCACAAAGTCCAGCACCCCATATGGATAAAAACACTTGGAAAATAAGGAATAAAAGGAAGCATTCTCAACAAAATAAAGGGTGTATGTGAAATTCCCACAGTTAAGATCATGAAGAAACAAGGACTCCCATTATCACTGCTCTTATTCAACACTGTACAAGTTCTTGCCATAGTAATTGGGCATGAAAAAGAAATAAAAGGTTTCCAAATTGGAAAGGAAGAAGTAAAGCTTTCCCTATTTGCAGTTGACATGGTCCTACAAAAAATTCACAAAGCTCCTAGAGCTAATGAATGAATTCAGCAAAATATTGGTGTACAAGCTCAACATCCCAAAATCAGTACTGTTTCTATACATTAACAATGAATAATCAGAAGAAGAAACCAAGAAAATAATTCTATTTATAATAGCACTTAAAACAATCAAATAATTAAGAATAAAATCTAACCAGGGATGCACAGGACTTGTACCCAGAAAACAGGAAAATTTTTTAAAAGCATTAAAAAAATCAAAGACCCAAATAAATGGAAGGATATTTCGTGTTCATGGATTAGAAGATTAAATATTATTAAGATGTCTCTTCTACTAAAGCAATTTATAGAGTCTATCACAATCCTAATTGAAATTTTGAGAGTCTTCTTTACAGAAATGGAATAGCCAATCATCAAATTTATATGGAAGGTAAGGGGCCCCAAATAGTCAATGCTATCTTGAAGAAATGAAGTTGGGGGACTGACACTTTCCAATTAAATTACAAATTGACAGTAATCAAAGCACCATGGTACTGGCACAAAGACAGACATATAGACAAATGGAATAGAACTGAGATCTCAGAAATAAACTCACAACTATGGTCAACTGATTTTTTACAAGGGAGCAAAGACCACTCAAAAGGGAAAGAATAATCTATTCAGTAAATAGTGTTGGTAAAACTGGATCTCCATTTGCAACAGAATGAAGGCGGACACCTACCTCACACCAAATATAAACATCAACTTAAGATGGATCAAAAGAATAAATATAAGAACTAGAAATATCAAACTCCTAGAAAAAAAAACATAGGGAAACATCTTCAGGGCCTTTCATTAGACAATGGTTTTTAGACTTCATGCCCAAATCTCAAACAATAAAAGAAAAAAATAAAGATAGATGGAACCTCATCAAAATTTCAAACTTTAGTGCAACAAAGAATTTTATCATGCAACTAAAATGACAATGCATGCAATGAGAGAAAATATTTAGAAACCACATGCCTGACAAGGGTTTAATATCCAGAATATACAAAGTAATCTTTAACTCAACAAAAAAAAGATAACCCAATTTTAAAATGGGCCAAAGACTTGAATAGACATCTTTCCAAAGAAGATACACAAATGGCCAGAAAGCATGTAAGATGCTCAGCATCATTAGCCATCAGGAAAATGCAAATCCAAACCACAATGAGATACCTTCCAAACCCTTTACAATGGCTGCTGTAAATTTTTGAAAATCGTAAGTGTTTGGAGAGGATGTGGAGAAATAGGAATACTCATTCATTTCTAGTGGCAATGTACAATAGTGCAGCCACTGGTGTTGTAATGTTGTCTGGAGCGAGGGCTCGGCCTCGCTTATGCCCAAGAGTCAGGGGGGGCTCGCTCCTGCCTAACCACCGGCGGGAGGTACTCCTGAAAGGAGCACCAGTTCTTCCAGGCTTGAGGGACACGCGGTTAAAAAGGAACCACGGAGACCGCCTGAGCGCAGGAACAGGTCTGCTTTATTGCGGAAGTACACTTGGTTATATAGGGTTGGGTGGAGGGAGGGGTTGGAGCTAGGGTGGGCTAGCTACAGGGTGGTAGAGGATAGGTGGAATGGGCGGAGGGCTATGAGGTAAGCAGTGTCTAAGGAAGGAGGCAGATTATATGCTAGCAATGTGGGTGGGACTGGCGGGAAGGACCGCAACGGCTGGAGGGGGAAGATAACAACGGCTGGGAGAAGGGGTGGAGGGAGGCAGTAACACACTGGGAAGCCAGTTTGGTAGTTCCTCAGAAAGTAACTATAACATTACCAAATGACTCAGCAATCCTCCTTCTAGGTATATACCTAAACGAATTTAAAGCAGGGGCTCAGATATTTGGACACTGGTGTTCATAGCAGCATTAATTACAATTGCCAAAAGATGGAAGCAACCCAAGTACCCATCAACAAATGAATGGATAAATAAAATGTGGTATATACACAAAATGGAATAAAGTTCTGATTCATGTGGCAACATGGATGAATCTTGAAGACATCACATTGAGTGAAATCAGTCAGACATAAAAGGACAAATATTGAATCATCTAGCTGTATTATTCAGGGTTCTCTATGGAAACAGAACCAATAGGAGATACTGGTGAATATGAGATTTTATAAAATTGTCTCACACAACGGTGGGGATGGGAAAATCCAAATTTCATAGGACAGCCTGTGAGCCTGGAATTCCAATGAAGATTGCCAATGAATTCCTCAGGAGACGCTGGCTGAGGGAAGTAGAGATGGAAATTCTCTCTTCTGATTGCTGAAATCATCTTATCTCCTTTTCAGGCCTTCAACTGATTGGATGAGATGTCTCTCATTGTTGAATTCAGCCTCCACAATTGATCGTGGATGTAATCAGCCATACATAGCAATTAAATTACTAATGATTTAAGTTCACATAATGTCCTCACAGTAACAATGAGACCAATGCTTGCTTCACCAAGCAACAAGGCACCATTACCTGGCCAAGTTAACATATGAGCCTAACCATTACAGTCCATCCCTTGTCAACTTGGCAGGCACACATATCATCTTAAACCACACTTAATCTCTAAATAAAAACAATAAAAAACATATTTTTCACCTAAACAATACTCAACTGCCCTGCATACAACAGGAAATGCACTAAATCTCTCCAGAATAGGGTTCAAGTCCTTGGGTAATGTTCACTCTTAAACTTGATATCCTATAACTTAAATGTTACAACATGAAACTAATAACTTATGTCATATTATAAGGGGATAAAATAGGAAAGATGACAAAGATATTTTCTTTATGTATATATACAAACATACTCATAATAAAACAAGGAAGAACTATTCATAAACATTACAGTCCTCAATTTTGTAACTGGTCATGTGGTCATAGTTCATATTTATCATTACCTTCTTCTACTACCAAGTCCATGTTCTCTTTACCCTCAGCAAGCACCTCAGCTGGCTGTGGTTTTTTTTGTCTGGTAGGATGACTCAAACTTTCATTCCTGAAGTTCCTGGGTCATTGGTGGTCCTGCTGGGATTGGGTTGTTGCAGTTTTCCATTGACTTTAACCATAGGGCATGGTAGTACTAACAGGTGCCCTAAGGGATCTCCTATATTCCAGGCAAATTCTTCTTTACCTCTATTGTGTAATTGCAGTCCTATTTCCCCTTGATAGTCAGGCTAAATAAACCCAGCCAGTACAGTAATTCCTTTCTTTGGCTCTTGATCCAGATGCATAAGAAACCCAAAGTGGCTAGGTGGCAGTCTTAACTTCCAGTTCAATGGAACCATTGTTGTGTCTCCCAGTGGAAATGCCCTCCTTTTGGAACTAAGACCTGTAGACCAGCAGAGTTTAATGTTGCAGGGATGGGAAGCAAAATTTTTCGAGTGAATCACTAGGGGTATTAGTGAGTGGTGTTGTGCCTATCTCCACCCTTTGATTCCTGGAGCTGTGAATCATGGCTATAGGGAAAACAGGACTGTAGAGTGAATACTGATGTAGAGCATATACAGCCTCCTGGAGAACATTGCCCCAGTCCTGCAAGGCACTGACATGTAGGTGGCAACATTAATCAGGCTTCAAAAGACCATCCACAATTCTATCAATCCAGCTGCTTCAGGATGATGGAGGACATGGTTAGACCAGTAGATTCCATGAGCATGTGCCCATTCCTGCGCATCTTTTGTTGTGAAGTGGGTTCTTTGGTCAGAAGCAATGCTGTGTGGAATACCATGGTAGTGAATAAGGCATTCTTTAAGTCCATAGGTGATAGTTTTGGCAGACGCATTGCATGCAGAGAAGGCAAATCCATATCCAGAATATGTGTGTATTCCAGTTAAAACAAATCATTGCCCCTTCCATGATGAAAGTTGTCCAGTGTAAACAACCAGCCACCAGGGAGCAGGCCGATCACTTTGGAGATTGGTGCCATATCAGGGCCTGAATGTGGGTCTCTGCTGCTGGCATATTAGGCACTCAGCAGTGACTGTAGCAAGGTTGGCCTTGGTAAGAGGAAGCCCACGTTGCTGAGCCCATGCATAATCTCCAATCTTACCACCATGGCCACTTTGTACATGAGCCCATTGGGCAATGACAGGAGTAGCTAGGGAAAGAGGCTGAGTACTATCCACAGAAAAGGTCATCTAATCTACTTTTTTATTAAAATTTTCATCTGCTGAAGTCTCCCGTGTGAGCATTCATGTGGTACACAAATACCTTCATGCTTTTTTCCCAGTCAGAAAAGTTTATCTACATGCCTCTTCCCCTGACCTCTTTGTCACCAATTTTCCAATCATGTTCCTTCCAAGACCTGACCATCCAGTCAAATTATTGGTGACAGCCCATGAATCAGTATACAAAAGCACATCTGGCAAGTTCTCTTTCCAAGCAAAATGAATAGTCAGGTGTACTGCTTGAACTTCTGCCCATTAGAAGGACTTCCCCTTACCATCGTCCTTCAGAGACATACCAGAAAAGGGCTGCAGTGTCAGCTGTCCAGTTTTAGGTGGTAACTTCACGTTGCACAGAATGATCTATAAACCAAGCTAAAGTTTTCTCTTCCTCAGTTAACTGATTGTAAGGAACTCCCCAAGAGGCTATGGTTGTGGGCTAGAGAAGAGAAGGTAATGTGGCAGGAGTGGTGGCCATTGGCCATATGCATTTGGGTCACTTCCTCATTTAACTTACTTGTGCCTTCAGGACCCACTCAAACACTATCTTGTATATATTACTTTCATTTTATGAAGGAGTGTGAATGTGCATGCCCAACTTCATTGTTTTTTGGGTCAGACAACAACCAGCTCATGATAGGCAACTCAGGTCTCATGGTAACTTGGTGGCTCATGGTTAAATATTTCGTTTCTACAAAGGCCCAGTAGCAGGCCAAAAGGTGTTTCTCAGAAGCAGAGGAATCTGCTGAGGATGGTAAGGTTTTGCTCCAAAATCCTAAGGGTCTGCATTGTGATTCTCCTGTGGGAGCCTGCCAAAGTCTACAGATGGCATCTCTATTTGCCACTGACACTTCCAGCACAATCAGATCTGCTGACTCATATGGCCCAAGTGGCAAAGCTGCTTGTACAGCAGCCTGGACCTCTTGCAAAGACTCCTCTTGTTCTGGTCCCATTCAAAACTAGCAGTTTTTCTTGTCACTCAGTAAATGGGCTGGAGTAGCACACCCAAATGAACAAAGTTGTCTCCAAAATCCAAAGAAGTCAACTAGGTGTAATGCTTCTTTTTTGGTAGTAGGGAAAGCCAGATGTAACAGCTTAACCTTCACTTTAGAAAGACTATCTCTACATGCCCATACCATTGGACACCTACAAATTTCACTGAGGTAGAAGGCATCTGTATTTTTGTTGGATTTCTCTCTGACACACAAATGCTTTACCAAAAAGTCTAGATTAATTGCTATTTCTTGATCCCTAGGTTCATTCAACATGATATCATCAATATAATGGACCAGTGTGATGTTTTGAGGGAGGGAGAGATGATGAAGTTCACTCCAGACAAGATTGTAACATATGACTGGAGAATCAATGAAGGGATATTGTTGGCCTTGCCAGCTGGAAGCAAACTGTGTCTGATGGTCTTTATTAATATCATTTGAGGAAAAAAACATTTGCCCTAGCAATAGACGCATACCAGGTGCCAGGGGATGTGTTGATTGCAAGCAAAGATGCCATATCTGGAATAGCAGCTGCAATTGGAGTCACAACCTGGTTAAGTTTTTGATAATCCACTGCCATCCTCCAAGAACCATCTGTTTTCTGCACAGGCCAAATAGGAGAGCTGAATGGAGGTCTGGTGGGAATCACCACCACTGCATCTTTCAAGTCCTCGATCGTAGCACTGATCTCTTCAATACCTCCCAAAATCCAATATTTCTTTTGATTTACTTTTTTGCTAGGTAGGGACAGTTCTAATGGCTTCCACTTGGCCTTTCCTATCATATTAGCCCTCACTGCACAAGTCAGGGAACCATTGTGGGGATTCTGGTAGTTACTGACTATGTCTTCCAATTATGCATTCCTGAACTGAGGAAAAAAACACAGAATGGGTCCAGGGAACCACAGGACCCACTGTGAGATGGACCTGTGCTAAAACCCCATTACCTGACCTCCATAAACACCTACTTTGACTAGTGGACCACAGTGATGTTTTGAATCTCCTAGAATTACCATCACTTCTGAATGAGTGTCTATTAGTTTCCAAAATGTCTGATCATTCCCTTTTCCATAATGCACAGTTACCCTGGTAAAAGGTCATGATCTCTTTAAGGAAAGCTGGGAGGAAGATTAACAGTATAAATTGTTGGCAGTGTAACAGGGTCTTTCCAAAAGTATACCCAGGCTTCCCCTCAATCAGTGGGCTCTGGATCTGTAAACTGTCTCAAGACTGGGCATTGATTAAGGGATCATGATTTTCTGTTTCTGTAATTCAAGTTAGACTTTTGCTCTCTAGTTCTAGAATTCATCTGCATATACAGATTATGTAGGAATTTAGTAGACTGTCTATCTACTTTACTGCTAGATACCCCATGATCAATTAGCCAATGTCATAGATCTGTGCAAATCAAGACTATTTTGATTGCTGCTTTGAGTCTGCTCTTCATTGTGGTAGATAGGCCTACCTTGTCTTTAGCAATTAATTGCTGCCACTTGGCTTCTGACAGCCTAGAATCCACTCATCCTCATAGTGTTTAAGGATTCTAGTTCCATGACAGCAGTTCCCATGGTAATATGTGAATACAGAGACAGTAACCAATAGGGCTCTTCAGTGAAGATGGAGTTAGTCTTACAAATTTATTCCTCACAGTGCTGGTAAAAGGTATGTATGTTCTCTGGACATTCCTGGGGTAACTGGGCAAGTCTCAAATGGTAGATCCGCTCTAGCATTCCAATTTCTCAAAGCCTTTGGATCCCCTCATCTATTTCATACCAGAGCAATTCTGGCATTTCAACCTCAGGTAATATGGGCTATCTTTTAATCCATGTTTCAGCCAGCCACCCGAATAAACTGTTAGAGCCCTCTCTAACCCCTTGAACTATAACACTGAATCCAGAATCTCTGCTTAGTGAGCCCATATCAATGAATTCAGCCTGATTCAACTTTATATTCCTTCCACTCTTATCCCACACACTTAATACCCATTCCCACACATATTCTCCTGATTTCTGTCTATATAAGTTGGAAAACTCATATAGTTCTTTTGGAGTATAGTGTGCTTCCTCATGGGTCACACTTTATACTTCATCTTTTGGGGCATGTTGGGATTTCAGTCTAGTTATACATCTGGAAGAAGAGAGGGGAAGTGAGGGTGGGTAATAAGGATTAGAAGTTTCTTGTAAGTCAGTTAAATCCTCAGGGCATTCCATTTCAGTTTCATCTAGTGAAATAGGATTACTCTCTTTAGTTGGAGGTTGGATGGCAGACTCCTCAGTGCAGACTGGCTGTCAGGAACCTGTTTCCTCAGGGCAGACTGGAGGTCAGGTGGTTCTTTCCTCAGGGAAGACCATTACAGGTTTATCTGGCAAAGACTCAGCAGAACTTAGGGTTTCAATGTCGCCAATGTCCCCACTGACATATGCCATCAACCCATATGTCCCCACTCCAATTTTCAGGATCCTATTCCTTTTCAATCAATGTCCTCACTTCAACAGCAGATACCCTGCAAGGTTGAGAATTTAGTCTCTGTTGAAACTACACAATGAGATTCTGTTTCTGGTTTTCAGAGATCTCAAGTCTGTGGCTACACAAAATAAGATTTTCTTTCAGGGCACACATAGAAACTTTCACATACTTCATGTGGTTCTTAAGTTGCAAATTTAAAGCCTTCAGCGCATCCCTTTCTTTTATCACTATATCAAGTAGATTTAGGAAAAACCAAGCAACAGCATTATACCTTTTAATTCCACAAGTCTCTGTTAAAGTGTTCAAAACATTCTGACCCAGAGTCTTAACTCTTATAAGATGGAAGTAGTCATATCCAGTGGTGATATTTTGCATATCTCTATTGCCAATTCATGCCATGGACTATCAGTGGCATCTTTAGTATTGAAAATATAGTCATTAATGTGACTTTGAATCCAATAAGAATAGAGAGCCAATTGCAAAATCCCCAGAAACAATTCATAAATTCCATTTTTAAGATTCTGTTTTTCAAGAACTACTCCCAGTATCAATCTGTATTAGGGTTCTCTATGGAAAAAAGAACTTATAGAAGATATCTGTAAATATGAGATTTTTAAATATGTCTCACACAGCTGTGGGGATGGACAAATCCAAATTCCATTGAGCAGCCTGCAAGCCAGGAACTCCAATGAAAGTCCTCAATGAATTCCTCAGGAGAAGCTGGCTGACTGAAGCAGAGACAGGAATTCTCTCTTCTGACTGCTGAAATCATCATATCTCTTTTTAAGGTCTTCATCTGATTGGATGGGATATCTCTCATTGCTAAAGGCAGTCCCCTCGGTTGATTGTAGATGTAATCAGCCATAGATGCAATCAACTTAATGATTTAAGTTCATAAAATGTCCTCACATTAACAACTGGACTACTGCTTGCTTGACCAAACAATTGGGTACCATTATTTGGCCAAGTTGACACTTGAACCTAACCATCACACTCACTGATATGAAATAATTAAAATAAGCAAACTCATAGTAAGAATCTAGAATATAGGATATCAGTGGATAGGGTGGAGGTAGGTAATAGGGAGTTAATTCTTAAACTCTGAAGAGTTTCTATTTGGGATACTGGAAAATTTTGAGAATGGATGATGGTGATAGTTGTGCAACACTGTGAATATAATTAATAGCGCTTGAATGTGGTTAGAGGGGGAAATTTTAGTTTGTATTCATGTTTCTAGAATAAAAATGCTTAAAACTCCTTAATTATCTTTGACTCTTGTTTTTTCCCTAGTCTCATATCAAACCCATCAGCAAATTCTGTGATTCTACTTTCTAAATATGTTCAGAATCAGACCACTGCTCTCTACATTCACTACTAAAACTCTAGTATGAGCCTATTTCTCTCTGCCCAGCATGACTGCAGTAGCCCCCGTCTCCTTGTTTCAACTCTTGCTTCCTTATCATCCCTTTTCACACAGTAGCTACAGAGATAGAAATTCTTTTAGATAATAAAATAAATTTCTAAAAATATGAAACAGCCCCAGGATGATCCCAGTGGGCAAAAAAAAAAGATATTCAATATTTCTCTATGTTGGAGATTTGCCTTCTAGATTCAATCTGTCAAAATGCCACTATATATGTACATCAATCTCATTACAACCCCTGCTCTAGTGTACTTTATCATCATCTGACATACTATATATTTACTCTTGTTAATTGTCCCTCTAGTTCCTCTAGAATGAACATTTCAGAAGGGGAGGCTTTGTCTATATTTTTCACTGCTCTGTCAACATAGTCAAGACCTATGCCAGATCTTGTAATCTGAAAAAAGAAAAGAAGGAAAGGAAGGAGGGAGGGAAGGAGGCAGGAAGGGAAGGAGGGAGGGAAAAATGGAGGGAGGAAGGGAGGAAGGAAGGGAAAGATAGAGGGAGGGAAGAAGGGAGGGATGGAAGAAGGAAAGAAATAAAGAAGGGGAGAGAGAGAGGAAAGGAGGAAGAGAGGAAGAAAGGAAGAAAGGAAGGAAGAAAAGAAGCTAGTATTTAAATCCAGGCCTCAAACCTCAAAGCTTACACTTCAGCAATAAACTGGCTAGCTCCTAGTTCCAGGTCATGATTGGCCTTAGAAGTCACAACAAAGACTTTCAATTCTATTCTCAGGGAAAGAAATTATGTAAGCGTTTTTAATGAAAGAGTAAAATGATTTAATTCACACTTAAATGGTTTTTGACAGCATCTTAGAGAATATTTTGGATGGAGGGAAATGCCTTAGGAAGATTTGCAATAATCTAAGAGTGGGTGGTGGCCTTAAATAGGGTTGTGGCAATAAAGGTGGAGAGAAAAGGACCAATTAGAAAGTTACTTGTAAGATAGATTCAACCAAAACTGGTCACATTTTGGCTGTGGGAGGTAAGAAGAGCTACATGAAAAGGACCATTCACAGGTTTCTGGGTGCCTCTATCTGCAATAGGTTCTAGCAGGTTTGGGGGTGGGAAGGTACGTAGTTCCATGTACATGCTGAATTTAGAAATCAGTAGAACATCCATGTGGGATTATCCCATGGCCATTTAGATGTACTTGTAGAAGCTCATGAAAGAGGTCGAGCCTGGGGGTTTAAATTTTGGAGTTATGTAGCATCTAGATGATAATTGGAGCTATTGAAGTAGAGATCATCCAAGCCTACTATGGAGATGGAGAGTCGAAGAGAACCTTGGACAGAATCATAAAGCATAACAACATAAGCAGCAAAAGAAAAACTCACCAAGAAGAATAAGGATTAGTCAGAGGATGGAAGCAAAACTTATTTTGCCCAGAAAGAATTAAAGCAGCCCACTGGAGTGCCTAATACATTCCTCAGAAGCAGTATGCACCAGGAGACTCTGAATCAAATTACAACATCACTCAAAAGAATTAATGTGTAAAACCATCAGAAAAGATTAGATGGACACATTGAAAAGACATAATGGGTTGATCAATACATTGCCATGCTTGATATTAAATATGGTATATGAAAAATAAGCAATAATGGATAGTGAGGTGCTGGGAAATGTCAAGTACAGAAATGATGATGGAGGAAATAAAAGAGAAGGAAATGGAAGATCATACCAAGTTTGACAGCTTATAGTCTTCCCTAAACTTCCCTCTATGCTTAAAAGTCTCTGGGGATTGCTCCTTATCAACAGATGTAAAAAAGAATTTTAGTTAGCAAAATTGATATGGGATGCATTGTAATTCTAGTTAACAGGATGAAGTGGTAATTCTATGGCAAAATCAGCTATTTTCTAATGATTGTTTCAGAGTATTATTGCAAGATCCTTCAGATTATTCTTAACAATTGTAAATGCCAAATATTTGTACTACAATTTTACATAATTACAATACTCAAGATAAAATTGCTTTTGGGAATTTGGTTTTAGTAACAGCTCACATTTATTGAGCAAGTATTATGTATAGGAATCTTTTAAGTGCTATAACTGTATTAACTAATTTAATCCCACAACAGCCCTATAAAGTAGATTTTATCATTATTGTCATTTTACAAATAATGAAGCTGAGGCACACAGAATTTGAGCATTTTGCTTGTTAAGTTCCAAAATGGGGGAACCCATGCAAGTCTGATGCCACTGTTCATTATTATTTTGTCATTTTTCTTTCAGTTATATTAACTCCAATATTATACTGTCCATTCACTTATTATCATTTATTTTGCAGTTATAGCTAAATCTCACAAATTATAACTCACAAAAGCACAGAGAGTCATCTCTGTCATTTTATATGATGTAGCATTAACTTTATGTTTACAGAAGAAAATTCTGTGTTGCTTTTTGAACACAACAGTCATGCAGAAACTGAACTCAATAATGAAGCACTTACATATAGATTTTAATATGAAATAAATATAAAATTGTGATCAATATTTAATCTCTTACAAATAATGGACTTATTTCCATTTCCTAGTGAGAAAACCTCCTGAGATCTGCACAGCTGACAGACTTGATGACTGAGAAGGGAACACAGCTAGGTCAACCATTCTCCAAAGTAGTTTCTAAATGCATATTCTTTTTGCACTGAAGTTATTTAAAGGGTGCAAAGCACGACTGAATTCTAACTATGTTTCCATTTTGTTCCCATAAATTTAAAGTTTTTTGTCATTTCTCATACCTTAATTAATGCATTTCCTGGCTAATTGGTATTTCTGACTTTAGTTTTTATTTTTAGAAGTTATTATCTAGATAAAATTTTTATTTTAGCATGTTTTATTTTAGCAGTTTACGTTAAAATACATTAAAATGTCCTTTATATTTAAAAATAAAATATATTTGCATATTTATATTTTACTATTTTCCATAAATAGATTTTAATGCCCTATATTTCTGAGTGTGGATAAAATGCTGTTTACCAAAAGTGAAATTAGCGCTTGCAGAGATTAAACCAAATAGCAAAATCACTGCTTTGATTTTAATATTACCAGATATTATTATGAGTGAACCCCCTATAATTCCAATAAATGACCATTCAATGTGGAGTAAAGGAGTCCTTGTATTCACAATTTTGTTAACAGAGATAAATGGGTTTAATGATATTATAGTAATATATGTACATTCATAAAAATACATTTTCAGACATGTCTGTTAATCAGTGTTGCTCAGGGAAATCTACCATAAGTTTTTGAGTTAAATGTATGACCATTTGCAAGTAAACTCAATCCTTTGTAACCTGGTAGTGGAACAAACATATGGTAGGGGTGCTTGAATCGTAAGGTTTTTTGTTTTGTTTTGTTTTTGTTTTATACTTATTTTTACTTTTAACATTAAGCACAGGGAGGATGAGAGAGAGCTAGGTGTGGTGTTGGAGCAATTTAGTATCTTAACTGCGGTGGCAGATACACAAACAAGCACAGGTGATAAAACTGTAAGGAATTTACACTCCCACATCTCCACACCACCACCACCACCACATACAAATGAGTACAAGTAAAAGTAAAAGGGGAGAAATCAAAATCCAAGTAAGATGGTTGCATTGACTCAAAGTCCTGCTTGTGATACACTACAGTTTTGCAAAATGTTACCATTGGGGAAAACTGAGCAAAGTGTACAAAGGATCTCTGTTATTTCTTACAACTTTGTGTGAATATGTAATTATCTCGATAAAAATTTCAATAAAAAATTATATTACTTTAAATTAACTTCATTAAAGAGTAATACAAAATAAAAAATGAAATTAATTCTTTTAAAAACTACTTTATTCAAATGAAAAAATCATTTATTAAATTCATTAAGATCACTATTTGTACTTAATTTTAAGAAGCAGTTATTAATATAATTTTTTAATACTTTTCCAAAATACTTTCTTCTAGGTCAGGTTTTATTTGTTAATTTTCATATTTGTTGCATGGGCATGTGACTGAAAAAGAGACCAGGCATTTGATCTACAGCAGGTACATGGAAAGATTATTTTTTCTGAAGCAGTAAATACAATGCCTTGTTGCTTCTCAAACTAGAAAAATTAATTCTAAGATGGATAAAAATCTACAATTGTTTTCCAACTTAGCCTGTAATAATAATAGTGGTAAATGTAGGATGAAAATAATAAGAACAAAAAAAGTAGCTAGCACTTAAATATTTACTATATCTAACATTCATCTAAGTGCTTTGCTTTTAGTAACTGATTTAATCCTCATAACAATTTTATAAGTTTGTTACTATTATTATCCCCATTTTATACATGAGAAACTGGGACCAAGAGAAATAAAATAATTCTGTCAGGGTCAAATATCTGGTAAATGTCATGACAAATTAAACCAAGACAAATTTCTTTTGACCTTTGAGTATCGTCAATGTAATATAAATCCCCCTTTTACTCAAGATAAGGCCACATTACCTAAAGTATCAAGATATTCAGCTTTTGGCTAGAATTACATCAACAGAACTGATAACTGATTATTTCTTGCTAATCAGAACTTTTGGTGAACTGTCCTGAACATCATAGGAATTTCTGTGGTCCATAAGAGAGAAACCAAAAGAGAAAAATCACTGTTATGGGTTTCTTATAGCCAAGAAGAGAAACAAGCAAACAAACAAACAAAAAATTAAACAATGATTCTTTCATTTTGAGCAGTTTTATTATTATTAATATTCATTAATTTTAGCATGGTGCTAATGAGATCAAAAGCACAAGTTCACAAGTTTGATTTATTTACTCTACAAATAGTTATTAAGCACTGCTATGTAGAACGTAGTATTTTGGAAGGTAGAAGAACATGGAAATATGTAAATTACAGTCCTTGCCCTCAGGTTGCTCAAAATCTGTGAGGAAAGATAAGAAATGTAGGCACATAAATTCAGTACAGGGCAGCATGTGTTGAGATGCAAACAAATGGTAAAAATATATATATTTAGGAGATGAATAGAAATGTAATTAGAAAAGTATCTCAGGAAACTTACCTGGCTTTGACAACAAAGTGAATTTTATTGGATAAAGGGAATTTTATTGGCTTGCAAACCCCAAAAGATCACTTTTTAAAGAGCTTGGTATCCACCAAGGAGTAATTTTGTCTCTCTCTCCAGTTTTCTTTTTAGGGTGGCAAATTTATCTGAAGACTGGCTGTCCTTGTGGTTACAAAATGACTATCAATAACCACAAGAGGATGAGGGAGAGAAAATGAGAAAGTGAGAATAACTGGTTAATTAAATTTTTTACCCCTGAATCAAATAAAGTCCTGGACTTCTTTCTAACTGGACCATTTAAGTCCTGTGCTGAGCTTCAGCTAATTTCTCTGAACAAGAGAAATTTCATGTAGTAAAATGGCTTAGGCCTTGATTTGCATGATCCATCTGTGAACCAGTCTCTGCTGTAAGGAAATTGGCATCAGCTAATAAGAGATCAATCTTAGAGGAGCTGGACTGGTTTAATTCTACAAAAATATGTGGCTGTTATACTGTGAGAGTGTCTAGAAGAATACCTGTGGCCAGTGGTCAACCAATCATTTGTACTCCAGTCCACTCCATGCATTCGTACACACCTTCTCTCCCATACCAAAACCTTCTTGGAAGAGGCAGGCTTTGATGTGGCTTTTGAAAAACAGGAAATAAATGCACAAGTCATACTTATCTTGGTGACTTCAGGAGACACTTCAAGATCTTTTAGTATTTTATGGACAATTTCAGAGAGCAAAATCTGTTCCTAGAGATAGAGTTGTTTTGACTCCTTATCAAAGATCTCTCCTCCTAATGCCCACAAGTAAGCTCTAAATGTAAGAGTTCCAAAACTAGAACCCAGATCAATTGCAGAGGTGGGAGTGGGTAGTTAATGCTCACAAGACATTCTATTCTAGGTATTGAAACTGGTCCTGGTGTGCCAATGTGTGTGGTTAGGCTTGTCTCTCTGGACGTCCTCACCTGGAAATGTCTTTGATGTTCTTTAGAGGCCTCTGAACCAACTTCTTCCCCTAATTCCTGTTATTCATACTAGCTATTTAAGAGATAAAATGTCCCCAGCTGCTACTTCCCACCTCTTAAATTCAATACTACTCTTTTGTTTCCATTTCTCTGCAGTGAATCTGTTCTTTCTGTTGTCTTGTAAAACTCCTTCACTGTATATAAACTCCCCTTGCACAGTTCCTTACCTGTAATTGTAAGTGTTAGAGTGGAGTCATCATTTTCTGATTTATGTCATTGCGTATTCCCTTTACACGAGATTAGATTTCTTCAGCACATAATTGGTCTCCCATGTTGACGACGCTTTATTTTCACCCTGTCAAACCTACTCAGTGGGGAAAGGGAAATTGATTCTTTGGTCTCCAAATCCTTAACTTACCATCATTATTCCATTTTTCTTCCTTTGAGGAATAGAAAATTCAGACATACTACTTTTTAACCTTTTTCCATCTCTCTTTTTCCTTTGCCTCCCTTTCCTAAAATGCACCGACTCTTCCTTGTTATTGTCAGAATTTCAAAATCTGCATGTCTTAGTTTCTTAGTACTGTTGTAACAAAGTCCCACAAACTGGGTGGCTTTAAACAACAGAAATTTATTGTCTTACAGTTTTGGATTCCAGAAGTTCAAAATCAAGGTGTCAATAGGGCCATGCTTCCTCTGAAGTCTGTAGGGTTCTGGCAGTGGCTTGCCAGAAATCCATAGCATTCTTTGACTTGTGACTTAACTCAATCTCTGCCCTTATCACGTGGCCGTCTTTTCTCTGCCTGTGTCCAGGTCTTTCCTTTTTGTAAAGACACCAGTCTGTTGGCTCAGAGTCCACCCTAATCCTGTTGGCCTCATCTTAACTGATAACATCTTCAAAGATTCAATTCCCAAATAGAGTCACATTCCTGGGACCGAGGGTTAGGACTTGAACATATCTTCTTTGGGAGGCTACAATTCAACCCACAACATTACTTCACAGTTTTAAGCTCTTCAGCGAATGCTCTCATGACAGTCAGAATTTAGAACTATTTTTCTCTCTTCAAATCCACTAAGCTATATGTGTTCTCCATATTGGTTTTCCACCAACATGACCAACTCTTGGAAGACAGCCACCTCACAGGATCCAGACTCACCAAGACTTCAGTCTTGATCCTTTCCCTCTTTAACCATAAATTTATCTACCTCTTGACCCTCTCCCACTGGACCTGCTCTTCCTCTCCACCCAGAGCATCAACCATTTGTACCCCCCCACCACTTTACCAGTTTACCCTTCCTGCTACATCTCTCTAAGCCTAGATTCTGTCACTCCTTCTCCATGCTGAATTCTCTAAAACTCTAGGCTTCCATAATACCGGTTCCTATCTTGAAATAGTTTCTTCCCACTTCATTTTTCTCAACTTCCAACCTATCTACCACTAAAAGTCTTTTATTGGCGTACTACTTGGTTTAATATTTTATTCATCAAAAGTAGTGATTTTCCATTACTGAAAATGATACAAGCTAAGCAATCACACAGTAGATTGCATTATATATATATATATATATGCATATATATATATGATAATTATCTGCCACGGAAATATAGAAAACTAAACCAAGTGAAAGGTTTAAGCCTTGTCTATTCCACATCTAGTGAAGGGGTGAGTGGAAGTCAGTCCCAGGCCCCTTCCACTATCCTGCACAGGCCAACCTTTGACTGCCCTTTAAGGCTTTCCTTAATCTGTTTCTAATTTCTGTTTTTCTCTCTTGCTGTTTCTCAAATTGAATTATATAGGTTTTATTTAAGCTAGTTTAATTTCTAGCTCATGGACACATCCAGTGATTTTCATCTTATAATCTTTGTTCATTCTTTTTCCTTCCTCCTATATTTATCCAAAACCTTGTCATTCTCTAAAGAATAATTCAACTTCCATCTCCATAAGACGTTTCCTGTTCACTCAAACACAAAGTCATCCCTTTCTCTTCTGAACTTCCATGGCACTTGTCTCTACAATTCACTTGGAACATTTCATATAGATATTATGATTACTTAATTTTAATAAGTGTATATAAGTTCTCATCAAGAATGTAAGATTCTTGAGGGCAGGGTCACTGTCCTATGCTTCTTTGTATCCTCTGCACAGTGCTAACTACATGGCAAAGTCATAGTATAGAACTATTAAATGAAGTAAAGGAAGAAAAACTTGGTTCTAAGCTGCAGACACCCAACTCAGGCCTCCTGTCATGAGTTAGTATTTTATTTGCATATGTATTTTATTTACACTACTTTGCTTATTGATAGAATAAAAGGGCAATATAAAATGAAAGAACACAAGTTAATCTTCTTAAGCCTTGTACATAAAGAGTGGTCAATCTTGTAAGCTTTGGAGTGAGCAACACCTGGGTTTGAACCCAAGTTTATTAGATGTTTGACCATTAGCAAGTTTCTTCAGTTTTATCTAAGACTAAGTTCCTCATCTTTAACATGGACATCACAATAATAGCAACAATATGGGGTTGCTATAATTATTAGAACAATGTACTTAGCACTCTGGTGAGTGCTTTGTAAGTGCTCAAGAAATATTATCAGACATCTATGACATAAAGGGGACATATTGTCTCAAGGGATTACTGTGTACTTAAGTGGCTTTGCAGGAACTGAAAAATACTCTCCACAGGTGCATACTGATTGATTCCAAAGCATCCAAAATATGATTAGAAGATATCAACAGATTTGTTTTGCAAAAGATAGCTTATAAAGACCTAAAGACCCATGCTACCTAACAACGAAAAATTTCCAATGTGTAGCATCATTTTATACCAAGGTTCATCTCCTAGTACAAGTAGCTGCAAAACCTTCCTAGGTCATGTGAATCCTCAGTGAAGATGTTTGCTAACTGCTGTCTCCAAGGGTGATCAGCATCACTGCCTTTCACTGACATGCCTTTCTATCTCGAATCTCTCCTTAGACTGTGGCCATTCTCAACAACACAGAACACCTCATCATTTGGATGTCCTAGGTTTCAATCAGAAATGGTTTCCCCTGTGTTCTAGGCAGGGGTGATAGATTTTTGTTGACTTGTTTTACCATGGTTGTATTTTCTCTGCAGATTCCAGAGGTTTAAAAATAGGGTGCTAGACCATAAATACTCTCCCCCTAAGGCTTCTTTCCTCTATTGGCAGCCCAGCAGCCTCTTCTTGCTTTTTACATAGAATAGGAATTACCGAACTTCTTCAGAGTCAGTCAGTCGACAAATATTTATTGAATGCCATCTATGAGTCAGGCACAGTTTCTATGTGGAGAATTACAGCCTTTGCTCCTAAGGAGTCTACATTCTAAAAGCATAGAGTTTAGGTGACAAAGGGACAATCACACACTCTCATTTTGAGTTAATTCTTCTCTTTAGGTTATAGGACAACTTCTAAAGTGTGCAAAACTCTTGCCAGTCTGGTGATCTTCTTATCCCTTCGAAGACTGGTCTTAATGAGGGCATCCACCTACCACATGGGAGGTCTGCATTTCAAACCCTGGATCTCCTTGACCTGTGTGGAGCTGGCCCATGCACAGTGCTAATGCATGCAAGGTGTGCCCTGCCACGCAGGGGTGTCCACCGTGTAGGGGACCCCAGGCACAAGGAGTGTGTCCTGTAAGGAGAGCCACCCAGTGCAAAAGAAAGTGCAGCCTGCCCAAGAACAGCGCTGCACACACAGAGAGCTGACACAAGAAGATGATGCAACAAAAAGAAACACAGATTCCCACTCTATAGGGAGAGCTGCCCAGCATGGCAAGAGAGTGCAGCCTGCCCAGGAGTGGTGCCGCACACACAGAGAGCTGACACAACAAGATGACGCAACAAAAAGAAACACAGATTCCTGGTGCTGCTGCTAAGGATAGAAGCAGTCACAGAATACACAGTGAATGGACACAGAGAGCAGACAACTGCGGAGTGGGGGGGAGGGGAGGGGAGAGAAATAAAAAAATATATAAATCTTAAAAAAAAAAAAGAGGTGGTCACAGAAGAACACACAGTGAATGGACACAGAGAGCAGAAAATGGGGGGGAGGGGTGAGGAGGGAAGAGAAATAAATTAATTCATTTCAGAAAGATGCATTTCCTTCTTGTCCTGGGGCTAAATAGAAACTCTAGTAGACAACAGATTGTCTCATTAAGCAATAAATAGAAAGTGTCAGTCACTGAGGTATATAGATGACAAGCTGTAGCTTAAATGAAGCTGAATGGATGACTATCAACCCCTAAAATATTTCCCCACAGGGGCAATTTTAAACTTGCTTATATTTATTTAAGGAGGACAGAGGTCATAGCTCTGAATTCTTATTCTAATTAAGAAGGGCATTTTTATTACCCTAAAACCCTGGAATATGGCAGTGGTTTCCCCTCATGGAAAACTTGCTATTATTGCTCCAATCTGCTGACATAGCATTAAATGCACATGATTTCAAAAAAATAAAAAGCAAAGCAAACCACTCAGCCAAACAAACAAAAAATTTTTAAAATGGTTTTTGAATGAGTGTGACGTATACGGGTCACTCTTTGTGCTCTTTTCGACCTTTATGTAAATCTAAAACTATTCTAAAATCAAAAGTTGTTTGGGAAA
Organism: Dasypus novemcinctus; assembly: GCF_030445035.2. Lineage (NCBI taxonomy): Eukaryota > Metazoa > Chordata > Mammalia > Cingulata > Dasypodidae > Dasypus > Dasypus novemcinctus. Next base: position 31,319,167 of record NC_080679.1, read on the forward strand.
TGGTTTTTGGCAAAGAAAAAAAAAAACAGAATAGAGCATAGACATTATCTGTCTTCCATTTTAGTCTTTCGGTTGCTTCAGATCCTCTTTACCATGAAGCCATTATATAGGAACATAAAATCCTATTCATTTATAAACTGCATTATAAGATTTTCATTTTTTTTTCTTTTTAAAAACTCTTGCTTGATTTCCTGAGAGTCAGTCAGATAAAAAGCAATAGTCACTCTAACCGTCACAGTAGATAGAGAAAAGACTTAAGAGCATTGCCATAATGTGTTGTCCTTCATATATAATCGTAAAACTGACATACTGTCAATAGCACTCATCTTGGAGTTGAGCACTGGAGACAGGGTGGTGCTGAGCTATCCACAAAAAGCAGGAGAACATGTTCAGTAAAAGCTGGGCCTGAAGCTTGACTGAATGTGGAACTGGGGCTAAACCTGATTTAGGTAACCTGAAGAGTTAGAATAGAGTTAGACAGCCTTTGCTCAAGGTATAAATTTCTTCCTGACTTTGGCCAGGATGTTTGCCAGGAACTGAGTTAGGACTGAATTTGCCAATGTGGTTCAAAGTGTATTCTTTACCCTAGTGATTTCTAAAGTGGCATATATAAATTCTGCAGAATAATCTCTTAGAGTTAAGGGAAGAAAATATTAGAACTCACATTTATTTTTACATAAAAATCAATTAAACTTTACTAATATGTAATATACAGATTGACCCTGAAATGCTCACAGATGTTTTTTAAATGATCTTTGACAGAGTGTGTGATCATTAGGCTTATGTGTCAACTATGATTGAAACATGGTCCAAGAGATGGTCTAGCATGTCTGAGGATGAGCTGCCCGGTTTACTCTGGTATACAGTAGAAGAGGGAATTCTCTTAGAGAGATTGGAATGTTAGAAAGGATTTACCATTTGAGACCTGTCCACCCACCCCAGGAATGTCCAGAAGACACAACTTTAACCAGGACTGTGAGGAATAAATTTGTAAGACTAACTCCATCTTCCCTGAAGAGTTCTGTGGTTGCTCTACTCTGTAGTCCATATATTACTGTAGGGAGGGCTGTGATGTAATTAGAATCCTTAAATATTATGGGGATGGTGGGATTTTGATCCCAAAGTCAAGTATCGGCATTTAATCACCAAAGACAAGGTGGACGTGGTTACCGCAGGGAAAGGCAGACTCAAAGCAGCACTCAAAATAATCTGAGTCACAGAGTTATAGTGTTGGCTAATATATCATGGGGTACCTAGAAGTAAAATAGATGGGCAGTCTACTAAATTTCTTCTGGATCTGTACAAACAGAAGAGTTCTAGGTTGAGTGAACAAAACCTTAATTCAAATTACAGACACAGAGAATAACAGCTCCTTAATCCATTCTAGACTTAAAGACAGTTTACGGACCCAGAGCCCCTTGAATGAGGGGAAGGCCAGGTCCTCTTGGGGAAGGATCCTATTAAACTGCCAAAAAGTTAGACTGTTAATCTTCCTCCCACCTTTCCCCAAGGGTACCTATGGCCTTTTACAGAATAACTGTGCATTGGGGAAAAGGAAATGATCAAACATTTGGGAGATTATTAGACACTGGCTCAGAATGACATTAATTCCAAGAGACTCAAAACATCACTGTGGTCCACCAGTCAGAGTAGGGGCTTATGGAGGTCAGATGATTGATGGAGTTCTAGCTCAGGTCTGTCTCACAGTGGGTCCACTGGGTTCCAAGACCCTTTCTCTGGTTTTCCCCATTTGCAGAATGCATAATTGGAATACACATACTCAGTACCTGGCAGAATCCCCACACTGGACCCCTGAGTTGTGGAGTGAGGGCTATTATGACTGGAAAGGCCAAGTGGAAGCCACTTAACTACCCCTACCTCGCAAAATAGTAAATCAAAAGCAATACTGGATTCCTGGAGTGATTTTAGAGATTAGTGCCACTATCAAAGATTTGAAGGATACAGGGGTTGTGATTCCCACCACATCCCCATTAAACTCTCCTATTTTGCCAGTGCAGAAAAGAGACAGATCTTGGAGGATGGCAGTATATTATCGAAAACTTAACCAGGTGGTGACTTCAATTGCAGCTGCTGTCCTAGATGTGGTATCATTGCTTGAGCAAATCATCACATCTCCTGGTACCTGATATGCAGCTGTTGATTTGGCAAACACTTTTTTCTCAGTTGTCATTAGTAACACCAGAAACAGTTTGCTTTCAGCTGGCAAGGCCAGCACTATACCTTCACTGTCATGCCTCAGAGGTATATCAACTACACAGCTCCATGTCATAAAATTGTCTGTAGGGAACTTGATAGTCTCTCCCTCTCACAAGACATCACACCAGTCCATTATATTGATGACATTATGTTGGTTAGACCCAGTGAGCCAGAAGTAGCAAAGACTCTAGACTTATTAGTAAGGCATATGTGTGAGAGAAAATGGGAGACAAATCCAACAAAAATACAGGGTCCTTCCACCTCAGTAAAATTTCTAGGTGTCCAGTGGTGTGGTGTATGTCAAGATATCCCTTCTAAAGTGAAGGATAAGCTATTGCATCTGGCCCCTTCTATGACAAAAAAAAGAGGCATAATGCTTAGTTGGTTTCTTCAGATTTTGGAGCCAACACATTCCTCATTTGGGTGTGCTACTCCAGCCCATTTACTGGGTGACCAGAAAAACTGCTAGTTTTGATTGAAGACAGGAACAAGAGGAGGCCGTGTGACAGGTCCAGGCTGCTGTGCAAGCTCCACTACCACTTGGGTCATATGATCCAGCAGATCCAATGGTGATGGAAGTTTCAGTGGCAAATAGAGATGCTGTCTTAAGACTCTGGCAGGCCCCTATAGGAGATTCACAAAGCAGACCATTAGGATTTTGGAAGAAAGCCTTACAATTCTCAGCAGATAACAATTCTCCTTTTGAGAAACACCTTTTGGCCTGCTACTGGGCCTTAGCAGAGAAACACTTAACCATGAGCCATCAAGTTACCATGAGACCTGAGTTGCCTATCATGACCTGGGTATTGTCTAACCCACCAAACCATAAAGTTGGGCGTGCACAGCAGCACTCCATAATAATGTGGAAGAGGCATTTACAAGATAGCACTCAAGAGGTCCTGAAGGCATAAGTAAGTAACATGAGAAAGTAGCCCAGATGCCCATGGTCACCACCCCTGACATGTTACCTTCTCTTTCCCAGCCCACAGCTTTGGCCTCTTGGGGAGTCCCTTACAATCAATTGGCTGAGGATGAGAAAACTTGGGTCTGGTTTATAGATGGTTCTGCACGATAAGTAGCTACCACCTGAAAGTGGATAGCTGCAACATTACATTCCTTTTCTGGGACATCCCTGAAGGATAGTGGTGAAGGCAAATCTTCCCAGTGGGCAGAACTTTGAGTAGTACACCTGGTTGTTCATTTTGCTTGAAAAAAGAAATGACCAGAAGTGAGCCCATGTACACTGATTCATTGGCTTTTGCCAATGGTTTGCTGGATGGTCATGGTCTTGGAAGGAACATGATTTGAGACTTGGTGACAAAGAGGTCTGGGGAAGAGGTATGTGGATAGACCTTTCTGAGAGAGCAACAGAACATGAAAATATTTGTGTCCCACTTGAATGCTCACCAGAGGGTGACTTCAGCAGAGGAAGATTTTAATAATCAAGTGGATAAGATGACCCACTCTGTGGCTAATGCCTTGGGCTCATGGACAAAGTGGCCATGGAGGTAGGGATGGAGGTTATGCATGGGCTCGCCAACATGGACTTCCCCTCACCAAGGCTGACTTGGCTACAGCCACTGCTGAGTGCCCGATCTGTCAGCAGCAGAGACTTACACTTTGCCCCTGATATGGTACCATTCCTTGAGATGATCAGTCTGCAACTTGGTGGCAGGTTCATTACATTGGACCACTTCCACCACAGAAGGGGCAGCAATTTGTTTTAACTGGAATAGCAATTTGTTTTAACTGGAATAGATACATACTCTGAATATAGGTTTGCATTTCCTCCGTACAGTGCTTCTTCCAAAACTTCCACCCATGGACACAACAATGATTCCATTGAACTGGAAGTTAAGACTACCACCTGGACACTTTGGACTCATCTTACCTCTGAATCAACAGGCAAAGAAAGTAATTACTATACTAGCTTGGGTAATTGATCCTGAATATCAAGGGGAAAAAGAATTGCATCTACATAATGGGAGTAAAGAAGAGTTTGCCTGGAATATACGAGATCATCTAGGCCACTCCTAGTACTGCCAAGCCCTATAATTAAAGTCAATGGAAAACTGCAATGACCCAATCCAAGCAGGACTAACAATGACCCAGAATCTTCAGGAATGAAATTTGGGTCACCCCACCAGGCAAAGAACCATGGCCTGCTAAAGTGATTGCTGAAGGTAATGGGAACATGGAATTGGTAGTGAAAGAAGGTAGTGATAAATATGAACTTCAATCACATGACCAGTTACAGCAATGAGGACTGTAAGACTCACGAATCTTTCTTCCTTATTTCGTTATGATTGTATATGTACTTAAAACGAATTTGTTTTCCTCCCCAACCTTTTCCCCTATCACATGGAAAGTTGTATTAGCTTCATGTCAATATTTAAGGATGTCAAGCTTAAGAGTGAATATTACCCAAGGACTTGCACCCTATTCTGTAGGGAATTAATGCACTGCTGGTTGTATGCAGAAGAGGTTGAACATTGTTAGGTGGAAATATATATGTATGCATGTCTGTTATTGTTTTTACTTAGAGACTAAATATGGTTTAAAGTAATGAATATGGCTGCCGAGTTGACAAGGGGTGGGCTGTGATGGTTAGGCTAATGTGTCACCTCAGCCAGGTAATTGTGCCCAGTTGCTTGGTAAAGCAAGCATTGAGCTAATTGTAATACAAGGACATTTATGGACTTTAGTCATCAGTGAGTTTACCTCATAGCTAGCTGATTACATCTACATCAATCGGAGATTGCTGTCACCAATGAGTGACACTTTATCCAATCATGTGAATGTCTTAAAAGGAGAAGTGATTTCAGTATTTAGAGAGAATTTCCCAGCTCATCTTTGGACAGCCAACATCTCCCAGAAACTCAAGAAGGACCTTCACTAGATTTGCATCGGAGCCCCTGGTTTTCAGCCTGCCTGTGGAAACTGGATTTGTGCATCCTCAGTCATGTGAGAGACTCTTACAAAATCTCATACTATTGACAGATATTTCCTGCTGATTCTGTTTCCCTAGAGAACCCTGGCTAATACAGAGGGGACTATTGTTTTCAAACACCTTTTGTTAATATTAGAAGGGACTTTCTCTAGTTAAACTCCAAGACTCTCTCTGCTTCCCACCTCTACTTCCTATGTTGTCAGTCTCACCTGCGCCAGATTTTTAGTGGGGAGGTCTGCTCCAATCAAGAAAGTCCTAGAAGTGGATAGGTAAGTCTGCTAATTCTAGGGTTGAGTTAGTAGGCCCATTTGGCTTTCATAATAAGCTACATTCTCTAACCTAGAAGAAAAGTGATAATTTGCCTCTTTATGCCGCATTTTGTTTTGTCAACTTCTCCAGCACCCAGTGACAAGAGGCCCCACTGAAGATACCAATAGCCTTTTATCACATATGATAAATAAGATTTTCTGAGACAAGTATAGAAATTCCACACTTGAAAGACTTGACAGTGGTGCCCTCATTTATTTGTTCACTTTCAGTCTCTTACAATTCACATATGTGTGATTAAATGATTTTATGGGTGTTCCAGATACATTTCATTGGTCCCTCCAGATCCATTTTTCAGCTCTTCTTCAGCACCCACTGGTCCTGGGAGACTGACCTCAAAGGGCTACATCCCAGGATTCCCTTGATCTTCAGCATCTTTTTTTTTTTTTTAAAGATTTATTTATTTATTTAATTCTGCCCTCCCACCCCGGTTGTCTGTTCTCTGTGTCTATTTGCTGCGTCTTGTTTCTTTGTCCGCTTCTGTTGTCGTCAGTGGCACGGGAAGTGTGGGCGGCGCCATTCCTGGGCAGGCTGCACTTTCTTTCAGGCTGGGCGGCTCTCCTTACAGGGCGCACTCCTTGCTCGTGGCTACGCGGGGGACACCCCTGTGTGGCAGGGCACTCCTTGTGAGCCTCAGCACTGTGCATGGGCCAGCTCCACACGGGTCAAGGAGGCCCAGGGCTTGAACCGCGGACCTCCCATGTGGTAGAAGGACGCCCTAACCACTAGGCAAAGTCCGTTTCCCCAGCTTCTTTTTTTATTCCTTATTATGACACCTTGTTTATTTCCTTCATAATACATGAGACACATTTTAATTATTTGCTAATCCACTACGTCATTATGTTTCACCCAGTATAATGTGTTTATAAAGTTGACTGTCAAGTTTTATTAACTTTTAGGTCTAGTAGAGTGCTTGACACTGAGTGAATGAATGAAAAAATATGATTATATACATAAACTATGGTCACTCATTGGGCAGAAAACAGTAAGTTCCTCCTTAATTATTTTCTATCTTGTCCCCTGGCACCACAGTGAATGGATATCCTAATTCCGAATTCAGTCTTGTTTGACTGAGTCCTTTTCATGCAGCTGGACCTCTATAAGCGGCTGACCCCATTACTTAGACCTCCATCATTCAACTGCCATTTTAACACTTGCCTCTAGTCTGCTCCACCCTGGACTTCCTTCCCTTGACTTGACCCCTTGGTCCTTGTTATTCATGCCCATCCTTTAATTCCTGACCTATCTTCAGACTCACAATTCTGTGTGTTTGTCACCAGGATAAATGGCACTAGTCTCATACCTACGCTTAGAACCATATGTTCTATTGCTGCCTTTCTGAACCCAAGTGTCTTCTGTAGCTGCCTCTGAATCCCCTCTATGCAAATTTCCTTAGTATTCAACCTTGAATAGCTTACTGGGATTCAGTTAACCTATTCTCCTGAACCTACTGTGGCTCATTAAAGATATATGCACTTAAAAAAGGGGAAGAGTTTGAATTAAAGAGAAATATTTAATTCAAAAGTATTTCTGTAGTGCTTATTGAAGAAATGAGTGATACTAATGACACATTAACCTCAAAAGTTTTAAAAGATCAGAGATTGTGTCTATGCTCTCTTAGATCACACATGATTCCAAATACAGTGCTTGCTTATACTAGGTACTCAATATATATTTCTTCATGGATTGCTTTGTTATTGTGACTAAAAGTTCATAATTTTGACAAATATTGATGTTGTAGAATATGCCACAGTCTGTTCCTCATTCCAGAACTCTTTAGCAGCCTTGACTTGCCATCAAATGATTATGTTCTGAGGCCTCTCATAGCCATATTTCATCACAGTAGTGACAGCACTGAAGTGGCTGAGTGAATGTAGTGGCTATTCATAAAATCATTTTAAGTAAAGGTCTTCAAAAGCCTTCCAGCTGTTATTCAAATCTATATCATTATTTATTGTAGAATATAAAACACCAAGGTCTCATATATTTTCTCCCTCATTTAAGTAACTCCAGATAAGCCAAGTGACAGGGCATTGAGGTACAATAAAGTTGGTCCTTCAGAATTTGTTTCCTCAAGCATTCTATTCTTACTGTAAATCCATGTGAATTGACAGTCGCATGGATTTAAGAGAATTAAATGCAAGAGGCTAAATAAAGCTTTGGTGCTGTGATATGAATGGGCTACATGCACTGGGTGGAGAACACTGGGAAGTTATTATGTATCTGTTTTGAGATAAACACTTTGTGACAGATGACATTATGTAACTTTTATTATATATATTTTAAAGTAAGCCAAACTGGTTACTGTGGAAATGATTATGATATCACAGAGGATGATGACTGCTTATAATCTACAAGCAGCAAGAGCAGATGTGCTTGTAAGAAACAAGGCTCTTGTTTCCATACAAATGTTCTAGAAATAAAACACAAAAGAAGAAAAATAACCAGAGTACATAATGCAAAGGAAAAGAATTGCTTCTAAACAGAATGTTTCATAAAGTTTTCCATAAAGCCTCAGCTGCTCCTCAAAGCACAACTAGATTGAACATGGATAGCAGGCACGAAATTACAGTATTAACAAAATTAATATTCAGGTTGAACAATCTTTTCAAAGGCTTCGAAGATACTTTATGCATGCACAATTATAGAAGCAGGTAATGACAGAAATTCTGTTTTTCCCTATTGTTGTTATTGTACTTAGCTAGATAAGTCTTGATAAAATTACTCTGTTAAAAATAAATCACATTAATACAATAGTGTATTAATTCTATTGAAATGATCCTTTGGCTCTTATTCTAAGACATATTGGATAATTTTTCTAAAACATTCATTATTCTGTCCATGGAGATGGGTAGTAACATATCAACTTTTAGTAAAGAATCAAAGCTCAGTAACAATTAATAATCTGCAAGGTACAGTAATTTTTGCAATTTTATTATTTCATTTCACAATTAATTTCACTTCAATTATTAGGGATTTTTTAAAAGGATATTCAAAGTTTATGACTATGACCTCCTGAAATACATAGATATGATAAACAATATATCAAATGAATGGATTGTGTCAGAATATATTACAATGCTTTCATTACGTCACTTTGAATTTAATCTTAGACCTTCATGGTCATTGATATCCTCTTTAGCTAATTCTTCAGATTCTCAAATATTTCCCACAGTAACTTCAAATATTTCTTAGAATTAATCAAAATATAAATAAGTAAAATGAATTAATTACAATAAAGTTCTCACTACCTGCAATAAATAAACCTCCCAATTCAACCTGCAACGTGGATTTGCCAATAAAAATTTTAAAGTTCTTATATAATAAGTGAAAGATACGAACTGATGGAAAGGAGATACATTAGACAACTTTGATAGTTCTTAAAATATACTTCTGTTAAAGAAATCTACCAAAGAAAATAATCTTTTATAGGAAAACATGAAAGATGAAGACTGGATACACTGAGATGAAATTCTGCATTACTATTGATAGTGATAAGTCTAATTGTACTTTCAATTTAATGTCCAAATTAATTTTTCATTTATCATTAAGAAAAATGAAAAATACCAGAAATAAATAAAAAGAAAAAGAAACATAAGCAAAGAAAAAAAAAGAGTAAAAGCTCATCATGTTCTCTACCCTGAGTTAAGAGAAATTGAGAATAAGGAACAGGTGTTTCTGAAAGCTAGACTTTAATCCTAGTTTTAGTTCTGTGATCAAATCGAAGTCATACACTATTTTAAGACATAAAGATTGTTTTTTAAAGTACATAATATAAATAGGCTTTAAATGGACATCAATGTTTGAGGCGTACTGTAAGAACTGAAAGACTCACAGAAGTTCTATAAAAGAGGGTTAAAAACACTTGAGATATGCTTTTTCATAAATACCGAAAAGATTTAGAAGAAACCAAAAAGATGTCTGTTTAATAACTGCAAAGGCCATAATAGCTTGATTGATTTAGCCAAAGTATAAAAGCCTAAATTGAAAAAAAAAAAGCATAGATATTTGAATACAGAAAAAGAGAAAGGAAATGCATTAAGTTCTTTTTAATGAAAAAATGACTAGACAGCATTGGAATATTTCATAATACTTTGTTGAGGAAGGATTCCATTTGTATAAACAAAGACAGTACCAAGTCTGTGTGAATCACTGTGTTAAGAGTTAGGAACATTACAAAAAATATATATAGAGAGAGAATGCCCCAGTTTTTTTCTCTAAAATTGTTCTACTATAGTAGGGGAGATGAGATATGCATGGATAAAAATATAATGTATATTTTATTGTGAGTTAGGTGGTAACATTATTTATGCAGATAGTAGGTACTAAATAAGTTGAACGGAATTACAAAACATGCATTTACAATATATGGCATCAGCATAGTTCAGAGGCAGAAATACGAAGTGTGGAGTAATTCAACAGAACAAAGGCTGCTTATATATCAGATATATTTCATACTCAGTTTTCTGTCTAGCTTAGGGGTTTTTTTTGTAACTTTGAATTGATTTCATTAAAAAATGCTTAAGCCAAAATTTCATTTTGAAAGCCTTCAAAAGAAGGCAAACAAACAAAAACTGAGATGTTTTTAGTCTTTAGGGGAGGCAACTTAGTTTATAAATTGCCTTAAACTTTGAACAAAAAGTGGGGGTTAGTTTAGCTGATTGTTGCTATGTGAGGGTTTTCTAGGAAATGACACAGATGCTCTAATTTACAGTTGGCTGAGGTCTAAATAGAAAAATTTGAATCTGATTTTTTAAATATATTTTATTAGGAGGATTACATGTCTCAAAGTATGTTCATATGGCAGAAATACGTTTTTTACTGATTTTTCTTTAAAAAATGACACTCCAGATGTTTGGGAAAAAATTAAAATATTGGGAAAGAAATAAGTATAAAAATAAAGTACAAAGTGATGGTTAGCTTTTATGTTTCTACAACAATTAACTCTACTAACTGCAAAATCATACTGATTTAAGCATCTGAAAACTGGTATTCAGAATATTTGTTTGTTTATTTTATTAAAAAAACATGGTATAACCCTTATGAGGGATCAAGCATTGTTTTCAGCCTTGATTTGGTCAGTTACAACTATTAACTCATTTAATCCTTATTTTTAAAAAACCATTAAAACTTATAAAGTAAGTACAGTTATTATCATCATCCCCTTTTAACAGATGAGGAAACTAAGGCACAGAGATATTACATAAAGTGTCCTATTATTAAGTAACACAGTAAGTGATAGAGCTGAGATTTGAACCTAGGCCTATAATATAATAATATATATTTTTTCATCTTTTTGTATTACTATGAGTTCACACAAATTCTTTTAGGAAGAATTGGGGAATAAATAAATCAAACAGCTTCAAACAATAGTCTAAGATCAGTGTTGAAGAGAATTCTTCCTGTTTAACAATTTTTAAATTAGAGTACTAGAGGACACAGACTTGGCTACTTTTAGGAATTTAAGAGAAGTCCTGGTTAAACTAAAAGGTCACTTGAGAAGAGTGATCATAACTTATTTTAATATTTCATAACACATGCACACTCTCTCTGTATTAAAGTTGGCCTTTTCAAAATTTTCATTCTTTCCTTCAGTAACATTAGGAGAACCATTGGCAATGAGGCCCACTTTATATAGTGAAGATGAAAATAATGGCAATCTCTTGACCTGATCATCCTAGATAAAATATGGTACAGAGAATGAAAGACTAAAATTCTAGATGACTTGCCTCTATCTAGCCTGAGTTCTGCCACTAACTGACTGGTTAATATTGAGGAATCATTTAAATTCTTTCGGTTGAATATCATGTGATTAAAATGCAATTTCATTATACCATTCCACCTCTCCTTTGAGCTTGACACTTCCGTTCACTTTCTGGTATAATCCCTCCATTTCACACATGGAGCAACTAGGACCAGAGACATGAAGTGAACCAAGGAGTAAAACAGTCAGTTAATGGCAGTAAGAATTAGAATGAAAGTCTCCTGACTTCTAGAATATTGTTTTAGAAATAAAGCAATGCAAATACATTTGGGCCTCTTTGGCATCCAAATTCATTCCATCTTCCTATCTCTCCCCTGAAGTTACTGCAGTTCTGAAAGAATTGTCTTTCTTTTCAATCTTATACTCATATTATATATACATATATAAATAAACGACAGAATATTTTTCTATGTCTTTAAGAATTACATTAACATTTAATATAAGAATCCTTTTAGAAATGGCTGGTTTCACCCAACGTATTTTGGAGATTTAACCATGTTAATATATGTAGTAGTATATACACCTCATTTATTTTTCCATTCTCTTGAACAATGACTTTTAATGTTTTTTTGATCAAACAATCCATAGGAAATAAAATACATTTTACATGGTAACCCAGTAAATATATACGTGCATCTCTGAGATAAAATTTTACCTCTTCATTTAGCCTTATTATGCATGATACACTCTTTCATATTTTAAAATGCTAGTTCTGATTCACTGAACTAAACATATAACCCACTAATAGGTTACAACTGGACATTTGAAAAACACTGCTTCAGGGAGATACATTTTAAACTGCTACCTACTACTAAGACTCTTATTCCTCTAGGATGAGGTGGAAGGCTGGGGGTGAGTGAGGGTGAGTCCAGCTTAGCATTTTTGCAGTCAATGAAAGATGTAACAAACAAGTTTATGAACTAACTAATGCTGAATACAGGGTAATTCTGAAAAGTTGTGTATAAACAGATTTTTAAATAAACTGATTGATATTTTAAATTGCTGCTGCCAACATACTATTTTAAGAATTCCTGTGGACACCCATTTAAAAATGTTTATTTGTCATGGAATTTGATGAACACACATAGCTTAGGGAAACTACTTTGACTATATGTCTTAGTTTCCCAGATGCTAAAACAAATACCATTCACCAGGTTGACTTAAACAATGGGAATTAATTGGCTCACGGTTTTGGTGTTAGGGAAAGTCCAGAATTCAGGAGTCAGAAAGGCAAAGCTTTGTCTTCAAAGACTTGTCATTCTGGGGCTGGCTACCAGTGGTCCTTAGGGTTCCTGGGCTTTTCCATCATATGTGATATCCTCTCCTCTCACTCCTGGATTTCAATGACTTTAGGTTTCTTGATTCTCCCTATGGCTTTTTCTTTCATGTCCAATCTCCTTTGCTTACAAGGACTTCAGCCATACTGGAATAGGACTCCCCCTTATTCAGTTTGAGCACATCTTAACTAATAACATGTATTTCTGTCAAGTTATAGCAATGAACTTTATGTCTCAGTTGCATTCCAGGATAATGTTTGCAGACTTACATACAAATGGCCTCATCGACTTAAAGGCCTCCTAGGAAGATGATGTATTGGGGATTTCTATGTTTAGTGGAAGTGGGACAACTTAAGTATTTTTTTTTAAATTCCAATACAGTTATATTGATCTTTGAGGGTACATTTTAGCCCATGGTTGTGACGAGAGACCTAACAATGTTTTGGTTTGAGTAAGGTTGGTGATTTCTATGTACTTTCTGGCACTGTTACCTGACTTAAGAATTCTAATCCTTTCACCATCATTTCTCAGTGTACAATGCTTGGCAAAATCTAGTGACTTCAGTGAAAAAACTAAAGCAGGGATTCTTAACCAGGGGTCCACGGACCCCCAAGATTTTAGGGGATAAAGTTAATAAATTGATTTTTTTATCAATAAATCAATAGATTGATTTATTAACTTTATTTTCTCTGACTTCTAACTGAAAAATAGCATTTCCTTCACTTAGAATGTATGCAATAAATTAATGCAGTATTCATTTCACATCACATTACAGTTGTTGCATATCTCAAAAAATAGCTTACGCTCACCCATATTTCAAACTTATTGTAGTTGTTAGACCTGACTCTAGTTGAATGTCATAAAACCATATGCTGCTACATTCTGAGATTGTCTGTGGTTTTCACCTGACTGGCAAAGGGGTCTGTGAAACAAAAAAGGTTAAGAACCCCTGAGTTAAAGTCCTCATTTGATCCAGAGACTTTGAGCTCCCTTGTTTTCTCACTGATTTTGAAGGAAGTAATGGAATTGAGTTGGCAGGAAAAACGCCTAATCTGCCAAGGTTCAGAAGAATTCAGAATATAAGTGCAAGGGGAAGCAAGTGTTAGGAGGCTATCATCCCAATTAGGAGACACTATATGGCAATGATCTGTAAAAACTTGGACTCTGGTCAACTTTCATAAAGGCCTTTTCTTAGTTCCCTGACTGTTATGGCAAATACTACAAAAAGGGGATGGCTTAACAATAGGAATTTATTGGCTAATGGCTTCATAGGTTAGAAGGACTGCTTACTCTCAGGGTCCTTAGTATTCTGACTGGCTTTCGCCTCATACAGCGAAGTCCTTTTCTCTTCTGGGTTCCATTGACTTCCAGCGTCTGTCTCCTCTCTTTGGCTTTCACATTATAAGGCCCCAGTAATAGGGTTAATACCCAAACTGACTCATACCTACACCTTAACTAGAATGTTCCAGGCAGCATATGAGGCTGTTAATCTCTCATTTCTCCTTCTCAGATCACCTGGTTTTCCTCTCAGATCTCTGAATCACTCCATTTAACAGCCTGTCTCAAAAATGCTTCCTTTCCTCATGAATCTCCTTAAATAGGCTGGCTGGACTGAGGCAGATATGTCAATGTTCTTAAGAAAGCAAAGGGATGAGTTCAAGATATTCTCAAGGAATCAGTGGAGAAGTCTGGCCAGATAAGACATGCTGTGGGGTGGCATGACCTTTGTGAGCTCCAGGATACAGGGTTGGGTTTGAGCCTTACAGGCCTCCAGAAACGCAAGTTCATAGTTGACTACTGTTTTTAGAAAGGACAATTAAAATAACCAATTCATAAAAAGTGGCTGTACAATAGCAGAAATGTCATTTATTTATAACGAGAAACATAATTGTTAAATATATTCTCTCCATATAGGAAAACAACAGGTAAAAATTTCGGAAAGTTGCTAATGTTGCGTTTGGAACTGATCAAAGGGGCTGTGTGTAAGATATGACTAATGCCTGCAGGGTTCACTTCCACATTAGGAATGGCCTCTGAAGACAGTATTTACCAAACCTGGGGTAGGGATGGGGGAAGCGGGGCATGCCTCTGTCAGCCATATAGGAATATGAAGAAAGATGACTCCTGTTTAAATATTGAACTAGTCTTCTGCCAGGCATTCATTCTCTAACATAAATATTAGGAAATAGTAAAACATTTTCAAAATTATATTATGGGAGCAGATGAAGCTTGAGTGGTTGAATGTCTGCTTCCCATGTAAGAGGTCCTGGGTTTGATCTCTGGTACCTCCTAAAAACAAAACAAACAACAAAAATCTCAACTCTCATTGGGAAGCAGATGTAGCTCAGTGGCTGAGTGCCTGCTTTCTATGCACGAGATCCTGGGTTCAATACCCAGTACCTCCTAAAAAAAATAAATTGTATTATGAACATACCAGACCCAGGTTCATTTTATTCATTGGCTATTTTTTGATGTTTTATGATACTTTTCTGGATTAGAACTGGTTATTCAAAAATGCCTTAAAGCAAAGTTCTCACAAAGACCTCGAAAATCAGCTTACTTGACAGTATCCCTTGTTATCAAATAGTCATTATTTGTTGTTGTTTTTTTTTGGGGGGGGGACCCAGTGAGGAGAGAGCAAATACGCAACTTCCACAGCTAAGGAGAATGGATTAGTATGAGAGCCAGAAAAGCCTAATTCAAATAATATAGTTGTATTTCTCTACTCCAGTATTTATTGTATTTGTCAGTTAAAATTGAAAGAAATAGAAATAACCCATTCTCACAGGCTTATCTTAATGGATACTAAGGAAATGTTCAAATTTTACCATAATTTGAGAGCTGCTCTCCACTAGAAAAGATCTGGCTCCTGAAAAATCCAAAATGCCATTTGAGGGAAGGCCTGACAGTGCAGCCGTCCAAGCCATGAGACTTGCACTACAAGACATGGGACTATGAGCAAACTCTAGCCCCCACATGCCCTTGAGTAAACTCAGGGATGGTCTTCAAAGCACTGAGTCACGGGGAGAGGACAGCGCGCATGCGCCAAGCCGCCATTTCATCTCCTTCTGCCATTTTGTCTAGTAAATCTATAGTTACCATATATAGACATATTGCTGTCCCAACCAATCAGACAATGTTTCCGCGTTCACCCTATATAACTCCCATCCACTACCCCCTCCCCAGACTCGCTCACAGATCACGCATAACCCCGCACGCCCTGGCTCCCCCGCTTCTGCCATTAAAGCTGTCTACTTCTCCTGGCCAGTGGCTTGCGTGACTTGGTAGTGTGGTCCCCCTTCACTGACTAGCAGCCCCGGCCAGCAGTCCCCGGCACACGGCTGGCTGGTGAGGTGTGTCGACAGCCCGCTGCTCGCGAAGGCGGTGCGAGAAAGGCTTCCAGCAGCTACCGGGCGGCAGCGGCGGAGAAAGTGAAACCAACATCCATGCCGGGGCCCGACTCCCCGCCGGCCGCCATTTACGAATGCCATAACCATTTAAAACCACAATCTTCACCACATTAATTCATTCATTCTTTGCACATATAGGTGAAGTACATCTACAAAAGGAGTATGATGCATATGTTTCTGGGAACAATGAATCACAAACCATCCCCTTTGAAACAAAATATGCAAATGTACTTGTGACCAAAAATTTAAAGTTCTTGTCTGCATCTGTCATTATTGTTATTCATTTCTTTATAGGATCATTATCTTTTAATTTACTCTCAGTGATTCTCTCATGTCTTTCACTTGTTCAGAAAAGTTCAAGTAGGTATTGAAGAAAATTTGGTGTTAAAATATTAGATG
Source organism: Dasypus novemcinctus (assembly GCF_030445035.2). NCBI lineage: Eukaryota > Metazoa > Chordata > Mammalia > Cingulata > Dasypodidae > Dasypus > Dasypus novemcinctus. The sequence goes on from NC_080679.1 coordinate 31,335,511, forward strand.
TCAGATAGGTCGTGTTTCATGCACAGACAGGCATTGGGTTTGGTAGAGAATTCTGTGTTGATACCACATTTGATTAATCTTCTAAGAACATCCTGGATATTTAGTTTTCAAGTGGTCAATTAGACAGTGTATTACCTTAAGGACTGGATCTAATTACAGCAACAGGTCTATGTGAATGATAGATATTTGTCTATCATAGGAGACAATTTAGAATGGTTGCTATGAACATGGACTTCTTAGAAGATAAAACATGCATTTGAGACCCAGGTCTGACATCATGGAACCTGAGACAAATTAATAAATGTCTCCAAGCCTCAAATTCTTCATGTGAAAAATGAGGAAAATATTACCTCTGTTATTGACTATGGGGTTAAATGAGGTAATGCATGTGATTTTCTCACCATGGTGCCTGGCACAAAACACTGCCTATAATGCTGATTTTATATAAGGCTTGCCTTTGTGACATTCCATCTTTATTGAAATCAGTTATGTCATCAATCTGAAGTGCTATAGATACTGTATGTAGATTTATTTCTTGCCTGGCACAAAACACTGCCTATAATGCTGATTTTATATAAGGCTTGCCTTTGTGACATTCCATCTTTATTGAAATCAGTTATGCCATCAATCTGAAGTGCTATAGATACTGTATGTAGATTTATTTCTTGCCTGGCACAAAACACTGCCTATAATGCTGATTTTATATAAGGCTTGCCTTTGTGACATTCCATCTTTATTGAAATCAGTTATGTCATCAATCTGAAGTGCTATAGATACTGTATGTAGATTTATTTCTTCATAAGAGTACACCTCAAAAACAGTCTTCTGATGTAGTAGTTTCTGGAAGATAGTTTATAGGACTTTTGATGATACTTTTAGGCTACTGAGTGGGACTTTCCAAGGTGTCTAGTAGCTCACCACAACGTCAATTTTTAAGTACCTTTTTGAAACATGAACATACCTGCTCACAGGGAGATGATACTAATGGTTCTATGCTCCTTAATATAACATATCTTGAGACAGTTCCAAATGCCACCCTAACCTCCTTATTAAGCTAACCTTTCTTTAAACCACAAGTCATGAGAACTGGGGGAGATGACATTTGAATTAATTCACTACCTATAAATGATCTTTCTTTGATTCTTTTCCCTCTTTCCTATCAAACACTCTCTTTTGGGGTTATCAAACAGGAAATGGCTTCTCAGTTCTGTCCCAGTATGGCCTTTAATTTCCTACATTGTCACATCTATGAAGAGATGGCAAATTGAGTTCCTGGATTAGCAACTCTCTGTTGCTAATATGTTCCTCTATTTTGCTCAGCATACATAGGATTATTCAAGAACATGATTAGACTTTGCTGTACTATGAAAGAATTTTGGTTGCAAAATTCTGGACATGTAATTCCATGAGCTTTTCACAGGATTAAAAACACAGGCTCATACTGCTATTGGCAATGGTTTAACTACCAAATGTTTCCTTCAAGATGTACCCTGTCCTTACCCTGATCTCTAGAAGAACTAGGCCTTTGGTAGTATAGATTTTTAGGCCACTGTGTCCTATGAATATTTTTATCTCCCAAATCCCAAGCCAGATGATCGTTTTTGGTTTTCCTCTGTATTCCCAGCAAAAAAAAAAAAAAAAAGTCTCTTTGCAATCTCTTGCATTTACTTGCTGAAAAATATTATGGATTACAGAGGGTAGTGTCCCCTGTATCGGAATCAATGCTCACTAGGAAATGTCTTTTCCTTTTATTGTTATTCTCTACCTATCACTGGGCTGTGTTTTCACAAAATTAGATCATATCTTTTTCTTTTCTTTTACCAATACTTTACTAGGAATTCTAATACTCTCATTGTATTCTTTTGTGCCATAGTGTTCTATAGGTTTAGGGTTTCTTAGAAGAACCTCCTTCCCAGAGCCTTTTAGAGTTGTTTTCTGAGCCCCCCTATCTACACTTGACCCAGCTCAAAGTTCATTTTTCATTAATGGAATTCATTTCCTCAAATGCAGAACACACATTTTAATAGCATCTATAATGAGTTTTAATGACACCTTAAAAAATGTGCTTTCATTTTTATTCAGAAATCTCTCTGGTCCTCACATCTTTGGTCTAAGTTTTACTCCCACCATTTATAATTCCCATTTGGGATAGAGATAGTTTATCTCCTCTACATCAAAAAGTGTTTTCTAGAAGAAATCTGATATTACTCTATCAAAGCATGAATTTAAGTAACAATGTTACATTTTCAGAGATATGGGCATTTGTACAAGAGCCTTATCTCTAATTTATAAAGCAACACTCTTAAAAATTGTTAAAAGAAACCACTGGACAAGGAGGATGTAATGAGAAGATTCTTACCATTTGGGACTTAAATGCCAAATGAAGAGACCCCAGGCTATCAATGAACTCAGGGAGGCAAAGTTGAAAAGTATCAATATGCCTTACATATGAACTGGATTTGATATTTTCTTTGAAATCACTGTTCCATTTCTGGCTTCCCTGCTTCTTTCTGTACAGTGCCAATCCAGGTCGACAGGAGAAAGTGAGCCTATTGTTCCATATCCTGCTTAAAAAGAGAACACCACTTCAAAGACAAGAATACCCCTGACAAAAATAAAAGAAGTAATCAGTTATAAAACATTGTATACATGTGTATGCTTGTTAATCTTAACTTTTCCAAGATTCAAACTATTTTAGGGCACTGACTCTGGTGATTGTGTTCTCTATTGGGTACAATAAAGCCAGCTAAATAAGAGAAATTGATATTTAATTACTTTCCCCCCAAATTCTTCTTTGGTATTAAGAAAGTAATGCAATTTTCCAAGTTGCCCCCTCCACACACCCCTCACTACCAAAAACAAAACAAAAACATAAAAACATGGATTTTAATTCTTTCAACAAACAAAAATGAGCTTTTATCCAAATTCTTTTAAAGAGTATTTAATGGTTTTTAAATTTAAGAGGTAAAGCAAACAATCCAAAATAAACCCCAAAACAGTACTCTGTAATGTACATTTTAGTTACAATGCCTCTTAAAATTTTCTTTTGTTAATTGCTCTTAGTGATTGTAAAATTAAACCTGTCGCATTCCCTGATCATCAATTTGATTCATGAATTAAGAGATATTATCATCATGAAATAACTTGTTTATGGAACAGAGAGCAATTTTGGAAGAATGGTCAGAGAAAGCCTCTCTAGGGGTGATGGTGAAGCTGGGAAAGAAGAGATGACAACCAGCTATGTGAAAAGTGGTGGGAGTGGGCATGTTTTCTTTTCACCTGTCCACCTACCTCCCAAAGGAAAAATTTAATTATGCAACTGGATACAATGACCAGAGTATGGTACTCCACCTTCCTGCTGGCCATATTCCTACATTCTATATATGTTCTTTGAAAATACATGTATACTCTAGTTACAGCAAAAGTCAGAAATAAAATGTGTCCTCTAAACACTAACAAAAAACTGTCAAGAAAATTTTGAACAAGATAAATTACTACAGTTTACACAAGAGTTCCTTCTCATTTGGAATTCATGTGAGTCTCACAGCAAGACTATCACACCCCAGAGGCATGAAATACAGTCCCCAATCTCAGTATATAAAAATAATTTTAATGTCCTTGGAATGGGGTAGATATAACACCTTGATCTGTAGGCGAGAAAGGGACATCGGATGTTACAAAGAGGGAAAAGTTTTCCTAGATGGTCCAGTTCTCACATGTGGTCATGAGATCTTTGCCATTCTAAAATCTGGGATCTATTACCCCTGTCCAACACCCCCATGGGGAGACAGACTCTAAAGTGTCTGAATGCTTAGCCGCTAGAGGGAGAAAGTGTACCTCTGGTGACCAGGAGCCAATGAAACTCCAGAAAAGGATACATTTTCAAGGAAGCTAAATTAAGCACTAATGAGCCAGGAGCAAGGACAGTCAAAGGGGTAGCTTGGGGCAAACCTGAAGAGGAATCCTTAATTTGACAACTGGTAAATTAAATTGCTTAAAGAATTAAATAGCTTAAACTACCCAGATATTTCATCTTAGGTTTAAACATGTTTTAATTCATCTTTTTAAGGACTTCTACAACTTTGCAGATAGTAAGTTTTTAGGAAGTATTTATGACAATTTAGAGAAGTCATATTAACCTCTATGTATTGAGTGTTTATTGAGGGGAGCACCATTTTGATTTTCTGAGATAATTTAAGATTAAATTCCTTGCTGTGTATTGGGATATTTAGAATGATATATGGATTTCTGTTTAGTCTTTGCAAACGATGATTTTTGGAAAGTCACTTTCATTTAGATAACTGGCAGTTATGTTTAAAAACTGGTTTACTATATATAACTCACAATTTTTCTTAAAATTATCATAAAGTTGTTGGAAGTCTGAGTCCAAATGATTTGCTTTCCAGTGAAAACTGGTCTTTTTGTGGTACAGTACCAACTATCATTTTCCTTAATTTGATGTTTAATAAATACAGTATATGGAATAAGCTTTTTAAAAAGTAATTATAAAATTTAAATATATACAAGTTATATGGTAACCATTACTTGATGACTATAGGTTTAAGGTTTGAATGAATTCCTCCTCTACTTTAAAATCTAAAGAAAAGACAGTTGAAAATTTCCCTGACATACAGAGCGGCAACTAAGATATAGAATATGATTTTATTTTCAATATACTCCTCTTTTCTCAGGAGGAAATTAAAACCCAAAGACCTCGGCAACTATTTCTAGGATTATTGAAAGGAGAAGTATGGTACCTGTTCCTACTCTTTCAGCATTGATTTTCTTCACAATTTGTAATATGGTTTCTCAGAAATGCTGTTTGGTAGTCCTTTTATTTTCATGTGTTTTCAAACTTAAGCCACCCAGACTACATAGCTCAGAATTTTCAGCTCCTTTCATTTTCTTCTTCCCTTTGATTACAGAAATCTCCATTCCCTCATTTTATAAATGTGGTCAAGAAAGATAATAAACGCTACTATTTGTCGAAAGAATATGCATTTGTTTTACTCATAACGGTTCAAAGTTCTCCCACAAACAAAAAAGCTGTTCTATAACTAACCGATGATATTGATGGACAGCAGTTGTATGTATAACTCAACTTTTTGGACACCAATCCTTTCCTTTGACTTTGGTGTTCGTGGCACATGCTGGGGGAGAAAAAGCAAGTGAACACTCGAATTTTAAACATGCCGTGCAAAAAAAGCACTTGCAAAATAGTAATTCACAGTTGAGCTTCATTTCAGACCCGAATTTTCTTCTCAGTCCATTCCCAAGGGCCTTTCTATCCTGATTCTTGTCCTCGTCTATCGGATGCAGTTTTCAGAAATTGACCGCACAGTTTACAGCGAAACCTCAGTGGGTGGGTCCACGCGCACACCCTAAGTGGGGCCAGGACACCGATCCCGGAGCTCCGCGGCCAGCGCCTGGATTGCCGTCCCGCTCCCTTCGCCCGGCCTCACCGCAAATCCCAGTTGGAAAGAAAACTTCACGCGGCCGAAATGCACCTCCCCTCACCGTTCCAATCCTTCCAGGCTGGCAGCAAACGTGAGATTTATTATGACTTGGGAGCAGATGGAGGGGATCACCGCGGCACTCGCACTAGCGGTTACCTGGTCCCCCTTTGGGGGCGGGGCCCGCGTTCTGGGGGTCTCCGGGCGGGGGGCGACGCGGCCGGGCGCGAGGGAGTGCGCGCGTCGCGGGGCCGCCGGGCAGCACTTGTCCTGTAATCGATTGCCGAGCGCGCCGAGCGGCCAAGCGCACAGACACGCGCACACGCGCTCCCGCCCGCGCGCACACACGCACACGCACACATATGCACTCACGCACAGGCCCGGGCCCCGCACACAGGCACGCCCGCGCGCGCGCGCGCACGTAGGCCCGCTCCCCGGGCCCCGGCGCCCGCCGCCGTCCGCCTGCCCTCTGCCCGCGGGCGTCTGCGCGAGCCCCGCCGGCTGGGGAGATGTGCTCGGGCTGCGTCGGATCGGTTTCTCGGGGTTTGACCAGCTGTCCCGGGCTAACCCTGCTCCTCGCTGAAGATGGAGGAAGTAAAAACAGGATTACCCTTAGCTACAGATCCACTGCCTTAGTTTCCACCACCAACTGCAGTGCACAAACACACGTTAGTCACAGGAAAGAAAGAAAGGGAGAGGACACACTAACAGTAAACACAAACAAAAGGGTGATGGGATTATTTTACTGCATGCACTGCTGAGGTAAATCTCCGCTTGGCTTTTGCGTGAACAGCTCTTGTTTTATTTGTCTTCTGATTCATAGATTATATATAAATATGTGTATCTGATTTGCAAAAGGGGGGGGGAGTGTATTCAAAGTTAAGTGTAATTATATAGCATCTCGTTTTGCGCTGTGATGTGATCAAATGACTTGTTGCTGTTAACCAGTAGTAATAATAATAATGTAGATATTTTTCTCTGGAAGGGGTCAATTGTGGTTAATGATTAGGGTAATGATTTCTGTAAAGGGCGCTCAGGGAATCCGTGAAGATGATAACCTCTGCCTTAATTTCTCTTCTTCTTGTAATCTCTTTCTGGGATGTTAATCGATTAATCAGTTCTCATCTCTATGGCTGTCATGGATTTGGGCTTGTTTTGCTTTGTTTTAACTTGAATTCCAAGAAGATTGGGTAGCCTGGAATAAATCGCAGTTGCCCAGATAGAAGGTAATATCCAGATCCTTTTGAAATTAAAAAATAAAAAAAAAGGAGGTGGTATGACAAGTAAAAAGGCAGCAGTTAAATCACTTTGACAGGTTCTGGTATGGGCGAAAGAGATGGAAGTATTATTATTATTATTATTATTATTATTATTATTATTATTATTATTATTTGCCAAGGGCCAAAAACTGTCCTGTGAAGTTGGCCTAGGTTCCTCGCAGAGTTCTGCCTGCCTGTCCCTCCTCTCTTATCCCCCCTCCCCCCTTTTCTTTCAGTTTTCTTGTCTTAGCTTTTGGTCGATTCTTAAGGAACCGGTGGATCAAGTTTTTTCTCTTCTTGTTAATCGCATTGCTGTAGCACTGACTGACCTCTCTCTCTCTCTCTTTTTTTTCCTCTTTCCTGAAAGTACGTGGTGCCATTCCTGAGTGACTTTTCCTACTAGACCATCCCAAAGGGACGAGGGGGAGGGGTAGGAGGAGAAGGAGGAGGAGGAGGAGGAGAAGGAGGAGGAGGAGGGGGTGTTCCTTCTCTCTCATTTCTTGGTTTTGTTTATCAGCGGATCTGTTGGCTGGATCTGGGCTCCGAATGACCCACCTGTAAAGTGCTTTTCCTTCTCCTCGCCTTGAACTCTGCAGGGGGCTTGACTTGGAGGGGGCAAGGGAGGGAAAGAGAGAAGGGGAAAACACAAAAAACTTCTTTCTTTCTTTCTCCGTTTATCTTCAGCCCGACATTGTCACCTCCTCTTTGAGGGGTTAGAAGAAGCTGAGATCTCCCGACAGAGCTGGAAATGGTGATGAATCTTTTTTAATCAAAGGACAATTTCTTTTGTATGTACATTTCGTTTCTCTTTCTCCCTTACTTTTTCTTTCTTTCCTTCTCTGAGGGTTAATAACCATTTCATTGATGGGGCAGACTTCTTTCGCTTCTCCCTGACGTTTCTTTCTTTTTAATATGTATGTATTAAATGTGTACATTTTTAAAGAGATAAACTCATTTGTAAAATATGCGAAGAAACTGCTCCCCTTTTAAACTTTACAGATCCCTTTCTTTAAAGTCTTATGTAATCATAATTTGAAAGAATGTGATAACAGTACAGCAGGTTGAAATTTAAGTGCTCTGTAGTGACTGAGTTGGGAATTTGATCTGATTATTCCATAAAGAAAGAAAGAAAAGTTTTTTTTTGGGGGGGGGGGGAGGCAGGAGGGTGGTGGTAAAGAAGGGGAGGGGAGGGAGAAGGGAAGTGGTTTTGGAGACAAGAAGTGAAGCTGCCTGTTTTCCAGTAAGTAATGGAGAAATTCCAGGAGCCAGGGCTAAATATACTTGGCGATCAATACAGAAATGGCTCATTGTGAATAATTTAGCTGCTGGTGCAGTGAGAGTTTTGAAACTAAAGGCAAAAAGGACCAGGGCCAAAGGGGGGAAAATAAGTAAAAATCTTTTCAGGACTTGTCCAATTCTTTAAACTTTTTCTTTCAAAGAATTCAGTCAGATTATTGATCTTTTCATTATATGAAATCAAAGCTAGGGGGTGTCATCTCATGCAATTTACTTTTGTTTCTGAGAATTAAGTTTTTGTTTTGTGTTATTAGTATATTAAAACATTAATTCCCCTTAATTTTACGAAAGTGGTCCCTCTACTACACAGCACAAAAGTTTATGAGATTTTCAAAATTAGAATGTATTAAGTAGGCTTGGCATTCATATTCATCCACTATTTGGCAGGAAATTAAGGTTACATTGAACAGGTGCTTCCACAGAACTTGGGGTAGGCTAAAATGTCCTTAGGAGTCAGAGAGTTGGGTAACTACTGCAGAAATCTTCCAGACACACTTGGTCACTAAGTTTTTTTGTTTGTTTGTTTTTGTATGTTTGTTTGCTATCCCCCCACCCCTCCCTTTTAGAACATGATGAACCAACTTGTAACAATTGTGAATAGAGCTATCTGTATACTGGGGAAGTCCTCAAACTGCAGTATGATTGTGGAAATTAGTGAATGGTAAAATAGTTAAATCCCAGTTAAGACTGGCACATTTGAGGTGTGATTTCCCAACCCCCTATCCATCCCCCCCCCCCTTTCTTTCTTTAAACCAAGTAAATTCTGATTAAGAGAGTCATTCCTTTTTTGCTACAGCCCATCTCACAGTACACTTATCTTTCCTATCCTATCTCCAGCAGGAATCAGATCATTTGCAGAAAGAGTTCAGTGACTTGCAAATGAGCACATACAGTACACTGTAGTATGTTTCTTGGGCACAGGTTGCAGCAGCAGCAACATGGGCTAACTGCTTGGAGCTTCAAATAAGTTAAGCATTTGATGGCAGATACTGAAAGGAATCTTTGTTATAAGGATATAATCTTTTGTTTTACAGCACTGCACTTTGACTATGGAAACAGAGGCTATTGATGGCTACATAACGTGTAAGTATTTATTTTAATTAGTTTGTTATTGGTAATAAAATACCTTCATATTCTTGTATTTTAGTACTTTAAAAAGTCTGGACTCTTACTTTCTATCTGTTCATAATTTCATCTTTAAATGAGTTTGAGAAAATAATAGCATAGAAATGAAATAAATTATAGAAATATACTTACTACTTACTGTAATAATAATATTTAAATTACCACTAGCTTAGCAGATCAACATTTTCCTCCTTATTTTTTCCTTTCCTTTACTGTCAGTTTAGAATAGGACAGATTACAAATATGTCTACTAATAACGGAATGTACTAAATATTTACTCTCTGTAACCTAATTTTTCAGTCACATAATGTGAAAGAGAATTTCGTTTCCTTAAGTTGACATTATCTTAATCAACGTTTGTTTTGAATATCCAATGATAATCAGCATTTTGGGAAAAGCTCATTATAAACAGTTACACAAATTAGATGTTAAAAGAACACTTTCTTTATTCCCAACAAAAGATACTTTAGAAACTACTTTAATTCCCATTATTTTACAGATAAGAGTATTGAAATAATGCATTTTGTTTATTTTTAAATTGTGAGTTGGCTATGGCTTTTCATTATTTTGTTTTTAAGTGATAATTCTTCATAGCTTCTTTTACGAGAAAAATGTATTACATTAGAATTTCAGGGCTATGGATGCCACTGCATAAATGAAGAAAAGTTAGTAATTAGATTTTATGTGACTATGAACAGAGACCAAAAGATTTTATTTTGTGAAAGCAGGTGACAATGAGCTTTCACCTGAAAGAGAGCACTCCAATATGGCAATTGACCTCACCTCAAGCACACCCAATGGACAGCATGCCTCACCAAGTCACATGACAAGCAGTAAGTCTTCATTTTATGATTTTTTTCCATTTCTCTAGTGACAGACTTGAATTTGTTAGGTTTGTGGGGTCTTTTCTCATTGTGGTATAGCTACTGCTATAGATTCTGCTAAAGAAAGAACAACACAGATTTATTCCTGTTCATTCTAAGTGTAAAACATGAGCCTGCTTACTAGTCTGAACTATCCTAACGTGGCATTTGGGAGCTGGTGCTTACCTGTATCAGGTAAGAAATGTTAGGATTTGCTGGTTATTGTTTTGACTTGCCAGGTTTATATGACTGTATTTGTTGTTGTTGGATGAAAAATATGGAAACAGGTCATTTCCAAAGGACTCTTCACAGTAAAAGAAATGAAATAATTTTATATTGCCTTGGTATAAAGCTAATCTGGCAGTAGTGGATTTACAGCACTACCTGATTTTTTTTCTTAACATGTGAAAGTTTCTCTTCCAATGTATTGGAAATGAAATGTAATTAAAAATTTATGAAACTCATTTACATCCATTTCTCTAACAAAGTGAAAGCATTTTGTGTTATGTTGTCTGGAGAAGAACTGAGAAAATTTGGAAGGATATTTTGAGCTTGTAGGAATAGACAGTTTTGGCTACTATTTTTAATAAAGGCTCATTCATTGATGTAGTAAGCATTGCTTCTGTGTAAGAAAAGAGCAGTTTACAGGCTGTCAGTGACAGAAGACAAAATACTTTAATTTATTAAGAATATGGGTTTTTTTTCTTAATTGTTATGTTTTATCAGTTTAGTTATCAAGCACAAATGTTTTGTTACTTGTATTCAAAAGTAATTTGGAATTGTGTTTTCCTTGTATTTTTGGCCTGTTCTACATTCTTATATAGAAAGGAAACCCTGATTTTTATGTATATGTAATTGAAAAGTTTTCTGAGTTATGAAGGAAAGGCATTTATTTCTTTTACTTTCCTTTTTTATAACAAGGGTTTAATAGCAAAAGAAAACTGCATCATCTATTGAAGTATGAGCATATTCTTAAGTTAATTCTGATTTTCTGGAGAGAATATCTTTTCCTTTCTACTTTCCTCTTACAGTTCTCAAAACTAAGTTATTACAAAGCTACAAGCTTTGTAAGTAGTAAAGAATTCTGAATTGTAAGTAAAGGATACTATTGATTAATATATTTTGTAATTCATTAATTTAAAGTGATTCTAGCTTTTTATTTGAAATTATGATTGAATTATGTGACATTTAAACATTTTCTTTTTATTAATGAGAAGCTCTTTCTAAGAAAATTTCATTTTCAAAACAATTGTTGAAATTCCTTTATCGTATAGAAAGAAAAATCAGCCAAAGTTAGTTGTATGGTGTATGTGTGGCTATATGCTAAATGAAAGTGCATTGCTAATCTCTTATAAGGTATCTTGTAGCATTAATTTATTTTTTGCTAGTTGGCTATTGATTTGATAAAAGTTATATTACTTAAATGTAAGGAGTACAATTTTTACATTTTAAAAGTTACAAATATTAGGGCTTTGGTAGAATAGGATTTTATTTCTCCAATAGCTGTCACATAATTTCCTAAAGTGTGAAGATAGATTTAAATGCAATTTCTGTTGGTGAATTATTTAGCTGTTGGCTTTAGAAACTTTGAATATATGGGACAGATAGTAACTGTTGATTGGAGAATTTTGACAGTCTTCCCTAGCCACCACCAGAATATCAGTCAGAAAATTCATGTTAATTGGTTAATTGGCTTCTTCTTTTTTGTGATTTTGATTTTGGCATTGCATGTACTAGCTTCAGAAAGGCAGTTTACCCATCTTTTAAAAATAAATATATGAGAGGGTAGACATCATCAGTTTGAACAAATTAAGAACTGTGCTTTAGACATTCTAGCTTTTCTCACGCAACAATAGTAAAACTAAGTGTTTGGTAAAGAGTTTTTGTGTGTTTTTTACTTATTAGCCTGTGGCAATTCCATGTTAGTAGTTTTTGGCTAAGCGGCATATATTTTCAGGTTCTCTTCCGAAGAGTTGCAGGTTAAATATTTTGGCTCTCACTTCAGAGCTGTCTGTTGCATCCTTTATGTAGCCTCTATTTACAGTATCTAGGTTACCCACTTAGGTGTTAGATGGAAAAGATACCCATTTTTCCTCTCTGTTAGATCTAGGAGAATATCACCATTTTAGATTGCCAAAGCAAATAGTGGCAGAGAAGGGCTCTTGTCTATTAATTAGAACAAGAGACCTAGAATTGGTCACTCAGGTGTTTTTCTAAGACTTGGAATAATTTGTGTGTGTGACCTGTAAAATCACTTGTGTCTGAGATCACTGGCTTTCCTAATCCTTTTATTTGCATTGTTAACTTTATTAAATGAAAGTAACCGTATTTATTTTCTGCATTTGTATATCTTCAAGTATCCTTCCTGGAGGGCTATTACTTCCAAAATATTTGATTGACAGTATTGAAGCCAAAAATAAATGTGGAAACTTTTCTGATAGAATAAGATAGTCTCCAGAAGCAGCAAGAAGAGGACAGAAGTACATGTGTAAAAAGGGAAAAGTTATTTTAAAACAATTTATAAAAAGTAAAAGAACTAAAACCTTTGATTTTTATGAAATAACATTATAGCTGTAAACTGCCAAATGCTGTGATAGTGTACTTATTTTGACTTTAGGAAAGTGGTCAGTATCAATCTAAGTTCCTAGTTATTTGTTTAGGTTATCTGGTGACTATTCTGAGATGAAGGGTATCTGCACAACTTGCTGCCAACCATTATATAAAAAATAATGACAGCAGCTATCATTATTTGACAGTGCAAGAATAGAGCACAAATGACTTGGGAGAGAACTAAAAATGACACTTTTTGGTTTTAGAATTCAACATGTGTACGATAATCTTAAAAAGAAGTAAGAAGTATTAGTGGTCTTAACATCTTATAATGACCACTTATGTTTTAGGATGAATTTTCTTAGAGTACTTCAGACATTTTCTTCTGGAATAAGGAACTCTTTGATAAGAGGATGGGCATTGTTGCCTGCGATCATTAGTGTACATATAGAGTCTGCTGACAATCTTCAGTGTCAGGGATGACAGTATATGCCTTGATGGCTACTGGAAATACACAATGTTAAATGATTTTAAAAATAGAATCTGGAAGTTAGAATCTGAGACAGACAACTCAGACAGAACAGTATAAAAATAATCCATATTGTATTTTGGCCCATCAGATGAGACTTGCATTGTGATTCCTTCTGTTTCTGGGTTAGCTCTTTTCCAATTTTTGCATCCTTGTTTCAGTATCAATTTCAAACTAATATTCTACATCTGCCAGTGAGTATTGTGAAAAATGTTCAGGTTCAAAAAAATTGTAATTAATCTAATTTATCTTATACTCTACTTTTACACAGACAATAAGTAAACATTTTTGCAGGTAGTTAAATGGTATGAAAATACATCGTGCCACAAAATTTGTTTCTGTTAACTTGAAAAACCTTTACATGGGTCAACTGCTTAGTCAATACTATTTATCAGTCAGTTTGATGGGCATGTGGCATGTATGGAATTGGGAGAAGTAGTAATTCTAGTTTTACAAGGCTCTGACCAATAATCAGGTCAGGGAATCTACTTTTTTCTTTTGAGTGCGTCACATTCATTTTTTTCCTAGCTAGTTTCCATTTTTAGAACTTATGAAGTATATTATGATTTCTGTTTTTCATATGTGGGAATTGAGACCTGAAGAAATCAGTTGACCTCTTAGGTAACTTAATACAAGGATGAAATTGTGAGGACTGGGACATAAAAACTGATATTAACTTGTGGGTTAGTTAGATCACTGAACTGGAGTCTCTCTTGAGTCCATTATCTCAGAGTACCCACCATGCCCAATACTCACCCAAGTTTTAGTGACAAAAACAGTATTATAGATGTAGAGGAGAATTACTGTGAGGGTGGAGTGATTTCAGATAATCTTGTTAAGGTGCTCTAATGCACTTTTTAAAATATGGCTTATGTTATGGGACTTACCAGCTTTCTGGGTTGTCTTCTGTAGCTTAGTTTGGCAGTCACCCTTGGTTGGATTTCCATAGGACACACCCTAATGTAACACCAGATGGGCTTGATGTAAATTCTTGCTTGATTTGAATCATAGTTCTAAGATTTGTGTATATACCCAACATATTTTACATTTAGTTCTTACCTATTAGAAAAATAAAATAAAAAATACTTGATTTGATTTCTTTATAGCTATAGAGGTAAGTGTTATAACTATGTACCAAAATAAAACAAAAAGGGGAAAAAAAGAAAGAAAAGGAAGTAAGTATATGCAAGAACAGACAGAAAAAGTACTGTATTTTTTTCTTTGCCTCTTCTTTTTATTAGGTTTTAATGCTCCTGGGTATAGGTTTGTGTTTTTGGTTATATGTAAAGAAAATACTTGCTTAACATTGGTGCTTTAAAGACATTGGTCTTTAAGAATGGAAAAAGAGAAAAAAAAGTCTTCCTCATAGAGTAACCTGTCTTATGTCTAGACCAATTCTTTCTTAGAGAGTCCCCATCCAAAATTTAATATCTCCTCTTCTGATAGTATCATAAATTCTCCTTTGATAATACCTAATCAAGTTGTAGGCCTGAGTTTTGCTAATTTTGATGATAGTAGTTTGGGAGTAATTGGGAGGTATAAGTGTTTTAGTTTGAAGAAAGCTTAAAATATAATTATTGCTTGTGGGCATTTGACATTTTGCTGTATGGTTCTAGTTGATTAATTCAGCAGATATTTACTGGCTGCCTTTTATGTGCCAGGCACTGTAAGGTGAATCCAAAGGTGAGCAGAACATAGCCCTTGCCCTCCAGAAGCTCACATTCTAATATGAGAGACTAGTAGTGAAACAGGGCATTATCCTACGGCAATGTCATAGGACTCAGGGGAGAAGTGGAAGGCTTTCTCGGTAAAAGGTTCATGCATCACGAGTAGCAGTGAGAAATAATATGAACTGTTTTGGGAAATACAAGGAGTTTGGTATTACTGGAGTGCAAAGCTGGAGTCTAGGAATTTGAGGGCATAGATGACTCTGTAGCATTAATCAGGGCAAATTGATGGAAGATCTCGTATGAAAAGGGAACTGGATTTCATTTTCAAGGGTTTACACAAAGCAGGTGACCTCAGTATTTTAGTTTTCATGGATCACACCGACTGCAATATGGGTAAGATTGTGGATGGGGACCAGGCTATAAGCAGTGGGATTTTCAACATGTGAGAAGTTATGAGAGCTAGAAGTAGTGGGGAAGAAAAGAGAGAGAAGAATTTAAGTAATATTTAACAGGTTAAAATGGACAGGACTTGGATAATAGGGTTAAGGAGAGGAGAGAGTTAAGGATGGCATTTCCTTTGTTACTGGATAGATGGTGGTAGGTTCTGTCAGCTGAGATGGGACCTACTAGAGCAGATTTTCAAGAAAAGATTTAATTTAGTTTAGTTCTGGGTACAGTTTGAAGATCCCGTAGATTTTGGGAGGGAAAAGCAATCAGGCAGGTATATAGATTATATGCCATATACTTCAATGCCTCTACTGTAATGATTTAAGTCTTTATTTAGTAGTCTATTTCTTTATAAATAAATATACCATTTAAAATATGGGGAAGGGTTTAACTGAATACTTTCTTGTCAGTTCTGTGACATTCATATCTAAGTATTTAATACTCTTTTCAGATCCTTTTTGAAAACTTTAAGATAAATAAATATATACATAAAATACATTATTTGAAAATAATTTGGCACATTCTTATTTTTTAAAAATTTATTACGCTATATTCCTTGGGGTAAAATTATATAAAGGGGGACGTGCAGTATAGTAAACATCTTAATTAACATACTTATTATCTTAAAATATCCTTAGTAGAATTGCATCTTAAAAATGTAACCTCTGATTATCTAAGATATAATGGAATTACAAATTAATGTTAATGATGGAAATACTTCATCTCACATTTCCTGTATGTGGAGATTCTGACTGCTTTAGAGAAATATTTTTCATCCTTCAATCATTTATCCAGAAAGAACTTATAAAACACTTACTTCATTGATGAACTGGTAGTGTGGGGGTGCAAAAAAAATGTTCTGGTATTTTGTAGAGAATGATGTTATCTTTGAGTTTCCAAATAAATTTGTAATTTATTTGAATGGGTAATAATCAAATTGCATTAGAATTTAGATAGCGTGATGTACTTATCATGTTTATATAAATTATAGGTGATTAAATTGTTTCCTCTCCTGATACCTCTCAACATTTTTCAACTATGTATAAATTTGAAGATGCACAGTGAAACAGAGAAGAAAGGGCAACCAGCTATTAAGATAGGTTCTTTCAGGGTAACATTACCCCCAGGGAATTTTTTATAGTGTGGATTTTGGCCCTCAGCCTTAAAGTTCTGAAAACTGACTTGTGACAAACTGTGATCTCTGTCTCAGGATTGACTCACATTAAAAAGTTTACAAGATTGATACTTAAAATCAGAGGGCCAATTTATGGCTTTACCTTGATTAAAAATGAAATTAACAACAAAAGATCCAACCAACTAACATAGGATCTGGATCACTTCAGTTAGCTTAACTAGATCATTCTGTATTTTGTGAAATGTTTTGTGAACTGACCTATATGGGTAATCTGAACAAAGGGAGTTAATTATACAATTCAAATGTTTAATGACATCAGACTGAGAGGGCCTAATATATTCAGCATCACAATAGAGATAGCATTGCCATTTGGATCATTGTGGTTGAAGTCCTTTGTCCAATTCCTTTTCCTCTGAATGAGCATGGATTTAGATTCCCAAGAAAAGGGTTGATCCAAAATACCTCTGAGCTTCATTTTTTCTCTTCTTCTTTGGCTAAATCCCCCAGATTCAGTCTTTAACTTCTATTAATACATATAATGAGATTACAACCAATTCTTCCTGGCTTGGGATCCATTCATTTTCTTTAATGTGATATACGTTAAATGTTGATTTATAGCTTAACTCTCTGAAAGCAGTCTTATAATGCCTATAAAAGATACCTCAGCATCTATTGCCATCAAGTCAAACTTAAATTCACAGAAATGTTGACAGGTAATGTGGTCAGCAGTTTAAGAGTTCTTAATATCCATTTTACATGAAGGTGGAAAATAGAACTGCCATTTGAGAAAGACACCTTAGGTTAGCTGGGAATCTAGAGGAGCTTTCAGTTTATGGTCAGGAGGAAAAAACTGCACACCAATTTCATGAAATCATTAAAATAGTTTGACCACAATGATATTTTGCAGTTGTTTCAGATTTGTTAAGAAGGAAGCCTATTTTAATTACTGAATATGAATTAAAGCATTTTAAAAGCATGAAGTTTTATTTTGGGGCCACACCATGATTACAAAGAATTTAACTGAAGATTCTCTCAATGTGAATCTTTAAAGACAATGGCCTTCTTTATCTCTTCATTCCCAGAAACATTGTCTTACTGGGGGCATTGTAGGAACCCAGTTAATATTTGTTGAATGAAGGAATTCTCTTCACTGAAAAAATAAAAATTATTTGTGATTCACATATTGCTTAGAGAATTTAAATAATATGCTTGTAACTTATTTAAGGAACGATGGAAAACTGCTTTCTTAGATGTTGAAATAAGTCTGAAATCATACGTTACTTGTGATTTTCTCTGTGTCTGTACTTATTTTGACCATGTCTCACTTTAAAAAGGATTTTGTAATCTTCAAATCAGAACCAAAAAGATATTCTCAAACGTTCTACACAGCTTGTAAGTTTTCTGATTTTATTTAATTATGAGTTTAGTGGAATCAAATTAATGTAAATGTTTCCATCAGTATTTTATAGTCATTATCATCTTCATTACTACTACCATTTTATATGGCACAGTTATAGTTTACAGAGCAAATTCCACATTCTTTTAACTTTAAAACCAGTGCTCTATCACTTATTTAAAACTGCTTTTAGTACCATGTACAAGAAGGAATGCTTCAATTAACTTTTCTTACACACCCAGATATTTTGAGGAGCATATAATTAATCAGTATAAAGTCACGTTCTAGTAAATTAACATTCTGGATGTCTACACCTTTGACATTTTTGTCATTGCTCTCTTATTACCATGGAAGCTGTACTTCTCTTTGCACCTGTCTGTATCAACTCTACCTCCTTCTTGCTAAGACTTCAGTATATGGGGCTTGGTCATATTTTAATATGCTGGGGTACTACATTGCTCTGTTTCTGGGGTTGGTTTAACATTGAAAATTTCTGGTTGAATTATGAAGAGACATCATTTCTTCTATAACTATAAACAATTTTTTTCTGCTACAGTCATTTTCATAAAGATCCTTGGGTTTTTTGTTGTTTAAAACATACATTTTAACAAATAATATTTTCATATGGAAATGTATTTCTTTTACAAGACTTACATCTTTTGAGCCTTTTAATCAGACTATGTTTTTATAGTTCTGGTGTCGTTTATTTTAAATATAAGTGCTGCTTTTTTTTTGGCTGATAAGCAGCATTTCTAATAGCTTTTAGCGCTGAGGATATGTGTTTCATTCCTGATTGTAAAAGGGCCTTTTATTTCTATTAGAAATGACTGCTTAGGTCATCCCTAAATCACCTACAGCTTGGGAGTTTGGCAGTTTAAGAAATATCATTTTTAGATACTGCTTTAAAATTAAGAACACATTAAAAATACTAATTCTAAATATGGTATTTTGAACTATAAAATGAAGCCATGTAATATAATCCATTACTTTGCTGAAAGTTCATAAAATATTTGAGAGCAGTAGTAGATTTTATTTGGACATAACTGGGAACGAGAAAAAGAAGTACGAGGTATATTGTGAGCCTACTGTTTATAAACTTTCAAAGTATGAATTACATTCTGCCATTTGTCTGAGCTAAGACAAATTAATGACCTAACGTGAAACAGTTTTGGATTCAGTTTTTTTGGCAACAAAAAAAAAAGGAGAGAAGAAGTAGCCCCTGCCCTCCAACAAAACAAAAATTAAATTGTATTTACAAAAATTGTTGTCACTGTGGGGCTGTTTCCATAAATACTTTTGATGAACTTGAGTAATTTTAGTTTGCGCCACAGTTTGCATACAATAGCTGGTTAGAAAATTAAAGAGATTATTTTTTCAGCGAATCAGAGAAACTAAAGTTAACAAATAATTGCTTGCATAAAACTCTATGTGCAAGATAATGCCATTTATGTTTTTAAAAGCTCGCATGTGTATGACAATTCAAAGTTTAAGAGCTAGGAGACATTTCGAACTATTGATAGAGTTTATTTTGTGGTATTTGAGAGTAAATAAAGCCTTTTATGTTTTATTCTTAATAATCCTGTATTCTTTGGATCTTTTACAAAGAATGAATTCATATATTACTTATATAATTAATAAATTCAATAATTCACGGTCTCAAAGAATTAAAAGGATGAAGCTATGCCACAAGATAATCAATGATAGTTGTGATTAATAGGTTTAACCTTGAAATTTCAGTGATATTATAGACTCATGAAAATGGGCAACCACCAAATACTGAAGTCTGGAATATTTTCATATATAAGCACTGTCTTTAGACTTATTGTATACTTTTTTTTTAGATTTAGTTTGAATATAAGGTATTTTCTTAATTGCTATAATTCAATGGGATTTCCAAATAAGTTACAAACACTGAATTGCTTTATGAATGAAATTCATTCATAGCAGGAGGTGCTATAAATTAAATAATCACATATAAATCATAAAAAGACTCCTGGTGATTGTTAGGAGATATTGTAGCATATGATGGCAAAAGAAATGTGAGTAGAATGAGCTAAAGCTTATATTTAGGTTTTCTGTTTTACTTTGTATATGACAATCTAGTTTAGTTTTCATGAAGAGCTTTATTCTCTTTTCATGTTCATCAATTTTAAACCACTGAGGATTTCTAATTTTTTAAATTAAAATTTTTAAAAAGAAAGCAAGACAACTGCGGTATGTTGCTAATGGGGATAGGATCTGTGAAAATAACTTGAGGCATATGAAAGAGTGTAAGTGTGACGTATAGAGCACAAAGAAGAGAGCTAGCTCCAGAAGAAACAGAGAGAATAAAATGGTGAATACAGAACTAGGGGTAAGCCACAAATCCACTAAAGTTACGTAGATCTACTGGAGATATGGAATCGGGCAAAAAGAAAAATATAAATTCTCTCTCCCTCTGTCTTTCCCTCCCTCCTTCATTTCTCTCCCTTCCAGCATAAATAAGGAGAAATCAGAATTTATATGTTAATCAGGGATGCTCACTGCTTGAATGATGAGGGATGTGGCAGTTAGATTAAAAGGTTTTTGGTAGAAGCTAAATGAATAAAAATATTGGGCTTCAATAGGAAGAAGCATACTTCTTAAGATATCTGAAAGCCAGGAAGTGGAAGAAGGGGCAGACTCGTTAGAAGAACTGGAGTCCTAAGTTTTGAGCCTTAAAAATTGGCAGATTGAAACAATATAAAGTCAGTAACACCTAGGCTGCCATTGGTTGCCTTTATAAACCATTGCTGTGAAAGATGTCTGCCTTGGGCTAACCTATTGCTTTTATCTTTTGCAAAGGTAGCTAAATAACATACATTGTGTGTAAGAGATAACCTAACTGGTTGTATTCTTAAAATATCATTTACGCACTAAAATTTGGTTTTGTACCTCAACTGCCTTTTTACTTCACTTCAGTGAGAAAGGGGGTTGGGGAGTTCAGGAGTCCATAGTCCTTCCAAAAATAGTAAGAAGTTTCTCTGCTTTTATTCCTCTTGGGAAGTGGCAATGACTAAGGAATTTGATATCTTTGAGCAATTGAGATAGGGTTTTGCATTCAGTTTTTGTTCTCTGCTCTGTTGTTTTTCCATTTTCTTCTGGAAGTGTTAAGGCACTGAGTGTTTGAAAAGACTTTCCTGAGATCATACACTATTAGAGATTTAGAATCCCCTGGTTGGCTTTTACCCATCAGAACACCCTTCTAAAATTAACCTTGTGATAATACAGCAGTAAAAATTTACCAGACAGGAGATGAAGTTTACTATTTGTGTTATTCTTCGCTTAGCCCATAAATAATAAAAAAAAAAAAAAAATCAAAGTATATATTTGACTTACTTAAGAAGACAAGCTTTTTAAAACCTTTTAAGAATGACATATTTTATTTGTAAGATACTTTATACTATTCAGAATACTTTCACATCTAACATATAGCATGCTGAATAAAACTTGAACACAGTATTCATGAAAGCAGTCTCAGAGCCATCTACTCTTTCTGGCATATTTTGTTAGTATTTTGTTACCAAAAAATAATAAATGTAATAAAAAATACTAGTTATAGACTTGAATGAGTTTTCCTCTTCCTCATTCTGTAGTATAAAGAAGTGAATCAAATGTGTGATCCCTGAAGTTAGTTACTGTCTGTCTTGACAGAGAAGTGGTGAGCATTGAAAATAAAATATAAAGCATCCAGAGTGGTGACTGGCACTTGGTAAGTTAACCAGCAAGGTAGTTATTATTTTATTGTTAAATTAAAAAAAAGTATTAGAAAAAATTGGATCAAATAACTAGAAACAGATCGTACAGTCATATGTTATAGCCAATATCTCCTAGGAGGGACATGCCTTTAGCCTGCTTTTAGTCAACACCAGTGACAACAAAGTAGTCTAAAGTATTGCCTATAAAATACAAGATATCTGGATCACTGACTCAATGTTTTTATTTTTCATCTGAGTCCTATCAGATAGACAAAGCAAAAGTCCTTGTTTGAACAGAAATGTGTATGCAGATATGAGGCAATTATTAATTCCGTTGTATTCAAATCAATTACTAAAGAAATGAAATGAAAATTACCTAATTAAAGTGAATCACAAATAAACCTGCTCTGTTTGTGAGGGGTATAATTGAAATGGTAATTATGCAGTGATAATGCATTTCATTTGAGGATGGCCATTCAGAAGATCTGTTTATGGCAGGACTTGGCTGTGTGGTGTGCCTCTCTACCTGACCTTGCCTTGAGTGATCTTTTAGCAGGAACTTGTTTACTAGAGGCATTGGTGAGTGAATTCCCCAGTTGGTTCTGAAATCTCATGAATTTCCATACGTGTGGTGCTTTATGTCCTGCTTCATAACTTATCTGTCTATTGCATATTTGGAATTCTTTGGGCTATGTATCACATCCAGGCAATGTCCCTGTTTTGTCTTATCCTGTGAACAATCAAAGAGAAAACTGGATATTCTTTCTAAAAGATTTTTCCGCAGACTACGAAAAGCAGACTATGCTATGCACAGGTCATTTAGTTAAAAGGTGCAGAAATCTTTGTAAATCTCAATGAGATCTTTTAAGATATGCGTTTTGCTTTTCATGTCTAAGGTTTAACTTTTCTTGGGTTGGGGTAAACAATTAGTATTAGCATAGCACAGTGCAGTCAACCTCTAAAACCTATGGATCCATTTCACACAGGAGTAGTTTCTTCTGTGAAAACTTGGAAGTCTTTATCACTTCCTATCTTGTTTTACCAGGACTTGATTGCTTAGATGCATCTTATTTCCCCGTTCTGACTGGAAACTCCTTGAGGCTAGGGCAAATGACTTTGTAATCGCTGCAGCCTGCGGGTAGCCAACTGAGCACAACTTGAGTGCTGAACAGACTTGCATCTGAATCTTGACTGTACTGTGCACTAGTCTTAATTTCCTTACAGAAAATACAGAAAGTTGGTGCTTAGCTCTTGAAATTGTTATAAGGATTAATATAGTAACTTTAGTAAAGTACCTATCACAGTGCCTAACACATTTCGAGAAATCATTGGAGAAACATTGGTTTCCCTTTCCCACAGCAGCTAGTTAGTCACTTGATTTATAAAGGTTGCCTATTAATATTTTAATTTTATTATGAGTTAAAATTTATTGATTATCTGACTGAATGCATTGGAGACATCTCCGTTATCTTGGGATGCTATTAGTCAGGTAATAATTGAAGGTTGGTAACTTCAATTATGCTATCCTTGTTGAGAATGCCAGAGACCAAATTACCAAACTAGTCCTTTTACTGACAAGGCAGTTTTAAAATAAATGTTCTAAAGTTATCTATAGCTTAGAATCTTTTCTTAACTCTCTTCTCAGTACTCAATCAAGCAGAATACTACATTGGATTAAAACGTCAGGTATTTAGAACTTAGAACTGTCACAGGGCTTTATAAAAAACGTATCTTTTCAGGCCTGTGTCAGATACAGAGATGGATTTTTACAAAAGACTTTCAGAAGTCTAAAGAATATTGATATAATGTACCTATAATTTATATTGGCATATATACACCAATTAAATTAACACCCAGATATTTTGGTTATTTGTTTGTAAGAGTTATGGTCAGGAAACTTTGAAGTTGCAGTTTCAAAATTGTATTATTATTATTGTTATTGCTATTGCTTTTTTGATCAATGAAGATTTCTAATCCCCATGAGTTGAGATCTCCTAAATCATAAGCTGGCTATTTAGCAGACATAAATAAAAATGGGATGTAATTCCACTGTTGTTTTTAGTCAACTCTTAACCAGTAGCTAAATCCCCCAAAACCTTTAGAAGGCTGTAAATCAAATGATTCTTCCTTGAGACTCAAACAGTTCTGCTTATGCAATATTGCGAAGCCAGACCTTAATTTTTTAGAGCAATTGTGATCATTATCACATTCATCCCTGATATAATTATTATAACAGTACCTAAATCAGATACAAAACCTTTACCAAAGTGTTTTTTTCCCTCTGAACCCTTCCTTGAAATATTGCTTAAATGCGTTTAAGCAATTTGTTAGATAGCATTTGTTACAAAGTTTTACAAATGTTTGTTTGTAATCATTCCTGTTGCTATATGAAATAAGCAGGGTATTTAATGGTTATTGTTTACATTAACATCAATGTTTACATTAAGATCAATTTCTTAAGAAATCTTTTTATTGCTCCTCTATTCCTGGTTTTCCTGTTTTTTTTTTCTGTTAAAGTCACACCAAAATTGAACATTATTTGGAAGCTCATGAAATATTGTTTTCTTGGTATGAGGCTCTATGGATTAAGCCCATACTATTTAAGTGGCATTTAAGAAGGCAGTGTACTTAATCATAACTGAACTAAAAGTACTAATATCTCTGTATCTCTAGTAGCAGTTTAATGAGAATGGATCATATACATATTAATGTTGAGCCTTTGTGGCAATAATCCTGTAATTTTCTGTTCGACATTTTTTTTTTCTTGTAGTGTGTGTTTGGAGTTGAATTGCTATAAAATCTTTTAGCTGCTAGAAGGGTTGTTTTTAATTATAATTAAACTACATTTTTACCTAATTGGGTGGATTTTTGGCTTTATGGGGTACTTTGACTTGCAGCAAAATGCTTGGTTTCCAAATGGGGAGTTCATGAATATTTTGGATTCTAATATGTTTCCAGGATCATATGTCTGGAGGGACACAACTGTGCGATTGATGCTTATTAATTGTATTTATCACTTTATTGTACAGTATCTTACTGATTTAAAATGCTCTAATGTTTTGGATTTCGTAGTTTTACTTCTTTTCTGCCTATGGGAGATACTTGGGTTTGGTACTTTTAAAAAATGTTTTGATTTTCTAGATGACTGACTATTGAGGTAAAAGGAAATGATACAGTTAGTTGACATCATCAAACCAGAAGCTTTTTTTTTTTTAAGAAAACTGAGAAACATTTACTAGTGCTTTCTAAGAGAAAAACCTAGAGAATGAGTAGCCCCTTTAGAAGTGTCATAATCAATGGCTGCCAATTATTCAGTGAACAAGAAAATATCTGGTACTAACCTTCATCTATTAGTAGCCCTTATGTCTCCATCTACAGGTTTTCCTCTTTTTCAGTTTATTTCTTTAGATACCACCCATGTTTTTGTGACTTTCAGATCTATATCTGTTACTATATTCTCCTTTCAGACTAAGGTATACTTAACTGCCAGCTTAGTCCCAATGCACATTTCCCCCCATTTCTACCCTAACCTGTTTCCTTACAAACCTTCCTCATCTCAGTAAATGGCACCATCATCTACCAAGTTGCTCCAGTTCAAAAAGGTTGAGTCTTCCTGATTCTTCAAACTCCACATCCAGTCCATCAGCAACCATTGGCTCCACTTATGAAATACATCCTGAATTTGAGCAATTCTCACCATATTCACTGCTGCAACTTTAGTCTGAACTATAATC
Organism: Dasypus novemcinctus; assembly: GCF_030445035.2. Lineage (NCBI taxonomy): Eukaryota > Metazoa > Chordata > Mammalia > Cingulata > Dasypodidae > Dasypus > Dasypus novemcinctus. The sequence continues at coordinate 31,360,684 of NC_080679.1, forward strand.
ATTTCCTAGTCCCATTAGCCTAAAATGTTACAAGAGTTTATAACTGGCCTTCCAGATCCTTCTTACCTCCCCTGTGGCCCATAAACCACACAATAGGTAGAGCTGGATTCTCTAAAGCCTAAGAGTATAGCAGCCTGCTGCTTTAAACACAAAAGCTTTCCATTGAAACTAGAATAAAATTAAAGTTCCTTTCCAAAGTCTACAAGATCCTAAAGAGGAGGGCTTCCGCCTCCATCTCTGACCTCCTCTTCCTCCATTCTTCCCTTTGTTCACTAAATACCAATACATTTTTCATCTTTCCTTTCCTTAGACACTGCAAGTTCATTCTCCCAAGAGCCATTGTACTTGATGGTCTTTCTGTGAGGAACATAACTTTGTATGGAAGCCTCCTGCTTTTCTGATCTCAACTCCACTGTTGCCTCCTTCCTGAGTATCCTATGTAAATAAGCTTCTCCCCTGGCATTCTGACATTACCTTATTATTACTGTACTCCCAGTATCTGAAATCATCTCATTTCTGAATAATTATCTAATTTATTCGTCTCCCCTCTACACACACACACACACACTTGAGGAAGGGCCTTTGTCTTGTTTACTGATGTAGTCGCAACACTGTAACAGGGTAAGGAACATGGTAGACAATAAATGTGGGTTCATGGACCAATTTTTCCATTCCATGACTGGAATTCTGTGTGAACTTGCATGCTTGTATAGCAATCACAGCATTTTAGGATGTAATGTTCATTTCAAAGTTTGTATTTTTAGGAATGAGTACGTCTCTCCCCAGGGTCACATGGGGAGACCAATGATTGAAAAACCTTGTCTTCTGGCTCTTGACCTAGTGTTCCCTCCTTTACATGATATGCTCATTCCTCATTTTCATTCATGTTTACTCCATTTACAACAAATATTGGATACTTACACTGTGGATCATAGCAGCCCCTGGGGATGTAACTGTTCTCGTGTTTTCAGGTGAAGTCCTGTGGAAGCAAAGGAGTTAAGAATATTGACTTTCCAAATTACATAGACCTGAGTTGAAATCATGTTTCAGCTCCTTACTTTTAAGTAAAACTACAGGAAATTGTTAATATGTGGGTGTTGTTTAACCTAATAGCTGAGTGACCTGGGAAATTTCTTGGCTTTTCTACATTTGGTTCCTTCAGTTGTAAAATGGGTACAATAATACCTCTGTCATAAAGTTGAAAGAATTGTGTTTAGTACCATTTGTTGTTATTGTTTGTAGACTGTCATTTCATTTATTTTTTATACTTATTAGATAAGGTTCCCAATGTTTGAAAATTAAGTAACACAAATTCAGATTAAAGTTACCCCTTGCCTTCCAGAGGAGTGACTATGTTTATTTTTCTGACTTGGCTGATTACAACATTTTTAGAACATCTTTTTCCATTAAACAAACAAATAACAAGCTTGCCATTCTCCCATTTCAGTTTCAAAACTTTTTTATTTTATAATGACTACTTCATTTAGCTTTTCTATTTGATTTTTTATCATACTTACTATTATTTTAATTATTATGGTTAAATATCTTGGTGATTTATAGTCGCTTAGTATTTAGGAAAGGGGATGTTGTATAAAAACAATCCAATCTTCTTAGGAAGTAACATTTCTTTAATTCCTAGTATGCTTTGAAAATAGATACTTTTTTTCCCATTCTTTATCAGTTTATTTGGCCATAGATAATCCTTGTTTCATTAGATCTTTTATTATCAATCTCATGAACCTATCAGCTTCTTCACCAGAATTCTGGGGATCTTGCCTCAGTACAGTGGTATGCTTTTAAAGTTATTTAAGGAATGTCATTAGAAGCTGGTGCCTCAGGAAACTTGGCATAGTACTTTCCATAGGTCTCTGAGACAGCCCTTTTTGTTAAAAATGAACCACACTGGCCTGTAGCCGATTACAAGTGTTTTCAGGGAAGCATCAGATTAAAAACTATCTCTAGATGGCAGAGAACTTAAAATGTCCATCATTAACTTATTGCTCTTTCACAAAAGTGAACCATCAGATGAAAGTTCATGAAACATTATTTTAAGAACTGAACTTATGATCAATAATAATATTATTGTCCAACATCAGCCATATAGTATTTGGACAACTCATGAACAGTGAGGCTATTAAGTCTGTAAGAACTTTATATAATTTCTGAAATGTTTATAATAATAACATTTTATCCTTTAAATTTAACCAACAGAAAGTTGCAAAATCCTTTTTAATTTGATAACATTTCCTATGCAACTGATAATATATTGAATATAAAATTAACTAGTGTTAGCACATCTCTTTTTATAAGGTAAAAGAAAAACTACTTAGTGATTTTCCAGTGGTGCTCTGGAAAATCCAAACAAAAGTTTGAGATCAAGAAGATAGATAGATAGATAGATAGATAGATAGATAGATAGATAGATAGATAGATATAAAGTCAATTAGGTAGGAAAATTGCATATTTAAATTTTACAAAAGAAAATTGATGTATTTAATAAAAATTTTTTTGCAATAGATTTTGACCTAAAGAGAAAATGGAGACACGTATACTCTTGTTTATAAGTTACATTTATTTGGTCAGATTAACTGTCATCCTTCTGACTATATGTGCATAATATGGGTCAGATAATATGTTCTAAATTGGATTGAGTAACTGGAAAGAAGTGTTATCTAAACCCTACACCTGGAAAATATGGGAATGAGAAACTTAATTGATTAATACTAGAGCACATCATTGCCCAATAAGGACTGCTAGGTGGAAATGATATATTGTTTTTGTTTTTGGAAAATAATATCTTAATTGTAATGGTGTTCTTCTTGGTATTCATACTAAAAACACAATTCACTGAGAACACACTTAGTATTTAGAAAAAGACCTAACCTTTATAGCTTAGTGGTTTCAGAGCTTCTGATGCAGAATTGGGGAGAGACTTTAAAATAAGATGTAGTGTTAGAATAGCATGACTTCAGCTAATGTACTGTCTATCCTTGACCCCTTCCCCACAACCTACCAGTAATGATGTCTTTGACAAGAGTAACTGCCTTATACACATTTTATTTACAGTTTTCATAGCTAATGAATAATAAGAAAACATCCACCTGGACCTGATTGTTTACCTCTCTAATAGCAATTTACAGATGGTGTGTGCTGTGGACGTTACAAACCATGTCCTTTAATAGCATTTGATGTAAGTAGCTGCTCACCATTCTCTATTGTGGTTGGAGCCGGAGAAATAGAAAATTGGTCATTTCCCGGCAGATAGCAGTAAGTTTCAATTCAGTCAGAATGCTGTATGTACTGTGATAGGTTTATAATTATTACCCAAAGATTGATGGTTTTTTGGTGAGTGTAAATTTGTGCAGCAGTAATCCATTAAGAAATCAATAATCACTCCATTCTGATATGTAGTTCCTATTCACTGTTATAAATGTGTACCCAGAGCTGAAACCATTGCATTTTTAAAAAAATTGTAGTTGATGCTATTGGAAAGGATAGCATTATGATGATATTTTTCCTTCAGCCAGACTCCTTTCTCTGTGCCTTTGCTCTCTTGCCTCATGTACATACCTACTGAAGGGCTAAATACTAACACTCCACCTGCCTTTTTTAGGCCTCTTTTTAATGTAACCGGTAGAATCAGAGAAGGACAGTGCCATGATGCAAAGATGAAGTAGTCATGCCTCCTTTTCTCTATCTTTTACTTACTTGTTTGGTATTGGCAAATTATGTATAAGTTTAAAAGTACCTCAGTTTTTCTTTCTGTAATGTGGAGATGATTGATTACTAAATTAACATGACTGGGAAAGTAGTGGTAGACTCTTCCTTTTTAAAAAAAATTTTAACCCTGAAGCTATTATCATCTCCTATAAAATAGATCTAACACGAATCAGCTGCTCTTGTTAAGCAGTGTGCTAGGTGCCATTGTGGGAAGCAAAGACTAATACCGCACGGACCTTGCTCTCACTAGAACTTATATTTTAGAGAAAGAGGGGTAGAAATCAACACAAATAACAGAAGGATGTGAAGAAAGGAGGAAAGTGGTGGGGGAAATGTCGACTCTGAAACCATCCATTACGTAAGTTCCGAACTGGAACATCAGTGTTATGGCATGATAGTGCTGGGCATGGGGTGTGGGTGGTGAGTTCCATCCCACAGGGGATGTGGCCAGTGTTACAAAATTCTCCCGTGGTCTTAGGCTGAAGAGAAGTCTAAACAGAGATTCTAAGTTAAGTGCCATAGGAATATAGTATAAAATTAAGACAGTGGAGATAGATATAAAATGAAAGGTAAAAGCCCTACTACCCAGCTAATCCCAGTAACCCTAGTCCTGATTCTTGTGTTACTAACTTCTTAAGTATCTTTCCAGAATTTTTTTGGTATTATACTACATGTTTAGGTCTTTCTGTCTCTTTGTCTCTCTCTGTCTCTTTGTCTCTCTCTCTCTCTTTGTGTGTTTATTTTATTTTATTTTTTTTATTTTTCATTTTCTATTAACACAAATAGGATTACACTCTACATATTGTTTTCTAGCTTGATTTTCATTTAGGGATTTTTTTTTAAAACACAGTTTACTTCATTCTTTGTTCATGACTGCATATACTTTCATTGTGTGGATTAGTTAACTAGTCCATTAATGGAGTGGAGGTTTTTTTTCAGGTTTTTGCTACTACATAAACAGTGTTATAGTGAACATCCTTGCCTGTGCATTTATCTTTGCATATATCTTTAGGATAACTTAACTGTGGAATCACTGTATCAAGTCTATGTACATTGATCATTTAAATGCGTACAACAGTAGTGCATGAGTCCCTGTTTTGTCAACTTGACGGTACTACATATTATCAGTTTTGGTTTCTGATCGGGAGAAAATGGTATCCAAGTATAGTTGGCATTTCTTACTTATGGGTTCTTAGACATCTTTCCATATGTTTGTTGGTGGGAAAATCTTTAATTTATGCCCCAGAAGAAATGTCTATTTCAGTGTTGAAAAGAAATTATAATAATCAGAAAAAAAAAAAAAAACTAGTAAAAACTAGGAGAAAAAAATTATTTGGGGTCGTTGTCTTGAGGCAGATTTATTAAAGGATAATGGGAAGATATTGATTGTATGATATTAAATAAAAACTTCCAAATGTTACATTTATTAGAACAGAAGATTAGCTTTTATTCCTGGCTCCACTTCTATTTTACTGGTTCATCTTGGTAAGTCACATAAGAAACCCTTTCAAGGTATTTAACATATCATTTCAATAAACTTTGGAGGTTAATGAAATCTTAATTGTTATGCTATAAAACCTGCTTGTCCACAAAGCAGCTCTTTTAGGAGAAAAGAGTATCTAAATAGTAGAACAGCACACAAATAAAAGAGAAAGAAAATAAAGCTCTACTTAAAAATTATTTGATGAATGACATTTAAGTTGCTAGGTCAGGCTTGGAAATAAGGGAGCCTCCTGTGCAGGCAGGCGAGAACCAGATATCTCCCTCTTTTCTATTTCAAGACTGATGGATATCTCTGAGCTTCTCCGTTGTTAAGCAAGTTGAATTATGTGCAACCTCATTGTCTAAGCCTGCTCACAGCTTGAGTCCAAACCAGGGAACTCCCAGGTTTGGACTCACCCCGTGTTTATCCCACCCTGTGAGAAATGGGAATATACTTAAGAGTAGAGAAGGTTCATTGCGTGACATAGATGCTTTTATCTGAGCAAATGTGCAGCCAATTATTTCGTATGGTGTTGCAGCTCTTACTGATGATAGTTCCCAGTCTGATCAAAGTACTAGGTTGTTTTAGACTGCTAAAGAATATTCTGGAGGGTATAGACTAGTGAGTTCCCCGTGAACCTGGGCTTGTTCTTTGACCCCAAGAAGATCCTGGGATAGAATAAACTTGTATTTCAATCCCTTTCCTCCTTCTCCAGAATGGTGATTTAGGGACATTGCTGAGACACTCTCCTTTTTTGTTTTGCCTGTGGAACTACATTTTAAAATGTCAGACTTTCTAGTTCTCTTCTGGATCAACAATTTTTTTCTTTTGTTATCTTTTTAAAAAATTTTAGTATACCCATGTCATTCATCTCAAAACTGAAAATAACCCCTGTGAATCAAACACTTCTTGGAAGTGACTCTAGAGGTCATTGAGAACAACTTCCTAAAGAAAGCAAGAATGTCCTTGACAACATGCATGACAGGTGGTCTCTGGGATTTTGCTTGACTGTTTCCAGTGGTAGAGGAAGGAAGCTCACTGTTACATTGTTGATCAGCGTTAATTCTTAGAAAGTTCTTCCTTTTATTGAACCCTCATCTGCCTCTCTGAAATGTCTCTGCCTTTTACTAAGACACAAACTATATATCCAGAGGCATTTAAGATGCCCTGTTAAATATTAGTACTTGGGATTAAGTATTGATATGCGTTTTTAGATAATTTTGCATTGGCCCTTTTGTTTACAAAGACTTTCATAATTTCCTCTGGGGAGTAATGTCACCGGCATAATGCTTCAGCCTGTCTCTCCTGTCTCTTTCCATCTTTTGCAAACAGCTACAAGTAAACCATTTAAGTATGGTTAGGTAGCAACTAAGAATAAAACAAAATTTTTAAATCCTGTTTTTTTTTCTATGGAAAACATCGTATTAAAGTTACTTTTAGGTATTTCACTCTTAAATAACTTTTAAGTCTTTAATTTGTAAAGTCAGATTAAATTATTGCTAAAATGATGTTTTGTCTGAAAACTGCGTGTTTTAAAGATAGAAATTCATTAGCTATCTTCCCATTTCAAATGTAACACAAAATTTTGACTTTGGGAAGTTACTATGTTACTCTAAAACCTGATGCTTTTGAGTTGGTTACTTTGGGAAGTAAAAGTGGAGAGGGATTAAAGAGATATTGTAAAACTCAAAGGAAAAGGGATCATCTTTCAGGGATTCAGTTATCTTAGAATGTGAAAAAAAAATTTCAGCTGACATTTCTTGTGAATGATTTCTAGGTGAAAGAGATAATATGAGGTCCCTTCAAAGGGGTTCAAGGCATCCACATTTGTCCCTCTGACAATATTAGCAATATTTGGATTGGTGTACAACTTATTTCTTTTTTGCTTGAGTGGCAGTTTTACTGTGCTTTTATTGGATTTACCATTGTAATTGGATATGGAATTCTGCCGGGAAGCATATATTTCAATATGCGCACCTTAGCAATCTGAATCATTAGGATGGTGACTCACTCACATTTAACAGGAAAATTGGCAGGCATCGTCTTTGTGTGAACATTTGGGGAGGAGCTGTCTGTAGTTACACTAGTGTTCCAGCTCACTTGTGGCAAAAGCTTGATGTATGCAGGGTGGGAATCTCTTTTGGTTAGTTTGGCTAGATTTTGTCAGGCATCTTTGCTTTAGTTTTGAGAATTATCTAATGAGGAAATTCACTAGTTGAGAAATGATTAGATGTACGTTTAAGCGATTTGCTAGCGCATTTTGTTAATCACTGCAGATTTGATAAGCCTGTATTAGCAAGTTTATATTACTGTGAACCCCACCGTTTTTCCATCATGACAAGGGACATTACAAAATTCTCAGGAAAAAATAAATTCCTGCAACTAAGTTATTTTAAACACAGTTGTCCTGTAGCACCATGTCCCAAACTTGCTTAATCATAAGAATCATTTGGGAAGTTTATAAAAATAAAGATTCCTCAGATGTCCTGAATCAGAATCTTTAACACGGGGGCCTGTAACTCTGTGATTCTGATGACCAGGCAAGTTTAGGAAATACTATTAACTAATATGTGTGCAGGGAGTGGGGAAGAACTGCATTTAGGAAAGAAGGTAATAATTGCTCTAGGGAGCTTGAGCACTACTGCCTGTTACCATCTTCGGACACTAACTTGTCCCCTGCCTGCTTTTCAGTGGAGGAATATGACTGAATGATACCTGTAGGGCTTAATGGGGGGAGTAGTTCTAGCTCTTCAAGAATAGAGCAATTATATAAGAATTAAACCATAGTTTTATTGTAATACATACAAGTCCTTTATACTCTTTTTTCCTTTTCCGGTACCTGCCTTTGGTCATTTTCTTCCTCGACCTTCAAGGTCATTTTGTTTGGAACACTTCATAAAAATGCGTGTAATATTTTCACACTGCATTTTATGAGGCTGAGTGTTTTCTCCCACTACTTCTTTCTCAGTTGTATTCCTTCAGGCTGTTTATGCAAAATAGATGCTTGTTCCTATTTCGGCCAGGGAACTTGTGCATCTGTTGACACTTCAGAAATAATCAGTTTAGATTTCAATAGCTGATTAGTGCTCTGTTCTAACAAAACTGAGAAGGAGATCTCAAGAATGGGAACAGAGATTATTGTACCTAATTTTCTGTATAAAAATGTAATAACCAATAGGCATTTTAAACCAGTGCTGTCGTTATGAAAGCCTTTGCTGTAGTTAATGCTTTTCTTTACCTCAAATAAGCCATCAAAACACTTAGTGACCAATCTGCCAAAAGTAGTATTCTACAAGTAATCATAAAAATTTCATTAGGGTCTTTTCGTTTATAGTGACTCTATGAAAGTTAGAAGGAATATGGGGAGAATTCTAGGAATATCCTACATGATCTGCTCAACAGTTTCACAGAGACTCCAGCTTCCACATTGAATTACTACGGAATATAAGAAATATAGCTAATGGTGTCAGTGTGGCACCCAAGTACTGATTTGCCCAGATAGGAAGCCATATCCCCATGATCTGGAGCCAAATAGAAAGAAGAGATACACGTTTTAAATGCACTTGTGCAAACACTTGCCTGGTTGACCTTATATTTCTCCAATACTCTGCAGGAATAAACTAGAAATTGAATCAGCAAACATAGCAGAATTGGTAGAACAGAATAGAGAGAAATAGAATCAGGAAGCACAAAACTGATTTCTAGAACAGATCCTATAGGATAAATTTTAAGTATCTTAATTAACAAGTATTTATTGAATATTTACTTTTTGAAAAATATGTATAGGACAGAGAAGAATGCAGTCCTCCTTTAAATGTAATTTAGCAGAGAAAAAGCATAAATATATATCAGTACACTATTTAGATGTGAGTTGGAGGCATTCAGGCAAATATAATGAAATTTCATGGTTATATCCATAGAATTAAAGCAGAAAATAGACTGTTTGCTTAGGAAGATTGGGAGGTAGTTTCCTCTAGTTAGATTCATAGAGTCATGGAGATAATCTTTTTCTTCTTCTTTTTGTAATCTTGTCACCTATTTCTTTAATTCAAATCTGTGTCATTCCCTTTCCTAGAAACCTTCATTACTTTCCTTAGCTACAGAATAAAGTCTAATAAGCTTCTTTGTATTTTATCCTCTGCCATTGGTTAAACAATGCCATCTATCTTTTTATCTTCTTCTTCTGAAATTCCCTTCCACATACTCTGTTCTTCAGTCAGGGACACTTTCCTGCTTTGCACATAACATGTTCATTCATATTGTCTTATTTTTGCATAAACCCTTCCCTTTTCCATGAATTTCTGTCCCCTTTTCTCAACCAGGCAAACTCTCAATTCTTCTTCAAGATTAACCTGAATATTGCTGCTTCTTGGAAGCTTTAGTTACTCCTGGTATTTGTAGCACCGAGTATGTGTTGTATGTATCTCCATTATATTACTTACCACCTTGTACTGTTATTGTTTTCTGTCTTTACGTCTCATCCTAGACTTAAGATCTTCCAGGGCAGGGGCTGTGTTTTGTTCAACTTTGTATCTGCATTCTTGCCACTGTACCTGGCACAGAGTAAGTATACCCCTCTATAGTGTGTTTATGAACAAATGTCTAGAGAGTGAAAGGGCTTTCAGAAGTAGCTGAGAAGGTGGGGGCTGCCCTTGATGAAAGAGACAGTGGTGGATTCCTCAGCTGGGGGAGAAAAGAGACATAAAGGGAGAGACCCAGGCTCATAAAACATATGGTCAACTTTTGATAGCAAATCTTTTTCTCAAAACAAATAGCTGCCGTCTCATTGAGGTCAAACAAGTGAGATGATCCTTCACCATGTACTTTCCTCACTGCACATGGTACTTATTGACTAATTAATGCATTTTTTTTTTCTTCTCAGAATGCTAGTGAAGGCCAATTTTGATCTGATTTCACCTGTCCTTATGTGAACAGGATGAAGCTTTAGGTTCTGTAGTAGGGACCTGTATGGAATGGTGACCCCTGGACTCTTACCTGTACAGGGTCTACAGCACTCAGGTCAGACCTTGGGTAGTGCTTATTCCTATAATATCTATAGCTCTGCCTCATAGTAGGCTATGTAGAGTATTAATAAGCAAAATTCCTATGGACTTCCTTATATGTGTCATCTGTAACAGAATAATAATAGTGGCACACCCTTTTTTCTGTCCTTCTCATATTTCTTCTCTCCCACACTTTCATCTATCATGTTTGTGCTGGCTCATGATTTTAGACTTCTAATGAAATGTCCCTTGGCTAAACTTAGGGAAATTTGTTTCAGCTCAGTCATTTGCCCTTTGTCAAGCTGACCTATTTCATTTTAAAAATGAGGTTGTGGTGGGACCAGTACTTAGAATGCAGGAAGGGGCATGCCACGATGAGTGCCCCAGCAGAGGTTATGTAGATAGGGCTGACTTGAGAGAAGTATATGAATTGCCTTTGGGTCCCTTTTGCTATTCTTCTTTCTTTGCACCCTCTTTTAAAAACCCACTTCCCTTGTGGGTTCATTCTTGCAGCTTCACTGTCACACTCAGTCCTGCCCTTCCTTTCAAGGTTGCATGATTCTGTTATGTCTTCAAAATCCTTCCTTATCCAAATCAAAACTTGTCTATGGGCACTAGGAACCCTTCACTCAGCTTATTGCCCTTTCATAAACAATTCACGTAAGCTAGTTCAAGCTGAGGTTTTAAAGATTGACATAGTTTTAAAAAGCACCGTTTTCTTATAGTAGCATATATTCTTTAATAGAGGATTCTCCAGAAATTAGGCTTTAAGTTGTAGTAGTAAATCTCTAATGGAATTTCAGGCACCACAACCTAGTAGGGGGTTGGAAGAGAAGTTTGGAGTCGTGAGTATTATTCTTTTGCTTTATATCAAATAATAACATTAAAATAACTGTCTTTAGAGTCCAAAAGTGATACCAGACCTGAGCAGAGATTAATTTTTTTCCTGAGCACAGAATATAAGCACTAAAAAAACAGAAGACCAACTTTATGGTTAGAAAAAGTGTCAGAGAGTAGAGGATCTGGAAGTGACTTCTTGGCCATTTTTTTGACCCTGTGCCAAATAATTTTGGGAAAAAAGTCTCTGAGGCATCTGAGTTTGAGGCAAACAAGTCCTGAGCTAATAATATTTGACACTCCCCTTTTCAGTTTGTTCAGCTTAATGTGTTTTACTTTTTTTGCTTCGATATGAGGAATTTCTAGGTATAGTTTTATAAATACAAAATAAATTTGCAAATGTTTTTTGAATAATGCATAGATATGTATTTAATAACCTCAGACTGGAGACTTCAACCCACCTTCTCTCATGGTTAAATGGTGTTGTCATGTGTAGGGATGAAAAGGTGTGTTCATTTGATGATTTCCACAGTGTTAAAACTGCCATGGAAAAGAATTTCAACTCTTTTTTAAAGGTTCCTGCAAAAACAGATTCTAAAATTCCTTAAAGATGAAAATATTACAGGTAAAAAAAGTTGTTCGCTTGAGCCACATCTGCTTCCAGTGAATCAGTTGATAGAGGATAGACAGAGAGTAACTAATAGAGACCCTGGTCTTAGTAGGACAAAATGGTCTTGGTCAATCGTCAGCTCCTCAGTACTCCTAGCATTTTACCTTGCACTTGTAGTGCTCAGTAATTAATAACTTGAAGCCATATCCTAGATTCTGCCTAGATTCAAATACTGGCTTCTTTTACCAGCTGTGTGATCTTGGACAAGTTACTTTACCTCTCTGTGCCTTACCTCCCTTAGCCCTAAAGAGTGTGAAGAACATTTCTCTCATACAGTTGTTGGGAGAATTAAATGAAATGAACCATTTAATGCTATTAGCAGAGTATGGGGCACATAGTAAGTGTTCCACTTAATGTGAAATGATATTAATGACTCTTGGATGAATGACAGTAGATCCTGTGGCTTGCTGTGTTGAGGAAGCATTGTTGAAAGACAGGTGTTCATTCATGTGTTGTTTCATTTATTGGAATAAGGAGCTTTCATGAAATTAACTTATTTCATAGTGCAGCACAGAAAATTCAGATGTCTAAAATTTTAATATTTGGTTCTTCTTTTTCCCAAACACTTTTAGTTCTGAGCTGTTATTTCTACTGAATTTTACCTTAAATGAGATTAATGAGTAAAAATTATTAGGTACAGTAGTTATTTGAAGGATTTATAAATGGGTTAATTCTTGGATTGTGATTATTGGATGTGAAAAAAGATATTTTAATAAAAATATTTTAATGCTATTTATTCTAATACAATCATTTTATAGAATAAATGCAAGTTAATTAAAGGAAAAAAAGAAAATGTGCATAAGTGAAAAAAAAGGAGGAGGGGGTAAAGCGTCCATAATCCCACAACCAGAGTCAATTATCATTAAAAATAATAACAGAAATTCTTATATATCACTATTTCCATGCACTGTTCCAAGTGCTTTGCATATAGTTCATTTAACAGTGTGAATGTATCTACCCAGGTTATTTTCAATGCCCATATAAACATAGAAATGCACAGGATCATGTAATAAAAATTGTTTGTGATTATTTACTCCTTAACAGTATACATCCTAAGCACTATTTCATGTCACTAAGTATTTATATACATTATGATTTTGAACAGTTACAGAATATTTGATTTTGTGGTAATGAACCCATAGGTACATCATTTTTTGTACTTCATAATCAAGAGAGAGTTTGGCACTTAAGATGATAATTTTGTTTTTCCCACAAATGGTGTTATTAACCATGAATCAGGGAAGTGTAATCTGTTATTCCTTCATGTTTAGAAGAGGTTTGTACAGTGCTTTGTTTTTGTGTACCTGCTCTACAAAATTCTCATATCAGCTATTTTTTTCCTTCATACTCCATAAAATGTGATAATGAGACAGCTACTTTGCTAAAATGTTTTAAAGTAAAATAAGATCTAGGTGTTTTTTATGCCATATAAATAATTTGACTTTCTTGGTTTGCTGACACTTGGTATATAGTATTTCTGTTGTCTTTTGGTTTTAATGGGGAAAACATGGTCTAATACCAATTATGACTATTCCATGATAGTAAAAAGGGCATATTTGTTGAGATCCACATAGTTCGACTCATGTGATATTTTACCTGTCCCTTTAACTTATTTTTAAGGCGGGAGATCAGAGTGATGTCTTGGTTTCAGGGTGTGACATCAGTCTTTCATTATAATTTGGGAGATATGTGGATCTGAGGTTGACTGGCACACTGACACTGCCTGGTTAGACAGCCAAGATTCTATTATCTCAAGAACTTATACTGATTAGTCTGCTATCACTTTGAGAGACCTCACTAGGAAAACAGACATTTTCCTATGGTGATAGATAAATAAAAGGAAATAATTTCATGTGACGGTTTAGTCTTCCATAGTTTCAAGACTATCAAATTTCATCTTCTTAATAGTCTAGCATGTTTATCCTGGGACTGATCAGGAGGGGAATTTCTTCTCCAGTCGTCATTCTCTTTCTTCTACCTCATATTAGGACCATTCCTATCCAATAAAGACATTAAAATGTATGTTATTTTCTAGACCACTGTCTTGTATAAACTAAAAGATCAATACATTTATTAAATAATGAATGAATGAAATTAGATTGACCTATTTAGCAACATGAAATACACTTTGTGGGGAGTGGATGTAGCTCAAGTGGTTGAGAACCTGCTTCCCATGTATGAGATCCTGGGTTCGATTCCTGATACCTCCTGAAAACAAAACAAACAAGCAAACAAAAAACTAACTTTTATTAGGGAGCTCAGTGGGTGAGCTCCTGCTTCCCATGTACGAGGTCCTGGGTTCAATCCTCAGTACTTAAAAAAAAAGAAATGTGCAATGTGCTTTGTTATAATTTATGTGATTGTATATATTTATTATTCAGCATTTCACAACATCTATTCTCCAGTATTACCTAATTTAATCATGACTTTTGCCTCCTTAGAGCCAGATTTAAAACTGCTCTTTTGTAACTTTTAAATGTTAGTGTATGTTTGCCTTAATTCTAGAAAACTTTCACTGAATAGGTTAATATTTTTTGTTTCTTAAGAGATTTATGCTTTGATCAAAGTCATTTCAAATCACTTGCTGTGGAGGATCAGATCTTCACACATTTATAGGGATTTTTTGGGGGGAATCTTTTACCCTGAGTTTCACATTTCCTCTCATTTACTTTATTTAGGAATGCATTCACTTCATACGTTGTTGTACATCACATAGCCAATTAATATGATCACTAGTGATTACATTTCCCAACTATATCTAACAGTAAATAAATGAGTAAAACATGAAATAAAAATCCTGGTCTTTCTTGCTTTATGTTTTATTTAATTAAAATACCCTTTTAGATTTTTTTATGTAATAATTTCTATTTAGGATCTATCGGAGTAAACTATAAGAGTACTTGTCACAGTAAAAAACACCTGTTGCCCTCATATACACTCATTTGTACCTTTTTTTTTTTAGAGCAAAAATAAATTTTAGAATCCTTTGAGAAAGATAACACTTTTCCAAGAAACCCTATTATCACTGTTAGCAGATAACACTGAAGATATCTGAAAACTTTAGTCAGTTATTTAAATATAAAATTCGGAATTAAGTATATTGATGAAGGATTTCAGGAAAATGTTTAAGGGCAGAGAACAAGGCTCAAGCAGATACATTAGGCAAGATTGATTATTATAGGTCTATTAGGAAGAGGACAGCTTTGCAGTTGCAGTGGGAGACAGGTGGTCTGCCAGGCTGCAGCACTCACCCTCTTGTAAAAAGTATAAAAATATCCATTGCCCTTTGTTTATGTAAACTTATGTATTAATACTTTTGTTTGTCCTTGCTAAATCAATGCCAACTTTAAGAACATAATTCCAGTAAGATTTCGGAACCTATGAAAACAAAGTAAAACAAATACCTCCCCGCCACCTCCCACCACAATTAGAATTTCTTTTAAAAGGCTCCAAATATCAATAGGTAGAGTTGAAGAAAAAAAGAAAATGGTGAAAAAACTTTTTAACTTTCAAACCTGGTTCTCTCTCACTTTCTTTTTGGCTTCTGTAGAAATGGATACTTGCATAGTTAGGGGATTTTTTAAAATTAATCTAAAATATTTACAGAGGTAGCCTGACTATTAATACCATTTGATATCTATAATGTATAAATCCTGGTGAGTTGACTGAACAGTGAAATTGTGTCTAGTAAAAACCTGTTCTCCATTGACTCCAAAGTTTACTTTGGAGAAGCTCTGGAATACTGGGAATTCATGAGGAAATAAGAGCACTCTTTCCTCTAGGCTGGCCTAAGGTGTTTTGACCCCTAAACACCAGAAATACTAAGGTACTCTCTAGCTAATATTTCAGAGAAACGATTGCTCTCCTGGCTAGTCCCTTCCTACCACCATGCCAACAGCCAGTGTGAGTGTGCATTAGTCTTGGTGGATAAAACAGACTCATTTTTCTATCATTTGTATATACTTGTGCCCTATTACATATCTGTCTCCATGGTATTTAGAATCCCTTAAGAATTAACTTATAAATTTGGAGAGGGAAAACTTTTCTGCTCCCTAAGAGGATATTTGTTTAAACTAACTCTCTTAGTGCACCAACCTCTCTGATAAAAGTTCTGGGTAAGGGACATTGAACATGTGGATTCCAGGAACTCGGATACTGGGTTCTTTATAACATACCTATGCTTATATTCTGGGTATTGTTACCTCTTTCTCTGATCAGTCAGAAGCAGTAGTACGTAGAAGATAGGCAATATGCCAAAAGATTTTCATAAAGTATCTTCAAGAACTCTAGTATTGAAGTGCTTTTTAATTAAATTTACAGATATGAAAATCTGGAAGATAGGATTAAATGTAGCAGTGATATTTATGTGTTACTGTGGAATACTTAAAAAATATATAATTAAGAGTTATAATGTATGGTAACTTCTTTAGGATGTGCTAGGTAACTTCTTTAGGATGGACTAGGTAAATTATAATTTCTTAGCATGCTAGTGGTTTTATAAAGGCCTTAAAAATGTTTAAATACGTCTGCATATAAAGTGGGCATATGCCCCCCCCATTTAAATTGGGGGCATTTTCGGGACTTGAAGTTGTCCTAAATGATAGTGCAGGGACAGATGCTGGACTTTATATATCCTGCCATACCCCACTGAATGTACTGGGGGAGAGTGTAAACTACAATGTAAACTATTATCCATGTTGTGTAGCAGTACTATAAAATGTATTCACCAAATACAATGAATGTGCCACAATGATGAAAGAGGTTGTTGATGTGGGAGGATTGGGGTGGGGTGGGAGGTGGGGGTTATATGGGAACCTCTTATATGTTTTAATATAACATATTTAGTGACCTATGTATCTTCAAAAAAATACAATTAAAAAGTGATGGGGGTGAGGGGTGGGGAGTGGGGTATATGGGAACCTCATGTTTTTTAATGTAACATTTTGTGTGATCTATTAACTTTTAAAAAAGATAATTAAAAAATAAAATAAAAAATAGTAAAAAATAAAGTGGGCATAAAAGGGAAAGTAATATATATTGAATTCAACAAATATTTATCAGTTATCTACAAAACCTTGAAAGGGAAGACATAACACCTGATTCAATTTAAAAAGCTTTGTTTATCACATTTAACTAAGGAGAAAAATCATGGTATTGTCCCTGTAAGTCCCGAAAGAATGTAATACAAATATACAACTCTTCTCAACAAAAACACTCAATAAAGCAGGCATAACAGGTGCTTTCTTCATTGTGATAAAGTATGTTTATATCAACGTAAAAGCCATTGTGGTTAATAGGAAAACACCTGAGGCATGCTCACTAAAGTCAGCAAGAAGACAAGTGTATTCAGTCTCTTCACTGTTATTTAATATTGCACTGGATTAAAAGGCTAAAGCACTTAGAGAAAAGAAAGAAAATAGTGGTATATTAATTAAAAAGTTAGAGGTTAAAAATCATTCTTTGCAAATAATTTACTTTTATGCCCATGAACCACAGAGATTCAGTTGAAGTATTACTACAAACAATAAAATAATTCAGTACTAAAAAAGTTCAAAATTAACTTAAAAACTTTAATTATTTAATATTTGTATTAAAGAATATGCGAAAATACTTAAAAATGAAAAGGCATACTATTGTTATTTGATTGGTAGATGCAATGTCAAATAAGTAAATGACGATTCTTCCTGTTAATTATAAATATATAATTCAAAGAAAAAATACCAGCTTTTTTTTTTTTTTGGAACTAGACAGGCTGATTCTAGAGTTTATATAGAAAAAAATGTATAAATAAGGATAGCTTGAAAAATTCTGAATAAGAGCAATGAGAAGACATTAGCAGTACCAGATGATAACTACATTTTAAGCCTTCAGCAATGAAAAAATGTAACATTGGGGGTGAATAGAAAGATGAAAGGCTAAAAATAGACCCAAATACAAATGGGAATTTTATATGGTATATGATTAAATTGGTATCTTAAATAGATGAGGTCAAGAACTGTACTTCCACAAATGGTGTGGGCACAAAGGTATAACCACAAATAGGAAAAGAGGTAAAAATGGATCCATATCTCATATCCAACATCAGGATAATCATCAAGCAATTCTTATCCCAAAATGAATGTAAGTGGCAATTTTAAAAAAATAGTTGTAAGGAAAAAAAGGACCAAAATTTGTTTTTAAAAATAATGGACATTTTCTAGCAAATGCAACTCCAAAAGCTATAATCTTATTTAAAATCTTTGTGTATATTTTACCCCACTTATTATTATCTACTTGCAGTATAGCATTGGGTTACCATGCTGTAACATGATGGCATAGTGGTGGTACAGTTTTTATTTTTATTTTTTCATTTTTAAAGTACAATTAATAGAAAATCTTCAATGAAATGAGGCATAGTTATGATTTTAAATGAAAACATTGAATTTGTGTTCAGATATGAGATTCAAGAGCTATGTCTTAAGTTTTCAAGAGTTACATCTTAAGTTTTGCTAGGATTCATTGGATTCATTTACTAACTGTGAATTATTAGCCTTTCAGAAAGTTGGTTTCTTCATCTGTAAAGGAAGGATACTAATACTTACCACATAGGATTATGTGTAATCAAAATTGGAGTGAATATCTGTAAGCCACCTAGCATAGCATTTTGGACACAGTAGATACTAAATATAGGCATTTTTGAAGGTTTATAAGGCAGTATGCACAATTTGTCAATATATAAAATTTGATTTATTTGAATGAAATAAACGGGATGATTATAAAATTTTCACTACTGTTGTTTGTATCTACTTGCATTTTTCATTTACTGAGTATTTGATAGGATCAACTGTTAATCACTTTAAAAATAATCACCCCAAATTGAGTATTCGATATGTAGAATTAATGATTAGATTTTTTTGAAATATTTTATTTTATTATTGTTTTTTTTAAAAAAGATTTATTTATTTATTTATTTATTTTTCTTCCCCCCTCCCCACCCCCACCGCAGTTGTCTGTTCTCTGTGTCTATTTGCTGCATCTTCTTTGTCCGCTTCTGTTGGTGTCAATGGCACAGGAATCTGTGTTTCTTTTTGTTGCGTCATCTTGTGTCAGCTCTCAGTGTGTGCAGCACCATTCCTGGGCAGGCTGCACTTTGTTTCGTGCTGGGCTGCTCTCCTTATGGGTGCACTCCTTGTGCGAGGGGCTCCCCTACGGGCCTGTGTGGCAGGGCACTCCTTGCGCGCATCAGCACTGTGAGTGGGCCAGCTCCACACGGGTCAAAGAGGCCTGGGGTTTGAACCAAAGACCTCCCATGTGGTAGACGGACGCCCTAACCACTGGGCCTAGTCTGCCGCCTGAAATATTTTAAATAACAGCGAATTGTTTAAAAAACTTGCATAGCAACTGGATAGAATAAAATTACCGTTTGCTATAATTATGGCTTAAGAATTTTTCAATATATATAAATTAAAGTTTGCCCTAGTCTATATAGTATGATCTCAGATTTATAAATAAAGCTATATCAAATATAAATATATGTATATTTCATAGAGAAAAGTTGGGGAAAATATATGCCAAATATTAATAGTGGTCATTGTTAAGTCTTCAAATTCTGTGTTAATTTTTTTTTGCGTATATTCCTTTCTAGATTTTCCCCATTTTCTATAATGAATATGTATAGCTTTTATATCAGAAAAAAGCAGTGCATTTTAAAATAATGTTCTTTATGAGACTGGGTTTCAGGATGAGTAGAAGCTAAATATACATACCTCCTTTTAAAGAAAACTATCTGAAAGCTATAGTAACACTGTTAGTGGAATCTTGTTCCAGAAGAGTAGAAGTTGGCACCTGGAGCACTCTTGGCACGTTTTGTGTTGAGGAGGGGTTTATTTTGGTAAAGTAACACTACCGCTATAGCTCAATGGCTCCTGCAGTAGGATCAGATCTCAGGTCACATCAGTTCAGTAGCTCAGCGAGTGGTTCAGCTGTGAAATTGTGGACCATACTAAGGATTTTTTAGAATGTAATCCCTATGTCTTTTGATGCACATAAATCTGCTTATCTTATCGGGATCATGAATAGATCACAGGGCTTTGAGGATGTCAAAAGTAGTACATTAAGCTAATGTAAACAAAGTTATTTTGCATTATGTAAATCCAGGAGAAATTTAAAGGATAATCTGTTCAATTAAAAGAAATCACTTACTTTTCATCAAATAATTCTGTACTTATATATTCCTCATTATTTCGTTTCTTAGCAGTTGGTTTCATTCAGGTTGACATCAGGCATAACACCCATTTGAATTCTTTGGGGAAATCCCACTAAATACTGAAAAGAATAATGCTTTGTGGGTTTTTATATAGTAATTTTGCTTATTTTCCCCCAAATTATTTTCAGTACCTCCTCCTAACAATTTAGTTTGGTGTCACTGTTGTTTTTTACTTTTTGCTGAATTTAGTATCATGCCTCTGATTCTTAATGTTTCCTTGAATCATAGTTTTTGAGATGTATATCAACATCCTTCAGTTTAGAAACGTAAAAACTGAGACCCAGGGAAGTTAGTAAATTGCCCAAGCCTATTAGCAAATGGATAAATACAAAGTCTTTTGATTTCCAATTCAGCATATAATATGCTCTACCAGGTTTCAATATTCCTGACTAATCTCTAAAATGTCTAGGATATTTGTGATAACCTTTCCAAGGAGTTTAGAAATATGTATGTGTGATGTGAGCTTGTGTAATTTTCTTTTTCCTTTTATTTTGCTCTCCTAAGTTTTCCTGAAAAAGATATATATATCAGGGCAAATGATCTAAATTATCACTGAAAACTTGGACACATGAAAATAGAAATACATTCTTAACAATGACAGAAGTGAACCACAATTCATATACCTTTCCTATTAAGTCCCAGTCAAGTTTTCACTACAAATCTGCTCCTTTCTATACTAAGAAAAACATTTAGGGACATTTCTATAATAAGACAATTAGAATTCTGAAATTCTAATGAAAACTGGAAAAATGCATGTATGTATGCACATTTAAAATTAGGCATACAATTGAATAGAGTTTAAAAATGCCCCCTTTCAAAAATTACAATCTTGAACTTATGAATTATTATTGTCATCTTCCTTGAAATAAATTAATAAATTTTGCCCTAGTAGGAAATTGTTTCTCATTTTTTATGCCTCACTAAGCTTTAAAGTTTTCTAGAGTAAAGGATTAGAAAATTTTGGCTGTTGTTAAAAGTCTATGTGCTTTGCAATGGCGCTTTTTTAATATGTGACTTTACTTTTTAGTCTGAGAGAACCCTAAGTGTTTCTGAATTCAAATTGTGGCTAATTCAGTCATAGTAGACAAGTGGACATTTTGACAAATGGATACATTCTCTTCACATTTCTAAATCCATGATTTTCCCCCCAATATAATTAATCAACAACATAGCATGCCTGTTCTTTGCCACTTATTGCTTGATGGCTGAAATGATATTGATCCTTTGAATGAAAACTATATTAAATTTTTGTTTTTGTTTCTTCTATCACTAACCTTTGAAAATTAGAGAGACGCTTTTTAATACCTTTTCCTTGTTTTAAATATTAACCATACCTTAAATATGTGTATTATTTAATATGTTTAGCATAGTACTGTATATGAAACCACAAAGATATGAAAATGAGACAAGATATTTCAATTTTATATTTTTTAAGTGGCAAAGAGTTTTTTGATATTTGATATCAGAGATGAAAGATTGTCTGAAAACAAGTATTTTCTCTTAAAAGAATTTAGATCATCTCCTCATTTAAAAAAAGCAACAATCTCTTAAAGTGGAGAATAGTTTGGTCCCCCTCTTTTCATAACTTATTTTTGTGAAAAACACAAAAGAAATAAAAAATGCAATTAATTTTAAAATATATAAATACTAATTATTTTCATTTATTATTATAACTATTTTTAGAGAAGTAGCCAATTATGAAGTTTAACAATTTAAATAAAGTCTGTGTGGGGGAATTTATATCTCAAACCATAAAGTAGAACCATTTAATCATTGTTATAATATTTCTGGTTATAAAAATATATAGTCTGAAAAAAAATGTTCTTGAATAGGTTGGACATTTATGTTTTACCCAAAGGATGTTTTTATTAGGCAAAAATTAAAAGGGGTAAAAAAAATTGTTTCAAAACTCTCAATTCAAACATTACAATAAAATAACAGTTTCTCCAAATGGAGTTTGGTTAAGCAGTGAGCTAAAGCATAGCATTCTCTTTTTTTTTTTTTTTTTTGTATTTTTGTTTTTTGGGCATAGCATTCTTGTAACAGAGGTTAGCGCAAGATGTCAACCCATTAATAGTTTGGCTGAAAAAGATTTTTTTTTAAACCAAAATTCTAAAAGAATAAAAGGATCTTTTAATTTCAGTCTTTTAATTTTGCCACAATTTTATAAATTGGTAAGGTCTTTATAAGTTTTCTTATTTGTGTTGGGGGAATATATATATATATACTGTACTTCTTTAAATGTTGCAGATGAAATCATTTCATCAAGCTATTTGGGAACATTTGAGTGTATCAGAGGTGATATGCTATACTGCAAGGATTCTTAACCTTTTCTGTTTCATGGACCCCTTTGCAAGTCAGGTAAAAACCACAAACTTCTTTCTCAGAATGTAACAGCAGGTAGTTTTATGACATTCAACATTGGAATGCCTTTAAAATTAAATTTTAGGATTATTCAAAATTATGTTTTACAACTTTCCCGTAATTTCAATACCCGATAATCTAACATGGTTCAACATCTGTTCAAAAGGTCATTTTCAGCAAGCATTTAGAAATTCGAGTTTTCCCATAGCATCATAAAACCATTTCCGCCATCTTTACCAACCTTTTTGCAGGCAGTTATCCACTGCACTCAGAATATACTACATCAAAATAAAACTCATACTAAGTCCACACTATACTATGTGTTATTTAATAAATATATCACACCCACACCCACACATCCCCACAAGAATACTGTTTTTTGAATTTTCAATTCAAGCTCACGGACTCCCTGAAATCTTTCCACAAGCCCCTGGGGGTCCATGGACTTCTGATTAAGAACCCCTGATATACTGTACATAAAAAAAAATGTTTAGGTAAGAGAAAACCAGTCCAGGAATGAAAATACCTTTCTTTTCTCACATATATATAGACAGGTACATTTTTTTTCCTTTGCTCTGGTGGTATTTTCCCCCCAAACCCCTAGAGTATTTTCACTGTGATGTCAAGTTCTTTTGGGAACAGTTGGAAAGGAAAACAGTGAGGGAGAAGAGGAGTGGATCTTTGGGTAATGATTGGGAGGGAAGGTAGTCAGGGGAATTGGTTTCTATGGGTAGCTCATGGGAGCAGCTTTGCAGTAGGAGAGGAGTCAAACCTTTGGGAGGTTCAAGGGAATAAAGGGTCAAGGATTGTACATTTCAGGGAGTCATTGGAATTGAAAAAAGTAATTAGAGCAATAGGAAAGTCTTTTGGATACTCTTCAAAGGAGGCCAATGAGGGTGACTTTGAGAAAACTTTGGGATAGAATCGGGGGAATTCTCAATTACATCTGACGTATCCACAGGATCTATGCTCCACTAAGGTCCCTGGTGTGAGGAATGATCTAGGTAGCTGTAGTTACAAATAGTTTGGCTGAACAAATCTATTTGTATATGTGAATGTAGTTCTGATTTCTTCTTTTTCCCGGTCTTATCTGAGTATAGGAATGGCTGGCAGCTTTATTGCTATCTGTGTGTTGCGTGCTATGTGGCTCTTTTAAGGCGTGACCTTATCAAAGTTGGCATCTAAATGCAAAGGAAAATGCAGGACAAGCTTGTTCTAGTTGGGGTTTCTGTCACTAGACCTTAGCAATGTGGAACAATGGATACATTACCTGAACTCTTTGGGTGCAAATAAAGTCCCTGCTTCCAAGCATGTTCTTATCAGTGTTTTAAATAGTGACCCAGTACTATGTGTACTATCTATAAAGAGAACTGCCCTTCCCATTCTATCCTTCTTTTCCCTATCCTTTATGAATATTTTGGGGGAAGGATTTTATTTGAATAGTCAAAAAATGTGGAAAAACAAGATTACAAGGTTGGGGTGAAAGTAGTACAAGATTGGAAGAATGAAACTCTTTTTCTCCACTCAGAGTAAAATGATACTCTTGGCTAAAGGCCAGGGAAACCTAGGAGAGTTAGGATGGTGCAGACAGGACTAGCAACAAGTTTGTTAAGGAATGGGCTGAGAGTCCTGGGTCTGCCCTGTGGTTACTGTTGCATTTCAGTTTTAACTCTTTGTTTTTCATCTGTTGGCAGCAGTGGTAGAAAGATTACACTAAGCTTCAAAACCACAGCAAAACAAAATTTGTAAAACATTTGTGGGTAGCCTAAGAAGACAGGTTAACTGCTTCTCTTTAACTGTACTAATACTGATTTTTCTGAGGTACCTCTAGACATGGAATAGTTAACTTTTCCCTTTCCACTTTATCTATATAGAGAATAGAGAACAGAATCTGTGGTTTGTGAACATTAAAAAAAAAAAAAAAGGGACACAAAATACAATTTTAATCCAGAAAAATACATATCTTAAAGTACTAAAAGTCTTCTGGTTTTACCATTTATATACCAGAATTAATATTGCTTTTATCCATTACATTTTGATATATACTCTTCTTTTTAGCAGATTCAAAATAATTTTTTATATTTTCCTTAAAAATCTGATTGCTATATTTTTGATTACCAAAAGACTTCACAATAAGAATCTTTGAACTTTGTGTAGTTCTATAATTGTTCTAATAATTAATATCCTTAGCAAATCTGTATACATCCTAAAAATAGTTCATCCTTCATTTAAACAACTTCAAATATTGTATTACATTTTCATTTTCCCTAATTATACACAGTTTACAAAACAAACATTTATTGAAGATCAAATGTGCCGTGTTATGGTGAAAAGATATTTCCTTTTAAGGAATGGTGATAATAAAAAAGGTTAAAGAGACTTCCCATTCTTTTCCTTAAAAAAAAAAAAGGCCTATTCATATGTAACTTATCACCTTGTACTCATTCCTTCACTCATTCATCCAGGGTACATTCGTGAAGTACCCCCTAAACTTATATTAAGCCTTTCCTTTTCAGTATGGTGATTTGATAAATCAGAAGATTATCTTTTATAAGCACTAATAAATTATTTTTGGATGAGCCTTTTATGATTATTCTCAATTAAACTGCCAGTCCACACTTTGGAGATAGGCAGCCCTAGGTTCAAATCAAGCTTTGGCATTAGCTGTGATGTGCTTGTGTACATGTCTGTTTGTCTTATCTGTTTATCATCATTTATTACAATCTGTTTTT
This sequence comes from Dasypus novemcinctus, assembly GCF_030445035.2. Taxonomy (NCBI): domain Eukaryota; kingdom Metazoa; phylum Chordata; class Mammalia; order Cingulata; family Dasypodidae; genus Dasypus; species Dasypus novemcinctus. The sequence goes on from NC_080679.1 coordinate 31,385,738, forward strand.
ATTCACCCAAACGAAACCTAGCTACTAAATGGCCTGGTGTGAATAAATTAATATCACTGAGCCTTAACTGACATACCTATATAAAGATGTGATAATACTTTTATTTTCTAGGACTGTTGGAATGAAATTAGTTATATATTTGAGCTCCTATATAAAATATTTGGAATATTATAGGAGCTCAGTTACTTATTGGTATTATTTATATTCCTACTACCGTGACCACTATATGGACTTGAGTCTCCAATTGTTTCCGTGCTCTATGTCATCTTATTTCTCTTATTTTTCCATTACTGCCTACCCTATAACATCCTGGAATGAAAAAGAACCGTTCTTAGCTGCCTCATTTATCCCACCTGCTTCTGTCTAGATGCCTTCATGCATGCTGTTCTTTTGCTTAGGATCCTGTTGTACCTCAGCAGGAAATGCTAAGGAAGTAATCCTTTTTTTTTCTCTTTCTTTCTTTCTCTGTTGCAGTTGGGAATGGGACAGAAAAAGAGGCTAGAATATTTAATTATTAATTAAATCTACAGAATATTTTTTCCATAGAATCAATATTACTAAGACCCCCGTCCTTTAAATCTTTTATTTAGTTTTATTAAAACTCACTTTGCTGTATCCTGTGAATTCTTTTGCATGCTTTCTGATGAGGAGTTATTGAAATCTTATGAAATTGCTATCTTACACTTTTTTTAAATTTAATAGTACTTATATATTGGAAACAAACAAAGAAGAGATAGAAACTCAACACCCAAACTTATCTTGGTGAATTGGTAACGCCTTTGGTTTATTTTTGTTTGTATTGCATGTAACGGTCAAGTACTATATTGTTCTGTGCGTTTTTACTTAGTATTGAAAATTCAATCTAAAAATTTTGTCTTTTTTCACTTTCTCTTTATGCTTCAGAAGAGCTTATTACCTTTATTCCAGCTAGATAAAAGTTGGACAATCAGATACCTTGACAACTGCCAACAGTACCATGCATGGACTTTCCTGGGTACAGAAAGTAGTCAGATGGGATTACACGTCTGTCCCATCTGAAAGATCCAATCATAAATTCCAACTATAATATTATAAAAGAAAAACTGAAGGAAAAAAGTCTATGAAATGGATCCAGGTTTGCAGCCTAGAAATCGCCTCCTTGTTTGCTTGCATAGTGACACTGTTCTAAGTGCCAGTTTTGAATACCAGTAATAGTCATGGATCAGTTATCTGAAATGGCAGGTTTATATATGAAGGGAGGAATGACGTTTTTTTTCTGATCTTTTAGACAGAGTTTAAGTGAGAATAAAATGATATCAAAGAATGCTCCTTTGCACTTTAGGTGTGAATGTACATTCACTTGAGCTACTGATTTGATTGCCACAGCTGCTATCATTAGCATCTTGGACCAAACATGGAACATGCTGTACTATATTCCATGTGTGATCAAATACATAGACTGTTTAAAAGTATTCTGATGGGAGCTGGAGTATTCATTTTGACAGTTTATTATGGCCTTGTAAGTTGGGATCTTCAAGTTATTTTCCTTCGTGGAGGTTAAACATTTTTAATCATTGCTTTTGTAAATGAAGTCATTGCAATTACAGATATAGGCCATTATACATTTTGTCACAACATATAAAATTGTGCAGGGCAAAGTATAAACTATAATATTATAAAATATAGTGCATGGTTAGTAGCAGTGCTTCAATATGTGTTCATCAACTGTAACAAATGTGCCACACTAATGAAAGATGTTATTAATGTGGGAAAGTGTGGAAGGGGGAGAGGTGAGATATGTTAAGAAGTCCCTATATTTTTGATGTAACATTTATGTAATCTAAAGCTTCTTTAAAAATAAAAAAAAAAAATTAATTAAAATAAAATCAAAGATGGAAAAAAGTAAAGTATAAATTTAATTGGGCCCTGGGAAGGATTTCGTCAATTTTAAACTCATTTGTTTATAAAATTTCAGAAACATCTTAAGAGTAGGTGTCAGTTGCTACAAAAAGCTCAATGGAAAGTACAGTCCTTTTTTTCAGGGCATTCTTAAATCAGGTTGGAGTCAAGATGTCTATTCCATTTTGACTCTGGTACCTTTTCTGGACTAGCTTAAGATATTTTTAGTTTGATAACTGAAAGAAGGAAAATTCTTCCAGAATGGAGAAATAATGAATACCGCTCTTATCTTCCTCTCTAACCCCAATAACTATATAATGTTTTAAATAACCAATGAAAGCATTTTCATGGTTTCTGAAAGAGATTTTTTCAATGCATACTTGAAAGATATGACATGATTTACTAACTGGTAAACCAAACTTTATTATCATAGACACAGGAATGTTTTTTCTGTATTTCACTTTGTTTCATTTTATTAGTTTTCTCTTCTTAGGGATAGGGAATATAGAAGATATTGCTTTGTTTTTAAAGGAATGTGTCTCTACTGTTTATGATCCACCCTAATAAAGTTCAACTGTGTAGGTAGGGTCCATATTGTTGGCATTAATACCAAAACTATTAAGAGGTTGTGTTGAAACAATGAAACAGGAGAAAACATATACAATGAATAATTTGTATTTTATAAGAAAAACTAAACATTTTATGAGATTTTAAATTTTTTTTTATTATTCTGCTATTTTAAGCTAAGATTGTTATTTGGTATGAATAGATAAGAAATTTGGTTTATCTTTCTTGGATTTAAACCATTTGGATTGCACTTTAAATCTATACAAATACCTAGCACTTTTTTTAAAACATGCTTTTTAAAAGCAACATGCATTTTAAAAGTGGCCAAGTGTGCCAAAATATACGGTAGCTACATTAGAGGGAAGGATTTAATTTAATAGTTTAAATATAGGCCTAGAAGGTTACTCTTATTGTTTTTCAGTTTTTTTAGTGACAAGGAAGTAATTCTATACTGCTCCATATTAAATTAGTACTAAATTAAAATCAAGTTGATTCATTAAAGACTATATATGTGATTTTTATGAAGGGCACCAACATGGCGTATTGGCTATTTTACTAATTTTTTATTGCTCTCTAATTTGAATTGAGATCTGTTTAGTTGAAACATTATCAATAGGAAAAAAGATTTCTAGTTTTTCATTTTAGTTTGATTATTACAAAACATTCTGTATCCATCATTCCTAAATTAAGGTATTCTTTAGAAGAGTAGTTCTATTTTCTGAGTATTTGTTTGTTAACCAATCTGCCTCTATATAAATAAAGAATGTGAGTAAATGTTTAAAAGTTTTATAGAAATTAGGCTGATATAAATTTGAGGTTTGTATTTTGTAGTTTTCAAATTTTATTTTTATGGCATAATACAAAGGTATTTTTGTCTCTGTCAAATTGGAAACTAAAAAGAAAACAGTCCTTCTCCACAGATAGTTTGAGAAGCATGACTTTAAGAAAACTTAGGGAGAGTCATCTATATGCTCAGTATCAATCATCTTAACTGCTATATATTAAAATTTAAACTTATCCAAAATGAGTTATGGTCCTAACCTATTTATATAGATAGCATATCATTTTTATAAAGGAAACAAAAGTGAAAATGAAAGCCAACACTTTACTGAATCTAAAGCAGCAGAGCTTTTACTCATATACCTAACAATAAGTATCATTTAATAAGTGTTTACAATGTTCCAGGTACAACAGGTTGCTTTATTTCACTTGACCCTATTAAAGCCCAATAAGGTTGGTTCCCTGTTGCCCTCACTTTAAAGATGTGAAACTAAGTGTCAAAGAGGTTAAAAATCAGGCTGATGATCACTTAGCTAAGTAGCAAAGTTGACATTTAAAATATACTTTTCATTCTTCATAATATAATTATACCCCCTGTACTTCACTTTTTTTTTTTTTCTTTTCTTTCCAAAGAGGAGGTGATAACATGTACTGGGAAAGGACATTTTTTTGTGTGTTTGTAGGTAGAACCTTTCTTATTTTAATTAAAAGAAAAAATTTTCTTTAAAATTTATTCCTATAATTTAATTACCTACATAAATTCTGATATTATGTATTCTTAGTTGATTTATTTTAGGTAAAAGATTTTTAAGCTATTTTACATAGGTTGTATTGCATAATTAATAGTAGGTTAAATTTGTAAATTGATTACATAATTCATAGTAACAAGACCTAGTGAGCATTTTACAAATTCACATCATATATTCCAAATGATCATTTAACTTTTTCAGGAGATAAAATTTCTATAATAGAATATAAGGACTTTTGCAGACCTTTTTATTTTGAAAATATTTTTTTCTAGTTGTAAAGAAATTCCTGACTATTAAAAACAAAAAATTAGTCAAGTCAGGGAGGATATAGAAAAGAAAGTAAAAAGCATCCATATTCTGACCCCTCAGAGGTAGCATTCCCTACTATATCTTTCCAGATTTAATAACAAATATATTTAGATTTTTATCAAAAGAGAATTTAACATTATCTAACTTTAATGTTTTGTGTTTCCTATTGACAGTTTTCCAATAAACACAGATCTACAGCATCACTATAATGGCATATATAATAATAATCATACCCACTTCCATGTGCTTAGTATGCACCATATTCTCAGTAACTTCTCTGCATTTTCTCATGATAGTTTTTAGGGTAGTTACCATTATCATCTCCCTGTTTTTGAGTAAAACACTTAAGTTCAGTTATTTAGCTCCTAAACTATTGGAATCAAAATGTAAACTGTACAAAACACATTGTACAGAATTGTACATTTTGTACACTCTGGCATGTTTGTTTAACAGCGGTGATGGGGGAGTTATTAAAAGTTGTAAATATCATATGTCAGAATTGGAGATGGTAGTATCTAATTTATATCCCAGATACTTAGAACTTTCTTTTGTAGTGATAGAAGGAAATAGATTATTATATGTTAGTCTCGATTTCAATATTTTTATGTGTATCGTGCTACATAAAATTAACTATTACAGTTAGAGACAGAGGAGGAAAGCTCAAATATTTACAGATCTTCAGTGGTAAATTGATATGGAAAAATAAGATGCAGTTTCATCACAAATGGTGATTTTGGTATCAGAGCCTATTACTATAAATTGTTGATAAATGACAAATTTTAAGGATAACATTTCCAAGTTATAGTTGGTACTTCTCAGAAGGTGAATCCCTTTCTTAGAGAGTAGATGAGATGTGATGTTTGAATGGGCATCCCTACTCTCCAAGTAGATATATCAGTTACTTGACATTCAAGAAGCATTTATATAAATATTTGTACCTAATAAAGCAATACTTAAAATATTCCTTTTTCTCCCTCTCCAACCTCTTCACTTACCTAATTTCTTTTTATCTTTGCAAATAAGAAGAAGGAAGAAAAGAAGTCAGGCAGGCAGGTAGACTAGCTTTTCTCATGTAAGGTCCCCAACTAAATAAGTCTTCTGATCTTCATCAGTATACCAGCAAACACTGTTGATGTACTAGAAGCTTTTTTCTCTAAACTTCTGTAATTCAACTAACTTATGTTTATTTGGATTTATATTTTGTATATTTTAATTTGGTCAATTTGTCTGCTGATCAACGATGTACATCTGCCTGAAAATCTTGGACAGTGCTTAAGGATTGAGGATAAAAAACATCAAGGGCATGAGACTGGAACAGGTGACTGACTCCCTGATTCTCTGTTGACCTTGAAGGCACTGGATAATGGAGAAACAAGTGCCTACGTGTGTTAGATTTTGTTAGTTGGATCCAGCTCCAGCAAAGATACCTCTGAGGTCACGTCAGCACTTTGGAAGGCTGGGAAAGCTGGAACTGGAGCAGCTGAGCCTATCCCCAGACAAACTGGTTTTAACCAGGACAGTGTGAGAGTGCTTTTGTTTCGAGACTGCCTGTCACCTAAGGTGATAATGTCTGTTCGTTTTTCTATAGAATAAATTAGTTAGGAAGACTTAAATCTCATATGGCAAAAATGGAAATGCTAATATTTTTTATTAGGCTTTGAGGTTTTTTTGTTTTCTTTAGGGTGAGAAGCAAAGGAAATGTTAGTTGTGCAATCATGGGAGTGTGATGGAAGAACCATTTGTGGCAGTGACCATTTGTTGACTATTAGCATTTTGTGCTAGGCTAAATATAAATTAGCAAATTAAATATAATGCCTTCCTGAATAATAAATATTTTCAGATTAAATAATATCACTCAAATTTTTTTTTTTTTTTTTTTTTTTTTACTCTGAGAGTGAGATTTTCTTATAATCCTAAAACAGGTGACTTGGATTCTGGTCTCAGCTTCTTCATTGGTTTATTTTGTAAATTTTTGCAAGTCTCTATTCCTCTGTAACTTATTTCTTCTTAAGTAATATATAGATCAGTGGTTCTCAACTGTGGCTGTACATTAGAATCATCTAGGGATGTTTTAAAAATACTGACCAATTTAATGCACACCATTTCAATCAAAATCTTTGGGAGTGGGGCTCAGGTATCTATAATTATTTTTTAATTTCCCCAGATAATTCTCATGCAGTGTGAAGGGCTAGAGTCACTGATACAGAATGATATAGCTGACCTAACTTCCAGGACTTTCTAAGGATAATTAAGACATACTGACTATTTTAATCTCCCTTGCAAAACGTACTCTGTAATTCATACTGTCTTTTATTTTTCAATATTGAATTTTTTTTTCAATATTGAATATTCAATATTGAATATTGAAGGTAAGGGTCCTTTGATGTAATCCTATACTCTGGCAGATTGCTTTCAACCATTAATAGAATGCAAAAATGTTTCAAACAAATAATTTGTCAACAACTATATACTACTAATAAGAAGGATCGGGGCAGGGTAGTGAAGGGAACAGAAATAGTATTTACTGAACACCTGTTTGCTATGTACAAGGTTCTGTAATACTCTCAGTAACCCCTACCTTAGGTATCTCTATTCCACCTCAGAGATGAAGAAGTTAGTGCTTAAGTAGTTTGTTAATTAGATTTAATTTTACTAAATCATGGTATCTCATGGGTATGATTGATCTTTAATGTCATCTTATGTGGAAGATGGCATTGGAGCACAATGGAGAAAGGGCTAAAAGCTATCTGAGGAACTTGCTTTGGGGGTCAGCAGACCAGGAAAGTGCTGTGTGACCCATAGGAGGGCAAAGGACAGAGAGACGAAGGACCCTAAACAACAAACGTTGAGTTTCTAAACCCCTGGGGTGACTGGGAAGGATCCCATCCCCCATCCTGAAGATATTAGCCTGGGTTAAATCCCTGAACCATTGCAGCCATTGAGAGTGGAACAGATGTCTTCCTCCTTGTCAACTATTACAAGAAATATGTAGGGGCATCAGTGGGCAAAGAGTGGTTTCTCTTCAGTGAATTTGGCCAGCAGAGCCTGCTTTGAATCTTGCCTCTGGTCAGACCAGAAACATGGGAAAGAAGAGGTTGAAAGAAACACCTCCCTGGGACGGTTCACAAACAAGGGCCATTTGCTAGCCAGCCAGGAAATTGCAAAGAGAAAAACTGCTTTTAGGTCCTCCTTTAGCCCCAATTCCTGGGAGAAAATCTGTGCCCCACATTCAAACATTTATAATTTAAGTTGGGAAATGTTAAAGACTCAGAATAAGTTGAACCAAAAATCAAAGAAAAGCTATGAAGAAAACAAAACAGTAGGCATGAGAAAGAAATTGACGATCAGAGTAAATTCACCAACATACTCAGATGTATTGACATCAGCAAAAAACTACAAAAAACTACAAGTAATAGTAGGAAATAAAAAGAGATGGCCCAGCCAAAGGAACAAACTAAATATCCTGATGAGATACAGGATTTAAGACAACTCATCAATGATAATCATACAAATCTCCTAAATCAATTCAAAGAATTGAATGATAATATGATTAAAGATATAAAGGATATTAAGAAGATACTGGGTGAGCATAACACATAATTTGAAAGTCTGCAAAGAAAAGTAATAGAGCTTATGGGAATGAAAGACACATAGGTGAGATTAAAAATACATTAGAACGCAGCAAATGGACACAGAGAACAGATAACTTGGGTGGGAGAAGGGGAGAGAAATAAATAAATCTTTAAAAAATACATTAAAGACACTTAGCAGCAGATTTTAACTGTTCAAAGACAGGATTAATGATTTTGAGGGCAGAATATCTAACCGGAAAAGACAAGAGAACTGAAAGAGAAATGAATGGAAAAAAATGAGTACTATCATTCATGGAATTGAATAACAGCATGAAATGCACCAACATACACATTATTGGTGTCCTAGAAGGAGAAGAGAATGGAAAAAGGGCAGAAAGAATATTTGAGGAAATAATGACCAAAAGCTCCCCAAACCTTCTGAAAGACATAAATATCAATATCTAAGAAGGACATTGGGCCCCAAAAAGAATTCATCTGAATATATCTACTCCAATACTTATACTGTTTAGAATGACAAATATCAGAAATAAATAGAAGATTTTGAAAGCAGCAAGAGAAAAGCAAAGCATCACATACAAAGGGACCTCAATAAGATTATGTACCAGGCTCTCATCAGAAACCATGGAGTAAGAAGAAACTGATATGATGTATTTAAGGTACTGAAATAGAAAAACTGCCAGCCAACAATTCTGTATCCTGCAAAACTCTCCTTCAAAAAGTAGGGTGAGTTTAAAGTTTTCACAGAGAAACAAAAACTGAGAGAGTATGTTACCAAAAGATCAGATTTTCAAGAAATACTAAAGGGAGTGCTACAGCCTGAAAGGAAAAACCAAGGGTGAAATACTTGGAGAAGAGTGTGAAAATGAAGATTATTAGTAAAGGTAGCTTAGAGGGTAAAAAGACACTAGTAAGATAGGACAATGGAAAGCTAAAGGATAAAATGGACAAAGTAAGTAAAACCTTTATAGTAATAACCTTGAAAGTTAACTGTTTGAACTCCAAAACCAAAAGACATAGACTAATAGAATGGATAAAAAAATATGAGCCATCTATATGCTGTCTACAGGAGACTCATCTCAGACATAAAGACACAACCAAGTTGAAAGTGAAAGGTTGGTAAAAAATATTCCATGCAAGCAGTAACCAAAAAAGAGCTGGAGTAGGAATACTAACATCAGACAAAATAGATTTTAAATGGAAAATTGTTATAAGCAATGAAGAAGGTCATTATTTATTAATAAAAGGGGCAATTCACCAAGAAGAAATAATTATAATAAATTTTATGTGCTTGACCTGGGTGCTCAAAGATACATGAGCCACTCACTGACAAAACTGAAGGGAGAAATAGACATCTCTACAATATAATAGTTGTAGACTTCAAAATTAAAAACTTTTGCACCACAAAGGACTTTGTCTAAAGGGTGAAAAGGCAGCTTATTGAATGGAAGAAATAATTTTGGAATCCCATATCCAATAAGGTTTTAATATTCATGAAATAAATAAATACTACAAATCAACAATAAAAAGAAAAGAAAAATTTTTACCCAATTAGAAAATGGGCAAAAGATTTGAAAAGACAGTTGTCAAAAGAAGAAATACAAATGGTGTAAAAACAGCATCACTAGCAATTAGAGAAATACACATCAAAACTACAATGAGATATCATTTCACACCTATTAGAATGGCCACTATTAGAAAGTCGGAAAACTACAAGTGTTGGAGAGGATGTGGAGAGATAGGAATGCTATTCTCTGTTGGTGGGAAGGTAAAATGGTACAGCCATTTTGGAGGACAGTTTGGCAGTTTCTAAGGAAGTTGAATATAGGCTTGCCATGTGGCCTGGCAATACCATTACTTGGTATATACCAGAAAAACTCAGAGTAGTGACACGAACAGATACCTGCACACCCATGTTCATAGTGGCATTATTCACGATTGCCAAAAGATGGAAACAACTCAGGTGCCCATCACCAGAGTGGATAAACAAATTGTGGTGTATACACAGAATGGATATTATGCAGCTAAAAGAAGAAATGATGTCATGAAGCATATGACAACATGGATGAACCTGGAGTGCATTATTCTGAGTGAAGCAAGCCAGACACAAAAGAACAAATGCTGTATGATTGCACTCCTATGAACTAAATATATTGTGTAAACTCATGGAGTTAATAATTAGAGTATAGGTCACCAGAAAATAGAATGAGGGTAGAGAATGGAAGGCTTAGGTTTAATCTCTGCAGAATTTGTGAAAAGGTTGATTGTAAATCTTTGGAAATGAATAGAAATGGTGAGAACACATCATAGTGTTTGTACCTAGTGGCTATATTATATGGGTATGATAGTGGTTGAAAGGGAAAGTCTAAGGCATGTGTACTGCTAGAGGGAAAGCTAAAGAATGTAACTTGGTATTGTATTGCATAGTGAAACTTAATGTGAAATATGAGTGTGGGGTAATCTTGCATATATAAGACTGTATTTACAAAATATAAATACAAATAAACTAGAGAAATGGAAGAGAATAGCAGCTGTGTATGGCAGGGGAAGCATTGAAAGATTAAGAGGTGCTAAGTTTTTGCTTGTGTTTTGTTTATTATTATTATTGGAATAATCAACATACTCTATTAACGATTGAAGTTATAAATGCACAACTATGTGATTATACCAAATACCATTGGTTGTACACTTTTTTCTTTTTTCTTTTGACTGTACACTTTGAATGGGTTTATACTTTGTTAATATGTATCAATAAAATTCGTTTGTTAAAATGTCATCTGATTTAATTTGCATTAATTGTTGAGGTTTTTGAGTACTTTAAACATGTGAAATCAAGAATGAACCTTGGTATTTAAAACATTGTCTGTTGCACAAAGTACACAAAGTAAAAAGAAAAATGTTCAGAGGGATATATTTGGTAATATTTTATACAGATTGTACAGTGTAACTATTTATTTAACTATTCAAGGTTTTATTTTATCTATTTGGTAATTATAGCTGAGATGGAATTTTACTTAAAATCTCTGGAAATGAATATTCATTGATAAAATGTTTTAAAATATTGTGTATCAATTTACATTGTAAATCTGATTATTTGAATATTTCCAATTGCTGCATCATTTTTATAACCACCATAGTTAACATGAAACTCTAAAATGATTCCCCAGTTGTATTAATTAGAACAATACTCCATGTAATTATATGTGAAAGGATCTTATTATAAAGCATACCATCAGCCTTGACTTTACTGCATATTCAGTGTATTAACTCTTGGTCTTAGAATGTAAAGACAAAATAGTTTAGTCTTTCAGTGACTTGTAAATTGGCATTTTTCAGTTTTTTTTAAATCTCATGATAACAGACTCATCTTTATAATGCTTTATAGTATATCAGGACCCTTGTAATGTGCATAACATTTTACCTGATATGTCTCTTTTAAGACTTTAATCAAGAAATATAGACAAGATTTATTCATAAGTATGCTCACTGAAACATTATTGGAAATTATATTTTAGAAACAATGCTTAAGGAGTTATAGTTATTTCATAAGATGCAGTGTTTTTTAATGTTAAAAAATTATGTTGATGAGGCATTTCTTAATGCCATGGGAAATGCTTAGACTGTTATAAGATAAATAATATATATCATGTATATATGTATATATAATTATTATTGTATATAGTCTCAACTATGCTTGAAAACAATAGTTTATAATGTATTTATTTATACGTATATAGCCTCAACTTTCCTTGAAAAGAAAATACACACCAGAATATGACATGCTAAAATGTTAAAAGTAGGATGAGGTTTGAGGGTGTTGGTTTATATATCTCTGTATTTTCTGATTTTATATATCATGAGAAATTGTTGCTTTGATAATCAGAAAAAAGGAAAAAAATCAAACAAACTTTATATATGATTATCAGTGACTTTTGGGGGGGGTGGTCGGGAGACAGGGGAGCATAGGCTTGCTTTCCCAGAATGGAAGGGACATTTTAAAAGCCAATCCTTTCTATCAATCTTTTGGCTATTAAATTTCTATCATGTGAAATTCATATCAAGTTTAGAGTATGAGGTTAAAGCTATGAGATTAAAGCTATTCTCTATTCTCTAGTACCTCTCCTAGGCTCTTCTTGGCATATCTTCCAGGTTACAGTCTCACAGACTTTGGGACTTAATGGTCATTGTAACCCAGAAATGGGTTACTTATGAATATCATTAGCTAATAATTAAACTCCAAATGGGAGTCTTTATTCAAACTCTTAATATTTTAATTTTATTTCAAATATCTATAATTCTCTCTTTAATAAATGGAAACCATATACTTAGATGAGCAAGAAATAGGAATTTTTCTTGAGATTTTCTGCTGAAATACATACATAACTTATTTCTAGGTAGATCTAATGAAATAACAAAGAATATTCATCCTTTAATATAAACCGAAATGTCCATTTTTCTTAACTTTTCATTAATAGACCAACAAAACTAAATTAAAAAAACTCAAAAATATATGAATTTCCATAAAAACACTTTTAGAAGTTATTATTTAAAATGATTATTGTAAACCACTGAACAGTCCATTATAAACTAAAATAAGTAATATATGCATGATTTAAATTTTTTACTCTTAATGTTTAAATTGTTTGCATTGTCTTGCTAAAACTTCATTATTGTATACCCCTTCGTTAAAGATTATTCAAGTTTTTTCATTTTCTCAACTTGTGAGATTTGACTTTATATGTGTTCTCATACAGGATCAGTTTATCTAGTCATGCATACATGCATGCATTTCTTATTCATTCATACATTTGTTCATGCAACAAATATTTATGGAGTGCATTCTAAGAGCCAGATACCTTTTTCTTAGGTCACAGATTTTTCTGATAAAATAAATTTTATTAGTTGGGTAACAAAAGTAGATATAGTTTTAGTGTACTTTGTGCAATATAGAATATGTTTTAATTCAGCAGTTTTCATCTAATTGGTCAAGCATCAGTATAGTATTTAAAATTCTCCCAAATGATTCTAGTATGCACCAAGGATTGGGGATCACGTTTTATTAAATAAAATGAATCTGGGGCTTGTAGAGTGGTTTTGTTTGGTGCAATATCATTTAATATCCTAATTTTTAATTAAATGTCATATTTTGGTCAATTTTATTTTACTTTTCCTAAAATCAATCTGTCAATCTCTATCTAAGTATCTACTTATTGTTTCATCTTCTTTGCAACATTTATTATATTTACTTAAAAAGCTTATTTATAATTATCACATTTATATCAGTTTTCCTTAGTTTTTCCCAAAGTCTGCAATTTTGAGTTCAAATCTGAACCTAAAATTTGTATTTCCAGCTGCCTTTAGGATGTCTAGAAATAACTATAAGTACCATTTTAAACTCAACAGATTAAAATTCCAGTATTCTCATATACGATAACTCATATGTACTCTCTTTCCAAAATGCCTTATCTTTGTAATTAATAACTCCCTTTCTCCATATGATTCGTCAGGCTCAAATCTTGAAATCATTCTTGTATTGCATTTAAGTGTTCTCTTTATTTTATCCATTCCTCTCCCTTCCTTCCTATTGCTGCTTCTCTCATCTAGACTTTCTTTACCGGAGGTGCAATTATACTGGTTGCTAAAATATTAAAATACTTTCGTACAGATTAGAGAAATGGCTCTTTCCCCAGGTCCCTTCCCTGGTGCCTACCACCTCATCAACTGGCTAGCCAGTCTGTCCCAGCTCTTGCACACCAGTCTCCCATGGAGCTCCTCACCCAAGCCAGTGGGGACCCAGAGGATGGTGCCACTGGGGACAGTGCTGGCATCTCAAGCAGGTGCTGAGTATACACCTGGGCCCCAGAAGCTATGGCAGCCCCTTGCCACGTTTTCTCCTATTTTTGTGTGTGGGAACTGCAGCCTCTTTGCAATGTTACCAATTTATATAATTGTTTTATAAAATATTGCCTGTCTTTACTTCAAACTTTGTAATTATTATGGTAGGTTAGAAGCCCCTTACTGGCTTTTAACCTCTAGCACTTTTCCCCCTAACATATTCAGCAAAGCTGAATTTCATCACTCCCCTGACGGAGAGATGGAAATTAGAACTCAGTTCAAACCTATTATCACCTGATCTTATCATGTCTTCTTTTTTTTTTTTTCATATTTAATTAACTTACTATTTTATTTAATATCTGGACTTTTGAAAAATCTCAGAACAGCAAACTCTTGAAGTTTCTATTCTTAGGGAATATTAATTTTTTTTTTAAAATGGAAGAAATCCTATGAGTGCTCAGTTTAATTATTCACTATCATATGCATGGCATGCCATTGTATTTTTTTTTTTTTTTTAGTATGTCTTCTTAACCTGTTATTCCATGTCTCCCTAATATAAACTCAGGTTGATTGCCTCACACAAGATGTTCTCATATTCCTTTTTATATTTCTCTTAGTTCGTGTTCATGCCTCTGAAATTCTGTCTTGTGCCATTTCAACTGAAAGGTTTTCTCTAAGTTCTATTTCATTTATATGCCATGGAATTCTACCTTGAAATTCTACTAACTTCTCAGATTATAATGACCACCTCTTCTTAGAATCCATGTGTATATGCAGCCCATATCTTTCAAAGCATTGCTTCAAGAACTAGAAAGTTAGAAGTCATATAATTGATGTTTCTTCCTTACTCAGGAATCCTTTCCGCCATACCACTGAAGTGCAATGAATTTTTTTTTTTTTTTGCAAGACTATAAAGCTGGTGATTCTGTTGTTGCACACTTCTAGTTACTTCTGCATTTATTTAATAAAACATTTCCTGAGTGCTTACTATGTTCCAGGCACTGTGCTGGCTATACAGTAATGAACAATACAGACATAGCCTTGTACTTACAGACCTTGCAGTCTAGTGTGGGGAAAAACATAAAAAATGTAAGCACATACATAAATGTGTAATAATGATTTATGATAGTGCTGTGAAGAAAAAGAACAGGTGTATAATGAACAAAGAACCTCAGGGCCTTACTTTAATATTTAGAGGAGGGGAACATTTAAGCTGAAGAGTGGGTAAGGATGGACAACTCAGAGAACAATGGTGTCCAGGCAACCAGTGTGTGCATGCAAAGGTCCTAAGGTAGGAGAATGTTGTTTTTTATTTGCTCATTTGTTCATTAAAGAAGTAAAAGAAAGCAAGTAGGCCTAGCCTTTTGTGAGCAACATGAAGGGTGGCACGTTACATGACTGGAGAAGAAGGGAGCCATAGCATATTCATTTTTTGGTACACCAGGGGAAGAAGTTTGGGTTTTTGTCCTAAATGCAATGACCAGCTGTTGAAAGATATTTGACCTCTGACTTGGCAGAATTTGATTTATGTGGGGTTTTTTTTGAGGGGTGTGTGTGTGCAGGGCTGATTTCCTTGTTACTTAAATGACTTTCTTAGTTAAACAAATGTAGAGCAAGCATACAGCTCTAGTCTTCAAGCACAAAGTTTTCTGACTTCATTAATAAGAGGCTGCCATTCCCTGAAAATACAGTTGTGTTCTGCTCTGAAAACCTGGTTCTTTGGGAGGAGGAGCTTAATATGCATAAGATGCCTAGTGTTCTGGGAGAGAAAGAACGAACACCTGGTGTGTGGGGGGATGGAACTATGTGGTCTGACCAAAACCCAGTTTCAGTAAAGGACAGTAAGACTCCTGAGATAAAAACACCTTTAGGAAAAATTTATTTGAGAACAGAAAGGGGGAACCCAGTCTGGGAATCAACACTTTTGAACACATGGATCTGATGCTGGAGTTAATGTAAATGCTGTCCTCACAGTAGTTTATACCCCGAAGAAGAGCCGCTGATAATGGTAGCGTAAACCGTAAAGGAAGTCAAGGTGTAAAGCACCATTGGCTGAGCTGGGCACCAAGGGAAACGATTTCATCAGACTACTGTGGTTCAAACAGGGGGCCTGGAATTTACCACCAAAGAGGGGACCAGCATTTCGAGGTGATTAGAAACCAGTAGCCTTGGGAGCAGTAGATTAATCAGTGCTTACCACTCCTCCTTGGACTATGTTACTTAGACTGCACTACTGGGCAACTGAGAGCTCAAGCCAGTTAGAATAAGTGTAAGAATGTAAATATGACTATAACTGTACCATAAAGGTCATTATGGTTATAGTTTATAAAAGATGACTTAAGCTGTTTTTAGAAGAACGGATTTGAAAATGCAAGAGAGGATATCAAGAACTACTAGATATGGGGAGACCAGGGATAGTTCAGGTAAGGACCATGGTAATTTGAACTAGGGTGATCGTGGTAGAGGGAAGTGAAATTGTTTTGCTTTTATTATGCTCAAATCTTTCCTGCAAGAGCTACTTTGACCCTCCATCTTCCACATATCTAGCCTTGAGCTTTCATATCAACCTTCTTTTGTTTATTTTTCCCAAATGCCCCAATTCCATCAATGATTCCTCAGTATGATATCTGGAAGCAAAACTCAGCTATTCAGAGGACCAGTATCCTTGTCAGCTTTGTGTCATCCACAAACTTAAGCATGACTGGCATATATCTTTCCAATCTGTTGTTTAAGTAGCATTACTTATGACATGACAATTTCAGACCGCTCTTCAAGTTAATGTCTTTTCATTAATCAATACCCTTTGACTATGGTTGTTCAACCTGCATCTAACTCACAGTATTTACTGCATATTTCTCCATTTTGACCTCAATATTATGAGGTTTATCCAAATGTGTAGTTAAGTTCAGAATCATCAAGTCCACATTTTTCTTATCAGTCTAATAATTCCATCAAAAATTTAAAAAGAATTATTCTTATTGAACCCATATTGGAGCATACATTTCAAAAAATTGTTACATAAATATTTACCTAGTAATTTTTCAGGGAGTTTATCTGAGACTTAGAGAATTTGCGTTCTTTGCCTGCAAAAATTATAAAATTATCCCACCTCCAACATCTTTTTTGTCTCCTGGGATATTTCAAAAGTTTCTTACAGTAGTTTCTTGATCACTTCTGCATTTCCTTTGAGGTCTCTGGAATATGTCCCTTCTGAACCTAAATATTTGAATTTTTTTAAATAGCCTGGTGCTCTTTTATTTTCTTGTTCCCTAACTTGATTTTATACTTCATATTGATGTTCTTTAGTTTACTCTTCTGTGATTGCTATTAGAGAAAATAGAAACAAAGTTGGAGATAAGTACAATAGATCTCCTTTTTTCTCTTTTATTAATATAACCCTACTGAGCCTAGCATAAAAACAAATAAGAAAACCTATCAAATACTCCCAATTATTTGCAAACTCAGGTCATTTTTAGCTTTAGTCTTCATTATGTTATTACTATTGACATTTATTATTATTTTTTCATTCAACTTTAGTTACAAGCCACTGCTATTATCTTTTTTACAAGAAATGTTTAAATCTGAACTTGTCATTAAGCTACTAGTATAACAGCATAAATTTCTTGAAATAGTTCTTCTTTTTCATACATTATGGTTATTCAATCAGTCCAGTCAGAATTTTTGCTTGTGGAACTTCTCATCCCACCTAAGTCCTAGCATCTTTTAAACTCTTTATCTACTGAATCATGCCTTCTTTTATCTCAATAAAATTTGAAATGGTTTTTTAAGTACCAAGATGTGAAATAATTTCTTTAATTTCTAAAAAATTCCTAGATGTTTTAGTCATTTTCTCTCAAACTTTGTGTTAAAAATATAAAATTTTAGAATTTTATATATAAAATATAGAATTTTTCTTTGATAGAAAGCATGACTTAACAAGTTGGCCGTTTTCTTACTTTATATGTTTAAGTAGAGGAGTTCTCAACAAGGGAAATCAACTGTTTTAATTCCTCTGTAACATAGTGAGATTTTCATACAATTGAAAGCTCCACTGGTCACTATTTATTACTGTTAGGCCACTTTTTAAGTTACACTTGAAATCATTACCCATCTTCTTTTTATCCATTATTCATATTCTTTTTGTGACTAATTATTTTTTATAAAAATTAATAATATCTTCATGATACTTAAAACCTCATGTTGATTTCCATACATTTGTATACCTTCTTAAAGTAATATAGTAATATAGCCATAAGTTCTTGCTTTGTTTATTATTCATTCTCTTTCTCTTCCTCTCTCTGATTGTCTTGTTTCATATAGCTATATTTTAAGTATCCCAAGAGCAGGATCATATTTAGTGTCTGGGTCTATGCTGTTTTTAGTTTGATCTTCCCTACTACTAAGTGAGCTCCATTTCCATCCCTTCCTTAGCCCTTTCTAACCTTTGAGGGCTTTTCTTCTAGTATTGTTTGTTTTTTTTCCTCCCCTTCCCTCCTTACCGTCCCCTCGCTCTGTGACTTCATATACATATCCTATATCATATCCTCCCTAAGTTTTACAGAATATTTGGTCATTTCACCTTTTCATTTCCAGATTAAACTAGAGATTATTATGAAACAAGGCTCTCTCTATATGCATGCACATGTGTTGAAGGTGTTTGTATGCTTTTAAAAACTTAATCTAGTATCTTTTAAACCATCATTCATTATCCTTTTATGGGAAGACTGGATTGAAAATGAAAATGAACATAGCCACTTTCTTGAAATTCAGTGTACAGCAATTGTTGTATGCACCTTGTCAATATTGAAATCCTAGAATTGTTTCCTTATTTGT